>NC_064927.1:17551060-18182120 GCF_023897955.1 Schistocerca gregaria | reverse complement strand
GTTCCCTGGAAGTCCAGTAGTAGCTTCCGATGCACATCTGGAGGCATTCTGTAATCTGTGGACCTTCAAAGTATTGATGAAACACGGATATTCTATCGGGATTGAGTACAACAGTCACCATGCGCACTTTCCTCCATGGGAGTAATGTCTGAAACAGTCTACGCTTTGATCGTTCCCTGGAAGTCCAGTAGTAGCTTCCGATGCACATCTGGAGGCATTCTGTAATCTGTAGACCTTCAAAGTGTTGATGAAACACAGAAATTGCATCAGGATTGAATACAACAGTCACCATGCGAGCTTCCCTCCATGGGAGTAATGTCTCAAACAGTCTACCCTTTGACCGTTCCCTGGAAGTCCAGTAGTAGCCTCCGATGCACATCTGGAGGCATTCTGTAATCTGTGGACCTTCAAAGTATTGATGAAACACAGAAATTGCATCGGGATTGAATACAACAGTCACCATGACAACTTTCCTCCATGGGAGTAACATCTGAAACAGTCTACGTTTTGATCATTCCCTGGAAGACCAGTTGTAGTTTCCGAAGCACATCTTGAGACAATCTGTAATCCGTGGACTATCAGAGTGTTGATGAAACAGAGAAATTGCATCGGGATTGAATACAACAGTCACCATCCGCACTTTCCTCCATGGCAGTAATGTCTCAAACAGTCTAAGTTTTGATCGTGCCCAGGAAGACAAGTAGTAGTTTCCGATGCACATCTGGAGGCATTCTGCAATCTGTGGACCTTCAAAGTGTTGATGAAACACAGAAATTGCATCGGGAGTGAATACAACAATCACCATCCACACTTTTCTAAATGGGAGTAATGTCTGAAACAGTCTACGCTTTGTTCGTTCCCAGGAAGACCAGTAGTAGTTTCCGATGCACATCTGAAGACAATCTGTAATCTGTGGACTATCAGAGTGTTGATGAAACACAGAAATTGCAACGGGATTGAATACAACAGTCACCATCCGCACTTTCCTCCATGGGAGTAACATCTGAAACAGTCTACGTTTTTATCGTTCCCTGGAGGAACAGTAGTGGTTTCCGATGCACATCTGGAGGCATTCTGTAATTTGTGTACCTTCAAAGTGTTGATGAAACAAAGAAATTGAGTCGGGATTGAATACAACAGTCACAATGCGCACATTCCTATATGGGAGTAATGTCTCAAACAGTCTACGCTTTGATCGTTCCCTGGAAGTCCAGTAATAGTTTCCGATGCACATCTGGAGGCATTCTGTAATCTGTGGACAATCAGAGTGTGGATGAAACACAGAAATTGCATCGGGATTGAATACAACAGCCACCATGCGCAATTTCCTCCATGGGAGTAATGTCTCAAAGAGTCTACGCTTTGATCGTTCCCTGGAAGACCAGTAGTAGTTTCCGATGCACATCTGGAGGCATTCTGTAATCTTTGTACTATCAGAGTGTTGATGAAACTAGAAATTGCATCGGGATTGAATACAAGAGTCACCATCCGCACTTTCCTCCATGGGAGTAATGTCTGAAACAGTCCACGCTTTGATCGTTCCCAGGAAGACCAGTAGTAGTTTCCGATGCACATCTGGAGACAATCTAAAATCAGTGGACTATCAGAGTGTTTATGAATCACAGGAATTGCATCGCGATTGAATAAAACAGTCACCATCCGCACTTTCCTATATGGGAGTAACATCTGAAACAGTCTACGTTTTGATCGTTCCCTGGAACACCAGTTGTAGTTTCCGATGCACATCTGGAGGCATTCTGTAATCTGTGGACTATCAGAGTGTTGATGAAACACAGAAATTGCATCGGGATTGAATACAACAGTCACCATGCGCACTTTCCTCCATGGGCGTAATGTCTCAAAGAGTATACGCTTTGATCGTTCCCTGGAAGACCAGTAGTAGTTTCCGTTCACATCTGGAGGAATTCTGTAATCTGTGGACCTTCAAAGTGTTGATGAAACACATAAATTGAATCGGGAGTGAATACAACAGTCACCATCCGCACTTTCCTCAATAGGAGTAATTTCTGAAACAGTCCACGCTTTGATCGTTCCCAGGAAGACCAGTAGTAGTTTCCGATGCACATCTGGAGACAATCTATAATCAGTGGACTATCCGAGTGTTTATGAATCACAGAAATTGCATCGCGATTGAATACAACAGTCACCATCCGCACTTTCCCCCATGGGAGTAACATCTGAAACAGTCTACGTTTTTATCGTTCCCTGGAAGACCAGTAGTAGTTTCCGATGCACATCTGGAGGCATTCTGTAATCTGTGGACTATCAGAGTGTTGATGAAACACAGAAATTGCATCGGGATTGAATACAACAGTCACCATGCGCACTTTCCTCCATGGGCGTAATGTCTCAAAGAGTATACGCTTTGATCGTTCCCTGGAAGACCAGTAGTAGTTTCCGTTCACATCTGGAGGCATTCTGTAATCTGTGGACCTTCAAAGTGTTGATGAAACACATAAATTGAATCGGGAGTGAATACAACAGTCACCATCCGCACTTTCCTCAATAGGAGTAATTTCTGAAACAGTCCACGCTTTGATCGTTCCCAGGAAGACCAGTAGTAGTTTCCGATGCACATCTGGAGACAATCTATAATCAGTGGACTATCCGAGTGTTTATGAATCACAGAAATTGCATCGCGATTGAATACAACAGTCACCATCCGCACTTTCCCCCATGGGAGTAACATCTGAAACAGTCTACGTTTTTATCGTTCCCTGGAAGACCAGTAGTAGTTTCCGATGCACATCTGGAGGCATTCTGTAATCTGTGTACCTTCAAAGTGTTGATGAAACACAGAAATTGCTTCGGGATTGAATACAACAGTCACCATGCGCACATTCCTCCATGGGAATAATGTCTCAAACAGTCTACGCTTTGATCGTTCCCTGGAAGACCAGTAGTAGTTTCCGATGAACATCTGGAGGCATTATGTGATCTGTGGACTAACTGAGCGTTGACGAAACACAGACATTGCATCGGGATTGAATACAACAGTCACCATCAGCACTTTCCTCCATGGGAGTAATGTCTCAAACAGTGTACGATTTGTTCGTTCCCTGGAACAAAAGTAGTAGCTTCCGATGCACATCTGGAGCCATTCTGTAATCTGTGGACTATCAGAGTGTTGATGAAACACAGAAATTGCGTCGGGATTGAATACAACAGTCACCATGCCCACTTTCCTCCACGGGAGTAATGTCTCAAACAGTCTACGCTTTGACCGTTCCCTGGTAGATCAGTAGTTGTTTCCGATGCACATCTGGTATCATTCTGTAATCTGTGCATTAACAGTGTGTTGATGAAACACAGAAATTGCATCGGGATTGAATACAACAGTCACCATGCGCACTTTCCTCCATGGGAGTAATGTCTCAAACAGTCTACGCTTTGATCATTCCCTGGAAGTCCAGTAGTAGTTTCCGATGCACATCTGGAGGCAATCTGTAATCTGTGGACCTTCAAAAAGTTAATGAAACACAGAAATTGCATCAGGAGTCAATACAACAGTCACCATGCGAACTTCACTCCATGGGAGTAATGTCTCAAACTCTCTACGCTTTCATCGTTCCCTGGAGGACCAGTAGTAGTTTCCGATGCACATCTGGAGGCAATCTGTAATCTGTGGACTATCAGAGTGTTGATGAAACACAGAAATTGCATCGGGAGTGAACGCAACAATCACGATGCGCACATTCCTCCATGGGAGTAATGTCTCAAACAGTCTACGCTTTGATCGTTCCCTGGAAGTCCAGTAGTAGTTTCCGATGCACATCTGGATGCATTCTGTAAACTGTGGACCCTCAAAGTGTTGATCAAAAACAGAAATTGCATCGGGATAGAATACAACAGTCACCATGCGCACTTTCCTCCATGGGCGTAATGTCTAAAGCAGTCTACGCTTTGATCTTTCCCTATAAAACCAGTAGTAGTTTCCGATGCACACCTGGAGGCATTCTGTAATCAGTTTACTATCAGAGTTTTGTTGAAACGCAGAAATTGCATCGGTTTTGAATACAACAATCACTATGTGGACTTTCCTCCATGGGAGTAATGTCTGAAACTGTCAACGCTTTGATCGTATTCAGGAAGACCAGAAGTAGTTTCCGATGCACATCTGGAGACAATCTGTAACCTGTGGACTATCAGAGTGTTGATGAAACACAGAACTTGCATCGGGATTGAATACAACAGTTACCATCCTCACTTTTCTCCTTTGGAGTAACGTCAGAAACAGTCTACGTTTTGATCGTTCCCTGGAAGACCAGTAGTACTTTCCGATGCACATCTGGAGGCATTCTGTAATCTGTGGACATTCAAAGTGTTGATGAAACACAGAATTTGCATCGGGATTGAACACAACAGTCACCATGCGGACTTTCCTCCATGGGAGTAATGTCTCAAACATTATACGCTTTGATCGTTCCCTGGAAGACCAGTAGTAGTTTCCGATGCACATCTGGAGGCATTCTGTAATCTGTGGACAATCAGAGTGTGGATGAAACACATAAATTGCATAGGGATTGAATACAACAATCACCATGCGCAATTTCCTCCATGGGAGTAATGTCTCAAAGAGTCTACGCTTTGATCGTTCCCTGGAACACCAGTTGTAGTTTCCGAAGCACATCTTGAGACAATCTGTAATCTGTGGACTATCAGAGTGTTGATGAAACACAGAAATTGCATCAGGATTGAATACAACAGTCACCATCCGCACTTTCCTCCATGGGTTTAATGTCTCAAACAGTCTACGCTTTGATCGTGCCCAGGAAGACCAGTAGTAGTTTCCGATGCACATCTGGAGGCATTCTGCAATCTGTGGACTATCAGAGTGTTGTTGAAACACAGATATTGCATTGGGATTGAGTACAACAGTCACCATGCGCACTTTCCTCCATGGGAGTAATGTCTGATACAGTCTACGCTTTGATCGTTCCCTGGAATACCAGTAGTAGTTTCCGATCACATCTGGAGGAATTCTGTAATCTGTGGCCCTTCAAAGTGTTGATGAAACACAGAAATTGCATCGGGAGTGAATACAACAATCACCATCCGCACTTTCCTAAATGGGAGTAATGTCTGAAACAGTCTACGCTTTGATCGTTCCCAGGAAGACGAGTAGTAGTTTCCGATGCACATCTGGAGACAATCTGTAATCTGTGGACTATCAGAGTGTTGATGAAACACAGAAATTGCATCGGGATTGAATACAACAGTCACCATCCGCACTTTCCTAAATGGGAGTAACATCTGAAAGAGTCTACGTTTTTATCGTTCCCTGGAAGTCCAGTAGTAGTTTCCGATGCACATCTGGAGGTAGTCTGTAATCTGTGGACTATCAGAGTGTTGATGAAACGCAGAAATTGCATCGGGATTGAATACAACAGTCACCATGCGCACTTTCCTCCATGGGAGTAATGTCTCAAACTCTCTACGCTTTGATCGTTCCCTGGAAGACCAGTAGTAGTTTCCGATGCACATCTGGAGCCATTCTGTAATCTGTGGATAATCAGAGTGTTGATGAAACGCAGAAATTGCATCGGGATTGAATACAACGGTCACCATCCACACTTTCATCCATGGGAGTAACGTCTGAAACCGTCTAGTTTCCGATGCACATCTGGAGGCATTCTGTATTCTGTGGACTATCAGAGTGTTGATGAAACACAGAAATTGTATCGTGATTGAATACAACAGTCACCATGCGCACTTACCTCCATGGGAGTAATGTCTCAAACAGTCTACGCTTTGATCGTTCCCAGGAAGACCAGTATTAGTTTCCGATGCACATCTGGAGGCAATCTGTAATCTGTGGACTATCAGAGTGTTGATGACACACAGAAATTGCATCGGGATTGTGTACAATAGTCACCATGCGCACATTCCTCCAAGGGAGTAACGTCTCAAACAGTCTACGCTTTGATCGTTCCCTGGTAGTCCAGTAGTACTTTCCGATGCACATCTGGATGCATTCTGTAATCTGTGGCCCCTCAAAGTGTTGATCAAAAACAGAAATTGCATCGGGATAGAATACAACAGTCACCATGCGCACTTTCCTCCATGGGCGTAATGTCTAAAACAGTCTACGCTTTGATCTTTCCCTATAAGACCAGTAGTAGTTTCCGATGCACACCTGGAGGCATTCTGTAATCAGTTTACTATCAGAGTTTTGTTGAAACGCAGAAATTGCATCGGGTTTGAATACAACAATCACTATGTGGACTTTCCTCCATGGGAGTAATGTCTGAAACTGTCAACGCTTTGATCGTATTCAGGAAGACCAGTAGTAGTTTCCGATGCACATCTGGAGACAATCTGTAACCTGTGGACTATCAGAGTGTTGATGAAACACAGAACTTGCATCGGGATTGAATACAACAGTTACCATCCTCACTTTTCTCCTTTGGAGTAACGTCAGAAACAGTCTACGTTTTGATCGTTCCCTGGAAGACCAGTAGTACTTTCCGATGCACATCTGGAGGCATTCTGTAATCTGTGGACCTTCAAAGTGTTGATGAAACACAGAATTTGCATCGGGATTGAACACAACAGTCATCATGCGGACCTTCCTCCATGGGAGTAATGTCTCAAACATTCTAGGCTTTGATCGTTCCCTGGAAGACCAGTAATAGTTTCCGATGCACATCTGGAGGCATTCTGTAATCTTTGGACAATCAGAGTGTGGATGAAACACAGAAATTGCATCGGGATTGAATACAACAGACACCATGCGCAATTTCCTCCATGGGAGTAATATCTCAAAGAGTCTACGCTTTGATCGTTCCCTGGAAGACCAGTAGTAGTTTCCGATGCACATTTGGAGGCGTTCTGTAATCTGTTTACTATCAGAGTGTTGTTGAAACACAGAAATTGCATCGGGATCGAATACAAGAGTCACCATGCGCACTTTCCTCCATGGGAGTAATGTCTCAAACAGTCTACGTTTTGGTCGTTCCCAGGAAGACCAGTAGTAGTTTCGATGCACATCTGGAGGCAATCTGTAATCTGTGGACTATCAGAGTGTTGATGAAACACAGAAATTGCATCGGGATTGAGTACAACAGTCACAATGCGCACTTTCCTCCATGGGAGTAATGTCTGATACAGTCTAGGCTTTGATCGTTCCCTGGAATACCAGTAGTAGTTTCCGATCACATCTGGAGGCATTCTGTAATCTGTGGACCTTCAAAGTGTTGATGAAACACAGAAATTGCATCGGGAGTGAATACAACAATCACCATCCGCACTTTCCTCCATGGGAGTAATGTCTGAAACAGTCCATTCTTTGATCGTTCCCAGGAAGACCAGTAGTATTTTCCGATGCACATCTGGAGACAATCTGTAATCTGTGGACTATCAGAGTGTTTATGAATTACAGAAATTGCGTCGCGATTGAATACAACAGTCACCATCCGCACTTTCCTCCATGGGAGTAACATCTGAAACAGTCTACGTTTTTATCGTTCCCTGGAAGTCCAGTAGTAGTTTCCGATGCACATCTAGAGGCATTCTGTAATCTGTGTACCTTCAAAGTGTTGATGAAACACAGAAATTGCTTCGGGATTGAATACAACAGTCACCATGCGCACATTCCTCCATGGGAATAATGTCTCAAACAGTGTACGCTTTGATCGTTCCCTGGAAGACCAGTAGTAGTTTCCGATGAAAATCTGGAGGCATTCTGTGATCTGTGGACTAACTGAGCGTTGACGAAACACAGAAATTGCATCGGGATTGAACACAACAGTCACCATCAGCACTTTCCTCCATGGGAGTAATGTCTCAAACAGTCTACGATTTGATCGTTCCCTGGAACAAAAGTAGTAGTTTCCGATGCACATCTGGAGGGATTCTGTAATCTGTGGACTATCAGATTGTTGATGAAACACAGAAATTGCATCGGGATTGAATACAACAGTCACCATGCCCACTTTCCTCCACGGGAGTAATGTCTCAAACAGTCTACGCTTTGATCGTTCCCTGGAAGACCAGTAGTTGTTTCCGATGCACATCTGGTATCATTCTGTAATCTGTGCATTGTCAGAGTGTTGATGAAACACAGAAATTGCATCGGGATTGAATACAACAGTCACCATGCGCACTTTCCTCCGTGGGAGTAATGTCTCAAACAGTCTACGCTTTGATCATTCCCTGGAAGTCCAGTAGTAGTTTCCGATGCACATCTGGAGGCATTCTGTAATCTGTGGACCTTCAAAGAGTTAATGAAACACAGAAATTGCATCAGGAGTCAATACAACAGTCACCAAGCGAACTTCACTCCATGGGATTAATGTCTCAAACAGTCTACGTTTTGATCGTTCCCTGGAAGTCCAGTAGTAGTTTCCGATGCACATCTGGAGGTAGTCTGTAATCTGTGGACTATCAGAGTGTTGATGAAACGCAGAAGTTGCATCGGGATTGAATACAACAGTCACCATGCGCACTTTCCTCCATGGGAGTAATGTCTCAAACTCTCTACGCTTTGATCGTTCCCTGGAAGACCAGTAGTAGTTTCCGATGCACATCTGGAGGCATTCTGTAATCTGTGGATTATCAGAGTGTTGATGAAACGCAGAAATTTCATAGGGATGAAATACAACGGTCACCATCCGCACTTTCCTACATGGGAGTAACGTCTGAAACCGTCTAGTTTCCGATGCACATCTGGAGGCATTCTGTAATCTGTGGACTATCACAGTGTTGATGAAACACAGAAATTGCATCGTGATTGAATACAACAGTCACCATGCGCACTTACCTCCATGGGAGTAATGTCTCAAACAGTCTACGCTTTGATCTTTCCCTATAAGACCAGTATTAGTTTCCGGTGCACATCTGGAGGCATTCTGTAATCTGTGGACTAACTAAGTGTTGATGAAACACAGATATTGCATCGGGATTGAATACAACAGTCACCATGCGCACTTTATTCCATGGGAGTAATGTCTGAAACAATCTACGCCTTGATCGTTCCCTGAAAGACCAGTAGTAGTTTCCGATGCACATCTGGAGGCATTCTCTAATCTGTGGACCTTCAAAGTATTGATGAAACACAGAAATTGCATCGTGATTGAATACAACAGTCACCATGACAACTTTCCTCCATGGGAGTAATTCTCAAACAATCTACGAATTGATCGTTCCCTGTAAGATCAGTAGTAGTTTCCGATGCAAACCTGGAGGCATTCTGTAATCTGTGGACTATCAGAGTGTTGATGAAGCACAGAAATTACATCGGGATTGAGTACAACAGTCACCATGCGCACTTTCCTACATAGAAGTAATGTCTCAAACAGTCTACGCTTTGATCGTTCCCTGGAAAACCAGTAGTAGTTTCCGATGCACATCTGGAGGCATTCTGTAATCTGTGGACTATCTGAGTGTTGATGAAACACAGAAATTGTATCGGGATTTAATACACTAGTCACCATCCGCACTTTCCTCCATGGGAGTAACATCTGAAACAGTGTACGCTTTGACCGTTCCCTGGAAGACCAGTAGTAGTTTCCGATCACATCTGTAGGCATTCTGTAATTTGTGTACCTTCAAAGTGTTGATGAAACACAGAAATTGCATCGGGAATGAATACAACAGTCACCATGCGCACTTTCCTCCATGGGAGTTATGTCTCAAACAGTCCACGCTTTGATCATTCCCTGGAAGTCCAGTAGTAGTTTCCGATGCACATTTGGAGGCATTCTGTAATCTGTGGACCTTCAAAGAGTTAATGAAACACAGAAATTGCATCAGGAGTCAATACAACAGTCACCATGCGAACTTCACTCCATGGTATTAATGTCTCAAACAGTCTACGCTTTGATCGTTCCCTGGAAGTCCAGTAGTAGTTTCCGATGCACATCTGGAGGTAGTCTGTAATCTGTGGACTATCAGAGTGTTGATGAAACGCAGAAGTTGCATCGGGATTGAATACAACAGTCACCATGCGCACTTTCCTCCATGGGAGTAATGTCTCAAACTCTCTACGCTTTGATCGTTCCCTGGAAGACCAGTAGTAGTTTCCGATGCACATCTGCAGGCATTCTGTAATCTGTGCATTATCAGAGTGTTGGTGAAACGCAGAAATTTCATAGGGATTGAATACAACGGTCACCATCCGCACTTTCCTACATGGGAGTAACGTCTGAAACCGTCTAGTTTCCGATGCACATCTGGAGGCATTCTGTAATCTGTGGACTATCACAGTGTTGATGAAACACAGAAATTGCATCTTGATTGAATACAACAGTCACCATGCGCACTTACCTCCATGGGAGTAATGTCTCAAACAGTCTACGCTTTGATCTTTCCCTATAAGACAAGTAGTAGTTTCCGATGCACATCTGGAGGCATTCTGTAATCTGTGGACTAACTAAGTGTTGATGAAACACAGATATTGCATCGGGATTGAATACAACAGTCACCATGCGCACTTTATTCCATGGGAGTAATGTCTGAAACAATCTACGCCTTGATCGTTCCCTGAAAGACCAGTAGTAGTTTCCGATGCACATCTGGATTCATTCTGTAATCTGTGTACCTTCAAAGTGTTGATGAAACACAGAAATTCCATCGGGATTGAATACAAAAGTCACCATGCGCACATTCCTCCATTGGAGTAATGTCTCAAACAGTCTACGCTTTGATCGTTCCCTATAAGTCCAGTAGTAGTTTCCGATGCACATCTGGAGGCATTCTGTAATCTGTGGACTATCAGAGTGTTGATGAAACACAGAAATTGCTTCGGGATTGAATACAACAGTCACCATCGCACTTTCCTCCATGGGCGTAATGTCTCAAAGAGTATACGCTTTGATCGTTCCCTGGAAGAACAGTAGTAGTTTCCGATGCACATCTGGAGGCATTCTGTAATCTGTGGATTATCTGAGTGTTGATGAAACACAGAAATTGTATCGGGATTTAATACACTAGTCACCATCCGCACTTTCCTCCATGGGAGTAACATCTGAAACAGTGTACGCTTTGATCGTTCCCTGGAAGACCAGTAGTAGTTTCCGATCACATCTGTAGGCATTCTGTAATTTGTGTACCTTCAAAGTGTTGATGAAACACAGAAATTGCATCGGGAATGAATACAACAGTCACCATGCGCACATTCCTCCATGGGAGTAATGTCTCAAACAGTCTACGCTTTGATCGTTCCCCGGAAGTCCAGTAGTAGTTTCCGATGCACATCTGGAGGCATTCTGTAATCTGTGGACAATCAGAGTGTTGATGAACACACAGAAATTGCATCGGGATTGAATACAACAGTCACCATGCGCACTTTCCTCCATGGGCGTAATGTCTCAACGAGTCTACGCATTGATCGTTCCCTGGAAGACCAGTAGTAGTTTCCGATAACATCTGGAGGCATTCTGTAATCTGTGGACCTTCAAAGTGTTGATGAAACACGTAAATTGCATCGGGATTGAAAACAACAGTCACCATGCGCACTTTCCTCCATGGGAGTAATTCTCAAACAGTCTACGCTTTGATCGTTCCCTGGAAGTCCAGTAGTAGTTTCCGATGAACATCTGGAAGCATTCTGTGATCTGTGTACTAACTGAGCGTTGATGAAACCCAGATATTGCATCGGGATAGAATACAACAGTCACCATGCGCACTTTCCTCCACGGTAGTTAAGTCTCAAACAGTCTATGATTTGGTCGTTAACTGGAAGGAAAGTAGTAGTTTCCGATGCACATCTGGAGGCATTCTGCAATTTGTGGACCTTCAAAGTGTTGATGAATCACAGAAATTGCATCGGGATTGAATACAACAGTCACCATCAGCACTTTCCTCCATGGGAGAAATGACTCAAACAGTCTACGCTTTGATCGTTCCCTGGAAGTCCAGTAGTAGTTTCCGATGCACATCTGGAGGTATTCTGTAATATGTGGATCTTCAAAGTGTTGATGAAACACAGAAATTGCATCGGGATTGAATACAACAGTCACCATGCGCACTTTCCTCCATGTTCGTAATGTCTCAAACAGTCTACGCTTTGATCGTTCCCTGGAAGACCAGTAGTAGTTTCCGATGCACATCTGGAGGCATTCTGTAATCTGTGGACTAACTGAGTGTTGATGAAACACAGATATTGTATCGGGATGGAATACAACAGCCACCATGTGCACTTTCCTCCACGCGAGTAATGTCTCAAACAGTCTATGCTTTGATCGTTCCCTGGAAGGCCAGTAGTAGTTTCCGATGCACATCTGGAGGCATTCTGTAATCTGTGGACCTTCAAAGTGTTGATGAAACACAGAAATTGCACCGTGATTGAATACAACCGTCACCATGCGCACTTTCCTCTACGGGAGTAATGTCTGAAACAGTCTACGTTTGATCGTTCCCAGGAAGACCAGTAGTAGTTTCCGATGCACATCTGGAGGCAATCTGTAATCTGTGGACTATCAGAGTGTTGATGAAACACAAGAATTGCATCGGGATTGAGTACCACAGTCACCATGCGCACTTCCCTCCATGGGAGTAACATCTGAAAGAGTGAACGCTTTGATCGTTCCCTGGAAGACCAGTAGTAGTTTCCGATGCACATCTGGAGGCATTCTGTAATCTGTAGACCTTCAAAGTGTTGATGAAACACAGAAATTTCATCGGGATTGAATACAACAGTCACCATGCGCACTTTCCTCCATGGGAGTAATGTCTCAAACAGTCTACGCTTTGATCATTCCCTGGAAGGCCAGTAGTAGTTTCCGATGCACATCTGGAGGCATTCTGTAATCTGTGGACCTTCAAAGAGTTAATGAAACACAGAGATTGCATCGGGATTGAATTCAACAATCACCATGCGCACTTTCCTCCATGGGCGTAATGTCTCAAACAGTCTACGCTTTGATCATTCCCTTGAAGACCAGTGGTAGTTTCCGATGCACATCTGGAGGCATCCTGTACTTTGTGGACTAACTAAGTGTTGATGAAACACAGATATTGCATCGGGATTGAATACAACAGTCACCATGCGCACTTTCCTCAACGGGTGTAATGTCTCAAACAGTCTATGCTTTGATCGTTCCCTGGATGACTAGTAGTAGTTTCCGATGCACATCTGGAGGTAGTCTGTAATCTGTGGACTAACTAAGTGTTGATGAAACACAGATATTGCATCGGGATTGAATACAACAGTCACCATGCGCACTTTCCTCCATGGGAGTAATGTCTCAAACAATCTACGCCTTGATCGTTCCCTGTAAGACCAGTAGTAGTTTCCGATGCACATCTGGAGGCATTCTGTAATCTGTGGACCATCTGAGTGTTGATGAAACACAGAAATTGCATCGGGATTGAATACAACAGTCACCATGCGCATTTTCCTCGATGGTAGTAATGTCTCAAACAGTCTACGTTTTGATCGTTCCCTGGAATACCAGTAGTAGTTTCCGATGCACATCTGGAGGTAGTCTGTAATCTGTGGACCTTCAAAGTATTGATGAAACACAGAAATTGCATCGTGATTGAATACAACAGTCACCATGACAACTTTCCTCCATGGGAGTAATTCTCAAACAATCTACGAATTGATCGTTCCCTGTAAGATCAGTAGTAGTTTCCGATGCAAACCTGGAGGCATTCTGTAATCTGTGGACTATCAGAGTGTTGATGAAGCACAGAAATTACATCGGGATTGAGTACAACAGTCACCATGCGCACTTTCCTACATAGAAGTAATGTCTCAAACAGTCTACGCTTTGATCGTTCCCTGGAAAACCAGTAGTAGTTTCCGATGCACATCTGGAGGCATTCTGTAATCTGTGGACTATCTGAGTGTTGATGAAACACAGAAATTGTATCGGGATTTAATACACTAGTCACCATCCGCACTTTCCTCCATGGGAGTAACATCTGAAACAGTGTACGCTTTGATCCTTCCCTGGAAGTCCAGTAGTAGTTTCCGATGAACATCTGGAAGCATTCTGTGATCTGTGTACTAACTGAGCGTTGATGAAACACAGATATTGCATCGGGATAGAATACAACAGTCACCATGCGCACTTTCCTCCACGGTAGTTAAGTCTCAAACAGTCTATGATATGATCGTTAACTGGAAGGAAAGTAGTAGTTTCCGATGCACATCTGGAGGCATTCTGCAATTTGTGGACCTTCAAAGTGTTGATGAATCACAGAAATTGCATCGGGATTGAATACAACAGTCACCATCAGCACTTTCCTCCATGGGAGAAATGTCTCAAACAGTCTACGCTTTGATCGTTCCCTGGAAGTCCAGTAGTAGTTTCCGATGCACATCTGGAGGTATTCTGTAATATGTGGACCTTCAAAGTGTTGATGAAACACAGAAATTGCATCGGGATTGAATACAACAGTCACCATGCGCACTTTCCTCCATGTTCGTAATGTCTCAAACAGTCTACGCTTTGATCGTTCCCTGGAAGACCAGTAGTAGTTTCCGATGCACATCTGGAGGCATTCTGTAATCTGTGGACTAACTGAGTGTTGATCAAACACAGAAATTGCATCGGGATAGAATACAACAGTCACCATGCGCACTTACCTCCATGGGCGTAATGTCTCAAACAGTATACGCTTTGATCTTTCCCTATAAGACCATTAGTAGTTTCCGATGCACATCTGGAGGCATTCTGTAATCTGTGGACTAACTAAGTGTTGATGAAACACAGATATTTCATCGGGATTCAATACAACAGTCACCATGCGCACTTTCCTCCACGGTAGTTAAGTCTCAAACAGTCTATGATTTGGTCGTTAACTGGAAGGAAAGTAGTAGTTTCCGATGCACATCTGGAGGCATTCTGCAATTTGTGGACCTTCAAAGTGTTGATGAATCACAGAAATTGCATCGGGATTGAATACAACAGTCACCATCAGCACTTTCCTCCATGGGAGAAATGTCTCAAACAGTCTACGCTTTGATCGTTCCCTGGAAGTCCAGTAGTAGTTTCCGATGCACATCTGGAGGTATTCTGTAATATGTGGAACTTCAAAGTGTTGATGAAACACAGAAATTGCATCGGGATTGAATACAACAGTCACCATGCGCACTTTCCTCCATGTTCGTAATGTCTCAAACAGTCTACGCTTTGATCGTTCCCTGGAAGACCAGTAGTAGTTTCCGATGCACATCTGGAGGCATTCTGTAATCTGTGGACTAACTGAGTGTTGATGAAACACAGATATTGTATCGGGATGGAATACAACAGCCACCATGTGCACTTTCCTCCACGCGAGTAATGTCTCAAACAGTCTATGCTTTGATCGTTCCCTGGAAGGCCAGTAGTAGTTTCCGATGCACATCTGGAGGCATTCTGTAATCTGTGGACCTTCAAAGTGTTGATGAAACACAGAAATTGCACCGTGATTGAATACAACCGTCACCATGCGCACTTTCCTCTACGGGAGTAATGTCTGAAACAGTCTACGTTTGATCGTTCCCAGGAAGACCAGTAGTAGTTTCCGATGCACATCTGGAGGCAATCTGTAATCTGTGGACTATCAGAGTGTTGATGAAACACAAGAATTGCATCGGGATTGAGTACCACAGTCACCATGCGCACTTCCCTCCATGGGAGTAACATCTGAAAGAGTGAACGCTTTGATCGTTCCCTGGAAGACCAGTAGTAGTTTCCGATGCACATCTGGAGGCATTCTGTAATCTGTAGACCTTCAAAGTGTTGATGAAACACAGAAATTTCATCGGGATTGAATACAACAGTCACCATGCGCACTTTCCTCCATGGGAGTAATGTCTCAAACAGTCTACGCTTTGATCATTCCCTGGAAGGCCAGTAGTAGTTTCCGATGCACATCTGGAGGCATTCTGTAATCTGTGGACCTTCAAAGAGTTAATGAAACACAGAGATTGCATCGGGATTGAATTCAACAATCACCATGCGCACTTTCCTCCATGGGCGTAATGTCTCAAACAGTCTACGCTTTGATCATTCCCTTGAAGACCAGTGGTAGTTTCCGATGCACATCTGGAGGCATCCTGTACTTTGTGGACTAACTAAGTGTTGATGAAACACAGATATTGCATCGGGATTGAATACAACAGTCACCATGCGCACTTTCCTCAACGGGTGTAATGTCTCAAACAGTCTATGCTTTGATCGTTCCCTGGATGACTAGTAGTAGTTTCCGATGCACATCTGGAGGTAGTCTGTAATCTGTGGACTAACTAAGTGTTGATGAAACACAGATATTGCATCGGGATTGAATACAACAGTCACCATGCGCACTTTCCTCCATGGGAGTAATGTCTCAAACAATCTACGCCTTGATCGTTCCCTGTAAGACCAGTAGTAGTTTCCGATGCACATCTGGAGGCATTCTGTAATCTGTGGACCATCTGAGTGTTGATGAAACACAGAAATTGCATCGGGATTGAATACAACAGTCACCATGCGCATTTTCCTCGATGGTAGTAATGTCTCAAACAGTCTACGTTTTGATCGTTCCCTGGAATACCAGTAGTAGTTTCCGATGCACATCTGGAGGTAGTCTGTAATCTGTGGACCTTCAAAGTATTGATGAAACACAGAAATTGCATCGTGATTGAATACAACAGTCACCATGACAACTTTCCTCCATGGGAGTAATTCTCAAACAATCTACGAATTGATCGTTCCCTGTAAGATCAGTAGTAGTTTCCGATGCAAACCTGGAGGCATTCTGTAATCTGTGGACTATCAGAGTGTTGATGAAGCACAGAAATTACATCGGGATTGAGTACAACAGTCACCATGCGCACTTTCCTACATAGAAGTAATGTCTCAAACAGTCTACGCTTTGATCGTTCCCTGGAAAACCAGTAGTAGTTTCCGATGCACATCTGGAGGCATTCTGTAATCTGTGGACTATCTGAGTGTTGATGAAACACAGAAATTGTATCGGGATTTAATACACTAGTCACCATCCGCACTTTCCTCCATGGGAGTAACATCTGAAACAGTGTACGCTTTGATCGTTCCCTGGAAGACCAGTAGTAGTTTCCGATCACATCTGTAGGCATTCTGTAATTTGTGTACCTTCAAAGTGTTGATGAAACACAGACATTGCATCGGGAATGAATACAACAGTCACCATGCGCACTTTCCTCCATGGGAGTAATGTCTCAAACAGTCCACGCTTTGATCATTCCCTGGAAGTCCAGTAGTAGTTTCCGATGCACATTTGGAGGCATTCTGTAATCTGTGGACCTTCAAAGAGTTAATGAAACACAGAAATTGCATCAGGAGTCAATACAACAGTCACCATGCGAACTTCACTCCATGGTATTAATGTCTCAAACAGTCTACGCTTTGATCGTTCCCTGGAAGTCCAGTAGTAGTTTCCGATGCACATCTGGAGGTAGTCTGTAATCTGTGGACTATCAGAGTGTTGATGAAACGCAGAAGTTGCATCGGGATTGAATACAACATTCACCATGCGCACTTTCCTCCATGGGAGTAATGTCTCAAACTCTCTACGCTTTGATCGTTCCCTGGAAGACCAGTAGTAGTTTCCGGTGCACATCTGGAGGCATTCTGTAATCTGTGGATTATCAGAGTGTTGGTGAAACGCAGAAATTTCATAGGGATTGAATACAACGGTCACCATCCGGACTTTCCTACATGGGAGTAACGTCTGAAACCGTCTAGTTTCCGATGCACATCTGGAGGCATTCTGTAATCTGTGGACTATAACAGTGTTGATGAAACACAGAAATTGCATCGTGATTGAATACAACAGTCACCATGCGCACTTACCTCCATGGGAGTAATGTCTCAAACAGTCTACGCTTTGATCTTTCCCTATAAGACAAGTAGTAGTTTCCGATGCACATCTGGAGGCATTCTGTAATCTGTGGACTAACTAAGTGTTGATGAAACACAGATATTGCATCGGGATTGAATACAACAGTCACCATGCGCACTTTATTCCATGGGAGTAATGTCTGAAACAATCTACGCCTTGATCGTTCCCTGAAAGACCAGTAGCAGTTTCCGATGCACATCTGGATTCATTCTGTAATCTGTGTACCTTCAAAGTGTTGATGAAACACAGAAATTCCATCGGGATTGAATACAACAGTCACCATGCGCACATTCCTCCATTGGAGTAATGTCTCAAACAGTCTACGCTTTAATCGTTCCCTATAAGTCAAGTAGTAGTTTCCGATGCACATCTGGAGGCATTCTGTAATCTGTGGACTATCTGAGTGTTGATGAAACACAGAAATTGTATCGGGATTTAATACACTAGTCACCATCCGCACTTTCCTCCATGGGAGTAACATCTGAAACAGTGTACGCTTTGATCGTTCCCTGGAAGACCAGTAGTAGTTTCCGATCACATCTGTAGGCATTCTGTAATTTGTGTACCTTCAAAGTGTTGATGAAACACAGAAATTGCATCGGGAATGAATACAACAGTCACCATGCGCACATTCCTCCATGGGAGTAATGTCTCAAACAGTCTACGCTTTGATCGTTCCCCGGAAGTCCAGTAGTAGTTTCCGATGCACATCTGGAGGCATTCTGTAATCTGTGGACAATCAGAGTGTTGATGAACACACAGAAATTGCATCGGGATTGAATACAACAGTCACCATGCGCACTTTCCTCCATGGGCGTCATGTCTCAAAGAGTCTACGCATTGATCGTTCCCTGGAAGACCAGTAGTAGTTTCCGATAACATCTGGAGGCATTCTGTAATCTGTGGACCTTCAAAGTGTTGATGAAACACGTAAATTGCATCGGGATTGAAAACAACAGTCACCATGCGCACTTTCCTCCATGGGAGTAATTCTCAAACAGTCTACGCTTTGATCGTTCCCTGGAAGTCCAGTAGTAGTTTCCGATGAACATCTGGAAGCATTCTGTGATCTGTGTACTAACTGAGCGTTGATGAAACACAGATATTGCATCGGGATAGAATACAACAGTCACCATGCGCACTTTCCTCCACGGTAGTTAAGTCTCAAACAGTCTATGATATGATCGTTAACTGGAAGGAAAGTAGTAGTTTCCGATGCACATCTGGAGGCATTCTGCAATTTGTGGACCTTCAAAGTGTTGATGAATCACAGAAATTGCATCGGGATTGAATACAACAGTCACCATCAGCACTTTCCTCCATGGGAGAAATGTCTCAAACAGTCTACGCTTTGATCGTTCCCTGGAAGTCCAGTAGTAGTTTCCGATGCACATCTGGAGGTATTCTGTAATATGTGGACCTTCAAAGTGTTGATGAAACACAGAAATTGCATCGGGATTGAATACAACAGTCACCATGCGCACTTTCCTCCATGTTCGTAATGTCTCAAACAGTCTACGCTTTGATCGTTCCCTGGAAGACCAGTAGTAGTTTCCGATGCACATCTGGAGGCATTCTGTAATCTGTGGACTAACTGAGTGTTGATCAAACACAGAAATTGCATCGGGATAGAATACAACAGTCACCATGCGCACTTACCTCCATGGGCGTAATGTCTCAAACAGTATACGCTTTGATCTTTCCCTATAAGACCATTAGTAGTTTCCGATGCACAACTGGAGGCATTCTGTAATCTGTGGACTAACTAAGTGTTGATGAAACACAGATATTTCATCGGGATTCAATACAACAGTCACCATGCGCACTTTCCTCCATGGGAGTAATGTCTCAAACAATCTACGCCTTGATCGTTCAATGTAAGACCAGTAGTAGTTTCCGATGCACATCTGGAGGCATTCTGTATCTGTAGACCTTCAAAGTGTTGATGAAACACAGAAATTTCATCGGGATTGAATACAACAGTCACCATGCGCACTTTCCTCCATGGGAGTAATGTCTCAAACAGTCTACGCTTTGATCATTCCCTGGAAGGCCAGTAGTAATTTCCGATGCACATCTGGAGGCATTCTGTAATCTGTGGACCTTCAAAGAGTTAATGAAACACAGAGATTGCATCGGGATTGAATTCAACAGTCACCATGCGCACTTTCCTCAACGGGTGTAATGTCTCAAACAGTCTATGCTTTGATCGTTCCCTGGATGACTAGTAGTAGTTTCCGATGCACATCTGGAGGTAGTCTGTAATCTGTGGACTAACTAAGTGTTGATGAAACACAGATATTGCATCGGGATTGAATACAACAGTCACCATGCGCACTTTCCTCCATGGGAGTAATGTCTCAAACAATCTACGCCTAGATCGTTCCCTGTAAGACCAGTAGTAGTTTCCGATGCACATCTGGAGGCATTCTGTAATCTGTGGACCATCTGAGTGTTGATGAAACACAGAAATTGCATCGGGATTGAATACAACAGTCACCATGCGCATTTTCCTCGATGGTAGTAATGTCTCAAACAGTCTACGTTTTGATCGTTCCCTGGAATACCAGTAGTAGTTTCCGATGCACATCTGGAGGTAGTCTGTAATCTGTGGACTATCAGAGTGTTGATGAAACACAGAAATTGCATCGGGATTGAATACAACAGTCACCATGCGCACTTTCCTCCATGGGAGTAATGTCTCAAACTCTCTACGCTTTGATCGTTCCCTGGAAGACCAGTAGTAGTTTCCGATGCACATCTGGAGGCATTCTGTAATCTGTGGATTATCAGAGTGTTGATGAAACGCAGAAATTTCATAGGGATGAAATACAACGGTCACCATCCGCACTTTCCTACATGGGAGTAACGTCTGAAACCGTCTAGTTTCCGATGCACATCTGGAGGCATTCTGTAATCTGTGGACTATCACAGTGTTGATGAAACACAGAAATTGCATCGTGATTGAATACAACAGTCACCATGCGCACTTACCTCCATGGGAGTAATGTCTCAAACAGTCTACGCTTTGATCTTTCCCTATAAGACCAGTAGTAGTTTCCGATGCACATCTGGAGGCATTCTGTAATCTGTGGACTAACTAAGTGTTGATGAAACACAGATACTGCATCGGGATTGAATACAACAGTCACCATGCGCACTTTATTCCATGGGAGTAATGTCTGAAACAATCTACGCCTTGATCGTTCCCTGAAAGACCAGTAGTAGTTTCCGATGCACATCTGGAGGCATTCTCTAATCTGTGGACCTTCAAAGTATTGATGAAACACAGAAATTGCATCGTGATTGAATACAACAGTCACCATGACAACTTTCCTCCATGGGAGTAATTCTCAAACAATCTACGAATTGATCGTTCCCTGTAAGATCAGTAGTAGTTTCCGATGCAAACCTGGAGGCATTCTGTAATCTGTGGAGAATCAGAGTGTTGATGAACACACAGAAATTGCATCGGGATTGAATACAACAGTCACCATGCGCACTTTCCTCCATGGGCGTAATGTCTCAAAGAGTCTACGCATTGATCGTTCCCTGGAAGACCAGTAGTAGTTTCCGATAACATCTGGAGGCATACTGTAATCTGTGGACCTTCAAAGTGTTGATGAAACACGTAAATTGCATCGGGATTGAAAACAACAGTCACCATGCGCACTTTCCTCCATGGGAGTAATTCTCAAACAGTCTACGCTTTGATCGTTCCCTGGAAGTCTAGTAGTAGTTTCCGATGAACATCTGGAAGCATTCTGTGATCTGTGTACTAACTGAGCGTTGATGAAACACAGATATTGCATCGGGATAGAATACAACAGTCACCATGCGCACTTTCCTCCACGGTAGTTAAGTCTCAAACAGTCTATGATTTGATCGTTAACTGGAAGGAAAGTAGTAGTTTCCGATGCACATCTGGAGGCATTCTGCAATTTGTGGACCTTCAAAGTGTTGATGAATCACAGAAATTGCATCGGGATTGAATACAACAGTCACCATCAGCACTTTCCTCCATGGGAGAAATGTCTCAAACAGTCTACGCTTTGATCATTCCCTGGAAGGCCAGTAGTAGTTTCCGATGCACATCTGGAGGCATTCTGTAATCTGTGGACCTTCAAAGAGTTAATGAAACACAGATATTGCATCGGGATTGAATACAACAGTCACCATGCGCACTTTCCTCAACGGGTGTAATGTCTCAAACAGTCTATGCTTTGATCGTTCCCTGGATGACTAGTAGTAGTTTCCGATGCACATCTGGAGGTAGTCTGTAATCTGTGGACTAACTAAGTGTTGATGAAACACAGATATTGCATCGGGATTGAATACAACAGTCACCATGCGCACTTTCCTCCATGGGAGTAATGTCTCAAACAATCTACGCCTAGATCGTTCCCTGTAAGACCAGTAGTAGTTTCCGATGCACATCTGGAGGCATTCTGTAATCTGTGGACCATCTGAGTGTTGATGAAACACAGAAATTGCATCGGGATTGAATACAACAGTCACCATGCGCATTTTCCTCGATGGTAGTAATGTCTCAAACAGTCTACGTTTTGATCGTTCCCTGGAATACCAGTAGTAGTTTCCGATGCACATCTGGAGGTAGTCTGTAATCTGTGGACTATCAGAGTGTTGATGAAACACAGAAATTGCATCGGGATTGAATACAACAGTCACCATGCGCACTTTCCTCCATGGGAGTAATGTCTCAAACTCTCTACGCTTTGATCGTTCCCTGGAAGACCAGTAGTAGTTTCCGATGCACATCTGGAGGCATTCTGTAATCTGTGGATTATCAGAGTGTTGATGAAACGCAGAAATTTCATAGGGATGAAATACAACGGTCACCATCCGCACTTTCCTACATGGGAGTAACGTCTGAAACCGTCTAGTTTCCGATGCACATCTGGAGGCATTCTGTAATCTGTGGACTATCACAGTGTTGATGAAACACAGAAATTGCATCGTGATTGAATACAACAGTCACCATGCGCACTTACCTCCATGGGAGTAATGTCTCAAACAGTCTACGCTTTCATCTTTCCCTATAAGACCAGTAGTAGTTTCCGATGCACATCTGGAGGCATTCTGTAATATGTGGACTAACTAAGTGTTGATGAAACACAGATATTGCATCGGGATTGAATACAACAGTCACCATGCGCACTTTATTCCATGGGAGTAATGTCTGAAACAATCTACGCCTTGATCGTTCCCTGAAAGACCAGTAGTAGTTTCCGATGCACATCTGGAGGCATTCTCTAATCTGTGGACCTTCAAAGTATTGATGAAACACAGAAATTGCATCGTGATTGAATACAACAGTCACCATGACAACTTTCCTCCATGGGAGTAATTCTCAAACAATCTACGAATTGATCGTTCCCTGTAAGATCAGTAGTAGTTTCCGATGCAAACCTGGAGGCATTCTGTAATCTGTGGACTATCAGAGTGTTGATGAAGCACAGAAATTACATCGGGATTGAGTACAACAGTCACCATGCGCACTTTCCTACATAGAAGTAATGTCTCAAACAGTCTACGCTTTGATCGTTCCCTGGAAAACCAGTAGAAGTTTCCGATGCACATCTGGAGGCATTCTGTAATCTGTGGACTATCTGAGTGTTGATGAAACACAGAAATTGTATCGGGATTTAATACACTAGTCACCATCCGCACTTTCCTCCATGGGAGTAACATCTGAAACAGTGTACGCTTTGATCGTTCCCTGGAAGACCAGTAGTAGTTTCCGATCACATCTGTAGGCATTCTGTAATTTGTGTACCTTCAAAGTGTTGATGAAACACAGAAATTGCATCGGGAATGAATACAACAGTCACCATCAGCACTTTCCTCCATGGGAGAAATGTCTCAAACAGTCTACGCTTTTATCGTTCCCTGGAAGTCCAGTAGTAGTTTCCGATGCACATCTGGAGGTATTCTGTAATATGTGGACCTTCAAAGTGTTGATGAAACACAGAAATTGCATCGGGATTGAATACAACAGTCACCATGCGCACTTTCCTCCATGTTCGTAATGTCTCAAACAGTCTACGCTTTGATCGTTCCCTGGAAGACCAGTAGTAGTTTCCGATGCACATCTGGAGGCATTCTGTAATCTGTGGACTAACTGAGTGTTGATGAAACACAGATATTGTATCGGGATGGAATACAACAGCCACCATGTGCACTTTCCTCCACGCGAGTAATGTCTCAAACAGTCTATGCTTTGATCGTTCCCTGGAAGGCCAGTAGTAGTTTCCGATGCACATCTGGAGGCATTCTGTAATCTGTGGACCTTCAAAGTGTTGATGAAACACAGAAATTGCACCGTGATTGAATACAACCGTCACCATGCGCACTTTCCTCTACGGGAGTAATGTCTGAAACAGTCTACGTTTGATCGTTCCCAGGAAGACCAGTAGTAGTTTCCGATGCACATCTGGAGGCAATCTGTAATCTGTGGACTATCAGAGTGTTGATGAAACACAAGAATTGCATCGGGATTGAGTACCACAGTCACCATGTGCACTTCCCTCCATGGGAGTAACATCTGAAACAGTGTACGCTTTGATCGTTCCCTGGAAGACCAGTAGTAGTTTCCGATGCACATCTGGAGGCATTCTGTAATCTGTAGATCTTCAAAGTGTTGATGAAACACAGAAATTTCATCGGGATTGAATACAACAGTCACCATGCGCACTTTCCTCCATGGGAGTAATGTCTCAAACAGTCTACGCTTTGATCATTCCCTGGAAGGCCAGTAGTAGTTTCCGATGCACATCTGGAGTCATTCTGTAATCTGTGGACCTTCAAAGAGTTAATGAAACACAGAGATTGCATCGGGATTGAATTCAACAGTCACCATGCGCACTTTCCTCCATGGGCGTAATGTCTCAAACAGTCTACGTTTTGATCATTCCCTTGAAGACCAGTGGTAGTTTCCGATGCACATCTGGAGGCATCCTGTACTTTGTGGACTAACTAAGTGTTGATGAAACACAGATATTGCATCGGGATTGAATACAACAGTCACCATGCGCACTTTCCTCCATGGGAGTAATGTCTCAAACAATCTACGCCTTGATCGTTCCCTGTAAGACCAGTAGTAGTTTCCGATGCACATCTGGAGGCATTCTGTAATCTGTGGACCATCTGAGTGTTGATGAAACACAGAAATTGCATCGGGATTGAATACAACAGTCACCATGCGCATTTTCCTCGATGGTAGTAATGTCTCAAACAGTCTACGTTTTGATCGTTCCCTGGAATACCAGTAGTAGTTTCCGATGCACATCTGGAGGTAGTCTGTAATCTGTGGACTACCAGAGTGTTGATGAAACACAGAAATTGCATCGGGATTGAATACAACAGTCACCATGCGCACTTTCCTCCATGGGAGTAATGTCTCAAACTCTCTACGCTTTGATCGTTCCCTGGAAGACCAGTAGTAGTTTCCGATGCACATCTGGAGGCATTCTGTAATCTATGGATTATCAGAGTGTTGATGAAACGCAGAAATAGCATCGGGATTGAATACAACGGTAACCATCCGCACTTTAATCCATGGGAGTAACGTCTGAAAACGTCTAGTGTCCAATGCACATCTGGAGGCATTGTGTAATCTGTGGACTATCAGAGTGTTGATGAAACACAGAAATTGCATCGTGATTGAATACAACAGTCACCATGCTTACTTACCTCCATGGGAGTAATGTCTCAAACAGTCTGCGCTTTGATCGTTCCCAGGAAGACCAGTAGTAGTTTCCGATGCACATCTGGAGGCAATCTGTAATCTGTGGACTATCAGAGTGTTGATGAAACACAGAGATTGCATCGGGATTGAGTACAATAGTCACCATGCGCACTTTCCTCCATGGGAGAAATGTCTCAAATAGTCTACGCTTTGATCGTTCCCTGGAAGACCAGTAGTAGTTTCCGATGCACATCTGGATGCATTCTGTAATCTGTGGACCTTCAAAGTGTTGATCAAACACAGAAATTGCATCGGGATAGAATACAACAGTCACCATGCGCACTTTCCTCCATGGGCGTAATGTCTCAAACAGTCTACGCTTTGATCTTTCCCTATAAGACCAGTAGTAGTTTCCGATGCACATCTAGAGGCATTCTGTAATCTGTGGACTAACTAAGTGTTGATGAAACAGATATTGCATCGGGATTGAATACAACAGTCACCATGCGCACTTTACTCCATGGGAGTAATGTCTCAAACAATCTACGCGTTGATCGTTCCCTGTAAGACCAGTAGTAGTTTCCGATGCACATCTGGAGGCATTCTGTAATCTGTGGACCATCAAAGTGTTGATGAAACACAGAAATTGCATCATGAATGAATACAACAGTCACCATGCGAACTTCACTCCATGGGAGTAATGTCTCAAACAGTCTACGCTTTGATCGTTCCCTGGAAGTCCAGTAGTAGCTTCCGATGCACATCTGGAGGCATTCTGTAATCTGTGGACCTTCAAAGTATTCATGAAACACAGAAATAGCATCGAGATTGAGTACAACAGTCACCATGACAACTTTCCTCCATGGGAGTAATTCTCAAACAGTCTACGACTTGATCGTTCCCTGCAAGACCAGTAGTAGTTTCCGATGCAAATCTGGAGGCATTCTGTAATCTGTGGACTATCAGAGTGTTGATGAAGCACAGAAATTACATCGGGATTGAGTACAACAATCACCATGCGCACTTTCCCACATAGGAGTAATGTCTCAAACAGTCTACGCTTTGATCGTTCCCTGGAAGACCAGTAGTAGTTTCCGATGCACATCTGGAGGCATTCTGTAATCTGTGGACTATCAGAGTGTTGCTGAAACATAGAAATTGCATCGGGATTGAATACAACAGTCACCATGTGGACTTTCCTCCATGGGAGTAATGTCTCAAAGAGTCTACGCTTTGATCGTTCCCTGGAAGACCTGTAGTAGTTTCCGAAGCACATCTGGAGACAATCTGTAATCTGTGGACTATCAGAGTGTTGATGAAACACAGATATCGCATCGGGATTGAATACAACGGTCACCATCCGCACTTTCCTCCATGGGAGTAACGTCTGACAAAGTCTATGATTTGATCGTTCCCAGGAAGACCAGTAGTACTTTTCGATGCACATCTGGAGGCAATCTGTAATCTGTGGACTATCAGAGTCTTGATGAAACACAGAAATTGCATCGGGATTGAGTACAATAGTCACCATGCGCACTTTCCTCCATGGGAGTAATGTCTCAAACAGTCTACGCTTTGATCGTTCCCTGGAAGTCCAGTAGTAGTTTCCGATGCACATCTGGATGCATTCTGAAATCTGTGGACCTTCAAAGTGTTGATCAAACACAGAAATTGCATCGGGATAGAATACAACAGTCACCATGCGCACTTACCTCCATGGGCGTAATGTCTCAAACAGTATACGCTTTGATCTTTCCCTATAAGACCATTAGTAGTTTCCGATGCACATCTGGAGGCATTCTGTAATCTGTGGACTAACTAAGTGTTGATGAAACACAGATATTTCATCGGGATTCAATACAACAGTCACCTTGCGCATTTTCCTCCATGGGAGTAATCTCTCAAACAGTCTACGCTTTGATCGTTCCCTGGAAGACCAGTAGTAGTTCCCGATGCACATCTGGAGGCATTCTGTAATCTGTTAACTATCAGATGTGTTGTTGAAACACAGAAATTGCATCGGGATTGAATACAACAGTCACCATGTGGACATTCCTCCATGGGAGTAATGTCTCAAACAGTCTACTATTTGATCGGTCCCTGGAAGAGCAGTAGTAGTTTCCGATGCACATCTGGAGGCATTGTGTAATCTGTGGACTAACTGAGTGTTGAATGAATACAACATTCACCATGCGCACTTTCCTCCACGGGAGTTATGTCTCAAACAGTCTATGCTTTGATCGTTCCCTGGAAGTCCACTAGTAGTTTCCGATGCACATCTGGATGCATTCTGTAATCTGTGGACTATCTGAGTGTTGATGAAACACAGAAATTGCATCGGGATTTAGTACACTAGTCACCATCCGCACTTTCCTCCATGGGAGTAACATCTGAAACAGTGTACGCTTTGATCGTTCCCTGGAAGACCAGTAGTAGTTTCCGATGCACATCTGGAGGTATTCTGTAATCTGTGGACCTTCAAAGTGTTGATGAAACACAGAAATTGCATCAGGATTGAATACATCAGTCACCATGCGAACTTCCCTCCATGGGAGTAGTGTCTCTAACAGTCTACGCTTTGATCGTTCCCTGTAAGTCCAGTAGTAGCTTCCGATGCACATCTGGAGGCATACTGTAATCTGTGGACGTTCAAAGTAATGATGAAACACAGAAATTGCATCGGGATTGAATACAACAGTCACCATGAAAACTTTCCTCCATGGGAGTAACATCTGAAACAGTCTACTTTTTGATCGTTCCCTGGAAGACCAGTTGTAGTTTCCGAAGCACATCTTGAGACAATCTGTAATCTGTGGACTATCAGAGTGTTGATGAAACACAGAAATTGCATCGGGATTGAATACAACAGTCACCATCCGCACTTTCCTCGTTGGGAGTAATGTCTCAAACAGTCTACGCTTTGATCGTGCCCAGGAAGACCAGTAGTAGTTTCCGATGCACATCTGGAGGCATTCTGCAATCTGTGGACTATCAGAGTGTTGTTGAAACACAGAAATTGCATCGTAATTGAGTACAACAGTCACCATGCGCACTTTCCTCCATGGGAGTAATGTCTGAAACAGTCTACGTTATGATCGTTCCCTGGAATACCAGTAGTAGTTTCCAATCACATCTGGAGGCATTCTGTAATCTGTGGACTATCTGAGTGTATATGAAACACGGAAATTGCATCCGGATTGAATACACTAGTCACCATCCGAACTTTCCTCCATGGGAGTAACATGTGAAACAGCGTACGCTTTGATCGTTCCCTGGAAGACCAGTAGTAGTTTCCGATGCACATCTGGAGGCATTCTGTAATCTGTGGACCTTCAAAGTGTTGATGAAACACAGAAATTGCATCAGGATTGAATACAACAGTCGCCATGCGAACTTCCCTCCATGGGAGTAATGTCTCAAACAGTCTACGCTTTGATCGTTCCCTGTAAGTCCAGTAGTAGCTTCCGATGCACATCTGGAGGCATACTGTAATCTGTGGACGTTCAAAGTAATGATGAAACACAGAAATTGCATCGGGATTGAATACAACAGTCACCATGACAACTTTCCTCCATGGGAGTAACATCTGAAACAATCTACGTTTTGATCGTTCCCTGGAAGACCAGTTGTAGTTTCCGATGCACATCTTGAGACAATCTGTAATCTGTGGACTATCAGAGTGTTGATGAAACACGTAAATTGCATCGGGAGTGAATACAACAGTCACCATCTGCACTTTCCTCCATGGGAGTAATGTCTGAAACAGTCTACACTTTGATCGTTCCCAGGAAGACCAGTCGTAGTTTCCGATGCACATCTGGAGACAATCTGTAATCTGTGGACTATCAGAGTGTTGATGAATCACAGAAATTGCATCGCGATTGAATACAACAGTCACCATCCGCACTTTCCTCCATGGGAGTAACATCTGAAACAGTCTACGTTTTTGTCGTTCCCTGGACGACCAGTAGTAGTTTCCGATGCACATCTGGAGGCATTCAGTAATCTGTTGACTATCACAGTGTTGATGAAACACAGAAATTGCATCGGGATTGAATACAGCAGTCACCATGCGCACATTCCTCCATGTGCGTAATGTCTCAAACAGTCTACGCTTTGATCGTTCCCTGGAAGTCCGAAAGTAGTTTCTAATGCACATCTGGATTCATTCAGTAATCTGTTGACTATCAGAGTGTTGATGAAACACAGAAATTGCATCGGGATTGAATACAGCAGTCACCATGCGCACTTTCCTCCATGTGCGTAATGTCTCAAACAGTCTACGCTTTGATCGTTCCCTGGAAGACCAGTAGTGGTTTCCGATGAACATCTGGAAGCATTCTGTGACCTGTGGACTAACTGAGCGTTGATGAAACACAGATATTGCATCGGGATAGAATACAACAGTCACCATGCGCACTTTCCACCACGGGAGTTATGTCTCAAACAGTCTATGCTTTGATCGTTTGCTGGAAGGAAAGTAGTAGTTTCCGATGCACATCAGGAGGCATTCTGTAAACTGTGGACCTTCAAAGTGTTGATAAAACACAGAAATTGCATCGGGATTGAATACAACTGTCACCATCAGCACTTACCTCCATGGGAGTAATGTCTCAAACAGTCTACGCTTTGATCGTTCCCTGGAAGTCCAGTAGTAGTTTCCGATGCACATCTGGAGGTATTCTGTAATCTGTGGACCTTCAAAGTGTTGATGAAACACAGAAATTGCATCGGGATTGAATACAACAGTCACCACGCGCACTTTCCTCCATGTTCGTAATGTCTCAAACAGTCTACGGATTGATCGTTCCCTGGAAGACCAGTAGTAGTTTCCGATTCACATCTGGAGGCATTCTGTAATCTGTGGACTATCAGAGAGTTGCTGAAACACAGAAATTGCATCGGGATTCAATACAACAGTCACCATGCGCATTTTCCTCCATGGTAGTTACGTCTCAAACAGTCTACTCTTTGATCGTTCCCTCGAAGAAAAGTAGTAGTTTCCGATGCACATCAGGAGGCATTCTGTAAACTGTGGACCTTCAAAGTGTTGATAAAACACAGAAATTGCATCGGGATTGAATACAACTGTCACCATCAGCTCTTTCCTCCATGGGAGTAATGTCTCAAACAGTCTACAATTTGATCGGTCCCTGTAAGACCAGTAGTAGTTTCCGATGCACATCTAGAGGCATTGTGTAATCTGTGGACTAACTGAGTGTTGAATGAATACAACATTCACCATGCGCACTTTCCTCCACGGGAGTTATGTCTCAAACAGTCTATGCTTTGATCGTTCCCTGGTAGTCCACTAGTAGTTTCCGATGCACATCTGGAGGCATTCTGTAATCTGTGGACTATCAGAGTGTTGATGAAACACAGAAATTGCATCGGGATTGAATACAACAGTCACTATCCGCACTTTCCTCGTTGGGAGTAATGTCTCAAACAGTCTACGGTTTGATCGTTCCCTGGAAGACCAGTAGTAGTTTCCGATGCACATCTGGAGGTATTCTGTAATCTGTGGACCTTCAAAGTGTTGATGAAACACAGAAATTGCATCAGGATTGAATACAACAGTCACCATGCGCACTTTCCTCCATGGGAGTAATGTCTCAAACTCTCTACGCTTTGATCGTTCCCTGGAAGACCAGTAGTAGTTTCTGATGCACATCTGGAGCCATTCTGTAATCTGTGGATAATCAGAGTGTTGATGAAACGCAGAAATTGCATCGGGATTGAATACAACGGTCACCATCCGCACTTTCATCCATGGGAGTAACGTCTGAAACCGTCTAGTTTCCGATGCACATCTGGAGGCATTCTGTATTCTGTGGACTATCAGAGTGTTGATGAAACACAGAAATTGTATCGTGATTGAATACAACAGTCACCATGCGCACTTACCTCCATGGGAGTAATGTCTCAAACAGTCTACGCTTTGATCGTTCCCAGGAAGACCAGTATTAGTTTCCGATGCACATCTGGAGGCAATCTGTAATCTGTGGACTATCAGAGTGTTGATGAAACACAGAAATTGCATCGGGATTGTGTACAATAGTCACCATGCGCACATTCCTCCATGGGAGTAATGTCTCAAACAGTCTACGCTTTGATCGTTCCCTGGTAGTCCAGTAGTAGTTTCCGATGCACATCTGGATGCATTCTGTAATCTGTGGCCCCTCAAAGTGTTGATCAAAAACAGAAATTGCATCGGGATAGAATACAACAGTCACCATGCGCACTTTCCTCCATGGGCGTAATGTCTAAAACAGTCTACGCTTTGATCTTTCCCTATAAGACCAGTAGTACTTTCCGATGCACACCTGGAGGCATTCTGTAATCAGTTTACTATCAGAGTTTTGTTGAAACGCAGAAATTGCATCGGGTTTGAATACAACAATCACTATGTGGACTTTCCTCCATGGGAGTAATGTCTGAAACTGTCAACGCTTTGATCGTATTCAGGAAGACCAGTAGTAGTTTCCGATGCACATCTGGAGACAATCTGTAACCTGTGGACTATCAGAGTGTTGATGAAACACAGAACTTGCATCGGGATTGAATACAACAGTTACCATCCTCACTTTTCTCCTTTGGAGTAACGTCAGAAACAGTCTACGTTTTGATCGTTCCCTGGAAGACCAGTAGAACTTTCCGATGCACATCTGGAGGCATTCTGTAATCTGTGGACCTTCAAAGTGTTGATGAAACACAGAATTTGCATCGGGATTGAACACAACAGTCATCATGCGGACCTTCCTCCATGGGATTAATGTCTCAAACATTCTACGCTTTGATCGTTCCCTGGAAGACCAGTAGTAGTTTCCGATGCACATCTGGAGGCATTCTGTAATCTTTGGACAATCAGAGTGTGGATGAAACACAGAAATTGCATCGGGATTGAATACAACAGACACCATGCGCAATTTACTCCATGGGAGTAATGTCTCAAAGAGTCTACGCTTTGATCGTTCCCTGGAAGACCAGTAGTAGTTTCCGATGCACATTTGGAGGCGTTCTGTAATCTGTTTACTATCAGAGTGTTGTTGAAACACAGAAATTGCATCGGGATCGAATACAACACTCACCAAGCGCACTTTCCTCCATGGGAGTAATGTCTCAAACAGTCTACGTTTTGGTCGTTCCCAGGAAGACCAGTAGTAGTTTCGATGCACATCTGGAGGCAATCTGAAATCTGTGGACTATCAGAGTGTTGATGAAACACAGAAATTGCATCGGGATTGAGTACAACAGTCACCATCAGCACTTTCCTCCATGGGAGTAACGTCTGAAACAGTCTACGTTTTGATCGTTCCCTGGAACACAGTTGTAGTTTCCGATGCACATCTTGAGACAATCTGTAATCTGTGGACTATCAGAGTGTTGATGAAACACAGAAATTGCATCAGGATTCAATACAACAGTCACCATCCGCACTTTCCTCCATGGGTTTAATGTCTCAAAGAGTCTACGCTTTGATCGTGCCCAGGAAGACCAGTAGTAGTTTCCGATGCACATCTGGAGGCATTCTGCAATCTGTGGACTATCAGAGTGTTGTTGAAACACAGAAATTGCATCGGGATTGAGTACAACAGTCACCATGCGCACTTTCCTCCATGGGAGTAATGTCTGATACAGTCTAGGCTTTGATCGTTCCCTGGAATACCAGTAGTAGTTTCCGATCACATCTGGAGGCATTCTGTAATCTGTGGACCTTCAAAGTGTTGATGAAACACAGAAATTGCATCGGGAGTGAATACAACAATCACCATCCGCACTTTCCTCCATGGGAGTAATGTCTGAAACAGTCCATTCTTTGATCGTTCCCAGGAAGACCAGTAGTATTTTCCGATGCACATCTGGAGACAATCTGTAATCTGTGGACTATCAGAGTGTTTATGAATTACAGAAATTGCATCGCGATGGAATACAACAGTCACCATCCGAACTTTCCTCCATGGGAGTAACATCTGAAACAGTCTACGTTTTTGTCGTTCCCTGGAAGACCAGTAGTAGTTTCCGATGCACATCTAGAGGCATTCTGTAATCTGTGTACCTTCAAAGTGTTGATGAAACACAGAAATTGCTTCGGGATTGAATACAACAGTCACCATGCGCACATTCCTCCATGGGAATAATGTCTCAAACAGTGTACGCTTTGATCGTTCCCTGGAAGACCAGTAGTAGTTTCCGATGAAAATCTGGAGGCATTCTGTGATCTGTGGACTAACTGAGCGTTGACGAAACACAGAAATTGCATCGGGATTGAACACAACAGTCACCATGCGCACTTTCCTCCATGGGAGTAATGTCTCAAACAGTCTACGATTTGATCGTTCCCTGGAACAAAAGTAGTAGTTTCCGATGCACATCTGGAGGCATTCTGTAATCTGTGGACTAACTAAGTGTTGATGAATCACAGGTATTGCATCGGGATTGAATACAACAGTCACCATGCGCACTTTATTCCATGGGAGTAATGTCTGAAACAATCTACGCCTTGATCGTTCCCTGAAAGACCAGTAGTAGTTTCCGATGCACATCTGGAGGCATTCTCTAATCTGTGGACCTTCAAAGTATTGATGAAACACAGAAATTGCATCGTGATTGAATACAACAGTCACCATGACAACTTTCCTCCATGGGAGTAATTCTCAAACAGTCTACGCTTTGATCGTTCCCTGGAAAACCAGTAGTAGTTTCCGATGCACATCTGGAGGCATTCTGTAATCTGTGGACTATCTGAGTGTTGATGAAACACAGAAATTGTATCGGGATTTAATACACTAGTCACCATCCGCACTTTCCTCCATGGGAGTAACATCTGAAACAGTGTACGCTTTGATCGTTCCCTGGAAGACCAGTAGTAGTTTCCGATCACATCTGTAGGCATTCTGTAATTTGTGTACCTTCAAAGTGTTGATGAAACACAGAAATTGCATCGGGAATGAATACAACAGTCACCATGCGCACTTTCCTCCATGGGAGTAATGTCTCAAACAGTCTACGCTTTGATCATTCCCTGGAAGTCCAGTAGTAGTTTCCGATGCACATTTGGAGGCATTCTGTAATCTGTGGACAATCAGAGTGTTAATGAACACACAGAAATTGCATCGGGATTGATTACAACAGTCACCATGCGCACTTTCCTCCATGGGCGTAATGTCTCAAAGAGTCTACGCATTGATCGTTCCCTGGAAGACCAGTAGTAGTTTCCGATAACATCTGGAGGCATTCTGTAATCTGTGGACCTTCAAAGTGTTGATGAAACACGTAAATTGCATCGGGATTGAAAACAACAGTCACCATGCGCAGTTTCCTCCATGGGAGTAATTCTCAAACAGTCTACGCTTTGATCGTTCCCTGGAAGTCCAGTAGTAGTTTCCGATGAACATCTGGAAGCATTCTGTGATCTGTGTACTAACTGAGCGTTGATGAAACACAGATATTGCATCGGGATAGAATACAACAGTCACCATGCGCACTTTCCTCCACGGTAGTTAAGTCTCAAACAGTCTATGATTTGATCGTTAACTGGAAGGAAAGTAGTAGTTTCCGATGCACATCTGGAGGCATTCTGCAATTTGTGGACCTTCAAAGTGTTGATGAATCACAGAAATTGCATCGGGATTGAATACAACAGTCACCATCAGCACTTTCCTCCATGGGAGTAATGTCTCAAACAGTCTACGCTTTGATCGTTCCCTGGAAGTCCAGTAGTAGTTTCCGATGCACATCTGGAGGTATTCTGTAACATGTGGACCTTCAAAGTGTTGATGAAACACAGAAATTGCATCGGGATTGAATACAACAGTAACCATGTGCACTTTCCTCCATGTTCGTAATGTCTCAAACAGTCTACGCTTTGATCGTTCCCTGGAAGACCAGTAGTAGTTTCCGATGCACATCTGGAGGCATTCTGTAATCTGTGGACTAACTGAGTGTTGATGAAACACAGATATTGTATCGGGATGGAATACAACAGCCACCATGTGCACTTTCCTCCACGCGAGTAATGTTTCAAACAGTCTATGCTTTGATCGGTCCCTGGAAGGCCAGTAGTAGTTTCCGATGCACATCTGGAGGCATTCTGTAATCTGTGGACCTTCAAAGTGTTGATGAAACACAGAAATTGCACCGTGATTGAATACAACCTTCACCATGCGCACTTTCCTCTACGGGAGTAATGTCTGAAACAGTCTACGTTTGATCGTTCCCAGGAAGACCAGTAGTAGTTTCCGATGCACATCTGGAGGCAATCTGTAATCTGTGGACTATCAGAGTGTTGATGAAACACAAGAATTGCATCAGGATTGAGTACCACAGTCACCATGCGCACTTCCCTCCATGGGAGTAACATCTGAAACAGTGTACGCTTTGATCGTTCCCTGGAAGACCAGTAGTAGTTTCCGATGCACATCTGGAGGCATTCTGTAATCTGTAGACCTTCAAAGTGTTGATGAAATACAGAAATTTCATCGGGATTGAATACAACAGTCACCATGCGCACTTTCCTCCATGGGAGTAATGTCTCAAACAGTCTACGCTTTGATCATTCCCTGGAAGTCCAGTAGTAGTTTCCGATGCACATCTGGAGGCATTCTGTAATCTGTGGACCTTCAAAGAGTTAATAAAACACAGAGATTGCATCGGGATTGAATTCAACAGTCACCATGCGCACTTTCCTCCATGGGCGTAGTGTCTCAAACAGTCTACGCTTTGATCATTCCCTTGAAGACCTGTGGTAGTTTCCGATGCACATCTGGAGGCATCCTGTAATTTGTGGACTAACTAAGTGTTGATGAAACACAGATATTGCATCGGGATTGAATACAACAGTCACCATGCGCACTTTCCTCAACGGGTGTAATGTCTCAAACAGTCTATGCTTTGATCGTTCCCTGGATGACTAGTAGTAGTTTCCGATGCACATCTGGAGGTAGTCTGTAATCTGTGGACTAACTAAGTGTTGATGAAACACAGATATTGCATCGGGATTGAATACAACAGTCACCATGCGCACTTCCCTCCATGGGAGTAATGTCTCAAACAATCTACGCCTTGATCGTTCCCTGTAAGACCAGTAGTAGTTTCCGATGCACATCTGGAGGCATTCTGTAATCTGTGGACCATCTGAGTGTTGATGAAACACAGAAATTGCATCTTGATTGAATACAACAGTCACCATGCGCATTTTCCTCGATGGTAGTAATATCTCAAACAGTCTACGTTTTGATCGTTCCCTGGAATACCAGTAGTAGTTTCCGATGCACATCTGGAGGCATTCTGTAATCTATGGATTATCAGAGTGTTGATGAAACGCAGAAATTGCATCGGGATTGAATACAACGGTCACCATCCGCACTTTAATCCATGGGAGTAACGTCTGAAACCGTCTAGTGTCCAATGCACATCTGGAGGCATTCTGTAATCTGTGGACTATCAGAGTGTTGATGAAACACAGAAATTGCATCGTGATTGAATACAACAGTCACCATGCTTACTTACCTCCATGGGAGTAATGTCTCAAACAGTCTGCGCTTTGATCGTTCCCAGGAAGACCAGTAGTAGTTTCCGATGCACATCTGGAGGCAATCTGTAATCTGTGGACTATCAGAGTGTTGATGAAACACAGAGATTGCATCGGGATTGAGTACAATAGTCACCATGCGCACTTTCCTTCATGGGAGAAATGTCTCAAACAGTCTACGCTTTGATCGTTCCCTGGAAGACCAGTAGTAGTTTCCGATGCACATCTGGATGCATTCTGTAATCTGTGGACCTTCAAAGTGTTGATCAAACACAGAAATTGCATCGGGATAGAATACAACAGTCACCATGCGCACTTTCCTCCATGGGCGTAATGTCTCAAACAGTCTACGCTTTGATCTTTCCCTATAAGACCAGTAGTAGTTTCCGATGCACATCTGGAGGCATTCTGTAATCTGTGGACTAACTAAGTGTTGATGAAACAGATATTGCATCAGGATTGAATACAACAGTCACCATGCGCACTTTACTCCATGGGAGTAATGTCTCAAACAATCTACGCGTTGATCGTTCCCTGTAAGACCAGTAGTAGTTTCCGATGCACATCTGGAGGCATTCTGTAATCTGTGAACCATCAAAGTGTTGATGAAACACAGAAATTGCATCATGAATGAATACAACAGTCACCATGCGAACTTCACTCCATGGGAGTAATGTCTCAAACAGTCTACGCTTTGATCGTTCCCTGGAAGTCCAGTAGTAGCTTCCGATGCACATCTGGAGGCATTCTGTAATCTGTGGACCTTCAAAGTATTCATGAAACACAGAAATAGCATCGAGATTGAGTACAACAGTCACCATGACAACTTTCCTCCATGGGAGTAATTCTCAAACAGTCTACGACTTGATCGTTCCCTGCAAGACCAGTAGTAGTTTCCGATGCAAATCTGGAGGCATTCTGTAATCTGTGGACTATCAGAGTGTTGATGAAGCACAGAAATTACATCGGGATTGAGTACAACAATCACCATGCGCACTTTCCTACATAGGAGTAATGTCTCAAACAGTCTACGCTTTGATCGTTCCCTGGAAGACCAGTAGTAGTTTCCGATGCACATCTGGAGGCATTCTGTAATCTGTGGACTATCAGAGTGTTGCTGAAACATAGAAATTGCATCGGGATTGAATACAACAGTCACCATGTGGACTTTCCTCCATGGGAGTAATGTCTCAAAGAGTCTACGCTTTGATCGTTCCCTGGAAGACCAGTAGTAGTTTCCGAAGCACATCTGGAGACAATCTGTAATCTGTGGTCTATCAGAGTGTTGATGAAACACAGATATCGCATCGGGATTGAATACAACGGTCACCATCCGCACTTTCCTCCATGGGAGTAACGTCTGAAACCGTCTAGTGTCCAATGCACATCTGGAGGCATTCTGTAATCTGTGGACTATCAGAGTGTTGATGAAACACAGAAATTGCATCGGGATTGATATACAACAGTCACCATGACAACTTTCCTCCATGGGAGTAATTCTCAAACAGTCTACGACTTGATCGTTCCCTGTAAGACCAGTAGTAGTTTCCAATTCAAATCTGGAGACATTCTGTAATCTGTGGACTATCAGAGTGTTGATGAAGCACAGAAATTACATCGGGATTGAGTACAACAATCACCATGCGCACTTTCCTACATAGGAGTAATGTCTCAAACAGTCTACGCTTTGATCGTTCCCTGGAAGACCAGTAGTAGTTTCCGATGCACATCTGGAGGCATTCTGTAATCTGTGGATTATCAGAGAGTTGCTGAAACACAGAAATTGCATCGGGATTGAATACAACAGTCACCATGCGCATTTTCCTCCATGGTAGTTACGTCTCAAACAGTCTACTCTTTGATCGTTCCCTGGAAGAAAAGTAGTAGTTTCCGATGCACATCTGGAGGCATTCTATAATCTGTGGACTATAAGAGTGTTGATGAAAAACACAGAAATTGCATTGAGATTGAATACAACAGTCACCATGCGCATTTTCCTCCATGGGAGTAATCTCTCAAACAGTCTACGCTTTGATCGTTCCCTGGAAGACCAGTAGTAGTTCCCGATGCACATCTGGAGGCATTCTGTAATCTGTTAACTATCAGATGTGTTGTTGAAACACAGAAATTGCATCGGGATTGAATACAACAGTCACCATGTGGACATTCCTCCATGGGAGTAATGTCTCAAACAGTCTACTATTTGATCGGTCCCTGGAAGAGCAGTAGTAGTTTCCGATGCACATCTGGAGGCATTGTGTAATCTGTGGACTAACTGAGTGTTGAATGAATACAACATTCACCATGCGCACTTTCCTCCACGGGAGTTATGTCTCAAACAGTCTATGCTTTGATCGTTCCCTGGAAGTCCACTAGTAGTTTCCGATGCACATCTGGATGCATTCTGTAATCTGTGGACTATCTGAGTGTTGATGAAACACAGAAATTGCATCGGGATTTAGTACACTAGTCACCATCCGCACTTTCCTCCATGGGAGTAACATCTGAAACAGTGTACGCTTTGATCGTTCCCTGGAAGACCAGTAGTAGTTTCCGATGCACATCTGGAGGTATTCTGTAATCTGTGGACCTTCAAAGTGTTGATGAAACACAGAAATTGCATCAGGATTGAATACAACAGTCACCATGCGAACTTCCCTCCATGGGAGTAGTGTCTCTAACAGTCTACGCTTTGATCGTTCCCTGTAAGTCCAGTAGTAGCTTCCGATGCACATCTGGAGGCATACTGTAATCTGTGGACGTTCAAAGTAATGATGAAACACAGAAATTGCATCGGGATTGAATACAACAGTCACCATGAAAACTTTCCTCCATGGGAGTAATGTCTCAAAGAGTCTACGCTTTGATCGTTCCCTGGAAGACCAGTAGTAGTTTCCGAAGCACATCTGGAGACAATCTGTAATCTGTGGACTATCAGAGTGTTGATGAAACACAGATATCGCATCGGGATTGAATACAACGGTCACCATCCGCACTTTCCTCCATGGGAGTAACGTCTGACAAAGTCTATGATTTGATCGTTCCCAGGAAGACCAGTAGTACTTTTCGATGCACATCTGGAGGCAATCTGTAATCTGTGGACTATCAGAGTCTTGATGAAACACAGAAATTTCATCGGGATTGAGTACAATAGTCACCATGCGCACTTTCCTCCATGGGCGTAATGTCTCAAACAGTATACGCTTTGATCTTTCCCTATAAGACCATTAGTAGTTTCCGATGCACATCTGGAGGCATTCTGTAATCTGTGGACTAACTAAGTGTTGATGAAACACAGATATTTCATCGGGATTCAATACAACAGTCACCATGCGCACTTCCTCCATGGGAGTAATGTCTCAAACAGTCTACGCTTTGATCATTCCCTGGAAGTCCAGTAGTAGTTTCCGATGCACATCTGGAGGCATTCTGTAATCTGTGGACCTTCAAAGAGTTAATGAAACACAGAGACTGCATCGGGATTGAATACAACAGTCACCATGCGCACTTTCCTACATGGCGTAATGTCTCAAACAGTCTACGCTTTGATCATTCCCTGGAAGACCAGTAGTAGTTTCCGATGCACATCTGGAGGCATCCTGTAATTTGTGGACTAACTGAGTGTTGATGAAACACAGATATTGCATCGGGATTGAATACAACAGTCACCATGCGCACTTTCCTCAACGGGAGTAATGTCTCAAACAGTCTATGCTTTGATCGTTAGCTGGAACACCAGTAGTAGTTTCCGATGCACATCTGGAGGTAGTCTGTAATCTGTGGACTATCAGAGTGTTGATGAAACACAGAAATTGCATCGGGATTGAATACAACAGTCACCATGAGTACTTTACTCCATGGGAGTAATGTCTCAAACTCTCTACGCTTTGATCGTTACCTGGAAGACCAGTAGTAGTTTCCGATGCACATCTGGAGGCATTCTGTAATCTGTGGATTATCAGAGTGTTGATGAAACGCAGAAATTGCATCGGGATTGAATACAACGGTCACCATCCGCACTTTCCTCCATGGGAGTAACGTCTGAAACCGTCTAGTGTCCAATGCACATCTGGAGGCATTCTGTAATCTGTGGACTATCAGAGTGTTGATGAAACACAGAAATTGCATCGGGATTGAGTACAATAGTCACCATGCGCACTTTCCTCCATGGGAGTAATGTCTCAAACAGTCTACGCTTTGATCGTTCCCTGGAAGTCCAGTAGTAGTTTCCGATGCACATCTGGATGCATTCTGTAATCTGTGGACCTTCAAAGTGTTGATCAAACACAGAAATTGCATCGGGATAGAATACAACAGTCACCATGCGCACTTTCCTCCATGGGCGTAATGTCTCAAACAGTCTACGCTTTGATCTTTCCCTATAAGACGAGTAGTAGTTTCCGATGCACATCTGGAGGCATTCTGTAATCTGTGGACTAACTAAGTGTTGATGAAACACAGATATTGCATCGGGATTGAATACAACAGTCACCATGCGCACTTTATTCCATGGGAGTAATGTCTCAAACAATCTACGCCTGGATCGTTCCCTGTCAGACCAGTAGTAGTTTCCGATGCACATCTGGAGGCATTCTGTAATCTGTGGATCTTCAAAGTGTTGATGAAACACAGAAATAGCATCATGATTGAATACAACAGACACCATGCGAACTTCACTCCATGGGAGTAATGTCTCAAACAGTCTACGCTTTGTTCGTTCCCTGGAAGTCCAGTAGTAGCTTCCGATGCACATCTGGAGGCATTCTGTAATCTGTGGACCTTCAAAGTATTGATGAAACACAGAAATAGCATCGGGATTGATATACAACAGTCACCATGACAACTTTCCTCCATGGGAGTAATTCTCAAACAGTCTACGACTTGATCGTTCCCTGTAAGACCAGTAGTAGTTTCCAATTCAAATCTGGAGACATTCTGTAATCTGTGGACTATCAGAGTGTTGATGAAGCACAGAAATTACATCGGGATTGAGTACAACAATCACCATGCGCACTTTCCTACATAGGAGTAATGTCTCAAACAGTCTACGCTTTGATCGTTCCCTGGAAGACCAGTAGTAGTTTCCGATGCACATCTGGAGGCATTCTGTAATCTGTGGATTATCAGAGAGTTGCTGAAACACAGAAATTGCATCGGGATTGAATACAACAGTCACCATGCGCATTTTCCTCCATGGTAGTTACGTCTCAAACAGTCTACTCTTTGATCGTTCCCTGGAAGAAAAGTAGTAGTTTCCGATGCACATCTGGAGGCATTCTATAATCTGTGGACTATAAGAGTGTTGATGAAACACAGAAATTGCATTGAGATTGAATACAACAGTCACCATGCGCATTTTCCTCCATGGGAGTAATCTCTCAAACAGTCTACGCTTTGATCGTTCCCTGGAAGACCAGTAGTAGTTCCCGATGCACATCTGGAGGCATTCTGTAATCTGTTAACAATCAGATGTGTTGTTGAAACACAGAAATTGCATCGGGATTGAATACAACAGTCACCATGTGGACATTCCTCCATGGGAGTAATGTCTCAAACAGTCTACTATTTGATCGGTCCCTGGAAGAGCAGTAGTAGTTTCCGATGCACATCTGGAGGCATTGTGTAATCTGTGGACTAACTGAGTGTTGAATGAATACAACATTCACCATGCGCACTTTCCTCCACGGGAGTTATGTCTCAAACAGTCTATGCTTTGATCGTTCCCTGGAAGTCCACTAGTAGTTTCCGATGCACATCTGGATGCATTCTGTAATCTGTGGACTATCTGAGTGTTGATGAAACACAGAAATTGCATCGGGATTTAGTACACTAGTCACCATCCGCACTTTCCTCCATGGGAGTAACATCTGAAACAGTGTACGCTTTGATCGTTCCCTGGAAGACCAGTAGTAGTTTCCGATGCACATCTGGAGGTATTCTGTAATCTGTGGACCTTCAAAGTGTTGATGAAACACAGAAATTGCATCAGGATTGAATACAACAGTCACCATGCGAACTTCCCTCCATGGGAGTAGTGTCTCTAACAGTCTACGCTTTGATCATTCCCTGTAAGTCCAGTAGTAGCTTCCGATGCACATCTGGAGGCATACTGTAATCTGTGGACGTTCAAAGTAATGATGAAACACAGAAATTGCATCGGGATTGAATACAACAGTCACCATGAAAACTTTCCTCCATGGGAGTAACATCTGAAACAGTCTACGTTTTGATCGTTCCCTGGAAGACCAGTTGTAGTTTCCGAAGCACATCTTGAGACAATCTGTAATCTGTGGACAATCAGAGTGTTGATGAAACACAGAAATTGCATCGGGATTGAATACAACAGTCACCATCCGCACTTTCCTCGTTGGGAGTAATGTCTCAAACAGTCTACGCTTTGATCGTGCCCAGGAAGACCATTAGTAGTTTCCGATGCACATCTGGAGGCATTCTGCACTCTGTGGACTATCAGAGTGTTGTTGAAACACAGAAATTGCATCGTAATTGAGTACAACAGTCACCATGCGCACTTTCCTCCAAGGGAGTAATGTCTGAAACAGTCTACGTTATGATCGTTCCCTGGAATACCAGTAGTAGTTTCCAATCACATCTGGAGGTATTCTGTAATCTGTGGACTATCTGAGTGTATATGAAACACGGAAATTGCATCCGGATTGAATACACTAGTCATCATCCGAACTTTCCTCCATGGGAGTAACATCTGAAACAGTGTACGCTTTGATCGTTCCCTGGAAGACCAGTAGTAGTTTCCGATGCACATCTGGAGGCATTCTGTAATCTGTGGACCTTCAAAGTGTTGATGAAACACAGAAATTGCATCAGGATTGAATACAACAGTCGCCATGCGAACTTCCCTCCATGGGAGTAATGTCTCAAACAGTCTACGCTTTGATCGTTCCCTGGAAGTCCAGTAGTAGCTTCCGATGCACATCTGAAGGCATTCTGTAATCTGTGGACCTTCAAAGTATTGATGAAACACAGAAATTGCATCGGGATTGAATACAACAGTCACCATGACAACTTTCCTCCATGGGAGTAACATCTGAAACAATCTACGTTTTGATCGTTCCCTGGAAGACCAGTTGTAGTTTCCGAAGCACATCTTGAGACAATCTGTAATCTGTGGACTATCAGAGTGTTGATGAAACACGTAAATTGCATCGGGAGTGAATACAACAGTCACCATCTGCACTTTCCTCCATGGGAGTAATGTCTGAAACAGTCTACACTTTGATCGTTCCCAGGAAGACCAGTCGTAGTTTCCGATGCACATCTGGAGACAATCTGTAATCTGTGGACTATCAGAGTGTTGATGAATCACAGAAATTGCATCGCGATTGAATACAACAGTCACCATCCGCACTTTCCTCCATGGGAGTAACATCTGAAACAGTCTACGTTTTTGTCGTTCCCTGGACGACCAGTAGTAGTTTCCGATGCACATCTGGAGGCATTCAGTAATCTGTTGACTATCACAGTGTTGATGAAACACAGAAATTGCATCGGGATTGAATACAGCAGTCACCATGCGCACTATCCTCCATGTGCGTAATGTCTCAAACAGTCTACGCTTTGATCGTTCCCTGGAAGTCCGAAAGTAGTTTCTGATGCACATCTGGATTCATTCAGTAATCTGTTGACTATCAGAGTGTTGATGAAACACAGAAATTGCATCGGGATTGAATACAGCAGTCACCAAGCGCACTTTCCTCCATGTGCGTAATGTCTCAAACAGTCTACGCTTTGATCGTTCCCTGGAAGACCAGTAGTGGTTTCCGATGAACATCTGGAAGCATTCTGTGACCTGTGGACTAACTGAGCGTTGATGAAACACAGATATTGCATCGGGATAGAATACAACAGTCACCATGCGCACTTTCCACCACGGGAGTTATGTCTCAAACAGTCTATGCTTTGATCGTTTGCTGGAAGGAAAGTAGTAGTTTCCGATGCACATCAGGAGGCATTCTGTAAACTGTGGACCTTCAAAGTGTTGATGAAACACAGAAATTGCATCGGGATTGAATACAACAGTCACCACGCGCACTTTCCTCCATGTTCGTAATGTCTGAAACAGTCTACGGATTGATCGTTCCCTGGAAGACCAGTAGTAGTTTCCGATGCACATCTGGAGGCATTCTGTAATCTGTGGACTATCAGAGAGTTGCTGAAACACAGAAATTGCATCGGGATTCAATACAACAGTCACCATGCGCATTTTCCTCCATGGTAGTTACGTCTCAAACAGTCTACGCTTTGATGGTTCCCTGGAAGTCCACTAGTAGTTTCCGATGCACATCTGGAGGTATTCTGTAATCTGTGGACCTTCAAAGTGTTGATGAAACACAGAAATTGCATCAGGATTGAATACAACAGTCGCCATGCGAACTTCCCTCCATGGGAGTAATGTCTCAAACAGTCTACGCTTTGATTGTTCCCTGGAAGTCCAGTAGTAGCTTCCGATGCACATCTGAAGGCATTCTGTAATCTGTGGACTAACTGAGTGTTGATGAAACACAGATATTGCATCGGGATGGAATACAACAATCACCATGCGCACTTTCCTCAACGGGAGTAATGTCTCAAACAGTCTATGCATTGATCGTTCCCTGGAGGGCCAGTAGTAGTTTCCGATGCACATCTGGAGGCATTCTGTAATCTGTGGACCTTCAAAGTGTTGATGAAACACAGAAATTGCACCGTGATTGAATACAACCGTCACCATGCGCACTTTCCTCCATGGGAGTAATGTCTGAAACAGTCTACGTTTGATCGTTCCCCGGAAGACCAGTAGTAGTTTCCGATGCACATCTGGAGGCAATCTGTAATCTGTGGACTATCAGAGTGATGATGAAACACAAGAATTGCACCGGGATTGAGTACCACAGTCACCATGCGCACTTTCCTCCATGGGAGTAACATCTGAAACAGTCTACGCTTTGATCGTTCCCTGGAAGATCAGTAGTAGTTTCCGATGCACATCTGGCGGCATTCTGTAATCTGTAGGTGTTGATGAAACACAGAAATTGCCGCGAGATTGAATACAACAGTCACCATGCGGACTTTCCTCCATGGGAGTAACGTCTCAAACAGTCTACGCTTTGATCATTCCCTGGAAGTCCAGTAGTAGCTTCCGATGCACATCTGGAGGCATTCTGTAATCTGTGGACCTTCAAAGTATTGATGAAACACAGAAATTTAATCGGGATTGAATACAACAGTCACCATGAAAACTTTCCTCCATGGGAGTAATTCTCAAACAGTCTCGACTTGATCGTTCCCAGTAAGACCCGTAGTAGTTTCCGATGCAAATCTGGAGGCATTCTGTAATTTGTGGACTATCAGAGTGTTGATGAAGCACAGAAATTACATCGGGATTGAGTACAACAGTCACCATGCGCACTTTCCTACATAGGAGTAATGTCTCAAACAGTCTACGATTTGATCGTTCCCTGGAAGACCAGTAGTAGTTTCCGATGCACATCTAGAGGCATTCTGTAATCTGTGGACTATCAGAGTGTTTTGAAACACAGAATTTGCATCGGGATTGAATACAACAGTCAACATGCGCACTTTCCTCCATGGGTGTAATGTCTCTAACAGTTTACGCTTTGATCGTTCCCTGGAAGACAAGTAGTAGTTTCCGATGCACATCTGGAGGCAATCTGTAAACTGTGGACTATCAGAGTGTTGATGAAACACAGAAATTGCATCGGGATTGAGTACAATAGTCACCATGCGCATTTTCCTCAATGGGAGTAATGTCTCAAACAGTCTACGCTTTGATCGTTCCCTGGAAGACCAGTAGTAGTTTCCGATGCACATCTGGAGGCATTCTGTAATCTGTTTACTATCAGAGTGTTGTTGAAACACAGAAATTGCATCGGGATTGAATACAACAGTCACCATGTGGACTTTCCTCCATGGGAGTAATGTCTCAAAGAGTCTACGCTTTGATCGTTCCCTGGAAGACCAGTACTAGCGTCCGAAGCACATCTGGAGACAATCTGTAATCTGTGGACTATCAGAGTGTTGATGAAACGCAGAAATCGCATCGGGATTGAATACAACGGTCACCATCCGCACTTTCCTCCATTTGAGTAACGTCTGAAACAGTCTATGTTTTGATCGTTCCCAGGAAGACCAGTAGTAGTTTCCGATTCACATATGGATGCATTCTGTAATCTGTGGACCTTCAAAGTGATGATCAAACACAGAAATTGCATCGGGATAGAATACTACAGTCACCATGCGCACTTTCCTCCATGGGCGTAATGTCTCAAACAGCCTAGGCTTTGATCTTTCCCTATAAGAGCAGTAGTAATTTCCGATGCACATCTGGAGGCATTCTGTAATCTGTGGACTAACTAAGTGTTGATGAAACACAGATATTGCATCGGGATTGAATACAACAGTCACAATGCGCACTTTCCTCCATGGGAGTAATGTCTCAAACAATCTACGCCTTGATCGTTCCCTGTAAGACCAGTAGTAGTTTCCGATGCACATCTGGATGCATTCTGTAATCTGTGGACCTTCAAAGTGTTGATCAAACACAGAAATTGCATCGGGATAGAATACAACAGTCACCATGCGCACTTTCCTCCATGGGCGTAATGTCTCAAACAGTCTACGCTTTGATCTTTCCCTATAAGACCAGTAGTAGTTTCCGATGCACATCTGGAGGCATTCTGTAATCTGTGGACTAACTAAGTGTTGATGAAACACAGATATTGCATCGGGATTGAATACAACAGTCACCATGCGCACTTTCCTCCATGGGAGTAATGTCTCAAACAATCTACGCCTTGATCGTTCCCTGTAAGACCAGTAGTAGTTTCCGATGCACATCTGGAGGCATTCTGTAATCTGTGGACCATCTGAGTGTTGATGAAACACATAAATTGCATCGGGATTGAATACACTAGTCACCATCCGCACTTTCCTCCATGGGAGTAATGTCTGAAACAGTCTACGTTTGATCGTTCCCAGGAAGACCAGTAGTAGTTTCCGATGCACATCCGGAGGCAATCTGTAATCTGTGGACTATCAGAGTGATGATGAAACACAAGAATTGCACCGGGATTGAGTACCACAGTCACCATGCGCACTTTCCTCCATGGGAGTAACATCTGAAACAGTCTACGCTTTGATCGTTCCCTGGAAGACCAGTAGTAGTTTCCGATGCACATCTGGCGGCATTCTGTAATCTGTAGACCTTCAAAGTGTTGATGAAACACAGAAATTGCCGCGAGATTGAATACAACAGTCACCATGCGGACTTTCCTCCATGGGAGTAACGTCTCAAACAGTCTACGCTTTGATCATTCCCTGGAAGACCAGTAGTAGTTTACGATGCACATATGGAGGCATTCTGTAATCTGTTTACTATCAGAGTGTTGTTGAAACACAAAAATTGCATCGGGATTGAATACAACAGTCACCATTTGGACTTTCCTCCGTGGGAGTAATGTCTCAAAGAGTCTACGCTTTGATCGTTCCCTGGATGACCAGTAGTAGTTTCCGAAGCACATCTGGAAACAATCTGTAATCTGTGGACCATCTGAGTGTTGATGAAACACAGAAATTGCATCGGGATTGAATACACTAGTCACCATCCGCACTTTCCTCCATGGGAGTAACATCTGAAGCAGTGTACGCTTTGATCTTTCCCTGGAAGACCAGTAGTAATTTCCGATGCACATCTGGAGGCATTCTGTAATTTGTGGACTATCAGAGTGTTGATGAAGCACAGAAATTACATCGGGATTGAGTACAACAGTCACCATGCGCACTTTCCTACATAGGAGTAATGTCTCAAACAGTCTACGATTTGATCGTTCCCTGGAAGACCAGTAGTAGTTTCCGATGCACATCTGGAATCATTCTGTAATCTGTGGACTATCAGAGTGTTTTGAAACACAGAATTTGCATCGGGATTGAATACAACAGTCAACATGCGCACTTTCCTCCATGGGTGTAATGTCTCTAACAGTTTACGCTTTGATCGTTCCCTGGAAGACAAGTAGTAGTTTACGATGCACATCTGGAGGAATTCTGTAATCTGTGGACCTTCAAAGTGTTGATGAAACACAGAATTTGCACCGTGATTGAATACAACCGTCACCATGCACACTTTCCTCCATGGGAGTAATGTCTCAAACAGTCTACGCTTTGATCATTCGCTGGAAGACCAGTAGTAATTTCCGATGCACATCTGGAGGCATTCTGTAGTTTGTGGACCAACTGAGTGTTGATGAAACACAGATATTGCATCGGGATTGAATACAACAGTCACCATGCGCACTTTCCTCACCGGGAGTAATGTCTCAAACAGTCTATGGTTTGATCGTTCCCTGGGAGACCAGTAGTAGTTTCCGATGCACATCTGGAGGTAGTCTGTAATCTGTGGACTATCAGAGTGTTGATGAAACACAGAAATTGCATCGGGATTGAATACAACAGTCACCATGTGGACTTTCCTCCATTGGAGTAATGTCTCAAACAGTCTACGCTTTGATCGTTCTCTGGAAGAACAGTAGTAGTTTCCGAAGCACATCTGGAGACAATCTGTAATCTGTGGACTATCAGAGTGTTGATGAAACACAGAAATTGCATCGAGATTGAGTACAACAGTCACCATGCGCACTTTCCTCCAAGGGAGTAACGTCTGAAACAGTCTATGCTTTGATCGTTCCCTGGAAGGCCAGTAGTAGTTTCCGATGCACATCTGGAGGCATTCTGTAATCTGTGGACCTTCAAAGTGTTGATGAAACACAGAAATTGCATCGGGATTGAGTACAATAGTCACCATGCGCACTTTCCTCCATGGGAGTAATGTCTCAAACAGTCTACGCTTTGATCGTTCCCTGGAAGTCCAGTAGTAGTTTCCGATGTACATCTGGAGGCAATCTGTAATCAGTGGACTATCAGAGTGTTGATGAAACACAGAAATTGCACCGGGATTGAATACAACAGTCACCATGCGCAATTTTCCTCCATGGGAGTAATGTATCAAACAGTCTACGCTTTGATCGTTCCCAGGAAGACCAGTAGTAGTTTCCGATGCACATCTGGAGACAATCTGTAATCTGTGGACTATCAGAGTGTTGATGAAACACAGAAATTGCATCGAGATTGAGTACAACAGTCACCATGCGCACTTTCCTCCAAGGGAGTAACGTCTGAAACAGTCTATGCTTTGATCGTTCCCTGGAAGGCCAGTAGTAGTTTCCGATGCACATCTGGAGGCCTTCTGTAATCTGTGGACCTTCAAAGTGTTGATGAAACACAGAAATTGCATCGGGATTGAGTACAATAGTCACCATGCGCACTTTCCTCCATGGGAGTAATGTCTCAAACAGTCTACGCTTTGATCGTTCCCTGGAAGTCCAGTAGTAGTTTCCGATGCACATCTGGAGGCAATCTGTAATCAGTGGACTATCAGAGTGTTGATGAAACACAGAAATGGCACCGGGATTGAATACAACAGTCACCATGCGCAATTTTCCTCCATGGGAGTAATGTCTCAAACAGTCTACGTTTTGATCGTTCCCTGGGAGACCAGTAGTAGTTTCCGAAGCATATCTGGAGACAATCTGTAATCTGTGGACTATCAGAGTGTTGATGAAACACAGAAATTGCATCGTGATTGAATACAACGGTCACCACGAGCACTTTCCTCCAAGGGAGTAATGTCTCAAACAGTCAACGCTTTGATCGTTCCCAGGAAGACCAGTAGTAGTTTCCGATGCACATCTTTAGGCAATCTGTAATCTGTGGACTATCAGAGTGTTGATGAAACACAGAAATTGCATCGGGATTGAGTACAATAGTCACCATGCGCATTTTCCTCCATGGGAGTAATGTATCAAACAGTCTACGCTTTGATCGTTCCCTGGAAGACCAGTAGTAGTTTCGATGCACATCTGGAGGCATTCTGTAATCTGTTTACTATCAGAGTGTTGTTGAAACACAGAAATTGCATCGGGATTGAATACAACAGTCACCATGTGGACTTTCCTCCATGGGAGTAATGTCTCAAAGAGTCTACGCTTTGATCGTTCCCTGGAAGACCAGTACTAGTTTCCGAAGCACATCTGGAGACAATCTGTAATCTGTGGACTATCAGAGTGTTGATGAAACGCAGAAATCGCATCGGGATTGAATACAACGGTCACCATCCGCACTTTCCTCCATGGGAGTAACGTCTGAAACAGTCTATGTTTTGATCGTTCCCAGGAAGACCAGTAGTAGTTTCCGATACACATCTGGATGCATTCTGTAATCTGTGGACCTTCAAAGTGATGATCAAACACAGAAATTGCATCGGGATAGAATACTACAGTCACCATGCGCACTTTCCTCCATGGGCGTAATGTCTCAAACAGCCTACGCTTTGATCTTTCCCTATAAGAGCAGTAGTAATTTCCGATGCACATCTGGAGGCATTCTGTAATCTGTGGACTAACTAAGTGTTGATGAAACACGGATATTGCATCGGGATTGAATACAACAGTCACAATGCGCACTTTCCTCCATGGGAGTAATGTCTCAAACAATCTACGCCTTGATCGTTCCCTGTAAGACCAGTAGTAGTTTCCGATGCACATCTGGATGCATTCTGTAATCTGTGGACCTTCAAAGTGTTGATCAAACACAGAAATTGCATCGGAATAGAATACAACAGTCACCATGCGCACTTTCCTCCATGGGCGTAATGTCTCAAACAGTCTACGCTTTGATCTTTCCCTATAAGACCAGTAGTAGTTTCCGATGCACATCTGGAGGCATTCTGTAATCTGTGGACTATCAGAGTGATGATGAAACACAAGAATTGCACCGGGATTGAGTACCACAGTCACCATGCGCACTTTCCTCCATGGGAGTAACATCTGAAACAGTCTAAGCTTTGATCGTTCCCTGGAAGACCAGTAGTAGTTTCCGATGCACATCTGGCGGCATTCTGTAAACTGTAGACCTTCAAAGTGTTGATGAAACACAGAAATTGCCGCGAGATTGAATACAACAGTCACCATGCGGACTTTCCTCCATGGGAGTAACGTCTCAAACAGTCTACGCTTTGATCATTCCCTGGAAGTCCAGTAGTAGTTTCCGATGCACATCTGGAGGCATTCTGTAATCTGTGGACCTTTAAAGAGTTAATGAAACACAGAGATTTTATCGGGATTGAATACAACAGACACCATGCGCACTTTCCTCCATGGGCGTAATGTCTCAAACAGTCTACGCTTTGATCATTCCCTGGAAGACCAGTAGTAGTTTCCGATGCACATCTGGAGGCATTCTGTAATTTGTGGACTAACTGAGTGTTGATGAAACACAGATATTGCATCGGGATTGAATACAACAGTCACCATACGCACTTTCCTCAACGGGAGTAATGTCTCAAACAGTCTATGCTTTGATCGTTCCCTGGAAGACCAGTAGTAGTTTCCGATGCACATCTGGAGGCAATCAGTAATCAGTGGACTATCAGAGTGTTGATGAAACACAGAAATTGCACCGGGATTGAATACAACGGTCACCATGCGCATTTACCTCCATGGGAGTAATGTCTCAAACAGTCTACGTTTTGATCGTTCCCTGGAAGACCAGTAGTAGTTTACGATGCACATATGGAGGCATTCTGTAATCTGTTTACTATCAGAGTGTTGTTGAAACACAGAAATTGCATCGGGATTGAATACAACAGTCACCATGTGGACTTTCCTCCATGGGAGTAATGGCTCAAAGAGCCTACGCTTTGATCGTTCCCTGGATGACCAGTAGTAGTTTCCGAAGCACATCTGGAGACAATCTGTAATCTGTGGACTATCAGAGTGTTGATGAAACACAGAAATCGCATCGGGATTGAATACAACGGTCACCATCCGCACTTTCCTCCATGGGAGTAACGTCTGACACAGTCTATGTTTTGATCGTTCCCAGGAAGACCAGTAGTAGTTTCCGATGCACATCTGGAGGCATTCTGTAATCTGTGGACCTTCAAAGTGTTGATCAAACACAGAAATTGCATCGGTATAGAATACAACAGTCACCATGCGCACTTTCCTCCATGGGCGTAATGTCTGAAACAGTCTACGCTTTGATCTTTCCCTATAAGACCAGTAGTAGTTTCCGATGCACATCTGGAGGCATTCTGTAATCTGTGGACTAACTAAGTGTTGATGAAACACAGATATTGCATCGGGACTGAATACAACAGTCACCATGCGCACTTTCCTCCATGGGAGTAATGTCTCAAACAATCTACGCCTTGATCGCTCCCTGTAAGACCAGTAGTAGTTTCCGATGCACATCTGGATGCATTCTGTAATCTGTGGACCTTCAAAGTGTTGATCAAACACAGAAATTGCATCGGCATAGAATACAACAGTCACCATGCGCACTTTCCTCCATGGCCGTAATGTCTCAAACAGTCTACGCTTTGATCTTTCCCTATAAGACCAGTAGTAGTTTCCGATGCACATCTGGAGGCATTCTGTAATCTGTGGACTAACTAAGTGTTGATGAAACACAGATATTGCATCGGGATTGAATACAACAGTCACCATGCGCACTTTCCTCCATGGGAGTAATGTCTCAAACAATCTACGCCTTGATCGTTCCCTGTAAGACCAGTAGTAGTTTCCGATGCACATCTGGAGTCATTCTGTAATCTGTGGACCATCTGAGTGTTGATGAAACACAGAAATTGCATCGGGATTGAATACACTAGTCACCATCCGCACTTTCCTCCATGGGAGTAACATCTGAAACAGTGTACGCTTTGATCTTTCCCTGGAAGACCAGTAGTAATTTCCGATGCACATCTGGAGGCATTCTGTAATCTGTGGACCTTCAAAGTATTGATGAAACACAGAAATTTAATCGGGATTGAATACAACAGTCACCACGAAAACTTTCCTCCATGGGAGTAATTCTCAAACAGTCTCGACTTGATCGTTCCCTGTAAGACCCGTAGTAGTTTCCGATGCAAATCTGGAGGCATTCTGTAATTTGTGGACTACCAGAGTGTTGATGAAGCACAGAAATTACATCGGGATTGAGTACAACAGTCACCATGCGCACTTTCCTACATGGGAGTAATGTCTCAAACAGTCTACGATTTGATCGTTCCCTGGAAGACCAGTAGTAGTTTCCGATGCACACCTGGAGGCATTCTGTAATCTGTGGACTATCAGAGTGTTTTGAAACACAGAATTTGCATCGGGATTGAATACAACAGTCAACATGCGCACTTTCCTCCATGGGTGTAATGTCTCTAACAGTTTACGCTTTGATCGTTCCCTGGAAGACAAGTAGTAGTTTCCGATGCACATCTGGAGGAATTCTGTAATCTGTGGACCTTCAAAGTGTTGACGAAACACAGAATTTGCACCGTGATTGAATACAACCGTCACCATGCACACTTTCCTCCATGGGAGTAATGTCTCAAACAGTCTACGCTTTGATCATTCCCTGGAAGACCAGTAGTAATTTCCGATGCACATCTGGAGGCATTCTGTAGATTGTGGACCAACTGAGTGTTGATGAAACACAGATATTGCATCGGGATTGAATACAACAGTCACCATGCGCATTTTCCTCAACAGGAGCAATGTCTCAAACAGTCTATGCTTTGATCGTTCCCTGGGAGACCAGTAGTAGTTTCCGATGCACATCTGGAGGTAGTCTGTAATCTGTGGACTATCAGAGTGTTGATGAAACACAGAAATTGCATCGGGATTGAATACAACAGTCACCATGTGGACTTTCCTCCATTGGAGTAATGTCTCAAACTGTCTACGCTTTGATCGTTCTCTGGAAGAACAGTAGTAGTTTCCGAAGCACATCTGGAGACAATCTGTAATCTGTGGACTATCAGAGTGTTGATGAAACACAGAAATTGCATCGAGATTGAGTACAACAGTCACCATGCGCACTTTCCTCCAAGGGAGTAACGTCTGAAACAGTCTATGCTTTGATCGTTCCCTGGAAGGCCAGTAGTAGTTTCCGATGCACATCTGGAGGCATTCTGTAATCTGTGGACCTGCAAAGTGTTGATGAAACACAGAAATTGCATCGGGATTGAGTACAATAGTCACCATGCGCACTTTCCTCCATGGGAGTAATGTCTCAAACAGTCTACGCTTTGATCGTTCCCTGGAAGTCCAGTAGTAGTTTCCGATGCACATCTGGAGGCAATCTGTAATCAGTGGACTATCAGAGTGTTGATGAAACACAGAAATTGCACCGGGATTGAATACAACAGTCTCCATGCGCAATTTTCCTCCATGGGAGTAATGTCTCAAACAGTCTACGCTTTGATCGTTCCCAGGAAGACCAGTAGTAGTTTCCGATGCACATCTGGAGGCTATCTGTAATCTGTGGACTATCAGAGTGTTGATGAAACACAGAAATTGCATCGGGATTGAGTACAATAGTCACCATGCGCATTTTCCTCCATGGGAGTAATGTCTCAAACAGTCTACGCTTTGATCGTTCCCTGGAAGTCCAGAAGTAGTTTCTGATGCATATCTGGATTCATTCAGTAATCTGTTGACTATCAGAGTGTTGATGAAACACAGAAATTGCATCGGGATTGAATACAGCAGTCACCATGCGCACTTTCCTCCATGTGCGTAATGTCTCAAACAGTCTACGCTTTGATCGTTCCCTGGAAGACCAGTAGTAGTTTCCGATGAACATCTGGAAGCATTCTGTGATCTGTGGACTAACTGAGCGTTGATGAAACACAGATATTGCATCGGGATAGAATACAACAGTCACCATGCGCACTTTCCTCCACGGGAGTTATGTCTCAAACAGTCTATGCTTTGATCGTTAGCTGGAAGGAAAGTAGTAGTTTCCGATGCACATCTGGAGGCATTCTGTAATCTGTGGACCTTCAAAGTGTTGATGAAACACAGAAATTGCATCGGGATTGAATACAACAGTCACCATGCGCACTTTCCTCCATGTTCGTAACGTCTCAAACAGTCTACGGTTTGATCGTTCCCTGGAAGACCAGTAGTAGTTTCCGATGCATATCTGGAGGCACTCTCTAATCTGTGGACTAACTGAGTGTTGATGAAACACAGATATTGCATGGGGATGGAATACAACAGTCACCATGCGCACTTTCCTCAACGGGAGTAATGTCTCAAACAGTGTATGCATTGATCGTTCCCTGGAGGGCCAGTAGTAGTTTCCGATGCACATCTGAGGGCATTCTGTAATCTGTGGACCTTCAAAGTGTTGATGAAACACAGATATTGCACCGTGATTGAATACAACCGTCACCATGCGCACTTCCCTCCATGGGAGTAATGTCTGAAACAGTCTACGTTTGATCGTTCCCAGGAAGACCAGTAGTAGTTTCCGATGCACATCTGGAGGCAATCTGTAGTCTGTGGACTATCAGAGTGATGATGAAACACAAGAATTGCACCGGGATTGAGTACCACAGTCACCATGCGCACTTTCCTCCATGGGAGTAACATCTGAAACAGTCTACGCTTTGATCGTTCCCTGGAAGACCAGTAGTACTTTCCGATGCACATCTGGCGGCATTCTGTAATCTGTAGACCTTCAAAGTGTTGATGAAACACAGAAATTGCCGCGAGATTGAATACAACAGTCACCTTGCGGACCTTACTCCATGGGAGTAACGTCTCAAACAGTCTACGCTTTGATCATTCCCTGGAAGTCCAGTAGTAGTTTCCGATGCACATCTGGAGGCATTCTGTAATCTGTGGACCTTTAAAGAGTTAATGAAACACAGAGATTTTATCGGGATTGAATACAACAGTCACCATGCGCACTTTCCTCCATGGGCGTAATGTCTCAAACAGTCTACGCTTTGATCATTCCCTGGAAGACCAGTAGTAGTTTCCGATGCACATCTGGAGGCATTCTGTAATTTGTGGACTAACTGAGTGTTGATGAAACACAGATATTGCATCGGGATTGAATACAACAGTCACCATACGCACTTTCCTCAGCTGGAGTAATGTCTCAAACAGTCTATGCTTTGATCGTTCCCTGGAAGACCAGTAGTAGTTTCCGATGCACATCTGGAGGCTATCAGTAATCAGTGGACTATCAGAGTGTTGATGAAACACAGAAATTGCACCGGGATTGAATACAACGGTCACCATGCGCATTTTCCTCCATGGGAGTAATGTCTCAAACAGTCTACGTTTTGATCGTTCCCTGGAAGACCAGTAGTAGTTTACGATGCACATATGGAGGCATTCTGTAATCTTTTTACTATCAGAGTGTTGTTGAAACACAGAAATTGCATCGGGATTGAATACAACAGTCACCATGTGGACTTTCCTCCATGGGAGTAATGTCTCAAAGAGTCTACGCTTTGATCGTTCCCTGGATGTCCAGTAGTAGTTTCCGAAGCACATCTGGAGACAATCTGTAATCTGTGGACTATCAGAGTGTTGATGAAACACAGAAATCGCATCGGGATTGAATACAATGGTCACCATCCGCACTTTCCTCCATGGGAGTAACGTCTGACACAGTCTATGTTTTGATCGTTCCCAGGAAGACCAGTAGTAGTTTCCGATGCACATCTGGAGGCATTCTGTAATCTGTGGACCTTCAAAGTCCCTGGAAGACCAGTAGTAGTTTACGATGCACATATGGAGGCATTCTGTAATCTTTTTACTATCAGAGTGTTGTTGAAACACAGAAATTGCATCGGGATTGAATACAACAGTCACCATGTGGACTTTCCTCCATGGGAGTAATGTCTCAAAGAGTCTACGCTTTGATCGTTCCCTGGATGTCCAGTAGTAGTTTCCGAAGCACATCTGGAGACAATCTGTAATCTGTGGACTATCAGAGTGTTGATGAAACACAGAAATCGCATCGGGATTGAATACAATGGTCACCATCCGCACTTTCCTCCATGGGAGTAACGTCTGACACAGTCTATGTTTTGATCGTTCCCAGGAAGACCAGTAGTAGTTTCCGATGCACATCTGGAGGCATTCTGTAATCTGTGGACCTTCAAAGTGTTGATCAAACACAGAAATTGCATCGGGATAGAATACAACAGTCACCATGCGCACTTTCCTCCATGGGAGTAATGTCTCAAACAATCTACGCCTTGATCGTTCCCTGTAAGACCAGTAGTAGTTTCCGATGCACATCTGGATGCATTCTGTAATCTGTGGACCTTCAAAGTGTTGATCAAACACAGAAATTGCATCGGCATAGAATACAACAGTCACCATGCGCACTTTCCTCCATGGCCGTAATGTCTCAAACAGTCTACGCTTTGATCTTTCCCTATAAGACCAGTAGTAGTTTCCGATGCACATCTGGAGGCATTCTGTAATCTGTGGACTAACTAAGTGTTGATGAAACACAGAAATTGCATCGGCATAGAATACAACAGTCACCATGCGCACTTTCCTCCATGGGAGTAATGTCTCAAACAATCCACGCCTTGATCGTTCCCTGTAAGACCAGTAGTAGTTTCCGATGCACATCTGGAGTCATTCTGTAATCTGTGGACCATCTGAGTGTTGATGAAACACAGAAATTGCATCGGGATTGAATACACTAGTCACCATCCGCACTTTCCTCCATGGGAGTAACATCTGAAACAGTGTACGCTTTGATCTTTCCCTGGAAGACCAGTAGTAATGTCCGATGCACATCTGGAGGCATTCTGTAATCTGTGGACCTTCAAAGTGTTGATGAAACACAGAAATTGCATCATGATTGAATACAACAGTCACCATGCGAACTTCATCCATGGGAATAATGTCTCAAACAGTCTACGCTTTGATCGTTCCCTGGAAGTCCAGTAGTAGCTTCCGATGCACATCTGGAGGCATTCTGTAATCTGTGGACCTTCAAAGTATTGATGAAACACAGAAATTTAATCGGGATTGAATACAACAGTCACCATGAAAACTTTCCTCCATGGGAGTAATTCTCAAACAGTCTCGACTTGATCGTTCCCTGTAAGACCCGTAGTAGTTTCCGATGCAAATCTGGAGGCATTCTGTAATTTGTGGACTATCAGAGAGTTGATGAAGCACAGAAATTACATCGGGATTGAGTACAACAGTCACCATGCGCACTTTCCTACATAGGAGTAATGTCTCAAACAGTCTACGATTTGATGGTTCCCTGGAAGACCAGTAGTAGTTTCCGATGCACATCTGGAGGCATTCTGTAATCTGTGGACTATCAGAGTGTTTTGAAACACAGAATTTGCATCGGGATTGAATACAACAGTCATGATGCGCACTTTCCTCCATGGGTGTAATGTCTCTAACAGTTTACGCTTTGATCGTTCCCTGGAAGACAAGTAGTAGTTTCCAATGCACATCTGGAGGAATTCTGTAATCTGTGGACCGTCAAAGTGTTGATGAAACACAGAATTTGCACCGTGATTGAATACAACCGTCACCATGCACACTTTCCTCCATGGGAGTAATGTCTCAAACAGTCTACGCCTTGATCATTCCCTGGAAGACCAGTAGTAATTTCCGATGCACATCTGGAGGCATTCTGTAGTTTGTGGACCAACTGAGTGTTGATGAAACACAGATATTGCATCGGGATTGAATACAACAGTCACCATGCGCACTTTCCTCAACGGGAGTAATGTCTCAAACAGTCTATGCTTTGATCGTTCCCTTTGAGACCAGTAGTAGTTTCCGATGCACATCTGGAGGTAGTCTGTAATCTGTGGACTATCAGAGTGTTGATGAAACACAGAAATTGCATCGGGATTGAATACAACAGTCACCATGTGGACTTTCCTCCAAGGGAGTAATGTCTCAAACAGTCTACGCTTTGATCGTTCCCAGGAAGATCAGTAGTAGTTTCCGATGCACATCTGGAGGCAATCTGTAATCTGTGGACTATCAGAGTGTTGATGAAACACAGAAATTGCATCGGGATTGAGTACAATAGTCACTATGCGCATTTTCCTCCATGGGAGTAATGTCTCAAACAGTCTACGCTTTGATCGTTAGCTGGAAGACCAGTAGTAGTTTCCGATGCACATCTGGAGTCATTCTGTAATCTGTTTACTATCAGAGTGTTGTTGAAACACAGAAATTGCATCGGGATTGAATACAACAGTCACCATGTGGACTTTCCTCCATGGGAGTAATGTCTCAAAGAGTCTACGCTTTGATCGTTCCCTGGAAGACCAGTACTAGTTTCCGAAGCACATCTGGAGACAATCTGTAATCTGTGGACTATCAGAGTGTTGATGAAACGCAGAAATCGCATCGGGATTGAATACAACGGTCACCATCCGCACTTTCCTCCATGGGAGTAACGTCTGAAACAGTCTATGTTTTGATCGTTCCCAGGAAGACCAGTAGTAGTTTCCGATTCACATCTGGATGCATTCTGTAATCTGTGGACCTTCAAAGTCATGATCAAACACAGAAATTGCATCGGGATAGAATACTACAGTCACCATGCGCCCTTTCCTCCATGGGCGTAATGTCTCAAACAGTCTACGCTTTGATCTTTCCCTATAAGAGCAGTAGTAATTTCCGATGCACATCTGGAGGCATTCTGTAATCTGTGGACTAACTAAGTGTTGATGAAACACAGATATTGCATCGGGATTGAATACAACAGTCACAATGCGCACTTTCCTCCATGGGAGTAATGTCTCAAACAATCTACGCCTTGATCGTTCCCTGTAAGACCAGTAGTAGTTTCCGATGCACATCTTAATGCATTCTGTAATCTGTGGACCTTCAAAGTGTTGATCAAACACAGAAATTGCATCGGGATAGAATACAAAAGTCACCATGCGCACTTTCCTCCATGGGCGTAATGTCTCAAACAGTCTACGCTTTGATCTTTCCCTATAAGACCAGTAGTAGTTTCCGATGCACATCTGGAGGCATTCTGTAATCTGTGGACTAACTAAGTGTTGATGAAACACAGATATTGCATCGGGATTGAATACAACAGTCACCATGCGCACTTTCCTCCATGGGAGTAATGTCTCAAACAATCTACGCCTTGATCGTTCCCTGTAAGACCAGTAGTAGTTTCCGACGCACATCTGGAGGCATTCTGTAATCTGTGGACCATCTGAGTGTTGATGAAACACATAAATTGCATCGGGATTGAATACACTAGTCACCATCCGCACTTTCCTCCATGGGAGTAACATCTGAAACAGTGTACGCTTTGATCTTTCCCTGGAAGACCAGTAGTAATTTCCGATGCACATCTGGAGGCATTCTGTAATCTGTGGAGCTTCAAAGTGTTGATGAAACACTGAAATTGCATCATGATTGAATACAACAATCACCATGCGAACTTCACTCCATGGGAATAATGTCTCAAACAGTCTACGCTTTGATCGTTCCCTGGAAGTCCAGTAGTAGCTTCCGATGCACATCTGGAGGTAGTCTGTAATCTGTGGACTATCAGAGTGTTGATGAAACACAGAAATTGCATCGGGATTGAATACAACAGTCACCATGCACACTTTCCTCCATGGGAATAACGTCTGAAACAGTCTACGCTTTGATCGTTCCCAGGAAGACCAGTAGTAGTTTCCGATGCACATCTGGAGGCAATCTGTAATCAGTGGACTATCAGTGTGTTGATGAAACTTAGAAATTGCATCGGGATTGAATACAACAGTCACCATGCGCATTTTCCTCCATGGGAGTAATGTCTCAAACAGTCTACGTTTTGATCGTTACCTGGAAGACCAGTGGTAGTTTCCGATGCACATCTGGAGGCATTCTGTAATCTGTTTACTATCAGAGTTTTGTTGAAACACAGGCATTGCATCGGGATTGAATACAACAGTCACCATGTGGACTTTCCTCCATTGGAGTAATGTCTCAAACAGTCTACGCTTTGATCGTTCCCTGGAAGAACAGTAGTAGTTTCCGAAGCACATATGGAGACAATCTGTAATCTGTGGACTATCAGAGTGTTGATGAAACACAGAAATTGCATCGGGATTGAGTACAACTGTCACCATGCGCACTTTCCTCCAAGGGAGTAACGTCTGAAACAGTCTATGCTTTGATCGTTCCCTGGAAGGCCAGTAGTAGTTTCCGATGCACATCTGGAGGCATTCTGTAATCTGTGGACCTTCAAAGTGTTGATGAAACACAGAAATTGCATCGTGATTGAATACAACAGTCACCATGAGCACTTTCCTCCATGGGAGTAATGTCTCAAACAGTCTACGCTTTGATCGTTCCCAGGAAGACCAGTAGTAGTTTCCGATGCACATCTGGAGGCAATCTGTAATCTGTGGACTATCAGAGTGTTCATGAAACACAGAAATTGCATCGGGATTGAGTACAACAGTCACCATGCGCACTTTCCTCCATGGGAGTAACGTCTGAAACAGTCTATGCTTTGATCGTTCCCGGGAAGTCCAGTAGTAGTTTCCGATGCACATCTGGATGCATTCTGTAATCTTTGGACCTTCAAATTGTTGATCAAACACAGAAATTGCATCGGGATAGAATACAACAGTCACCATGCGCACTTTCCTCCATGGGCGTAATGTCTCAAACAGTCTACGCTTTGATCTTTCCCTGTAAGACCAGTAGTTGTTTCCGATTCACATCTGGAGGCATTCTGTAATCTGTGGACTAACTAAGTGTTGATGAAACACAGATATTGCATCGGGATTGAATACAACAGTCACCATGCGCACTTTCCTCCATGGGAGTAACATCTGAAACAGTGTACGCTTTGATCTTTCCCTGGAAGACCAGTAGTAGTTTCCGATGCACATCTGGAGGCATTCTGTAATCTGTGGACCTTCAAAGTGTTGATGAAACACAGAAATTGCATCAGGATTGAATGCAACAGTCACCATGCGAACTTCCATCCATGGGAGTAATGTCTCAAACAGTCTACGCTTTGATCGTTCCCTGGAAGTCCAGTAGTAGCTTCCGATGCACATCTGGGGGCATTCTGTAATCTGTGGACCTTCAAAGTATTGATGAAACACAGAAATTGCATCGGGATTGAATACAACAGTCACCATGACAACTTTCCTCCATGGGAGTAATTCTCAAACAGTCTACGACTTGATCGTTCCCTGTAAGACCAGTAGTAGTTTCCGATGCAAATCTGGAGGCATTCTGTAATCTGTGGACTATCAGAGTGCTGATGAAGCGCAGAAATTACTTCGGGATTGAGTACAACAGTCACCATGCGCACTTTCCTACATAGGAGTAATGTCTCAAAGAGTCTACACTTTGATCGTTCCCTGGAACAAAAGTAGTAGTTTCCGATGCACATCTGGAGGCATTCTATAATCTGTGGACTATCAGAGTGTTGATGAAACACAGAAATTGCATTGAGATTGAATACAACAGTCACCAAGCGCATTTTCCTCCATGGGAGTAATCTCTCAAACAGTTTACGCTTTGATCGTTCCCAGGAATACCAGTAGCAGTTTCCGATGCAAATCTGGAGGCATTCTGTAATCTGTGGACTATCAGATTTTTTATGAAACACAGAAATTGTATCGGGATTGAGTACAACAGGCACCATTCTCACTTTCCTATACGGGAGTAATGTCTCAAATATTCTACGTTTAGATGGTTCCCTGGAAGGCCAGTAGTAATTTCCGATGCACATCTGGAGGCATTCTGTAATCTGTGGGCTATCAGAGTGTTGATGTAACACAGAAATTGCATCGGGATTGAATACAACAGTCACCATCTGCACTTTCCTCCATGGGAATAACATCTGAAACAGTCTACGCTTTGATCGTTAACTCGAAGACCAGTAGTAGTTTCCGATGCACATCTGGAGGCATTCTGTAATCTGTGGACCTTCAAAGTGTTGATGAAACACAGAAATTGCATCGGCATTGAATACAACAGACACCATGCAGACTTTCCTCCATGGGAGTAATGTCTCAAGCATTCTACGCTTTGATCGTTCCCTGGAAGAACAGTAGTAGTTTCCGATGCACATATGGAGGCATTGTGTAATCTGTAGACTAACTGAGTGTTGAATGAATACAACAGTCACCATGCGCACTTTCCTCCACGGGAGTTATGTCTCAAACAGTCTATGCTTTGTTCTTTCACTGGAAGGCCAGTAGTAGCTTCCGATGCAAATCTGGAAGCATTCTGTAATCTGTGGACCTTCAAAGTGTTGATGAAACCCAGAAATTGCATCGGCATTGAATACAACAGTCACCATGCGGACTTTCCTCCATGGGAGTAATGTCTCAAACATTCTCCGCTTTGATCGTTCCCTGGTAGAACAGTAGTAGTTTCCGATGCACATCTGGAGGCATTGTGTAATCTGTAGACTAACTGAGTGTTTAATGAATACAACAGTCACCATGCGCACTTTCCTCCACGGGAGTTATGTCTCAAACAGTCTATGCTTTGTTCTTTCACTGGATGGCCAGTAGTAGTTTACGATGCACATCTGGAGGCATTCTATAATCTGTGGACTATCAGAGTGTTGATGAAACACAGAAATTGCATTGAGATTGAATACAACAGTCACCATGCGCATTTTCCTCCATGGGTGTAATCTCTCAAGCATTCTCCGCTTTGATCGTTCCCAGAAAGACCAGTAGTAGTTTCCGATACACATCTGGAGGCATTCTGTAATCCGTTGACTATCAGAGTGTAGTTGAAACACAGAAACTGCGTCTGGATTGAGTACAACAGTCACCACGCGGATTTTCCTCCATGGGAGTAATGTCTCAAACAGTCAACGCTTTGATCGTTCCCTGGAAGACCAGTAGTAGTTTCCGAGGCACATCTCGAGACAATCTGTAATCTGTGGACCTTCAAAGTGTTGATGAAACCAAGAAATTGCATGGGGAGTGAATACAATAGTCACCATGCGCATTTCCCTCCATGGGAGTAATCTTTCATCCAGTCTACGCTTTGATCGTTCCCTGGAAGACCAGTAGTAGTTTCCGATGCACATCTGGAGGCATTCTGTAATCTGTTTACTATCAGAGTGTTGTTGAAACACAGAAACTGCATCTGGATTGAATACAACAGTCAGCACGCGGATTTTCCTCCATGGGAGTAATGTCTCAAACAGTCTACGCTTTGATCGTTCCTGGAAAACCAGTAGTAGTTTCCGATGCACATCTGGAGGCATTCTGTAATCTATAGACTATCTGAGTGTTGATGAAACACAGAAATTGCATCGGGATTGAACAACAGTCACCATGCGCACTTTCCACCATGGGAGCAATGTCTCAAACATTCTACGCCTTGATCGTTCCCTGTTAGACCAGTAGTAGTAGATTCCGATGCACATCTGGAGGCATTCTCTAGTCTGTGGAGAATCGGAGTGTTGATGAAACACAGAAATTGCTTCGGGATTGAATACAACAGTCACCATGCGCACTTTCATCCATGGGAGTAATGTCTCAAACAGTCTACGCTTTGATCGTTCCCTGGAAGACCAGTAGTAGTTTCCGATGCACATCTGGAGGCATTCTGTTATCTGTGGACTATCAGAGTGTTGATGAAACACAGAAATTACATCGGGATTGAATACAACAGTCACAATGCGCACTTTCCAACATAGGAGTAATGTCTCAAAGAGTCTACGCTTTGATCGTTCCTTGGAAGACCAGTAGTAGTTTCCGATGAACATCTGGAAGCATTCTGTAATCTGTGGACCATCAGAGTGTTGATGAAACACAGAAATTGCATCGGGATTGAATACAACAGTCACCATGCGCACTTCCCTCCATGGGAGTAACGTATCAAACAGTCTACGTTTTGATCGCTCCCTGGAAGACCAGTAGTAGTTTCCGATGCACATCTGGATGCATTCTGTAATCTGTTTACTATCAGAGTGTTGTTGAAACACAGATATGGCAACGGGAATGAATACAACAGTCACCATGCGGACTTGCCTCCATTTGAGTAATGTCTCAAACAGTCTACGCTTTGATCGTGCCCTGGAAGACCAGTAGTAGCTTCCGATGCACATCTGGAGGCATTCTGTAATCTGTGGACCTTCAATTTATTGATGAAACAAGGAAATTTCATCGGGATTGAATACAACAGTCACCACGACAACTTTCCTCCATGGGAGTTATTCTCAAACAGTCTACGCTTTGATCGTCTCCAGGAGGGCCAGTAGTAGTTTCCGATGCCCATCTGGAGGCATTCTGTAATCTGTGGACCTTCAAATTGTTGATGAAACACAGAAATTGAATCGGGATCGAATAAACAGTTACCATGCGCACTTTCCTCCATGGGAGTAATGTCTCAAACAGTCTACGCTTAGATCGATCCCTGGGAGACCTGGGAGACCTGTAGTAGTTTCCGATGCACATCTGGAGGCATTCTGTAATCTGTGGACTATCAGAGTGTTGATGAAACACAGAAATTGCATCGGGATTGAATACAACATTCACCATGCGCACTTTCATCCATGGGAGTAATGTCTCAAACAGTCTACGCTTTGATCGTTCCCTGGAAGACCAGTAATAGTTTCCGATGCACATCTGGAGGCATTCTGTAATCTGTGGACTATCAGAGTGTTGATGAAACAGAGAAATTGCATCGGGATTAAATACAACAGTCACCATGCGCATTTTCCTAAATGGGAGTATTGTCTCAAACAGTCTACGCTTTCATCGTTCCCTGGAAGAAGAGTAGTAGTTCCCGATGCACATCTGGAGGCATTCTATAATCTGTGGACTATCAGAGTGTTGATGAAACACAGAAATTGCATTGAGATGGAATACAACAGTCACCATGCGCATTTTCCTCCATGGGAGTAGGCTCTCAAACAGTCTACGCTTTGATCGTTCGCTGGAAGACCAGTAGTAATTTCCGATGCACATCTTGTGGCATTCTGTAATCTGTTTACTATCAGAGTGTTGTTGAAACACAGAAATTACATCGGGATTGAATACAACAGTCACCATGTGGACTTTCCTCCATGGGAGTTATGTCTTAAACAGTCTACGCTTTGATCGTTCCCAGGAAGACAAGTAGTAGTTCCCGTTACACATCTGGAGGCAATCTGTAATCTGTGGACTGTCAGAGTGTTGATGAAACACAGAAATTGCATCGGGATTGAATATAACAGTCACCATGCGCACTTTCCTCCATGGCAGTAATGTCTCAAACAGTCTACGCTTTGATCGTTCCCTGGAAGACCAGTAGTAGCTTCCGATACACATCTTGAGACAATCTGTAATCTGTGGACTATCAGAGTGTTGATGAAACACGGAAATTGCATCGGGATTGAATACAACAGTCACCATCCGCACTTTCCTCCATGGGAGTAATGTCTCAAACAGTCTACGCTTTGATCGTCCCCAGAAAGACCAGTAGTAGTTTCCGATGCACATCCGAAGGCATTCTGTAATCTGTGGACTATCAGAGTGTTGATGAAACACAGATATTGCATCGGGATAGAGTACAACAGTCACCATGCGCACTTTCCTCCATGGGAGTAATGTCTGAAACAGTCTACGCTTTGATCGTTCCCAGGAAGACCAGTAGTAGTTTCCGATGCACATCTGGAGACAATCTGTAATCTGTGGACTATCAGAGTGTTGAAGAAACACAGAAATTGCCTCTTGATTGAATACAAACAGTCACCATCCGCCCTTTCCTCCATGGGAGTAACATCTGAAACAGTCTACGTCTTGATCGTTCCCTGGAAGACCATTAGTAGTTTTCGATGCACATCTGGAGGCATTCTGTAATCTGTGGACTATCAGAGAGTTAATGAAACACAGAAATTACATCAGGATTGTATACAACAGTCACCATGCGCACTTTCCTCTATGGGAGTAAGGTCTCAAACAGTCTACGCTTTGATCGTTCCCTGGAAGACCAGTAGTAGTTTCCGATGCACATCTGGAAGCATTCTGTAATCTGTGGATTATCAGAGTGTTGATGAAACACAGAAATTGCCTCTTGATTGAATACAAACAGTCACCATCCGCACTTTCCTCCATGGGAGTAACATCTGAAACAGTCTACGTCTTGATCGTTCCCTGGAAGACCATTAGTAGTTTCCGATGCACATCTCGAGGCATTCTGTAATATGTGGACCTTCAAGGTGTTGATGAAACTCAGAAATTGCATCGGGATTGAATACAACAGTCACCATGCACACTTTCTCCGTGGGAGTAATGTCTCAAACAGTCTACGTTTTGAACGCTCCCTGGAAGACCAGTTGTAGTTTCCGATGCACATCTGGAGGCATTCTGTAATCTGTGGACTATCAGAGTATTGATGAAACACAGCAATTGCATCGGGATTGAATAAAACATTCACCATGACAACTTTCCTCCACTGGAGTAATTCTCAAACAGTTTACGGTTTGATCGTTCCCTGGAAGACAAGTAGTACTTTCCGATCCACATCTGGAGGAATTCTGTAATCTGTGGGCTATCAGAGTGTTGATGAACACAGAAATTGCATCGGGATTGAATACAACAGTCACCATGCGAACTTTCCTCCTTGGGAGTGATGTGTCAAACAGTCTACGCTTTGATCGCTCCCTGGAAGACCAGTAGTAGTTTCCGATGCACATCTGGAGGCATTCTGTAATCTGTGGACTATCAGAGTGTTGATGAAACACAAAAATTGCATCGGGATTGAATACAACAGTCACCATTCCCATTTTCATCCATGGTAGAAATGTCTCAAACAGTCTATGTTTTGATCGTTCCCTGGAAGACCAGTAGTAGTTTACGATGCACATCTGGAGGCATTCTATAATCTGTGGACTATCAGAGTGTTGATGAAACACAGAAATTGCATTGAGATTGAATACAACAGTCACCATGCGCATTTTCCCTTATTGGAGTAATCTCTCAAACAGTCTACGCTTTGATCGTTCCCAGGAATACCAGTAGCAGTTTCCGATGCACATCTGGAGCCATTCTGTAATCTGTGGACTATCAGAGTGTTTATGAAACACAGAAATTGAATCGGGATTGAGTACAACAGCCACCATTCTCACTTTCCTCCACGGGAGTAATGTCTCAAATATTCTACGTTTAGATGGTTCCCTGGAAGACCAGTAGTAGTTTCCGATGCACATCTGGAGGCATTGTGTAATCTGTGGGCTATCAGAGTGTTGATGAAACACAGAAATTGCGTCGGGTTTGAATACAACAGTCACCATCCGCACTTTCCCAGATTGGAATAACATCTGAAACAGTCTACGCTTTAATCGTTAACTCGAAGACCAGTAGTAGTTTCCGATGCACATCTGGATACATTCTGTAATCTGTGGACATTCAAAGTGTTGATGAAACACAGAAATTGCATCGGCATTGAATACAACAGTCACCATGCGGACTTTCCTCCATGGGAGTAATGTCTCAAACATTCTACGCTTTGATCGTTCCCTGGTAGAACAGTAGTAGTTTCCGATGCACATCTGGAGGCATTGTGTAATCTGTAGACTAACTGAGTGATGAATGAATACAACAGTCACCATGCGCACTTTCCTCCACGGGAGTTATGTCTCAAACAGACTATGCTTTGTTCTTTCCCTGGAAGGCCAGTAGTAGTTTCCGATGCACATCTGGAGGCATTCTGTAATCTGTGGACCTTCAAAGTGTTGATGAAGCACAGAAATTGCATCGTGATTGAATACAACAGTCACCATGCGCACTTTCCTCCATGGGAGTAACGTCTCAAACAGTCTACGCTTTGAACGTTCCCAGGAAGACCAGTAGTAGTTTCCGATGCACATCTGGAGGCATTCAGTAATCTGTGGACCTTCAAAGTGTTGATGAAACAAAGAAATTGCATCGGGATTGAATACAACAGTCACCATGCGCACTTTCCTCCATGGGAGTAATGTGTCAAACTGTCTACGATATGATCGTTCCCTGGAAGACCAGTAGTAATTTCCGAAGCACATCTTGTGACAATCTGTGATCTGTGGACTATCAGAGTGTTGATGAAACACAGAAATTGCATCGTGATTGAATACAACAGTCACCATCCGCACTTTCCTCCTTGGGAGTTATGTCTCAAACAGTCTACGCTTTTATCGTTCCCAGGAAGACCAGTAGTAGTTTCCGATGCACAGCTGGATGCATTGTGTAATGTGTGGACTAACTGAGTGTTGAATGTATACAACAGTCACCATGTGCACTTTCTTTCACTGGAGTTATGTCTCAAACGGTCTATGATTTGGTCGTTCCCTGGAAGCCCAGTAGTAGTTTCCGAAGCACATCTCGAGACAATCTGTAATCTGTGGACCTTCAAAGTGTTGATGAAACTCAGAAATTGCATCGGGAGTGAATAAAACAGTCACCATGCGCATTTTCCTCCATCGGAGTAATCTCTCATACAGTATACGCTGCGATCGTTCCCTGGAAGACCAGTAGTAGTTTCCGATGCACATCTGGAGGCATTCTGTTATCTGTTTACTTTCAGGGTGTAGTTCAAACACAGAAACTGCATCTGGATTGAATACAACAGTCACCACGCGGATTTTCCTCCATGGGAGTAATGTCTCAAACAGTCAATGCTTTGATCGTTCCCTGGAAGACCAGTAGTAGTTTCCGAAGCACATCTGGAGGCATTATGTAATCTGTGGACCTTCAAATTGTTGATGAAACACAGAAATTGCATCGAGAGTGAATACAACAGTCACCATGCGCCCTTTTTCTCCACGGGAGTTATGTTTCAAACAGTCAATGCTTTGATCGTTCCCTGGAAGGCCAGTAGTTGTTTCCGATGCACATTTGGAGACAATCTGTAATCTGTGGGCTATCAGAGTGTTGATGAAACACAGAAATTGCATCGTGATTGAATACAACAGTCACCATGCGAACTTTCCTCCATGGGAGTAATATCTCAAACAGTCTATGATTTGATCGTTCCCAGGATGACCAGTGGTATTTTCCGATGCACATCTGGAGGCAATCTGTATTCTGTGGACTATCAGAGTGTTGATGAAACACCGAAATTGCATCGGGATTGAATACAACAGTGTACCAGTCGCACTTTCCACCATGGGCGAAATGTCTCAAACATTCTACGCTTTGATCGTTCCCTGATAGACCAGTAGTAGTCTCCGATGCACATCTGGAGGCATTCTCTAATCTGTGGAGTATCGGAGTGTTGATGAAACACAGAAATTGCTTCGGGATTGATTACAACAGTCACCATGCGCACTTTCATCCGTGGGAGTAATGTCTCAAACAGTGTACGCTTTGATCGTTCCCCCGAAGACCAGTAGTATTTTCCGGTGCACATCTGGAGCCATTCTGTAATCTGTGGACTATCAGAGTGTTGATGAAACACAGAAATTGCATCGGAATTGAATACAACATTCACAATGCGCACTTTCCTACATAGGAGTAATGTCTCAAAGAGTCAACGCTTTGATCGTTCCTTGGAAGACCAGTAGTAGTTTCCGATGAACATCTGGAAGCATTCTGTAATCTGTGGACCATCAGAGTGTTGATGAAACACAGAAATTGCATCGGGATTGAATACAACAGTCACCATGCCCACTTCCCTCCGTGGGAGTAACGTATCAAACAGTCTATGTTTTGATCGCTAACTGGAAGACCAGTAGTAGTTTCCGATGCACATCTGGATGCATTCTTTAATCTGTTTACTATCAGAGTGTTGTTGAAACACAGAAATTGCAACGGGAATGAATACAACAGTCACCATGCGGACTTTCCTCCATTTGAGTAATGTCTCAAACAGTCTACGCTTTGATCGTTCCCTGGAAGACCAGTAGTAGTTTCCGAAGCACATCTGGAGGCATTATGTAATCTGTGGACCTTCAAATTGTTGATGAAACACAGAAATTGCATCGAGAGTGAATACAACAGTCACCATGCGCCCTTTCATCCATGGGAGTTATGTTTGGAACAGTCTATGCTTTGATCGTTCATAGGAAGACCATTAGTAGTTTCCGATGCACATCTGGAGACAATCTGTAATCTGTGGACTACCAGAGTGTTGATGAAACACAGAAATTGCATCGCGATTGAATACAACAGTCACCATCCGCACTTTCCTCCATGGCAGTATCCTCTGAAACATTCTTCGCCTTGATCGTTCCCTGGAAGCCAGTAGTAGTTTCCGATGCACATCTGGAGGCATTATGTAATCTGTGGACCTTCAAAGTGTTGTTGAAACACAGAAATTGCATCGGGATTGAATACAACAGTCACCAATCGCACTTTCCTACATAGGAGTAATGTCTCAAACAGTCTACGCTTTGATCGTTCCCTGGAAGACCAGTAGTAGATTCGTATGCACATCAGGACGCATTCTGTAATCTGTGGACCTTCAAAGTGATGCTGAAACACAGAAATTGCATCGGGACTGAATACAACAGGCACCATGCGTACATTTCTCCATTGGAGTAATGTCTCAAACTGTCATCGCTTTGATCGTTCCCCCAAGACCAGTGGTATTTCCCCATGTACATCTGGAGGCATTCTGTAATCTGTTGACCTTCAAAGTGTTGATGAAACACAGAAATTGCATCGGGATTGAATACAACAGTCACCATGCGTACTTTCCTCCATGGGTGTAATGTCTCAAACAGTCTACGCTTTGATCGTTCCCTGGAGGAACAGTAGTAGTTTCCGATGCACATCTGATTTCATTCTGTAATCTGTGGACTATCAGAGTGTTGTCGAAACATAGAAATTGCTTCGGGATTGAATACAACATTCACCATGCGCCCTTTCCTCCATGGGAGTAATGTCTCAAACAGTCTACGGTTAGATCGTTCCCTGGAAGACCAGTAGAAGATTCCGATGCACATCTGGAGGCATTCTGTAACCTGTGGACATTCGAAGTGTTGATGAAACACAGAAATTGCAACGGGATTGAATACAACAGTCAATATTAACACTTTACTCCATGGGAGTAATCTCTCAAACAGTCTACGCTTTGATCGTTCCCTGGAAGACCAGTAGTAGTTTCCGATGCACATCTGGAGGCATTCTGTAATCTGTTTACTATCAGAGTGTAGTTGAAACACAGAAACTGCATCTGGTGTGAATACAACAGTCACCACGCGGATTTTCCTCCATGGGAGTAATGTCTCAAACAGTCTACGCTTTGATCGTTCCCTGGAAGACCAGTAGTAGTTTCCGAAGCACATCTCGAGACAATCCGTAATCTGTGGACCTTCAAAGTGTTGATGAAACACAGAAATTGCATCGGGAGTGAATACAACAGTCACCATACGCATTTTCCTCCATGGGAGAAATCTCTCATACAGTCTACGCTTTGATCGTTCCCTGGAAGACCAGTAGTAGTTTCCGATGCACATCTGGAGGCATTCTGTAATCTGTTTACTATCAGTGTGTAGTTGAAACACAGTAACTACACCTGGATTGAATACAACAGTCACCACGTGGATTTTCCTCCATGGGAGTAATGTCTCAAACAGTCTACGCTTTGATCGTTCCCAGGAAGACCAGTAGTAGTTTCCCACTCACATCTGGAGGCAATCTGTAATCTGTGGACTATCAGAGTGTTGATGAAACACAGAAATTGCATCGCGATTGTTAACAACAGTCACCATGCGCACTTTCCTCCATGGGAGTTATGTCTCAAACAGTCTACGCTTTGGTCGTTCACTGGAAGACCAGTAGTAGTTTCCGATGCACATTTGGAGACAATCTGTAATCTGTGGACTATCAGAGTGTTGATGAAACACAGAAATTGCATCGTGATTGAATACAACAGTCACCATGCGCACTTTCCTCCATGGGAGTAATATCTCAAACAGTCTATGCTTTTATCGTTCCCAGGATGACCAGTTGTACATTCCGATGCACATCTGGAGGCAATCTGTAGTCTGTGGACTATCAGAGTGTTGATGAAACACCGAAATTGCATCGGGATTGAATACAACAGTGTACCAGTCGCACTTTCCTCCACGGGAGTAATGTCTCAAACATTCTACGCTTTGATCGTTCCTTGGAAGACCAGTAGTAGTTTCCGATGGACATCTGGAAGCATTCTGTAATCTGTGGACCATCAGAGTGTTGATGAAACACAGAACTTGCATCGGGATTGAATACAAAACTCAACATGCGCACTTTCCTCCATGAGAGTAACGTATCAAACAGTCTACGTTTTGATCGCTCCCTGGAAGACCAGTAGTAGTTTCCGAAGCACATCTGGAGGCATTCTGTAATCTGTGGTCCTTCAAATTGTTGATGAAACACAGAAATTGCATCGAGAGTGAATACAACAGTCACCATGCGCCCTTTCATCAATGGGAGTTATGTCTGAAACAGTCTACGCTTTGATCGTTCCCAGAAAGACCAGTAGTAGTTTCCGATGCACATCTGGAGACAATCTGTAATCTGTGGACTATCAGAGTGTTGATGAAACACAGAAATTGCATCGCGATTGAATACAACAGTCACCATCCGCACTTTCCTCCATGGCAGTAACGTCTGAAACAGTCTACGACTTGATCGTTCCCTGGAAGACCAGTAGTAGTTTCTGATGCACATCTGGAGGCATTCTGTAATCTGTGGACTTTCAAAGTGTTGTTGAAACACAGAAATTGCATCGGGATTGAATACAACAGTCACCATCCGCACTTTCGTACATAGGAGTAATGTCTCAAAGAGTGTACGCTTTAATCGTTCCCTGGAAGACCAGGAGTAGATTCCGATGCACATCAGGAGGCATTCTGTAATCTGTGGACCTTCAAAGTGTGGCTGAAACACAGAAATTGCATCGGAATTGAATACAACAGTCACCATCCGCACTTTCCTCCATGGGAGTAATGTCTCAAACAGTCTACGCATTGATCGTTCCTAGGAAGACCAGTAGTAGTTTCCGATGCACATCTGGAGGCAATCTGTAATCTGTAGACCTTCAAAGTGTTGATGAAACACAGAAATTGCATCAGGAGTCAATACAACAGTCACCATCCGCACATTCCTCCATGGGAGTAGTGTCTGAAACAGTCCACGGTTTGATTGTTCCCAGGAAGACCAGTAGTAGTTTCCGATGCACATCTGGAGACAATCTGTAATCTGTGGACCTTCAAAGTGTTGATGAAACACAGAAATTGCATTTGGATTGTATAGAACAGTCACCATGCACACTTTCCTCCATGGGAGTAATGTCTCAAACAGTCTACGCTTTGATCTTTCCCTGGAAGACCAGTAGTAGTTTCCGATGCACATCTGGAGGCATTGTGTAATCTGTTTACTCTCAGAGTGTAGTTGAAAAACAGAAACTTCATCTGGATTGAATACAACAGTCACCACTCGGATTTTCCACCATGGGAGTAATGTCTCAAACAGTCTACGCTTTGATCGTTCCCTGGAAGACCGGTAGTAGTTTCCGATGCACATCTGGAGGCATTCTGTAATCTGTGGACCATCAATGTGTTGTTCTAACACAGAAATTGCATCGGGATCGAATACAACAGTCACCATCCGCACTTTCCTACATAGGAGTAATGTCTCAAACAGTCTACGCTTTGATCGTTCCCTGGAAGACCAGTAGTAGATTCCGATGCACATCAGGAGGCATTCTGTAATCTGTGGACTATCAGAGTGTTGTTGAAACACTGAAATTGCTTCGGTATTAAATACAACAGTCACCACGTGCACTTTCATCCATGGGAGTAATGTCTCAAAGAGTATACGCTTTGATAGTTCCCTGGAAGACCACTAGTAGTTTCCGATGCACATCTGGAGGCATTCTGTAATCTTTGGACCATTAGAGTGTTGATGAAACACAGATATTGCATCGGGTTTGAATACAACAGTCACTATGCGCACTTTCTTCCATGGGAGTAATGCCACAAACTGTCTACGCTTCGATCGTTCCCTGGAAGACCAGTAGTAGTTTCCGATGCACATCTGTATGCATTCTGTAATCTGTGGACTATCAGAGTGTTGATGAAACACAGAAATTACATCGGGATTGAATACAACAGTCACAATACGCACTTTCCTACATGGGAGTAATGTCTCAAAGAGTCTACACTTTGATCGTTCCTTGGAAGACCAGTAGTAGTTTCCGATGAACATCTGGTAGCATTCTGTAATCTGTGGACCATCAGAGTGTTGATGAAACACAGAAATTGCATCGGGATTGAATACAACACTCAACATGCGCACTTTCCTCCATATGAGTAACGTCTCAAACAGTCTACGTTTTGATCGCTCCCTGGAAGACCAGTAGTAGTTTCCGATGCACATCTGGATGCATTCTAAAATCTGTTTACTATCAGAGTGTTGTTGAAACACAGAAATTGCATCGGGATTGAATACAACAGTCACCATGCGGACTTTCCTCCATTTGAGTAATGTCTCAAACAGTCTACGCTTTGATCGTTCCCTGGAAGACCAGTAGTAGTTTCCGAAGCACATCTGGAGGCATTCTGTAATCTGTGGACCTTCAAATTGTTGATGAAACACAGAAATTGCATCGAGAGTGAATACAACAGTCACCATGCGCCCTTTCATCCATGGGAGTTATGTTTGGAACAGTCTATGCTTTGATCGTTCATAGGAAGACCATTAGTAGTTTCCGATGCACATCTGGAAACAATCTGTAATCTGTGGACTACCAGAGTGTTGATGAAACACAGAAATTGCATCGCGATTGAATACAACAGTCACCATCCGCACTTTCCTCCATGGCAGTATCCTCTGAAACATTCTTCGCCTTGATCGTTCCCTGGAAGCCAGTAGTAGTTTCCGATGCACATCTGGAGGCATTATGTAATCTGTGGACCTTCAAAGTGTTGTTGAAACACAGAAATTGCATCGGGATTGAATACAACAGTCACCAATCGCACTTTCCTACATAGGAGTAATGTCTCAAACAGTCTACGCTTTGATCGTTCCCTGGAAGACCAGTAGTAGATTCGTATGCACATCAGGACGCATTCTGTAATCTGTGGACCTTCAAAGTGATGCTGAAACACAGAAATTGCATCGGGACTGAATACAACAGGCACCATGCGTACATTTCTCCATTGGAGTAATGTCTCAAACTGTCATCGCTTTGATCGTTCCCCCAAGACCAGTGGTATTTCCCCATGTACATCTGGAGGCATTCTGTAATCTGTTGACCTTCAAAGTGTTGATGAAACACAGAAATTGCATCGGGATTGAATACAACAGTCACCATGCGTACTTTCCTCCATGGGTGTAATGTCTCAAACAGTCTACGCTTTGATCGTTCCCTGGAGGAACAGTAGTAGTTTCCGATGCACATCTGATTTCATTCTGTAATCTGTGGACTATCAGAGTGTTGTCGAAACATAGAAATTGCTTCGGGATTGAATACAACATTCACCATGCGCCCTTTCCTCCATGGGAGTAATGTCTCAAACAGTCTACGGTTAGATCGTTCCCTGGAAGACCAGTAGAAGATTCCGATGCACATCTGGAGGCATTCTGTAACCTGTGGACATTCGAAGTGTTGATGAAACACAGAAATTGCAACGGGATTGAATACAACAGTCAATATTAACACTTTACTCCATGGGAGTAATCTCTCAAACAGTCTACGCTTTGATCGTTCCCTGGAAGACCAGTAGTAGTTTCCGATGCTCATCTGGAGGCATTCTGTAATCTGTTTACTATCAGAGTGTAGTTGAAACACAGAAACTGCATCTGGTGTGAATACAACAGTCACCACGCGGATTTTCCTCCATGGGAGTAATGTCTCAAACAGTCTACGCTTTGATCGTTCCCTGGAAGACCAGTAGTAGTTTCCGAAGCACATCTCGAGACAATCCGTAATCTGTGGACCTTCAAAGTGTTGATGAAACACAGAAATTGCATCGGGAGTGAATACAACAGTCACCATACGCATTTTCCTCCATGGGAGAAATCTCTCATACAGTCTACGCTTTGATCGTTCCCTGGAAGACCAGTAGTAGTTTCCGATGCACATCTGGAGGCATTCTGTAATCTGTTTACTATCAGTGTGTAGTTGAAACACAGTAACTACACCTGGATTGAATACAACAGTCACCACGTGGATTTTCCTCCATGGGAGTAATGTCTCAAACAGTCTACGCTTTGATCGTTCCCAGGAAGACCAGTAGTAGTTTCCCACTCACATCTGGAGGCAATCTGTAATCTGTGGACTATCAGAGTGTTGATGAAACACAGAAATTGCATCGCGATTGTTAACAACAGTCACCATGCGCACTTTCCTCCATGGGAGTTATGTCTCAAACAGTCTACGCTTTGGTCGTTCACTGGAAGACCAGTAGTAGTTTCCGATGCACATTTGGAGACAATCTGTAATCTGTGGACTATCAGAGTGTTGATGAAACACAGAAATTGCATCGTGATTGAATACAACAGTCACCATGCGCACTTTCCTCCATGGGAGTAATATCTCAAACAGTCTATGCTTTTATCGTTCCCAGGATGACCAGTTGTACATTCCGATGCACATCTGGAGGCAATCTGTAGTCTGTGGACTATCAGAGTGTTGATGAAACACCGAAATTGCATCGGGATTGAATACAACAGTGTACCAGTCGCACTTTCCTCCACGGGAGTAATGTCTCAAACATTCTACGCTTTGATCGTTCCTTGGAAGACCAGTAGTAGTTTCCGATGGACATCTGGAAGCATTCTGTAATCTGTGGACCATCAGAGTGTTGATGAAACACAGAACTTGCATCGGGATTGAATACAAAACTCAACATGCGCACTTTCCTCCATGAGAGTAACGTATCAAACAGTCTACGTTTTGATCGCTCCCTGGAAAACCAGTCTTAGTTTCCGATGCACATCTGGATGCATTCTGTAATCAGTTTACTATCAGAGTGTTGTTGAAACACAGAAATTGCATCTTGAATGAATACAATAGTCACCATGCGGACTTTCCTCCATTTGAGTAATGTCCCAAACAGTCTACGCTTTGATCGTTCGCTGGAAGACCAGTAGTAGTTTCCGAAGCACATCTGGAGGCATTCTGTAATCTGTGGTCCTTCAAATTGTTGATGAAACACAGAAATTGCATCGAGAGTGAATACAACAGTCACCATGCGCCCTTTCATCAATGGGAGTTATGTCTGAAACAGTCTACGCTTTGATCGTTCCCAGAAAGACCAGTAGTAGTTTCCGATGCACATCTGGAGACAATCTGTAATCTGTGGACTATCAGAGTGTTGATGAAACACAGAAATTGCATCGCGATTGAATACAACAGTCACCATCCGCACTTTCCTCCATGGCAGTAACGTCTGAAACAGTCTACGACTTGATCGTTCCCTGGAAGACCAGTAGTAGTTTCTGATGCACATCTGGAGGCATTCTGTAATCTGTGGACTTTCAAAGTGTTGTTGAAACACAGAAATTGCATCGGGATTGAATACAACAGTCACCATCCGCACTTTCGTACATAGGAGTAATGTCTCAAAGAGTGTACGCTTTAATCGTTCCCTGGAAGACCAGGAGTAGATTCCGATGCACATCAGGAGGCATTCTGTAATCTGTGGACCTTCAAAGTGTGGCTGAAACACAGAAATTGCATCGGAATTGAATACAACAGTCACCATCCGCACTTTCCTCCATGGGAGTAATGTCTCAAACAGTCTACGCATTGATCGTTCCTAGGAAGACCAGTAGTAGTTTCCGATGCACATCTGGAGGCAATCTGTAATCTGTAGACCTTCAAAGTGTTGATGAAACACAGAAATTGCATCAGGAGTCAATACAACAGTCACCATCCGCACATTCCTCCATGGGAGTAGTGTCTGAAACAGTCCACGGTTTGATTGTTCCCAGGAAGACCAGTAGTAGTTTCCGATGCACATCTGGAGACAATCTGTAATCTGTGGACCTTCAAAGTGTTGATGAAACACAGAAATTGCATTTGGATTGTATAGAACAGTCACCATGCACACTTTCCTCCATGGGAGTAATGTCTCAAACAGTCTACGCTTTGATCTTTCCCTGGAAGACCAGTAGTAGTTTCCGATGCACATCTGGAGGCATTGTGTAATCTGTTTACTCTCAGAGTGTAGTTGAAAAACAGAAACTTCATCTGGATTGAATACAACAGTCACCACTCGGATTTTCCACCATGGGAGTAATGTCTCAAACAGTCTACGCTTTGATCGTTCCCTGGAAGACCGGTAGTAGTTTCCGATGCACATCTGGAGGCATTCTGTAATCTGTGGACCATCAATGTGTTGTTCTAACACAGAAATTGCATCGGGATCGAATACAACAGTCACCATCCGCACTTTCCTACATAGGAGTAATGTCTCAAACAGTCTACGCTTTGATCGTTCCCTGGAAGACCAGTAGTAGATTCCGATGCACATCAGGAGGCATTCTGTAATCTGTGGACTATCAGAGTGTTGTTGAAACACTGAAATTGCTTCGGTATTAAATACAACAGTCACCACGTGCACTTTCATCCATGGGAGTAATGTCTCAAAGAGTATACGCTTTGATAGTTCCCTGGAAGACCACTAGTAGTTTCCGATGCACATCTGGAGGCATTCTGTAATCTTTGGACCATTAGAGTGTTGATGAAACACAGATATTGCATCGGGATTGAATACAACAGTCACTATGCGCACTTTCTTCCATGGGAGTAATGCCACAAACTGTCTACGCTTCGATCGTTCCCTGGAAGACCAGTAGTAGTTTCCGATGCACATCTGTATGCATTCTGTAATCTGTGGACTATCAGAGTGTTGATGAAACACAGAAATTACATCGGGATTGAATACAACAGTCACAATACGCACTTTCCTACATGGGAGTAATGTCTCAAAGAGTCTACACTTTGATCGTTCCTTGGAAGACCAGTAGTAGTTTCCGATGAACATCTGGTAGCATTCTGTAATCTGTGGACCATCAGAGTGTTGATGAAACACAGAAATTGCATCGGGATTGAATACAACACTCAACATGCGCACTTTCCTCCATATGAGTAACGTCTCAAACAGTCTACGTTTTGATCGCTCCCTGGAAGACCAGTAGTAGTTTCCGATGCACATCTGGATGCATTCTAAAATCTGTTTACTATCAGAGTGTTGTTGAAACACAGAAATTGCATCGGGATTGAATACAACAGTCACCATGCGGACTTTCCTCCATTTGAGTAATGTCTCAAACAGTCTACGCTTTGATCGTTCCCTGGAAGACCAGTAGTAGTTTCCGAAGCACATCTGGAGGCATTCTGTAATCTGTGGACCTTCAAATTGTTGATGAAACACAGAAATTGCATCGAGAGTGAATACAACAGTCACCATGCGGACTTTCCTCCATTTGAGTAATGTCTCAAACAGTCTACGCTTCGATCGTTCCCTGGAAGACCAGTAGTAGTTTCCGATGCACATCTGTATGCATTCTGTAATCTGTGGACTATCAGAGTTATGATGAAACACAGATATTACATCGGGATTGAATACAACAGTCACAATACGCACTTTCCTACATGGGAGTAATGTCTCAAAGATCGTTCCTTGGAAGACCAGTTGTAGTTTCCGATGAACATCTGGTAGCATTCTGTAATCTGTGGACCTTCAAAGTGTTGCTGAAACACAGAAATTGCATCGGGATTGAATACAACAGGCACCATGCGTACATTTCTCCATTGGAGTAATGTCTCAAACTGTCATCGCTTTGATCGTTCCCCCAAGACCAGTAGTAGTTTCACATGGACATCTGGAGGCATTCTGTAATCTGTGGACTATCAGACTGTTGATGAAACACAGACATTGCATCGGGATTGAATACAACAGTCAATATTCGCACTTCACTCCATGGGAGTAATGTCTCACACAGTATACGATTTGATCGTTCCCTGGAAGAACAGTAGTAATTTCCGATGCACATCTGGAAGCATTCTGTAATCTGTGGACTATCAGTGTGTTGATGAAACACAGCAATTGCATCGGGATTGAATACAAAAGTCACCATGCGCACTTTCCTCCATTGGAGTAATGTCTCAAACAGTCTACGTTTTTATCGTTCCCTGGAAGACCAGTAGTAGATTCCGATGCACATCTGGAGACAATCAGCAATCTGTGGATTATCAGAGTGTTGATGAATCACAGAAATTGCATCGGAATTGTGTACAACAGTCACCATCCGCACTTTCCTCCATGGGAGTAACGTCTGAAACAGTCTATGCTTTGATTGTTCCCTGGAACACCAGTAGTAGTTTCCGATGCACATCCGTAGGCAGTCTGTAATCTGTGGACCTTTAAAGTGTTGATGAAACACAGAAATTGCATTTGGATTGAATACAACAGTCACCATGCACACTTTCCTCCATGGGAGTAATGTCTCAAACAGTCTACGCTTTGATCGTTCCCTGGAAGACCAGTAGTAGTTTCCGAAGCACATCTGGAGGCATTCTGAAATCTGTGGACCTTCAAATTGTTGTTGAAACACAGAAATTGCATCGAGAGTGAATACAACAGTCACCATGCGCACTTTCATCCATTGGAGTTATGTCTGAAACAGTCTACGCTTTCATCGTTCCCAGGAAGACCAGTAGTAGTTTCCGATGCACATCTGGAGACAATCTGTAATCTGTGGACTATCAGTGTGTTGATGAAACACAGAAATTGCATCGCGATTGTATACAACAGTCACCATCCGCACTTTCCTCCATGGCAGTAAAGTCTGAAAGAGGCTACGCCTTGATCCTTCCCTGGAAAACCAGTAGTAGTTTCCGATGCACATCTGGATGCATTCTGTAATCTGTGGAACTTCAAAGTGAGGTTGAAACACAGAAATTGCATCGGGATTGAATACAACAGTCACCATCCGCACTTTCCTACATAGGAGTAACGTCTAAAACAGTCTATGCTTTGATCGTTCCCTGGAAGACCAGTAGTAGTTTCCGATGCACATCCGGAGGCATTCTGTAATCTGTGGACCTTTAAAGTGTTGATGAAACACAGAAATTGCATTTGGATTGAATACAACAGTCACCATGCACACTTTCCTCCATGGGAGTAATGTCTCAAACAGTCTACGCTTTGATCGTTCCCAGGAAGACCAGTAGTAGTTTCCCATGCACATCTGGAGGCAATCTGTAATCTGTGGACTATCAGGCTGTAGATGAAACACAGATATTTCACCGGAATTGAATACAACAGTCACCATCCGCACATTCCTCCATGGGAGTAATGTCTCAAACAGTCTACGCTTTGATCGATCCCAGGAAGACCAGTAGTAGTTTCCCATGGACATCTGGAGGCATTCTGTATTCTGTGGACTATCAGACTGTTGATGAAACACACAAATTTCATCGGGATTGAATACAACAGACACCATGCGCACTTTCCTCCATGGGAGTAATGTCTCAAACAGTCTACGTTTTGATCGCTCCCTGTCAGACCAGTAGTAGATTCCGATGCACATCTGGAGACAATCTGCAATCTGTGGACTATCAGAGTGTTGATGAATCACAGAAATTGCATCGGAATTGAGGACAACAGTCACCATCCGCACTTTCCTCCAGGGGAGTAACGTCTGAAATAGTCTATGCTTTCATCGTTCCCTGGAAGACCAGTAGTAGTTTCCGATGCACAGCTGGAGTTATTCTGTAATCTGTGGACCTTCAAAGTGTTGATGAAACACATAAATTGCATCGGGATTGAATACAACAGTCACCATGCGCACTTTCCTCCATGGGAGTAATGTCTCAAACAGTCTACGCTTTGATCGTTCCCTGGAAGACCACTAGTAGTTTCCGATGCACATCTGGAGGCATTCTGTAATCTGTGGACCATTAGAGTGTTGATGAAACACAGATATTGCATCGGGATTGAATACGACAGTCACCATGCGCACTTTCCTCCATGGGAGTAATGCCTCAAACTGTCTACGCTTCGATCGTTCCCTGGAAGACCAGTATTAGTTTCCGATGCACATCTGGATGCATTCTGTAGCCTGTGGACTATCAGAGTGTTGATGAAACACAGAAATTACATCGGGATTGAATACAACAGTCACAATACGCACTATCCTACATAGTAGTAATGTCTCAAAGAGTCTATACCTTGATCGTTCCTTGGAAGACCAGTAGTAGTTTCCGATGAACATCTGGAAGCACTCTGTAATCTGTGGACCATCAGAGTGTTGATGAAACACAGAAATTGCATCGGGATTGAATACAACTCTCAACATGCGCACTTTCCTCCATGGGAGTAACGTCTCAAACAGTCTACGTTTTGATCGCTCCCTGGAATACCAGTAGTAGTTTCCGATGCACATCTGGAGACAATCTGTAATCTGTGGACTGTCAGAGTGTTGATGAAACACAGAAATTGCATCGCGATTGAATGCAACTGTCACCATCCGCACTTTCCTCCATGGCAGTAACGTCTGAAAATGTCTACGACTTGATCGTTCCCTGGAAGACCAGTAGTAGTTTCCGATGCACATCTGGAGGCATTCTGTAATCTGTGGACCTTCAAAGTGTTGTTGAAACACAGAAATTGCATCGGGATTGAATACAACAGTCACCATCCGCACTTTCCTACATAGGAGTAATGTCTCAAACAGTCTACGCTTTGATCGTTCCCTGGAAGACCAGTAGTAGATTCCGATGCACATCACGAGGCATTCTGTAATCTGTGGACCTTTAAAGTGTTGCTGAAACACGGATATTGCATCGGGATTGAATAAAACAGGCACCATGCGTATATTTCTCCATTGGAGTAATGTCTCAAACTGTCATCGCTTTGATCGTTCCCCCAAGACCAGTAGTAGTTTCACATGCACATCTGGAGGCATTCTGTAATCTGTGGACCAAAGTGTTGATAAAACACAGAAATTGCATCGGGATTGAATACAACAGTCACCATTTGTACTTTCCTCCATGGGAGGAATGTCTCAAACAGTCTACGCTTTAATCGTACCCTGGAAGACCAGTAGTAGTTTCCGATGCACATCTGGTGGCATTCTGTAATCTCTGGACTATCAGAGTGTTGTCGAAACACAGAAATTGCATCGGGATTGAATATAACAGTTACCATGCGCACTTTCCTCCATGGGAGTAATGTCTCAAACAGTCTACGGTTTGATCGTTCCCTGGAAGACCAGTAGAAGATTCCGATGCACATCTGGAGGCATTCTGTAATCTCTGGACCTTCAAAGTGTTGATGAAACACAGAAATAGCCTCGGGGTTGATTACAACAGTCACCATGCACACTTTCCTCCATGGGAGTAATGCCTCAAACAGTCAACGCTTTGATCGTTCCCTGGAAGACCAGTAGTAGTTTCCCATGGACATCTGGAGGCATTCTGTAATCTGTGGACTATCGGACTGTTGATGAAACACAGAAATGGCATCGGGATTGAATACAACAGTCAATATTCGCACTTTACTCCATGGGAGTAATGTCTCAAACAGTGTACGTTTTGATCGTTCCCTGGAAGACCAGTGGTAGTTTCCGATGCACATCTGGAGGCATTATGTAATCTGTGGACTATCAGAGTGTTGATGAAACACAGAAATGGCATCTGGATTGAATACAACAGTCACCATGCACACTTTATTTCATGGGAGTAGTGTCTCAAACAGTCAACGCTTTGATAGTTTCCTGGAAGACCAGTAGTAGTATCGATTCACATTTGCAGGCATTCTGTAATCTTTGGACCTGAAAGTTTTGATGAAACACAGAAATTGCATTGGGATTGAATACAACAGTCACCATCCGCATTCCCCTCCATGGGAGTAATGTCTTAAACAGTCTACGCTTTTGTCGTTCCCTGGAAGACCAGTAGTAGTTTCCGATGCACATCTGGAGGCATTCTGTATTCTGTTTAGTATCAGAGTGTTGTTGAAACACAGAAATTGCATCGCGATTTAATACAAGAGTCACCATGCGCACTTTCCTCCATGGGAGTAATCTACATCTAGACATCTACATCTACGTGACTACTCTGCAATTCACATTTAAGTGCTTGGCAGAGGGTTCATCGAACCACAATCATACTATGTCTCTACTATTCCACTCCCGAACAGCGAGCGGGAAAAACGAACTCCTAAACCTTTCTGTTCGAGCTCTGATTTCTCTTATTTTATTTTGATGATCATTCCTACCTATGTAGGTTGGGCTCAACAAAATATTTTCGCATTCGGAAGAGAAAGTTGGTGACTGAAATTTCGTAAAAAGCTCTCGCCGCGACGAAAAACGTCTATGCTGTAATGACTTCCATCCCAACTCGTGTATCATATCTGCCACACTCTCTCCTCTATAACGCGATAATACAAAACGAGCTGCCCTTCTTTGCACCCTCTCGATGTCCTCCGTCAATCCCACCTGGTAAGGATCCCACACCGCGCAGCAATATTCTAACAGAGGACGAACGAGTGTAGTGTAAGCTGTCTCTTTAGTGGACTTGTTGCATCTTCTAAGTGTCCCGCCAATGAAACGCAACCTTTGGCTCGCCTTCCCGACAATATTATCTATGTGGTACTTCCAACTGAAGTTGTTCGTAATTTTAACACCCAGGTACTTAGTTGAATTTACAGCCTTGAGAATTGTACTATTTATCGAGTAATCGAATTCCAGCGGAGTTCTTTTGGAACTCATGAGTATCATCTCACACTTTTCGTTATTTAGCGTCAACTGCCACCTGACACACCATACAGCAATCTTTTGTAAATCGCTTTGCAGCTGATACTGGTCTTCAGATGACCTTACTAGACGGTAAATTACAGCATCACCTGCGAACAGTCTAAGAGAACTGCTCAGTTTGTCACCCAGGACATTTATATAGATCAGGAACAATAGAGGTCTCAGGACGCTTCCCTGGGGAACACCTGATATCACTCAAACAGTCTACGCTTTCATCGTTCACAGGAAGACCAATAGTAGTAGTTTCCGATGCACATCTGGTGGCATTCTGTAATCTGTGGACTATCAGAGTGTTGATGAAACACAGAAATTGCATCGGGATTGAATACAACAGTCACCATCCGCCTTTTCCTCCATGGGAGTAATGTCTGAAACAGTCCACGTTTTGATCGTTCCCTGGAAGACCAGTAGTAGTTTCTGATGCACCTCTGGTGGCATTCTGTAATCTGTGGACTATCAGAGTGTTGATGAAACACCGAAATTGTATGGGGATTGAATACAACAGACAGCAAGCGCACTTTCTTAAATGGGATTAATGTCTCAAACAGTCTACGCTTTGATCGTTCCCTGGAAGACCAGTAGTAGTTTCCGATGAACATCTGGAGTTATTCTGTAATCTGTGGACCTTCAAAGTGTTGATGAAACACAGAAATTGCATCGGGATTGAATACAACAGTCACCATGCGCACTTTCCTCCATGGGAGTAATGTCTCAAACAGTCTACGCATTCATCGTTCCCTGGAAGACCAGTAGTAGTTTCCGATGCACATCAGGAGGCATTCTGTAATCTGTGGACCATTAGAGTGTTGATGAAACACAGATATTGCATCGGGATTGAATACAACAGTCACCATGCGCACTTTCCTCCATGGGAGTAATGCCTCAAACTGTCTACGCTTCGATCGTTCCCTGGAAGACCAGTAGTAGTTTCCGATGCACATCTGGAGGCATTCTGTAATCTGTGGACCTTCAAATTGTTGATGAAACACAGAAATTGCATCGAGAGTGAATACAACAGTCACCAGGCGAACTTTCATCCATGGGAGTTATGTCTGAAACAGTCTACGCTTTGACCGTTCCCAGGAAGACCAGTAGTAGTTTCCGATGCACATCTGGAAACAATCTGTAATCCGTGGACTATCAGAGTGTTGATGAAACACAGAAATTGCATCGCGATTGAATACAACAGTCACCATCCGCAATTTCCTCCATGGCAGTAACGTTTGAAACAGTCTACGCCTTGATCGTTCCCTGGAAGACCAGTAGTAGTTTCCGATGCACATCTGGAGGCATTCTGTAATCTGTGGACATTCAAAGTGTTGTTGAAACACAGAAATTGCATTGGGATTGAATACAACAGTCACCATCCGCACTTTCCTACATAGGAGTAATGTCTCAAACAGTCTACGCTTTGATCGTTCCCTGGAAGACCAGTAGTAGATTCCGATGCACATCAGAGGCATTCTGTAATCTGTGGACCTTCAAAGTGTGGCTGAAACACAGAAATTGCATCGGGATTGAATACAACAGGCACCATGCGTACATTTCACCATTGGAGTAATGTCTCAAACTGTCATCGCTTTGATCGTTCCCCCAAGACCAGTAGTAGTTTCCCATTCACATCTGGAGGCATTCTGTAATCTGTGGACTATCAGAGTGTTGTCGAAACACAGAAATTGCATCGGGATTGAATACAACAGTCACCATGCGCACTTTCCTCCATGGGAGTAATGTCTCAAACAGTCTACGGTTTGATCGTTCCATGGAAGACCAGTAGAAGATTCCGATGCACATCTGGAGGCATTTTGTAATCTGTGGACCTTCAAAGTGTTGATGAAACAGAGAAATTGCATCGGGGTTGAATACAACACTCACCATGCACACTTTCCTCCATGGGAGTAATGTCTCAAACAGTCTACGCTTTGATCGTCCCCTGGAAGACCAGTAGTAGTCTCCCATGGACATCTGGAGGCATTCTGTAATCTGTGGACTATCAGACTGTTGATGAAACACAGAAATTGCATCGGGATTGAATACAACAGTCAATACTCGCACTTTACTCCATGGGAGTAATGTCTCAAACAGTATACGCTTTGATCGTTCCCTGGAAGAACAGTAGTAGTTTCCGATGCACATCTGGAGGCATTCTGTAATCTGTGGACTATTAGAGTGTTGATGAAACACAGATATTGCATCGCGATTGAATACAACAGTCACCATCCGCACTTTCCTCCATGGCAGTAACGTCTGAAACAGTCTACGCCTTGATCGTTCCCTGGAAGACCAGTAGTAGTTTCCGATGCACATCTGGAGGCATTCTGTAATCTGTGGACATTCAAAGTGTTGTTGAAACACAGAAATTGCGTTGGGATTGAATACAACAGTCACCATCCGCACTTTCCTATATAGGAGTAATGTCTCAAACAGTCTACGCTTTGATCGTTCCCTGGAGGACCAGTAGTAGATTCCGATGCACATCAGGAGGCATTCTGTAATCTGTGGACCTTCAAAGTGTGTCTGAAACACAGAAATTGCACCGGGATTGAATACAACAGGCACCATGCGTACATTTCACCATTGGAGTAATATCTCAAACTGTCATCGCTTTGATCGTTCCCCCAAGACCAGTAGTAGTTTCCCATGCACATCTGGAGGTATTCTGTAATCTGTGGACTATCAGAGTGTTGTCGAAACACAGAAATTGCATCGGGATAGAATACAACAGTCACCATGCGCACTTTCCTCCATGGGAGTAATGTCTCAAACAGTCTACGGTTTGATCGTTCCCTGGAAGACCAGTAGAAGATTCCGATGCACATCTGGAGGCATTCTGTAATCTGTGGACCTTCAAAGTGGTGATGAAACAGAGAAATTGCATCGGGGTTGAATACAACACTCACCATGCACACTTTCCTCCATGGGAGTAATGTCTCAAACAGTCTATGCTTTGATCGTTCCCTGGAAGACCAGTAGTAGTTTCCCATGGACATGTGGAGGCATTCTGTAATCTGTGGACTATCAGACTGTTGATGAAACACAGAAATTGCATCAGGAGTCAATACAACAGTCACCATCCGCACTTTCCTCCATGGGAGTAGTGTCTGAAACAGTCCACGGTTTGATCGTTCCCAGGAAGACCATTAGTAGTTTCCGATGCACATCTGGAGTTATTCTGTAATCTGTGGACCTTCAAAGTGTTGATGAAACACAGAAATTGCATCGGGATTGAATACAACAGTCACCATGCGCACTTTCCTCCATGGGAGTAATGTCTTAAACAGTCTACGGTTTGATCGTTCCCTGGAAGACCAGTAGAAGTTTCCGATGCACATCTGGAAGCATTCTGTAATCTGTGGACCTTCAAAGTGTTGATGACACAGAGAAATTGCATCGGGGTTGAATACAACACTCACCATGCACACTTTCCTCCATGGGAGTAATGTCTCAAACAGTCTACGCTTTGATCGTTCCCAGGATGACCAGTAGTAGTTTCCCATGGACATCTGGAGGCATTCTGTAATCTGTGGACTATCAGACTGTTGATGAAACACAGAAATTGCATCGGGATTGAATAAAACAGTCAATATTCGCCCTTTACTCCATGGGAGTAATGTCTCAAACAGTCTACGGTTTGATCGTTCCCTGGAAGACCAGTAGAAGATTCCGATGCACATCTGGAGGCATTCTGTAATCTCTGGACCTTCAAAGTGTTGATGAAACACAGAAATAGCCTCGGGGTTGATTACAACAGTCACCATGCACACTTTCCTCCATGGGAGTAATGTCTCAAACAGTCAACGCTTTGATCGTTCCCTGGAAGACCAGTAGTAGTTTCCCATAAACATCTGGAGGCATTCTGTAATCTGTGGACTATCGGACTGTTGATGAAACACAGAAATGGCATCGGGATTGAATACAACAGTCAATACTCGCACTTTACTCCATGGGAGTAATCTCTCAAACAGTGTACGTTTTGATCGTTCCCTGGAAGACCAGTGGTAGTTTCCGATGCACATCTGGAGGCATTATGTAATCTGTGGACTATCAGAGTGTTGATGAAACACAGAAATGGCATCTGGATTGAATACAACAGTCACCATGCACACTTTATTTCATGGGAGTAGTGTCTCAAACAGTCAACGCTTTGATAGTTTCCTGGAAGACCAGTAGTAGTATCGATTCACATTTGCAGGCATTCTGTAATCTTTGGACCTGAAAGTTTTGATGAAACACAGAAATTGCATTGGGATTGAATACAACAGTCACCATCCGCATTCCCCTCCATGGGAGTAATGTCTTAAACAGTCTACGCTTTGGTCGTTCCCTGGAAGACCAGTAGTAGTTTCCGATGCACATCTGGAGGCATTCTGTAATCTGTTTACTATCAGAGTGTTGTTGAAACACAGAAATTGCATCGCGATTTAATACAAGAGTCACCATGCGCACTTTCCTCCATGGGAGTAATCTACATCTACGTGACTACTCTGCAATTCACATTTAAGTGCTTGGCAGAGGGTTCATCGAACCACAATCATACTATCTCTCTACTATTCCACTCCCGAACAGCGAGCGGGAAAAACGAACTCCTAAACCTTTCTGTTCGAGCTTTGATTTCTCTTATTTTATTTTGATGATCATTCCTACCTATGTAGGTTGGGCTCAACAAAATATTTTCGCATTCGGAAGAGAAAGTTGGTGACTGAAATTTCGTAAAAAGCTCTCGCCGCGACGAAAAACGTCTATGCTGTAATGACTTCCATCCCAACTCGTGTATCATATCTGCCACACTCTCTCCTCTATAACGCGATAATACAAAACGAGCTGCCCTTCTTTGCACCCTCTCGATGTCCTCTGTCAATCCCACCTGGTAAGGATCCCACACCGCGCAGCAATATTCTAACAGAGGACGAACGAGTGTAGTGTAAGCTGTCTCTTTAGTGGACTTGTTGCATCTTCTAAGTGTCCCGCCAATGAAACGCAACCTTTGGCTCGCCTTCCCGACAATATTATCTATGTGGTACTTCCAACTGAAGTTGTTCGTAATTTTAACACCCAGGTACTTAGTTGAATTTACAGCCTTGAGAATTGTACTATTTATCGAGTAATCGAATTCCAGCGGAGTTCTTTTGGAACTCATGAGTATCATCTCACACTTTTCGTTATTTAGCGTCAACTGCCACCTGACACACCATACAGCAATCTTTTGTAAATCGCTTTGCAGCTGATACTGGTCTTCGGATGACCTTACTAGACGGTAAATTACAGCATCATCGGCGAACAGTCTAAGAGAACTGCTCAGTTTGTCACCCAGGACATTTATATAGATCAGGAACAATAGAGGTCTCAGGACGCTTCCCTGGGGAACACCTGATATCACTCAAACAGTCTACGCTTTCATCGTTCACAGGAAGACCAATAGTAGTAGTTTCCGATGCACATCTGGTGGCATTCTGTAATCTGTGGACTATCAGAGTGTTGATGAAACACAGAAATTGCATCGGGATTGAATACAACAGTCACCATCCGCCTTTTCCTCCATGGGAGTAATGTCTGAAACAGTCCACGTTTTGATCGTTCCCTGGAAGACCAGTAGTAGTTTCCGATGCACCTCTGGTGGCATTCTGTAATCTGTGGACTATCAGAGTGTTGATGAAACACCGAAATTGTATGGGGATTGAATACAACAGACAGCAAGCGCACTTTCTTAAATGAGATTAATGTCTCAAACAGTCTACGCTTTGATCGTTCCCTGGAAGACCAGTAGTAGTTTCCGATGAACATCTGGAGTTATTCTGTAATCTGTGGACCTTCAAAGTGTTGATGAAACACAGAAATTGCATCGGGATTGAATACAACAGTCACCATGCGCACTTTCCTCCATGGGAGTAATGTCTCAAACAGTCTACGCATTCATCGTTCCCTGGAAGACCAGTAGTAGTTTCCGATGCACATCTGGAGGCATTGTGTAATCTGTGGACTGTCAGAGTGTTGTTGAAACACTGAAATTGTTTCGGTATTGAATACAACAGTCACAATGTGCACTTTCATCCATGGGAGTAAAGTCTCAAACAGTATCCGCTTTGATCGTTCCCTGGAAGACCAGTAGTAGTTTTCGATGCACATCTGGAGGCATTCTGTAATCTGTGGACCATTAGAGTGTTGATGAAACACAGATATTGCATCGGGATTGAATACAACAGTCACCATGCGCACTTTCCTCCATGGGAGTAATGCCTCAAACTGTCTACGCTTCGATCGTTCCCTGGAAGACCAGTAGTAGTTTCCGATGCACATCTGGAGGCATTCTGTAATCTGTGGACCTTCAAATTGTTGATGAAACACAGAAATTGCATCGAGAGTGAATACAACAGTCACCATGCGAACTTTCATCCATGGGAGTTATGTCTGAAACAGTCTACGCTTTGACCGTTCCCAGGAAGACCAGTAGTAGTTTCCGATGCACATCTGGAAACAATCTGTACTCCGTGGACTATCAGAGTGTTGATGAAACACAGAAATTGCATCGCGATTGACTACAACAGTCACCATCCGCAATTTCCTCCATGGCAGTAACGTTTGAAACAGTCTACGCCTTGATCGTTCCCTGGAAGACCGGTAGTAGTTTCCGATGCACATCTGGAGGCATTCTGTAATCTGTGGACATTCAAAGTGTTGTTGAAACACAGAAATTGCATTGGGATTGAATACAACAGTCACCATCCGCACTTTCCTACATAGGAGTAATGTCTCAAACAGTCTACGCTTTGATCGTTCCCTGGAAGACCAGTAGTAGATTCCGATGCACATCAGACGCATTCTGTAATCTGTGGACCTTCAAAGTGTGGCTGAAACACAGAAATTGCATCGGGATTGAATACAACAGGCACCATGCGTACATTTCACCATTGGAGTAAAGTCTCAAACTGTCATCGCTTTGATCGTTCCCCCAAGACCAGTAGTAGTTTCCCATTCACATCTGGAGGCATTGTGTAATCTGTGGACTATCAGAGTGTTGTCGAAACACAGAAATTGCATCGGGATTGAATACAACAGTCACCATGCGCACTTTCCTCCATGGGAGTAATTTCTCAATCAGTCTACGGTTTGATCGTTCCATGGAAGACCAGTAGAAGATTCCGATGCACATCTGGAGGCTTTTTGTAATCTGTGGACCTTCAAAGTGTTGATGAAACAGAGAAATTGCATCGGGGTTGAATACAACACTCACCATGCACACTTTCCTCCATGGGAGTAATGTCTCAAAGAGTCTACGCTTTGATCGTCCCCTGGAAGACCAGTAGTAGTCTCCCATGTACATCTGGAGGCATTCTGTAATCTGTGGACTATCAGACTGTTGATGAAACACAGAAATTGCATCGGGATTGAATACAACAGTCAATATTCGCACGTTACTCCATGGGAGTAATGTCTCAAACAGTATACGCTTTGATCGTTCCCTGGAAGAACAGTAGTAGTTTCCGATGCACATCTGGAGGCATTCTGAAATCTGTGGACTATTAGAGTGTTGATGAAACACAGATATTGCATCGCGATTGAATACAACAGTCACCATCCGCACTTTCCTCCATGGCAGTAACGTCTGAAACAGTCTACGCCTTGATCGTTCCCTGGAAGACCAGTAGTAGTTTCCGATGCACATCTGGAGGCATTCTGTAATCTGTGGACATTCAAAGTGTTGTTGAAACACAGAAATTGCATTGGGATTGAATACAACAGTCACCATCCGCACTTTCCTATATAGGAGTAATGTCTCAAACAGTCTACGCTTTGATCGTTCCCTGGAGGACCAGTAGTAGATTCCGATGCACATCAGGAGGCATTCTGTAATCTGTGGACCTTCAAAGTGTGTCTGAAACACAGAAATTGCACCGGGATTGAATACAACAGGCACCATGCGTACATTTCACCATTGGAGTAATATCTCAAACTGTCATCGCTTTGATCGTTCCCCCAAGACCAGTAGTAGTTTCCCATGCACATCTGGAGGCATTCTGTAATCTGTGGACTATCAGAGTGTTGTCGAAACACAGAAATTGCATCGGGATAGAATACAACAGTCACCATGCGCACTTTCCTCCATGGGAGTAATGTCTCAAACAGTCTACGGTTTGATCGTTCCCTGGAAGACCAGTAGTAGTTTCTGATGCACATCAGGGGCCTTCTGAAATGTGTGGACTATCAGAGTGTTGTTGAAACACAGAAATTGTACCGGGATTGTATACAACAGTCACCATGCGCAATTTTCCTCCATGGGAGCAATGTCTCAAACAGACTACGCTTTGATCGTTCCCTGGAAGACCAGTAGTAGTTTCCGATGCACATGTGGAGGCATTCTGTAATCTGTGCACTATCAGAGTATTGTTGAAACACAGAAATAGCATCGGGATTGAATACAACAGTCACCATGCGCACTTTTCTCCATGGGAGTAATGTCTCAAACAGTTTACGATTTTATCGTCACTTGGAAGACCAGTAGTAGTTTCCGATGAACATCTGGGATCGTTCTGTAATGTGTGGACTATCAGAGTGTTGTTGAAACACAGAAATTGCATCGGGATTGTATACAACAGTCACCATGCGCAATTTTGCTCCATGGGAGTAATGTCTAAAACAGTCTACGCTTTGATCGTTCCCTGGAAGACCAGTAGTAGTTTCCGATGCACATCTGCAGGCACTCTGTAATCTGTGGACTATCAGAGTGTTGTTGAAACATATAAATTGCATCGGGATTGAATACAACAGTCACCATGCGCACTTTCCTCCATGGGAGTAATGTCTCAAACAGTCTAGGCTTTGATCGATTCCTGGAAAACCAGTAGTAGTTTCCGATGCACATCTGGAGTTATTCTGTAATCTGTGGACCTTCAAAGTGTTGATGAAACACAGAAATTGCATCGGGATTGAATACAACAGTCACCATGCGCACTTTCCTCCATGGGAGTAATGTCTCAAACAGTCTACGGTTTGATCGTTCCCTGGAAGACCAGTAGAAGTTTCCGATGCACATCTGGAAGCATTCTGTAATCTGTGGACCTTCAAAGTGTTGATGACACAGAGAAATTGCATCGGGGTTGAATACAACACTCACCATGCACACTTTCCTCCATGGGAGTAATGTCTCAAACAGTCTACTCTTTGATCGTTCTCAGGATGACCAGTAGTAGTTTCCCACGGACATCTGGAGGCATTCTGTAATCTTTGGACTATCAGACTGTTGATGAAACACAGAAATTGCATCGGGATTGAATAAAACAGTCAATATTCGCACTTTACTCCATGGGAGTAATGTCTCAAACAGTATACGCTTTGATCGTTCCCTGTAAGAACAGTAGTAGTTTCCGATGCACATCTGGAAGCACTCTGTATTCTGTGGACTATCAGAGTGTTGATGAAACACAGAAATTGCATCGGGATTGAATACAACAGTCACCATGCGCACTTTCCTCCATGGGAGTAGTGTCTCAAACAGTCCACGTTTTGATCGTTCCCTGGGAGACCAGTAGTAGATTCCGATGCACATCTGGAGACAATCTGTAATCTGTGGACTATCAGAGAGTTGATGAAACACAGAAATTGCATCGGAATTGAATACAACAGTCACCATCCACACTTTCCTCCATGGCAGTAACGTCTGAAACAGTCTACGCCTTGATCGTTCCCTGGAAGACCAGTAGTAGATTCCGATGCACATCACGAGGCATTCTGTAATCTGTGGACCTTTAAAGTGTTGCTGAAACACGGATATTGCATCGGGATTGAATAAAACAGGCACCATGCGTATATTTCTCCATTGGAGTAATGTCTCAAACTGTCATCGCTTTGATCGTTCCCCCAAGACCAGTAGTAGTTTCACATGCACATCTGGAGGCATTCTGTAATCTGTGGACCAAAGTGTTGATAAAACACAGAAATTGCATCGGGATTGAATACAACAGTCACCATTTGTACTTTCCTCCATGGGAGTAATGTCTCAAACAGTCTACGCTTTAATCGTACCCTGGAAGACCAGTAGTAGTTTCCGATGCACATCTGGTGGCATTCTGTAATCTCTGGACTATCAGAGTGTTGTCGAAACACAGAAATTGCATCGGGATTGAATATAACAGTTACCATGCGCACTTTCCTCCATGGGAGTAATGTCTCAAACAGTCTACGGTTTGATCGTTCCCTGGAAGACCAGTAGAAGATTCCGATGCACATCTGGAGGCATTCTGTAATCTCTGGACCTTCAAAGTGTTGATGAAACACAGAAATAGCCTCGGGGTTGATTACAACAGTCACCATGCACACTTTCCTCCATGGGAGTAATGTCTCAAACAGTCAACGCTTTGATCGTTCCCTGGAAGACCAGTAGTAGTTTCCCATGGACATCTGGAGGCATTCTGTAATCTGTGGACTATCGGACTGTTGATGAAACACAGAAATGGCGTCGGGATTGAATACAACAGTCAATATTCGCACTTTACTCCATTGGGAGTAATGTCTCAAACAGTGTACGTTTTGATCGTTCCCTGGAAGACCAGTGGTAGTTTCCGATACACATCTGGAGGCATTATGTAATCTGTGGACTATCAGAGTGTTGATGAAACACAGAAATGGCATCTGGATTGAATACAACAGTCACCATGCACACTTTATTTCATGGGAGTAGTGTCTCAAACAGTCAAAGCTTTGATAGTTTCCTGGAAGACCAGTAGTAGTATCGATTCACATTTGCAGGCATTCTGTAATCTTTGGACCTGAAAGTTTTGATGAAACACAGAAATTGCATTGGGATTGAATACAACAGTCACCATCCGCATTCCCCTCCATGGGAGTAATGTCTTAAACAGTCTACGCTTTGGTCGTTCCCTGGAAGACCAGTAGTAGTTTCCGATGCACATCTGGAGGCATTCTGTAATCTGTTTACTATCAGAGTGTTGTTGAAACACAGAAATTGCATCGCGATTTAATACAAGAGTCACCATGCGCACTTTCCTCCATGGGAGTAATCTACATCTAGACATCTGCATCTACGTGACTACTCTGCAATTCACATTTAAGTGCTTGGCAGAGGGTTCATCGAACCACAATCATACTATCTCTCTACTATTCCACTCCCGAACAGCGAGCGGGAAAAACGAACTCCTAAACCTTTCTGTTCGAGCTCTGATTTCTCTTATTTTATTTTGATGATCATTCCTACCTATGTAGGTTGGGCTCAACAAAATATTTTCGCATTCGGAAGAGAAAGTTGGTGACTGAAATTTCGTAAAAAGCTCTCGCCGCGACGAAAAACGTCTATGCTATAATGACTTCCATCCCAACTCGTGTATCATATCTGCCACACTCTCTCCTCTATAACGCGATAATACAAAACGAGCTGCCCTTCTTTGCACCCTCTCGATGTCCTCCGTCAATCCCACCTGGTAAGGATCCCACACCGCGCAGCAATATTCTAACAGAGGATGAACGAGTGTAGTGTAAGCTGTCTCTTTAGTGGACTTGTTGCATCTTCTAAGTGTCCCGCCAATGAAACGCAACCTTTGGCTCGCCTTCCCGACAATATTATCTATGTGGTACTTCCAACTGAAGTTGTTCGTAATTTTAACACCCAGGTACTTAGTTGAATTTACAGCCTTGAGAATTGTACTATTTATCGAGTAATCGAATTCCAGCGGAGTTCTTTTGGAACTCATGAGTATCATCTCACACTTTTCGTTATTTAGCGTCAACTGCCACCTGACACACCATACAGCAATCTTTTGTAAATCGCTTTGCAGCTGATACTGGTCTTCGGATGACCTTACTAGACGGTAAATTACAGCATCATCTGCGAACAGTCTAAGAGAACTGCTCAGTTTGTCACCCAGGACATTTATATAGATCAGGAACAATAGAGGTCTCAGGACGCTTCCCTGGGGAACACCTGATATCACTCAAACAGTCTACGCTTTCATCGTTCACAGGAAGACCAATAGTAGTAGTTTCCGATGCACATCTGGTGGCATTCTGTAATCTGTGGACTATCAGAGTGTTGATGAAACACAGAAATTGCATCGGGATTGAATACAACAGTCACCATCCGCCTTTTCCTCCATGGGAGTAATGTCTGAAACAGTCCACGTTTTGATCGTTCCCTGGAAGACCAGTAGTAGTTTCCGATGCACCTCTGGTGGCATTCTGTAATCTGTGGACTATCAGAGTGTTGATGAAACACCGAAATTGAATGGGAATTGAATACAACAGACAGCAAGCGCACTTTTTTAAATGGGATTAATGTCTCAAACAGTCTACGCTTTGATCGTTCCCTGGAAGACCAGTAGTAGTTTCCGATGAACATCTGGAGTTATTCTGTAATCTGTGGACCTTCAAAGTGTTGATGAAACACAGAAATTGCATCGGGATTGAATACAACAGTCACCATGCGCACTTTCCTCCATGGGAGTAATGTCTCAAACAGTCTACGCATTCATCGTTCCCTGGAAGACCAGTAGTAGTTTCCGATGCACATCTGGAGGCATTCTGTAATCTGTGGACCATTAGAGTGTTGATGAAACACAGATATTGCATCGAGAGTGAATACAACAGTCACCATGCGAACTTTCATCCATGGGAGTTATGTCTGAAACAGTCTACGCTTTGACCGTTCCCAGGAAGACCAGTAGTAGTTTCCGATGCACATCTGGAAACAATCTGTAATCCGTGGACCATTAGAGTGTTGATGAAACACAGAAATTGCATCGCGATTGAATACAACAGTCACCATCCGCAATTTCCTCCATGGCAGTAACGTTTGAAACAGTCTACGCCTTGATCGTTCCCTGGAAGACCAGTAGTAGTTTCCGATGCACATCTGGAGGCATTCTGTAATCTGTGGACATTCAAAGTGTTGTTGAAACACAGAAATTGCATTGGGATTGAATACAACAGTCACCATCCGCACTTTCCTACATAGGAGTAATGTCTCAAACAGTCTACGCTTTGATCGTTCCCAGGATGACCAGTAGTAGTTTCCCATGGACATCTGGAGGCATTCTGTAATCTGTGGACTATCAGACTGTTGATGAAACACAGAAATTGCATCGGGATTGAATAAAACAGTCAATATTCGCACTTTACTCCATGGGAGTAATGTCTCAAACAGTCTACGGTTTGATCGTTCCATGGAAGACCAGTAGAAGATTCCGATGCACATCTGGAGGCATTTTGTAATCTGTGGACCTTCAAAGTGTTGATGAAACAGAGAAATTGCATCGGGGTTGAATACAACACTCACCATGCACACTTTCCTCCATGGGAGTAATGTCTCAAACAGTCTATGCTTTGATCGTCCCCTGGAAGACCAGTAGTAGTCTCCCATGGACATCTGGAGGCATTCTGTAATCTGTGGACTATCAGACTGTTGATGAAACACAGAAATTGCATCGGGATTGAATACAACAGTCAATATTCGCACTTTACTCCATGGGAGTAATGTCTCAAACAGTATACGCTTTGATCGTTCCCTGGAAGAACAGTAGTAGTTTCCGATGCACATCTGGAGGCATTCTGTAATCTGTGGACTATTAGAGTGTTGATGAAACACAGATATTGCATCGCGATTGAATACAACAGTCACCATCCGCACTTTCTTCCATGGCAGTAACGTCTGAAACAGTCTACGCCTTGATCGTTCCCTGGAAGACCAGTAGTAGTTTCCGATGCACATCTGGAGGCATTCTGTAATCTGTGGACCTTCAAATTGTTGATGAAACACAGAAATTGCATCGAGAGTGAATACAACAGTCACCATGCGAACTTTCATCCATGGGAGTTATGTCTGAAACAGTCTACGCTTTGACCGTTCCCAGGAAGACCAGTAGTAGTTTCCGATGCACATCTGGAGGCATTCTGTAATCTGTGGACCATTAGAGTGTTGATGAAACACAGAAATTGCATCGCGATTGAATACAACAGTCACCATCCGCAATTTCCTCCATGGCAGTAACGTTTGAAACAGTCTACGCCTTGATCGTTCCCTGGAAGACCAGTAGTAGTTTCCGATGCACATCTGGAGGCATTCTGTAATCTGTGGACATTCAAAGTGTTGTTGAAACACAGAAATTGCATTGGGATTTAATACAACAGTCACCATCCGCACTTTCCTACATAGGAGTAATGTCTCAAACAGTCTACGCTTTGATCGTTCCCTGGAAGACCAGTAGTAGATTCCGATGCACATCAGAGGCATTCTGTAATCTGTGGACCTTCAAAGTGTGGCTGAAACACAGAAATTGCATCGGGATTGAATACAACAGGCACCATGCGTACATTTCACCATTGGAGTAATGTCTCAAACTGTCATCGCTTTGATCGTTCCCCCAAGACCAGTAGTAGTTTCCCATTCACATCTGGAGGCATTCTGTAATCTGTGGACTATCAGAGTGTTGTCGAAACACAGAAATTGCATCGGGATTGAATACAACAGTCACCATGCGCACTTTCCTCCATGGGAGTAATGTCTCAAACAGTCTACGGTTTGATCGTTCCATGGAAGACCAGTAGAAGATTCCGATGCACATCTGGAGGCATTTTGTAATCTGTGGACCTTCAAAGTGTTGATGAAACAGAGAAATTGCATCGGGGTTGAATACAACACTCACCATGCACACTTTCCTCCATGGGAGTAATGTCTCAAACAGTCTACGCTTTGATCGTCCCCTGGAAGACCAGTAGTAGTCTCCCATGGACATCTGGAGGCATTCTGTAATCTGTGGACTATCAGACTGTTGATGAAACACAGAAATTGCATCAGGAGTCAATACAACAGTCACCATCCGCACTTTCCTCCATGGGAGTAGTGTCTGAAACAGTCCACGGTTTGATCGTTCCCAGGAAGACCATTAGTAGTTTCCGATGCACATCTGGAGTTATTCTGTAATCTGTGGACCTTCAAAGTGTTGATGAAACACAGAAATTGCATCGGGATTGAATACAACAGTCACCATGCGCACTTTCCTCCATGGGAGTAATGTCTCAAACAGTCTACGGTTTGATCGTTCCCTGGAAGACCAGTAGAAGTTTCCGATGCACATCTGGAAGCATTCTGTAATCTGTGGACCTTCAAAGTGTTGATGACACAGAGAAATTGCATCGGGGTTGAATACAACACTCACCATGCACACTTTCCTCCATAGGAGTAATGTCTCAAACAGTCTACGATTTGATCGTTCCCAGGATGACCAGTAGTAGTTTCCCATGGACATCTGGAGGCATTCTGTAATCTGTGGACTATCAGACTGTTGATGAAACACAGAAATTGCATCGGGATTGAATAAAACAGTCAATATTCGCACTTTACTCCATGGGAGTAATGTCTCAAACAGTATACGCTTTGATCATTCCCTGTAAGAACAGTAGTAGTTTCCGATGCACATCTGGAAGCACTCTGTATTCTGTGGACTATCAGAGTGTTGATGAAACACAGAAATTGCATCGGGATTGAATACAACAGTCACCATGCGCACTTTCCTCCATGGGAATAGTTTCTCAAACAGTCCACGTTTTGATCGTTCCCTGGGAGACCAGTAGTAGATTCCGATGCACATCTGGAGACAATCTGTAATCTGTGGACTACCAGAGAGTTGATGAAACACAGAAATTGCATCGGAATTGAATACAACAGTCACCATCCACACTTTCCTCCATGGCAGTCACGTCTGAAACAATCTACGCCTTGATCGTTCCCTGGAAGACCAGTAGTAGTTTCCGATGCACATCTGGAGGCATTCTGTAATCTGGGGACCTTCAAAGTGTTGTTGAAACACAGAAATTGCATCGGGATTGAATACAACAGTCACCATCCGCACTTTCCTACATAGGAGTAATGTCTCAAACAGTCTACGCTTTGATCGTTCCGTGGAAGAACAGTAGTAGTTTCCGATGCACATCTGGAAGCATTCTGTAGTCTGTGGAATATCATAGTGTTGATGAAACACAGAAATAGCATCGGGACTGAATACAACAGTCACCATGCGCACTTCACTCCATGGGAGTAATGTCACAATCAGTCTACGTTTAGATCGTTCTATGGAAGACCAGTAGTAGATTCCGATGCACATCTGGAGACAATCTGTAATCTGTGGACTATCAGAGTGTTGATGAAACACAGAAATTGCATCGGAATTGAACACAACAGTCACCATCCGCACTTTCCTGCATTGGGAGTAATGTCTCAAACAGTCTACGCTTTGATCGTTCCCAGGAAGACCAGTAGTAGTTTCCCATGGACATCTGGAGGCATCCAGTAATCTGTGGACTATCAGACTGTTGATGAAACACAGAAATTGCATCAGGACTCAATACAACAGTCACCATCCGCCCTTCCCTCCATTGGAGTAGTGTCTGAAACAGTCCACGGTTTGATCGTTACCAGGAAGACCATTAGTAGCTTCCTATGCACATCTGGAGACAATCTGTAATCTGTGGACTATCAGAGTGTTGATGAAACAAAGAAATTGTATGGGGATTGAATACAACAGACACCATGCGCACTTTCTTAAACGGGAGTAATGTCTCAAACAGTCTACGCTTTGATTGTTCCCTGGAAGACCAGTAGTAGTTTCCGATGCACATCTGGAGTTATTCTGTAATCTGTGGACCTTCAAAGTGTTGATGAAACACAGAAATTGCATCGGGATTGAATACAACAGTCACCATGCGCACTTTCCTCCATGGGAGTAATGTCTCAAACAGTCTACGGTTTGATCGTTCCCTGGAAGACCAGTAGAAGTTTCCGATGCACATCTGGAAGCATTCTGTAATCTGTGGACCTTCAAAATGTTGATGAAACAGAGAAATTGCATCGGGGTTGAATACAACACTCACCATGCACACTTTCCTCCATGGGAGTAATGTCTCAAACAGTATACGTCTTGATCGTTCCCTGGAAGACCAGTGGGAGTTTCCGATGCACATCTGGAGGCATTCTGTAATCTGTGGACTATCAGAGTGTTGATGAAACACATAAATGGCATCGGGATTGAATACAACAGTCACCATGAACACTGTATTCCATGGGAGTAGTGTCTCAAACAGTCAACGCTTTGATAGTTTCCTGGCAGACCAGTAGTAGTATCGATTCACATTTGGAGGCATTCTGTAATCTTTGGACCTGAAAGTTTTGATGAATTACAGAAATTGGATTGGGATTGAATACAACAGTCACCATCCGCATCCCCCTCCATGGGAGTAATGTCTCAAACTCTACGCTTTGGTCGTTCCCTGGAAGACCAGTAGTAGTTTCCGATGCACATCTGGAAGCATTCTGTAATCTGTTTACTATCAGAGTGTTGTTGAAACACAGAAATTGCATCGCGATTTAATACAAGACTCACCATGCGCACTTTCCTCCATGGGAGTAATGTCTCAAACAGTCTACGCTTTGATCGTTCCCTGGAAGACCAGTAGTAGTCTCCCATGGACATCTGGTGGCATTCTGTAATCTGTGGACTATTAGAGTGTTGATGAAACACAGAAATTGCATTGGGATTGAATACAACAGTCACCATCCGCAGTTTCCTATATAGGAGTAATGTCTCAAACAGTCTACGCTTTGATCGTTCCCTGGAGGACCAGTAGTAGATTCCGATGCACATCAGGAGGCATTCTGTAATCTGTGGACCTTCAAAGTGTGTCTGAAACACAGAAATTGCATCGGGATTGAATACAACAGTCAATATTCGCACTTTACTCCATGGGAGTAATGTCTCAGACAGTATACGCTTTGATCGTTCCCTGGAAGAACAGTAGTAGTTTCCGATGCACATCTGGAGGCATTCTGTAATCTGTGGACTATTAGAGTGTTGATGAAACACAGATATTGCATCGCGATTGAATACAACAGTCACCATCCGCACTTTCCTCCATGGCAGTAACGTCTGAAACAGTCTATGCCTTGATCGTTCCCTGGAAGACCAGTAGTAGTTTCCGATGCACATCTGGAGGCATTCTGTAATCTGTGGACATTCAAAGTGTTGTTGAAACACAGAAATTGCATTGGGATTGAATACAACAGTCACCATCCGCAGTTTCCTATATAGGAGTAATGTCTCAAACAGTCTACGCTTTGATCGTTCCCTGGAGGACCAGTAGTAGATTCCGATGCACATCAGGAGGCATTCTGTAATCTGTGGATCTTCAAAGTGTGTCTGAAACACAGAAATTGCATCGGGATTGAATACAACAGGCACCATGCGTACATTTCACCATTGGAGTAATATCTCAAACTGTCATCGCTTTGATCGTTCCCCCAAGACCAGTAGTAGTTTCCCATGCACATCTGGAGGCATTCTGTAATCTGTGGACTATCAGAGTGTTGTCGAAACACAGAAATTGCATCGGGATAGAATACAACAGTCACCATGCGCACTTTCCTCCATGGGAGTAATGTCTCAAACAGTCTACGGTTTGATCGTTCCCTGGAAGACCAGTAGAAGATTCCGATGCACATCTGGAGGCATTCTGTAATCTGTGGACCTTCAAAGTGGTGATGAAACAGAGAAATTGCATCGGGGTTGAATACAACACTCACCATGCACACTTTCCTCCATGTTAGTAATGTCTCAAACAGTCTACGCTTTGATCGTTCCCTGGAAGACCAGTAGTAGTTTCCGATGCACATCTGGAGGCATTCTGTAATCTGTGGACTATCAGACTGTTGATGAAACACAGAAATTGCATCAGGAGTCAATACAACAGTCACCATCCGCACTTCCCTCCTTGGGAGTAGTGTCTGAAACAGTCCACGGTTTGATCGTTCCCAGGAAGACCATTAGTAGTTTCCGATGCACATCTGGAGACAATCTGTAATCTGTGGACTATCAGAGTGTTGATGAAACAAAGAAATTGTATGGGGATTGAATACAACAGACACCATGCGCACTTTCTTAAACGGGAGTAATGTCTCAAACAGTCTACGCTTTGATTGTTCCCTGGAAGACCAGTAGTAGTTTCCGATGCACATCTGGAGTTATTCTGTAATCTGTGGACCTTCAAAGTGTTGATGAAACACAGAAATTGCATCGGGATTGAATACAACAGTCACCATGCGCACTTTCCTCCATGGGAGTAATGTCTCAAACAGTCTACGGTTTGATCGTTCCCTGCAAGACCAGTAGAAGATTCCGATGCACATCTGGAGGCATTCTGTAATCTGTGGACCTTCAAAGTGTTGATGAAACAGAGAAATTGCATCGGGGTTGAATACAACACTCACCATGCACACTTTCCTCCATGGGAGTAATGTCTCAAACAGTCTACGCTTTGATCGATCCCAGGATGACCAGTAGTAGTTTCCCATGGACATCTGGAGGCATTCTGTAATCTGTGGACTATCAGACTGTTGATGAAACACAGAAATTGCATCGGGATTGAATAAAACAGTCAATATTCGCACTTTACTCCATGGGAGTAATGTCTCAAACAGTATACGCTTTGATCGTTCCCTGTAAGAACAGTAGTAGTTTCCGATGCACATCTGGAAGCATTCTGTATTCTGTGGACTATCAGAGTGTTGATGAAACACAGAAATTGCATCGGGATTGAATACAACAGTCACCATGCCCACTTTCCTCCATGGGAGTTGTGTCTCAAACAGTCCACGTTTTGATCGTTACCTGGGAGACCAGTAGTAGATTCCGATGCACATCTGGAGACAATCTGTAATCTGTGGACTATCAGAGAGTTGATGAAACATAGAAATTGCATCGGAATTGAATACAACAGTCACCATCCACACTTTCCTCCATGGCAGTAACGTCTGAAACAGTCTACGCCTTGATCGTTCCTTGGAAGGCCAGTAGTAGATTCCGATGCACATCTGGAGGCATTCTGTAATCTGGGGACCTTCAAAGTGTTGTTGAAACACAGAAATTGCATCGGGATTGAACACAACAGTCACCATCCGCACTTTCCTGCATTGGGAGTAATATCTCAAACAGTCTACGCTTTGATCGTTCCCAGGAAGACCAGTAGTAGTTTCAGATGCACATCTGGAGGCAATCTGTAATCTGTGGACTATTAGTGTTGATGAAACACAGAAATTGCATCGGGATTGAATACAACAGTCACCATGCGCACTTTCCTCCATGGGAGTAATGTCTCAAACAGTGTACGTTTTGATCGTTCCCTGGAAGACCAGTGGGAGTTTCCGATGCACATCTGAAGGCATATTGTAATCTGTGGACTATCAGAGTGTTGATGAAACACAGAAATGGCATCGGGATTGAATACAACAGTCACCATGAACACTGTATTCCATGGGAGTAGTGTCTCAAACAGTCACCGCTTTGATAGTTTCCTGGAAGACCAGTAGTAGTATCGATTCACATTTGGAGGCATTCTGTAATCTTTGGACCTGAAAGTTTTGATGAATTACAGAAATTGGATTGGGATTGAATACAACAGTTACCATCCGCATCCCCCTCCATGGGAGTAATGTCTCAAACTCTACGCTTTGGTCGTTCCCTGGAAGACCAGTAGTAGTTTCCGATGCACATCTGGAAGCATTCTGTAATCTGTTTACTATCAGAGTGTTGTTGAAACACAGAAATTTAATCGCGATTTAATACAAGACTCACCATGCGCACTTTATTCCATGGGAGTAATGACTCAAACAGTCTACGCTTTCATCGTTCAATGGAAGACCAATTGTAGTATTTTCCGATGCACATCTGGTGGCATTCTGTAATCTGTGGACTATCTGAGTGTTGATGAAACGCAGAAATTGCATCGGGAATGAATACAACCGTCACCATCCGCACTTTCCTCCATGGGAATAATGTCTGAAACAGTCCACGTTTTGATCGTTCCCTGGAAGACCAGTAGTAGTTTCCGATGCACCTCTGGTGGTATTCTGTAATCTGTGGACTATCAGAGTGTTGATGAAACACAGAAATTGTATAGGGATTGAATACAACAGACACCATGAGCACTTTCTTAAACGGGAGTAATGTCTCAAACCGTCTACGCTTTGATCGTTCCCTGGAAGACCAGTAGTAGATTCCGATGCACATCTGGAGACATTCTGTAATCTGTGGACTATCAGAGTGTTGATGAAACACAGAAATTGCATCGGAATTGAATACAACAGTCACCATCCGCACTTTCCTGCATGGGAGTAATGTCTCAAACAGTCTACGCTTTGATCGTTCCCTGGAAGACCAGTAGTAGTTTCCGATGCACATCTGGAAGCATTCTGTAATCTGTTTACTGTCAGAGTGTTGTTGAAACACAGAAATTGCATCGCGATTTAATACAAGAGTCAGCATGCGCACATTCCTCCATGGGAGTAATGACTCAAACAGTCTACGCTTTGATCGTTCCCTGGAAGACCAGTAGTAGTTTCTGATGCACAAATGGAGGCATTCTGTAAACTAAGGACTATCAGAGTGTTGATGAAACACAGAAATTGCATCGGGATTGAATACAACAGTCACCATCAGCACTTTCTTCCATGGGACTAACGTCTGAAATAGTCTACGCATTGATCGTTCCCTGGAAGGCCAGTAGTAGTTTCCGACGCACATCTGGAGGCATTCTGTAATCTGTGGAAGCTTCAAAGTGTTGATGAGACACAGAAATTGCATCGGGATTGAATACAACAGTCACCATGCACACTTTCCTCCATGGGAATAATGTCTCAAACACTGTACGCTTTGATCGTTCCCAGGTAGACCAGTAGTAGTTTCCGATGCACATCTGGAGGCAATGTGTAATCTGTGGACTATCAGAGTGTTGATGAAACACAGAAATTGCATCGGGTTTGAATACCACAGTTACCATGAGCACTTTCCTCCATTGGAGTAATGTCTCAAACAGTCTACGCTTTGATCGTTCCCTCTAAGACCATTAGTAGTTTCCGATGCACATCTGGTGGCATTCTGTAATATGTGGACTATCAGAGTGTTGATGAAACACAGAAATGGCATTGGGATTGATAACAACAGTCACCATGCGCACTTTTCTCCACGGGTGTAAAGTCTCAAGCAGTCTACGCTTTGATCGATCCCTGGAAGACCAGTAGTAGTTTCTGATGCACAAATGGAGGCATTCTGTAAACTATGGACTATCAGAGTGTTGATGAAACACAGAAATTGCATCGGGATTGAATACAACAGTCACCATCAGCACTTTCTTCCATGGGACTAACGTCTGAAATAGTCTACGCATTGATCGTTCCCTGGAAGGCCAGTAGTAGTTTCCGACGCACATCTGGAGGCATTCTGTAATCTGTGGAAGCTTCAAAGTGTTGATGAGACACAGAAATTGCATCGGGATTGAATACAACAGTCACCATGCACACTTTCCTCCATGGGAATAATGTCTCAAACACTGTACGCTTTGATCGTTCCCAGGAAGACCAGTAGTAGTTTCCGATGCACATCTGGAGGCAATCTGTAATCTGTGGACTATCAGAGTGTTGATGAAACACAGAAAATGCATCGCGATTGAATACAACAGTCACCATCCGCAATTTCCTCCATGGCAGTAACGTTTGAAACAGTCTACGCCTTGATCGTTCCCTGGAAGACCAGTAGTAGTTTCCGATGCACATCTGGAGGCATTCTGTAATCTGTGGACATTCAAAGTGTTGTTGATACACAGAAATTGCATTGGGATTGAATACAACAGTCACCATCCGCACTTTCCTACATAGGAGTAATGTCTCAAACAGTCTACGCTTTGATCGTTCCCTGGAAGACCAGTAGTAGATTCCGATGCACATCAGAGGCAATCTGTAATCTGTGGACCTTCAAAGTGTGGCTGAAACACAGAAATTGCATCGGGATTGAATACAACAGGCACCATGCGTACATTTCACCATTGGAGTAATGTCTCAAACTGTCATCGCTTTGATCGTTCCCCCAAGACCAGTAGTAGTTTCCCATTCACATCTGCAGGCATTCTGTAATCTGTGGACTATCAGAGTGTTGTCGAAACACAGAAATTGCATCGGGATTGAATACAACAGTCACCATGCGCACTTTCCTCCATGGGAGTAATGTCTCAAACAGTCTACGGTTTGATCGTTCCATGGAAGACCAGTAGAAGATTCCGATGCACATCTGGAGGCATTTTGTAATCTGTGGACCTTCAAAGTGTTGATGAAACAGAGAAATTGCATCGGGGTTGAATACAACACTCACCATGCACACTTTCCTCCATGGGAGTAATGTCTCAAACAGTCTACGCTTTGATCGTCCCCTGGAAGACCAGTAGTAGTCTCCCATGGACATCTGGAGGCATTCTGTAATCTGTGGACTATCAGACTGTTGATGAAACACAGAAATTGCATCGGGATTGAATACAACAGTCAATATTCGCACCTTACTCCATGGGAGTAATGTCTCAAACAATATACGCTTTGATCGTTCCCTGGAAGAACAGTAGTAGTTTCCGATGCACATCTGGAGGCATTCTGTAATCTGTGGACTATTAGAGTGTTGATGAAACACAGATATTGCATCGCGATTGAATACAACAGTCACCATCCGCAATTTCCTCCATGGCAGTAACGTCTGAAACAGTCTACGCCTTGATCGTTCCCTGGAAGACCAGTAGTAGTTTCCGATGCACATCTGGAGGCATTCTGTAATCTGTGGAATTTCAAAGTGTTGATGAAACAGAGAAATTGCATCGGGGTTGAATACAACACTCACCATGCACACTTTCCTCCATGGGAGTAATGTCTCAAACAGTCTACGCTTTGATCGTTCCCTGGAAGACCAGTAGTAGTTTCCCATGGACTTGTGGAGGCATTCTGTAATCTGTGGACTATCAGACTGTTGATGAAACACAGAAATTGCATCAGGAGTCAATACAACAGTCACCATCCGCACTTTCCTCCATGGGAGTAGTGTCTGAAACAGTCCACGGTTTGATCGTTCCCAGGAAGACCATTAGTAGTTTCCGATGCACATCTGGAGTTATTCTGTAATCTGTGGACCTTCAAAGTGTTGATGAAACACAGAAATTGCATCGGGATTGAATACAACAGTCACCATGCGCACTTTCCTCCATGGGAGTAATGTCTCAAACAGTCTACGGTTTGATCGTTCCCTGGAAGACCAGTAGAAGTTTCCGATGCACATCTGGAAGCATTCTGTAATCTGTGGACCTTCAAAGTGTTGATGACACAGAGAAATTGCATCGGGGTTGAATACAACACTCACCATGCACACTTTCCTCCATGGGAGTAATCTCTCAAACAGTCTACGCTTTGATCGTTCCCAGGATGACCAGTAGTAGTTTCCCATGGACATCTGGAGGCATTCTGTAATCTGTGGACTATCAGACTGTTGATGAAACACAGAAATTGCATCGGGATTGAATAAAACAGTCAATATTCGCACTTTACTCCATGGGAGTAATGTCTCAAACAGTATACGCTTTGATCGTTCATTGTAAGAACAGTAGTAGTTTCCGATGCACATCTGGAAGCACTCTGTATTCTGTGGACTATCAGAGTGTTGATGAAACACAGAAATTGCATCGGGATGGAATACAACAGTCACCATGCGCACTTTCCTCCATGGGAGTAGTGTCTCAAACAGTCCACGTTTTGATCGTTCCCTGGGAGACCAGTAGTAGATTCCGATTCACATCTGGAGACAATCTGTAATCTGTGGACTATCAGAGAGTTGATGAAACACAGAAATTGCATCGGAATTGAATACAACAGTCACCATCCACACTTTCCTCCATGGCAGTAACGTCTGAAACAGTCTACGCCTTGATCGTTCCCTGGAAGACCAGTAGTAGTTTCCGATGCACATCTGGAGGCATTCTGTAATCTGGGGACCTTCAAAGTGTTGTTGAAACACAGAAATTGCATCGGGATTGAATACAACAGTCACCATCCGCACTTTCCTACATAGGAGTAATGTCTCAAACAGTCTACGCTTTGATCGTTCTCTGGAAGAACAGTAGTAGTTTCCGTTGCACATCTGGAAGCATTCTGTAGTCTGTGGAATATCATAGTGTTGATGAAACACAGAAATAGCATCGGGACTGAATACAACAGTCACCATGCGCACTTCACTCCATGGGAGTAATGTCACAATCAGTCTACGTTTAGATCGTTCTATGAAAGACCAGTAGTAGATTCCGATGCACATCTGGAGACAATCTGTAATCTGTGGACTATCAGAGTGTTGATGAAACACAGAAATTGCTTCGGAATTGAACACAACAGTCACCATCCGCACTTTCCTGCATTGGGAAAATGTCTCAAACAGTCTACGCTTTGATCGTTCCCAGGAAGACCAGTAGTGGTTTCCCATGGACATCTGGAGGCATCCAGTAATCTGTGGACTATCAGACTGTTGATGAAACACAGAAATTGCATCAGGACTCAATACAACAGTCACCATCCGCCCTTCCCTCCATTGGAGTAGTGTCTGAAACAGTCCACGGTTTGATCGTTCCCAGGAAGACCATTAGTAGTTTCCTATGCACATCTGGAGACAATCTGGAATGTGTGGACTATCAGAGTGATGATGAAACAAAGAAATTGTATGGGGATTGAATACAACAGACACCATGCGCACTTTCTTAAACGGGAGTAATGTCTCAAACAGTCTACGCTTTGATTGTTCCCTGGAAGACCAGTAGTAGTTTCCGATGCACATCTGGAGTTATTCTGTAATCTGTGGACCTTCAAAGTGTTGATGAAACACAGAAATTGCATCGGGATTGAATACAACAGTCACCATGCGCACTTTCCTCCATGGGAGTAATGTCTCAAACAGTCTACGGTTTGATCGTTCCCTGGAAGACCAGTAGAAGTTTCCGATGCACATCTGGAGGCATTCTGTAATCTGTGGACCTTCAAAGTGTTGATGAAACAGAGAAATTGCATCGGGGTTGAATACAACACTCACCATGCACACTTTCCTCCATGGGAGTAATGTCTCAAACAGTATACGTCTTGATCGTTCCCTGGAAGACCAGTGGGAGTTTCCGAAGCACATCTGGAGGCATTCTGTAATCTGTGGACTATCAGAGTGTTGATGAAACACATAAATGGCATCGGGATTGAATACAACAGTCACCATGAACACTGTATTCCATGGGAGTAGTGTCTAAAACAGTCAACGCTTTGATAGTTTCCTGGCAGACCAGTAGTAGTATCGATTCACATTTGGAGGCATTCTGTAATCTTTGGACCTGAAAGTTTTGATGAATTACAGAAATTGGATTGGGATTGAATACAACAGTCACCATCCGCATCCCCCTCCATGGGAGTAATGTCTCAAACTCTACGCTTTGGTCGTTCCCTGGAAGACCAGTAGTAGTTTCCGATGCACATCTGGAAGCATTCTGTAATCTGTTTACTATCAGAGTGTTGTTGAAACACAGAAATTGCATCGCGATTTAATACAAGACTCACCATGCGCACTTTCCTCCATGGGAGTAATGTCTCAAACAGTCTACACTTTGATCGTTCCCTGGAAGACCAGTAGTAGTCTCCCATGGACATCTGGAGGCATTCTGTAATCTGTGGACTATCAGACTGTTGATGAAACACAGAAATTGCATCGGGATTGAATACAACAGTCAATATTCGCACTTTACTCCATGGGAGTAATGTCTCAGACAGTATACGCTTTGATCGTTCCCTGGAAGAACAGTAGTAGTTTCCGATGCACATCTGGAGGCATTCTGTAATCTGTGGACTATTAGAGTGTTGATGAAACACAGATATTGCATCGCGATTGAATACAACAGTCACCATCCGCACTTTCCTCCATGGCAGTAACGTCTGAAACAGTCTATGCCTTGATCGTTCCCTGGAAGACCAGTAGTAGTTTCCGATGCACATCTGGAGGCATTCTGTAATCTGTGGACATTCAAAGTGTTGTTGAAACACAGAAATTGCATTGGGATTGAATACAACAGTCACCATCCGCACTTTCCTATATAGGAGTAATGTCTCAAACAGTCTACGCTTTGATCGTTCCCTGGAGGACCAGTAGTAGATTCCGATGCACATCAGGAGGCATTCTGTAATCTGTGGACCTTCAAAGTGTGTCTGAAACACAGAAATTGCAACGGGATTGAATACAACAGGCACCATGCGTACATTTCACCATTGGAGTAATATCTCAAACTGTCATCGCTTTGATCGTTCCCCCAAGACCAGTAGTAGTTTCCCATGCACATCTGGAGGCATTCTGTAATTTGTGGACTATCAGAGTGTTGTCGAAACGCAGAAATTGCATCGGGATAGAATACAACAGTCACTATGCGCACTTTCCTCCATGGGAGTAATGTCTCAAACAGTCTACGGTTTGATCGTTCCCTGGAAGACCATCAGAAGATTCCGATGCACATCTGGAGGCATTCTGTAATCTGTGGACCTTCAAAGTGGTGATGAAACAGAGAAATTGCATCGGGGTTGAATACAACACTCACCATGCACACTTTCCTCCATGTTAGTAATGTCTCAAACAGTCTACGCTTTGATCGTTCCCTGGAAGACCAGTAGTAGTTTCCGATGCACATCTGGAGGCATTCTGTAATCTGTGGACTATCAGACTGTTGATGAAACACAGAAATTGCATCAGGAGTCAATACAACAGTCACCATCCGCACTTCCCTCCTTGGGAGTAGTGTCTGAAACAGTCCACGGTTTGATCGTTCCCAGGAAGACCATTAGTAGTTTCCGATGCACATCTGGAGACAATCTGTAATCTGTGGACTATCAGAGTGTTGATGAAACAAAGAAATTGTATGGGGATTGAATACAACAGACACCATGCGCACTTTCTTAAACGGGAGTAATGTCTCAAACAGTCTACGCTTTGATTGTTCCCTGGAAGACCAGTAGTAGTTTCCGATGCACATCTGGAGTTATTCTGTAACCTGTGGACCTTCAAAGTGTTGATGAAACACAGAAATTGCATCGGGATTGAATACAACAGTCACCATGCGCACTTTCCTCCATGGGAGTAGTGTCTCAAACAGTCCACGTTTTGATCGTTACCTGGGAGACCAGTAGTAGATTCCGATGCACATCTGGAGACAATCTGTAATCTGTGGACTATCAGAGAGTTGATGAAACATAGAAATTGCATCGGAATTGAATACAACAGTCACCATCCACACTTTCCTCCATGGCAGTAACGTCTGAAACAGTCTACGCCTTGATCGTTCCTTGGAAGGCCAGTAGTAGTTTCCGATGCACATCTGGAGGCATTCTGTAATCTGGGGACCTTCAAAGTGTTGTTGAAACACAGAAATTGCATCGGGATTGAACACAACAGTCACCATCCGCACTTTCCTGCATTGGGAGTAATATCTCAAACAGTCTACGCTTTGATCGTTCCCAGGAAGACCAGTAGTAGTTTCAGATGCACATCTGGAGGCAATCTGTAATCTGTGGACTATTAGTGTTGATGAAACACAGAAATTGCATCGGGATTGAATACAACAGTCACCATGCGCACTTTCCTCCATGGGAGTAATGTCTCAAACAGTGTACGTTTTGATCGTTCCCTGGAAGACCAGTGGGAGTTTCCGATGCACATCTGGAGGCATTCTGTAATCTGTGGACTATCAGAGTGTTGATGAAACACAGAAATGGCATCGGGATTGAATACAACAGTCACCATGAACACTGTATTCCATGGGAGTAGTGTCTCAAACAGTCACCGCTTTGATAGTTTCCTGGAAGACCAGTAGTAGTATCGATTCACATTTGAAGGCATTCTGTAATCTTTGGACCTGAAAGTTTTGATGAATTACAGAAATTGGATTGGGATTGAATACAACAGTCACCATCCGCATCCCCCTCCATGGGAGTAATGTCTCAAACTCTACGCTTTGGTCGTTCCCTGGAAGACCAGTAGTAGTTTCCGATGCACATCTGGAAGCATTCTGTAATCTGTTTACTATCAGAGTGTTGTTGAAACACAGAAATTGCATCGCGATTTAATACAAGACTCACCATGCGCACTTTACTCCATGGGAGTAATGACTCAAACAGTCTACGCTTTCATCGTTCAATGGAAGACCAATAGTAGTATTTTCCGATGCACATCTGGTGGCATTCTGTAATCTGTGGAATATCTGAGTGTTGATGAAACACAGAAATTGCATCGGGAATGAATACAACAGTGACCATCCGCACTTTCCTCCATGGGAATAATGTCTGAAACAGTCCACGTTTTGATCGTTCCCTGGAAGACCAGTAGTAGTTTCCGATGCACCTCTGGTGGTATTCTGTAATCTGTGGACTATCAGAGTGTTGATGAAACACAGAAATTGTATAGGGATTGAATACAACAGACACCATGAGCACTTTCTTAAACGGGAGTAATGTCTCAAACAGTCTACGCTTTGATCGTTCCCTGGAAGACCAGTAGTAGATTCCGATGCACATCTGCAGACATTCTGTAATCTGTGGACTATCAGAGTGTTGATGAAACACAGAAATTGCATCGGAATTGAATACAACAGTCACCATCCGCACTTTCCTGCATGGGAGTAATGTCTCAAACAGTCTACGCTTTGATCGTTACCTGGAAGACCAGTAGTAGTTTCCGATGCACATCTGGAAGCATTCTGTAATCTGTTTACTATCAGAGTGTTGTTGAAACACAGAAATTGCATCGCGATTTAATACAAGAGTCAGCATGCGCACTTTCCTCCATGGGAGTAATGACTCAAAGAGTCTACGCTTTGATCGTTCCCTGGAAGACCAGTAGTAGTTTCTGATGCACAAATGGAGGCATTCTGTAAACTATGGACTATCAGAGTGTTGATGAAACACAGAAATTGCATCGGGATTGAATACAACAGTCACCATCAGCACTTTCTTCCATGGGACTAACGTCTGAAATAGTCTACGCATTGATCGTTCCCTGGAAGGCCAGTAGTAGTTTCCGACGCACATCTGGAGGCATTCTGTAATCTGTGGAAGCTTCAAAGTGTTGATGAGACACAGAAATTGCATCGGGATTGAATACAACAGTCACCATGCACACTTTCCTCCATGGGAATAATGTCTCAAACACTGTACGCTTTGATCGTTCCCAGGAAGACCAGTAGTAGTTTCCGATGCACATCTGGAGGCAATCTGTAATCTGTGGACTATCAGAGTGTTGATGAAACACAGAAATTGCATCGGGATGGAATACAACAGGCACCTTGCGCACTTTCCTCCATGGGAGTAATGTCTCAAACAGAGTACGCTTTGATCGTTCCCTGGAAGACCAGTGGTAGTTTCCGATGCACATCTGGAGGCATTCTGTAATCTGTGGACTATCAGAGTGTCGATGAAACACAGAAATTGCATCGGGATTGAATACAACAGTCAATATTCGCACTTTACTCCATGGGAGTAATGTCTCAAACAGTATACGCTTTGATCGTTCCCTGTAAGAACAGTAGAAGTTTCCGATGCACATCTGGAAGCATTCTGTAATCTGTGGACTATCAGAGTGTTGATGAAACACAGAAATTGCATCTGGATTGAATACAACAGTCACCATGCGCACATTCCTCCATGGGAGTAGTGTCTCAAACAGTCTACGTTTTGATCGTTCCCTGGAAGACCAGTAGTAGATTCCGATGCACATCTGGAGACAATCTGTAATCTGTGGACTATCAGAGAGTTGATGAAACACAGAAATTGCATCGGAATTGAATACAACAGTCACTATCCGCACTTTCCTCCATGGGAGTAATGTCTCAAACAGACTACGCTTTGATCGTTCGCAGGAAGACCAGTAGTAGTTTCCGACGCACATTCGGAGACAATCTGTAATCTGTGGACTATCAGAGTGTTGATGAAACACAGAAATGGCATCGGGATTTAATACAACAGTCACCATGCACACTTTATTCCATGGGAATAGTGTCTCAAACAGTCAACGCTTTGATAGTTTCCTGGAAGACCAGTAGTAGTATCGATTCACATTTGGAGGCATTCTGTAATCTTTGGACCGGAAAGTTTTGATGAATTACAGAAATTGGATTGGGATTGAATACAACAGTCACCATCCGCATTCCCCTCCATGGGAGTAATGTCTCAAACTGTCTACGCTTTGGGCGTTCCCTGGAAGACCAGTAGTAGTTTCCCATGCACATCTGGAAGCATTCTGTAATCTGTTTACTATCTGAGTGTTGTTGAAACACAGAAATTGCATCGCGATTTAATACAAGACTCACCATGAGCACTTTCCTCCATGGGAGTAATGACTCAAACAGTCTACGCTTCCATCGTTCAAAGGAAGACCAATAGTAGTAGTTTCCGATGCACATCTGGTGGCATTCTGTAATCTGTGGACCATCTGAGTGTTGATGAAACACAGAAATTGCATCGGGAATGAATACAACATTCACCATCCGCACTTTCCTCCATGGGAATGATGTCTGAAACAGTCTACGCTTTGATCGTTCCCTGGAAGGCCAGTAGTAGTTTCCGACGCACATCTGGAGGCATTCTGTAATCTGTGGAAGCTTCAAAGTGTTGATGAGACACAGAAATTGCATCGGGATTGAATACAACAGACACCATGCACACTTTCCTCCATGGGAATAATGTCTCAAACACTGTACGCTTTGATCGTTCCCAGGAAGACCAGTAGTAGTTTCCGATGCACATCTGAAGGCAATCTGTAATCTGTGGACTATCAGAGTGTTGATGAAACACAGAAATTGCATCGGGATTGATTACAACAGGCACCATGCGCACTTTCCTCCATGGGAGTAATGTCTCAAACAGAGTACGCTTTGATCGTTCCCTGGAAGACCAGTGGTAGTTTCCGATGCACATCTGGAGGCATTCTGTAATCTGTGGACTATCAGAGTGTCGATGAAACACAGAAATTGCATCGGGATTGAATACAACAGTCACCATGCACACTTTCCTCTATGGGAGTAATGACTCAAACAGTCTACGCTTTGATAGTTCCCTGGAAGAACAGTAGTAGTTTCGATTCACATCTGGAGGCATTCTGTAATCTGTGGACACTCAAAGTGTTGATGAAACACAGAAATTGCAACGGTATTGAATAAAACAGTCACCATCCGCATTCCATTACATGGGAGTAATGTCTAAAACAGCTACGCTTTGGTCGTTCCCTGGAAGACCAGTAGTAGTTTCCGATGCACATCTGGAGGCATTCTGTAATCTGTGGACCATTAGAGTGTTGATGAAACACAGATATTGTATCGGGATTGAATACAACAGTCGCCATGCGCACATTTCTCCATGGGAGTAATGCCTCAAACTGTCTACGCTTCGATCGTTCCATGGAAGACCAGTAGTAGTTTCAGATGCACATCTGGATGCATTCTGTAATCTGTGGACTATCAGAGTGTTGATGAAACACAGAAATTACATCGGGATTGAATACAACAGTCACAACGCGCACTTTCCTCCATGGGAGTAACGTCTCAAACAGTCTACGCTTTGATCGCTCCCTGGAAGACCAGTAGTAGTTTCCGATTCACATCTGGATGCATTCTGTAATCTGTTTACTATCAGAGTGTTGTTGAAACACAGAAATTGCATCGGGATTGAATACAACAGTCACCATGCGGAGTTTCCTCCATTTGAGTAATGTCTCAAACAGTCTACGCTTTCATCGTTCAAAGGAAGACCAATAGTAGTAGTTTCCGATGCACATCTCGTGGCATTCTGTAATCTGTGGACTATCTGAGTGTTGATGAAACACAGAAATTGCATCGGGAATGAATACAACAGTCACCATCCGCACTTTCCTCCATGGGAATAATGTCTGAAACAGTCCACGCTTTGATCGTTCCCTGGGAGACCAGTAGTAGTTTGCGATGCACCTCTGGTGGTATTCTGTAATCAGTGGACTATCAGAGTGTTGATGAAACATAGAAATTGTATAGGGATTGAATACAACAGACACCATGCGCACTTTCTGAAACGTGAGTAATGTCTCAAACAGTCTACGCTTTGATCGTTCCCTGGAAGACCAGTAGTTGTTTCCGATGCACATCTGGTGGCATTCTGTAATCTGTGGACTATCAGAGTGTTGATGGAACAAAGAAATTGCATCGGGTTTGAATACCACAGTTACCATGTGCACTTTCCTCCATTGGAGTAATGTCTTAAACTGTCTACGCTTTGATCGTTCCCTCTAAGACCATTAGTAGTTTCCGATGCACATCTGGTGGCATTCTGTAATCTGTGGACTATCAGAGTGTTGATGAAACACATAAATGGCATGGGGATTGATAACAACAGTCACCATGCGCACTTTTCTCCACGGGTGTAATGTCTCAAGCAGTCTACGCTTTGATCGTTCCCTGGAAGACCAGTAGTAGTTTCTGATGCACAAATGGAGGCATTCTGTAATCTATGGACTATCAGAGTGTTGATGAAACACAGAAATTGCACCGGGATTGAATACAACAGTCACCATCAGCACTTTCTTCCATGGGACTAACGTCTGAAATAGTCTACGCATTGATCGTTCCCTGGAAGGCCAGTAGTAGTTTCCGACGCACATCTGGAGGCATTCTGTAATCTGTGGAAGCTTCAAAGTGTTGATGAGACACAGAAATTGCATCGGGATTGAATACAACAGTCACCATGCACACTTTCCTAGATGGGAATAGTGTCTCAAACACTGTACGCTTTGATCGTTCCCAGGAAGACCAGTAGTAGATTCCGATGCACATCTGGAGCCAATCTGTAATCTGTGGACTATCAGAGTGTTGATGAAACACAGAAATTGCATCGGGATTGAATACAACAGGCACTATGCGCACTTTCCTCCATGGGAGTAATGTCTCAAACAGAGTACACTTTGATCGTTCCCTGGAAGACCAGTGGTAGTTTCCGATGCACATCTGGAGGCATTCTGTAATCTGTGGACTATCAGAGTGTTGATGAAACACAGAAATTGCATCTGGATTGAATACAACAGTCACCGCACATTCCTCCATGGGAGTAGTGTCTCAAACAGTCTACGTTTTGATAGTTCCCTGGAAGACCAGTGGGAGTTTCCGATGCACATCTGGAGGCATTCTGTAATCTGTGGACTATCAGAGTGTTGATGAAACACAGAAATGGCATCGGGATTGAATACAACAGTCACCATGAACACTGTATTCCATGGGAGTAGTGTCTCAAACAGTCACCGCTTTGATAGTTTCCTGGAAGACCAGTAGTAGTATCGATTCACATTTGGAGGCATTCTGTAATCTTTGGACCTGAAAGTTTTGATGAATTACAGAAATTGGATTGGGATTGAATACAACAGTCACCATCCGCATCCCCCTCCATGGGAGTAATGTCTCAAACTCTACGCTTTGGTCGTTCCCTGGAAGACCAGTAGTAGTTTCCGATGCACATCTGGAAGCATTCTGTAATCTGTTTACTATCAGAGTGTTGTTGAAACACAAAAATTGCATCGCGATTTAATACAAGACTCACCATGCGCACTTTATTCCATGGGAGTAATGACTCAAACAGTCTACGCTCTCATCGTTCGATGGAAGACCAATAGTAGTATTTTCCGATGCACATCTGGTGGCATTCTGTAATCTGTGGACTATCTGAGTGTTGATGAAACACAGAAATTGCATCGGGAATGAATACAACCGTGACCATCCGCACTTTCCTCCATGGGAATAATGTCTGAAACAGTCCACGATTTGATCGTTCCCTGGAAGACCAGTAGTAGTTTCCGATGCACCTCTGGTGGTATTCTGTAATCTGTGGACTATCAGAGTGTTGATGAAACACAGAAATTGTATAGGGATTGAATACAACAGACACCATGAGCACTTTCTTAAACGGGAGTTATGTCTCAAACAGTCTACGCTTTGATCGTTCCCTGGAAGACCAGTAGTAGATTCCGATGCACATCTGGAGACATTCTGTAATCTGTGGACTATCAGAGTGTTGATGAAACACAGATATTGCATCGCGATTTAATACAAGAGTCAGCATGCGCACTTTCCTCCATGGGAGTAATGACTCAAACAGTCTACGCTTTGATCGTTCCCTGGAAGACCAGTAGTAGTTTCTGATGCACAAATGGAGGCATTCTGTAAACTATGGACTATCAGAGTGTTGATGAAACACAGAAATTGCATCGGGATTGAATACAACAGTCACCATCAGCACTTTCTTCCATGGGACTAACGTCTGAAATAGTCTACGGATTGATCGTTCCCTGGAAGGCCAGTAGTAGTTTCCGACGCACATCTGGAGGCATTCTGTAATCTGTGGAAGCTTCAAAGTGTTGGTGAGACACAGAAATTGCATCGGGATTGAATACAACAGTCACCATGCACACTTTCCTCCATGGGAATAATGTCTCAAACACTGTACGCTTTGATCGTTCCCAGGAAGACCAGTAGTAGTTTCCGATGCACATCTGGAGGCAATCTGTAATCTGTGGACTATCAGAGTGTTGATGAAACACAGAAATTGCATCGGGTTTGAATACCACAGTTACCATGAGCACTTTCCTCCATTGGAGTAATGTCTCAAACAGTCTACGCTTTGATCGTTCTCTCTAAGACCATTAGTAGTTTCCGATGCACATCTGGTGGCATTCTGTAATATGTGGACTATCAGAGTGTTGATGAAACACAGAAATGGCATTGGGATTGATAACAACAGTCACCATGCGCACTTTTCTCCACGGGTGTAAAGTCTCAAGCAGTCTACGGATTGATCGTTCCCTGGAAGACCAGTAGTAGTTTCTGATGCACAAATGGAGGCATTCTGTAAACTATGGACTATCAGAGTGTTGATGAAACACAGAAATTGCATCGGGATTGAATACAACAGTCACCATCAGCACTTTCTTCCATGGGACTAACGTCTGACATAGTCTACGCATTGATCGTTCCCTGGAAGGCCAGTAGTAGTTTCCGACGCACATCTGGAGGCATTCTGTAATCTGTGGAAGCTTCAAAGTGTTGATGAGACACAGTACTTGCATCGGGATTGAATACAACAGCCACCATGCACACTTTCCTCCATGGGAATAATGTCTCAAACACTGTACGCTTTGATCGTTCCCAGGAAGACCAGTAGTAGTTTCCGATGCACATCTGGAGGCAATCTGTAATCTGTGGACTATCAGAGTGTTGATGAAACACAGAAATTGCATCGGGATGGAATACAACAGGCACCTTGCGCACTTTCCTCCATGGGAGTAATGTCTCAAACAGAGTACGCTTTGATCGTTCCCTGGAAGACCAGTGGTAGTTTCCGATGCACATCTGGAGGCATTCTGTAATCTGTGGACTATCAGAGTGTCGATGAAACACAGAAATTGCATCGGGATTGAATACAACAGTCAATATTCGCACTTTACTCCATGGGAGTAATGTCTCAAACAGTATACGCTTTGATCGTTCCCTGTAAGAACAGTAAAAGTTTCCGATGCACATCTGGAAGCATTCTGTAATCTGTGGACTATCAGAGTGTTGATGAAACACAGAAATTGCATCTGGATTGAATACAACAGTCACCATGCGCACATTCCTCCATGGGAGTAGTGTCTCAAACAGTCTACGTTTTGATCGTTCCCTGGAAGACCAGTAGTAGATTCAGATGCACATCTGGAGACAATCTGTAATCTGTGGACAATCAGAGAGTTGATGAAACACAGAAATTGCATCGGAATTGAATACAACAGTCACCATCCGCACTTTCCTGCATGGGAGTAATGTCTCAAACAGTCTACGCTTTGATCGTTACCTGGAAGACCAGTAGTAGTTTCCGATGCACATCTGGAAGCATTCTGTAATCTGTTTACTATCAGAGTGTTGTTGAAACACAGAAATTGCATCGCGATTTAATACAAGAGTCAGCATGCGCACTTTCCTCCATGGGAGTAATGACTCAAACAGTCTACGCTTTGATCGTTCCCTGGAAGACCAGTAGTAGTTTCTGATGCACAAATGGAGGCATTCTGTAAACTATGAACTATCAGAGTGTTGATGAAACACAGAAATTGCATCGGGATTGAATACAACAGTCACCATCAGCACTTTCTTCCATGGGACTAACGTCTGAAATAGTCTACGCATTGATCGTTCCCTGGAAGGCCAGTAGTAGTTTCCGACGCACATCTGGAGGCATTCTGTAATCTGTGGAAGCTTCAAAGTGTTGGTGAGACACAGAAATTGCATCGGGATTGAATACAACAGTCACCATGCACACTTTCCTCCATGGGAATAATGTCTCAAACACTGTACGCTTTGATCGTTCCCAGGAAGACCAGTAGTAGTTTCCGATGCACATCTGGAGGCAATCTGTAATCTGTGGACTATCAGAGTGTTGATGAAACACAGAAATTGCATCGGGTTTGAATACCACAGTTACCATGAGCACTTTCCTCCATTGGAGTAATGTCTCAAACAGTCTACGCTTTGATCGTTCTCTCTAAGACCATTAGTAGTTTCCGATGCACATCTGGTGGCATTCTGTAATATGTGGACTATCAGAGTGTTGATGAAACACAGAAATGGCATTGGGATTGATAACAACAGTCACCATGCGCACTTTTCTCCACGGGTGTAAAGTCTCAAGCAGTCTACGGATTGATCGTTCCCTGGAAGACCAGTAGTAGTTTCTGATGCACAAATGGAGGCATTCTGTAAACTATGGACTATCAGAGTGTTGATGAAACACAGAAATTGCATCGGGATTGAATACAACAGTCACCATCAGCACTTTCTTCCATGGGACTAACGTCTGACATAGTCTACGCATTGATCGTTCCCTGGAAGGCCAGTAGTAGTTTCCGACGCACATCTGGAGGCATTCTGTAATCTGTGGAAGCTTCAAAGTGTTGATGAGACACAGTACTTGCATCGGGATTGAATACAACAGCCACCATGCACACTTTCCTCCATGGGAATAATGTCTCAAACACTGTACGCTTTGATCGTTCCCAGGAAGACCAGTAGTAGTTTCCGATGCACATCTGGAGGCAATCTGTAATCTGTGGACTATCAGAGTGTTGATGAAACACAGAAATTGCATCGGGATGGAATACAACAGGCACCTTGCGCACTTTCCTCCATGGGAGTAATGTCTCAAACAGAGTACGCTTTGATCGTTCCCTGGAAGACCAGTGGTAGTTTCCGATACACATCTGGAGGCATTCTGTAATCTGTGGACTATCAGAGTGTCGATGAAACACAGAAATTGCATCGGGATTGAATACAACAGTCAATATTCGCACTTTACTCCATGGGAGTAATGTCTCAAACAGTATACGCTTTGATCGTTCCCTGTAAGAACAGTAGAAGTTTCCGATGCACATCTGGAAGCATTCTGTAATCTGTGGACTATCAGAGTGTTGATGAAACACAGAAATTGCATCTGGATTGAATACAACAGTCACCATGCGCACATTCCTCCATGGGAGTAGTGTCTCAAACAGTCTACGTTTTGATCGTTCCCTGGAAGACCAGTAGTAGATTCAGATGCACATCTGGAGACAATCTGTAATCTGTGGACTATCAGAGAGTTGATGAAACACAGAAATTGCATCGGAATTGAATACAACAGTCACTATCCGCACTTTCCTCCATGGGAGTAATGTCTGAAACAGACTACGCTTTGATCGTTCGCAGGAAGACCAGTAGTAGTTTCCGATGCACATTCGGAGACAATCTGTAATCTGTGGACTATCAGAGTGTTGATGAAACACAGAAATGGCATCGGGATTTAATACAACAGTCACCATGCACACTTTATTCCATGGGAATAGTGTCTCAAACAGTCAACGCTTTGATAGTTTCCTGGAAGACCAGTAATAGTATCGATTCACATTTGGAGGCATTCAGTAATCTTTGGACCTGAAAGTTTTGATGAAACACAGAAATTGGTTTGGGATTGAATACAACAGTCACCATCTGCATTCCCCTCCATGGGAGTAATGTCTCAAACAGTCTACGCTTTGGTCGTTCCCTGGAAGACCAGTAGTAGTTTCCGATGCACATCTGGAGGCATTCTGTAATCTGTTTACTATCAGAGTGTTGTGAAACACAGAAATTGCATCGCGATTTAATACAAGACTCACCATGCGCACTTTCCTCCATGGGAGTAATGACTCAAACAGTCTACGCTTTCATCGTTCCCAGGAAGACCAATAGTAGTAGTTTCCGATGCACATCTGGTGGCATTCTGTAATCTGTGGACTATCAGAGTGTTGATGAAACACAGAAATTGCATCGGGAATGAATACAACAGTCACCATCCGCACTTTCCTCCATGGGAATAAAGTTTGAAACAGTCCACGTTTTGATCGTTCCCTGGAAGACCAGAAGTAGTTTCCGATGCACCTCTGGTGGTATTCTGTAATCTGTGGACTATCAGAGTGTTGATGAAACACAGAAATTGTATAGGGATTGAATACAACAGACACCATGAGCACTTTCTTAAACGGAAGTAATGTCTGAAACAGTCTACGATTTGATCGATCCCAGGAAGACCAGTAGTAGTTTCTGATGCACATCTGGAGGCATTCTGTAATCAGTAGACCTTCAAAGAGTTGATGAAACACAGAAATTGTATCAGGAGTCAATACAACAGTCACCATCCGCACTTTCCTCCATGGGAGTAGTGTCTGAAACAGTCCACGGTTTGATCGTTCCCAGGAAGACCAATAGTAGTTTCCGATGCACATCTGGAGACAATCTGTCATCTGTGGACTATCAGAGTGTTGATGAAACACAGAAATTGCATCGGGATTGAATACAACAGTTACCATGCACACTTTCCTCCATGGGAGTAATAACTCAAACAGTCTCCGCTTTGATCGTTCCCAGGAAGACCAGTAGTAGTTGCCCATGCACATCTGGGGGCAATCTGTAATCTGTGGACTATTAGTGTTGATGAAACACAGAAATTGCATCGGGATTGAATACAACAGTCACCATGCGCACTTTCCTCCATGGGAGTAATGTCTCAAACAGTCAACGCTTTGATAGTTTCCTGGAAGACCAGTAGTAGTATCGATTCACATTTGGAGGCATTCTGTAATCTTTGGACCGGAAAGTTTTGATGAATTACAGAAATTTGATTGGGATTGAATACAACAGTCACCATCCGCATTCCCCTCCATGGGAGTAATGTCTCAAACTGTCTACGCTTTGGTCGTTCCCTGGAAGACCAGTAGTAGTTTCCGATGCACATCTGGAAGCATTCTGTAATCTGTTTACTATCAGAGTGTTGTTGAAACACAGAAATTGCATCGCGATTTAATACAAGACTCACCATGCGCACTTTCCTCCATGGGAGTAATGACTCAAACAGTCTACGCTTTCATCGTTCAAAGGAAGACCAATAGTAGTAGTTTCGGATGCACATCTGGTGGCATTCTGTAATCTGTGGACCATCTGAGTGTTGATGAAACACAGAAATTGCATCGGGAATGAATACAACATTCACCATCCGCACTTTCCTCCATGGGAATGATGTCTGAAACAGTCTACGTTTTGATCGTTCCCTGGAAGGCCAGTAGTAGTTTCCGACGCACATCTGGAGGCATTCTGTAATCTGTGGAAGCTTCAAAGTGTTGATGAGACACAGAAATTGCATCGGGATTGAATACAACAGACACCATGCACACTTTCCTCCATGGGAATAATGTCTCAAACACTGTACGCTTTGATCGTTCCCAGGAAGACCAGTAGTAGTTTCCGATGCACATCTGGAGGCAATCTGTAATCTGTGGACTATCAGAGTGTTGATGAAACACAGAAATTGAATCGGGATTGATGACAACAGGCACCATGCGCACTTTCCTCCATGGGAGTAATGTCTCAAACAGAGTACGCTTTGATCGTTCCCTGGAAGACCAGTGGTAGTTTCCGATGCACATCTGGAGTCATTCTGTAATCTGTGGACTATCAGAGTGTCGATGAAACACAGAAATTGCATCGGGATTGAATACAACAGTCACCATGCACACTTTCCTCTATGGGAGTAATGACTCAAACAGTCTACGCTTTGATAGTTCCCTGGAAGAACAGTAGTAGTTTCGATTCACATCTGGAGGCATTCTGTAACCTGTGGACCCTCAAAGTGTTGATGAAACACAGAAATTGCAACGGGATTGAATAAAACAGTCACCATCCGCATTCCATTACATGGGAGTAATGTCTCAAACAGTCTACGCTTTGGTCGTTCCCTGGAAGACCAGTAGTAGTTTCCGATGCACATCTGGAGGCATTCTGTAATCTGTGGACCATTAGAGTGTTGATGAAACACAGATATTGTATCGGGATTGAATACAAAAGTCGCCATGCGCACATTTCTCCATGGGAGTAATGCCTCAAACTGTCTACGCTTCGATCGTTCCATGGAAGACCAGTAGTAGTTTCCGATGCACATCTGGATGCATTCTGTAATCTGTGGACTATCAGAGTGTTGATGAAACACAGAAATTACATCGGGATTGAATACAACAGTCACAATGCGCACTTTCCTCCATGGGAGTAACGTCTCAAACAGTCTACGCTTTGATCGCTCCCTGGAAGACCAGTAGTAGTTTCCGATGCACATCTCGTGGCATTCTGTAATCTGTGGACTATTTGAGTGTTGATGAAACACAGAAATTGCATCGGGAATGAATACAACAGTCACCATCCGCACTTTCCTCCATGGGAATAATGTCTGAAACTGTCCACGCTTTGATCGTTCCCTGGGAGACCAGTAGTAATTTGCGATGCACCTCTGGTGGTATTCTGTAATCAGTGGACTATCAGAGTGTTGATGAAACATAGAAATTGTATAGGGATTGAATACAACAGACACCATGCGCACTTTCTGAAACGTGAGTAATGTCTCAAACAGTCTACGTTTTGATCGTTCCCTGGAAGACCAGTAGTTGTTTCCGATGCACATCTGGTGGCATTCTGTAATCTGTGGACTATCAGAGTGTTGATGAAACAAAGAAATTGCATCGGGTTTGAATACCACAGTTACCATGTGCACTTTCCTCCATTGGAGTAATGTCTCAAACTGTCTACGCTTTGATCGTTCCCTCTAAGACCATTAGTAGTTTCCGATGCACATCTGGTGGCATTCTGTAATCTGTGGACTATCAGAGTGTTGATGAAACACATAAATGGCATGGGGATTGATAACAACAGTCACCATGCGCACTTTTCTCCACGGGTGTAATGTCTCAAGCAGTCTACGCTTTGATCGTTCCCTGGAAGACCAGTAGTAGTTTCTGATGCACAAATGGAGGCATTCTGTAATCTATGGACTATCAGAGTGTTGATGAAACACAGAAATTGCACCGGGATTGAATACAACAGTCACCATCAGCACTTTCTTCCATTGGACTAACGTCTGAAATAGTCTACGCATTGATCGTTCCCTGGAAGGCCAGTAGTAGTTTCCGACGCACATCTGGAGGCATTCTGTAATCTGTGGAAGCTTCAAAATTTTGATGAGACACAGAAATTGCATCGGGATTGAATACAACAGTCACCATGCACACTTTCCTAGATGGGAATAGTGTCTCAAACACTGTACGCTTTGATCGTTCCCAGGAAGACCAGTAGTAGATTCCGATGCACATCTGGAGCCAATCTGTAATCTGTGGACTATCAGAGTGTTGATGAAACACAGAAATTGCATCGGGATTGAATACAACAGGCACTATGCGCACTTTCCTCCATGGGAGTAATGTCTCAAACAGAGTACACTTTGATCGTTCCCTGGAAGACCAGTGGTAGTTTCCGATGCACATCTGGAGGCATTCTGTAATCTGTGGACTATCAGAGTGTTGACGAAACACAGAAATTGCATCTGGATTGAATACAACAGTCACCGCACATTCCTCCATGGGAGTAGTGTCTCAAACAGTCTACGTTTTGATCGTTCCCTGGAAGACCAGTAGTAGTTTCCGATGCACATCCGGAGACAATCTGTAATCTGTGGACTATCAGAGTGTTGATGAAACAAAGAAATTGTATGGGGATTGAATACAACAGACACCATGCGCACTTTCTTAAACGGGAGTAATGTCTCAAATAGTCTACGCTTTGTTCGTTCCCTGGAAGACAGGTAGTAGTTTCCGATGCACATCTGGAGTTATTCTGTAATCTGTGGACCTTCAAAGTGTTGATGAAACACAGAAATTGCATCGGGATTGAATACAACAGTCACCATGAGCACTTTCCTCCATGGGAGTAATGTCTCAAACAGTCTACGCATTGATCGTTTCCTGGAAGACCAGTAGTAGTTTCCGATGCACATCTGGAGACAATGTGTAATCTGTGGACTATCAGAGTGTTGATGAAACACAGAAATTGCATCGCGATTGAATACAACAGTCACCATGCGCACTTTCCTCCATGGGAGTAATGACTCAAACAGTCTACGCTTTCATCGTTCCCAGGAAGACCAATAGTAGTAGTTTCCGATGCACATCTGGTGGCATTCTGTAATCTGTGGACTATCAGAGTGTTGATGAAACACAGAAATTGTATAGGGATTGAATTCAACAGACACCATGAGCACTTTCTTAAACGGGAGTAATGTCTGAAACAGTCTACGCTTTGATCGTTCCCTGGAAGACCAGTAGTATATTCCGATGCACATCTGGAGACATTCTGTAATCTGTGGACTATCAGAGTGTTGATGAAACACAGAAAATGAATCGGAATTGAATACAACAGTCACCATCCGCACTTTCCTGCATGGGAGTAATGTCTCAAACAGTCTACGCTTTGATCGTTCCCAAGAAGACCAGTAGTAGTTTCCGATGCACATCTGGAGGCAATCTGTAATCTGTAGACCTTCAAAGAGTTGATGAAACACAGAAATTACATCAGGAGTCAATACAACAGTCACCACCCGCACTTTCCTCCATGGGAGTAGTGTCTGAAACAGTCCACGGTTTGAACGTTCCCAGGAAGACCAATAGTAGTTTCCGATGCACATCTGGAGACAATCTGTCATCTGTGGACTATAAGTGATGATGAAACACAGAAATTGCATCGGGACTGAATACAACAGTCACCATGCGCACTTTCCTCCATGGGAGTAATGTCTCAAACAGTGTACAATTTGATCGTTCCCTGGAAGACCAGTGGGAGTTTCCGATCCACATCTGGAGGCATTCTGTAATCTGTAGACTATCAGAGTGTTGATGAAACACAGAAATGGCATCGAGATTGAATACAACAGTCACCATGAACACTTTATTCCATGGGAGTAGTGTCTCAAACAGTCAACGCTTTTATAGTTTCCTGGAAGACCAGTAGTAGTATCGATTCACATTTGGAGGCATTCTGTAATCTTTGGACCGGAAAGTTTTGATGAATTACAGAAATTGGATTGGGATTGAATACAACAGTCACCATCCGCATTCCCCTCCATGGGAGTAATGTCTCAAACTGTCTACGCTTTGGTCGTTCCCTGGAAGACCAGTAGTAGTTTCCGATGCATATCTGGAAGCATTCTGTAATCTGTTTACTATCAGAGTGTTGTTGAAACACAGAAATTGCATCGCGATTTAATACAAGACTCACCATGCGCACTTTCCTCCATGGGTGTAATGACTCAAACAGTCTACGCTTTCATCGTTCAAAGGAAGACCAATAGTAGTAGTTTCCGATGCACATCTGGTGGCATTCTGTAACCTGTGGACTATCTGAGTGTTGATGAAACACAGAAATTGCATCGGGAATGAATACAACAGTCACCATCCGCACTTTCCTCAATGGGAATAATGTCTGAAATAGTCTAGGTTTTGATCGTTCCCTGGAAGGCCAGTAGTAGTTTCCGACGCACATCTGGAGGGATTGTGTAATCTGTGGAAGCTTCAAAGTGTTGATGAGACACAGAAATTGCATCGGAATTGAATACAACAGACACCATGCACAGTTTCCTCCATGGGAATAATGTCTCAAACACTGTACGCTTTGATCGTTCCCAGGAAGACCAGTAGTAGTTTCCGATGCACATCTGGAGGCAATCTGTAATCTGTGGACTATCAGAGTGTTGATAAAACACAGAAATTGCATCGGGATTGAATACAACAGGCACCATGCGCACTTTCCTCCATGGGAGTAATGTCTCAAACAGTCTACGCTTTGGTCGCTCCCTGGAAGGCCAGTAGTAGTTTCCGACGCACATCTGGAGGCATTCTGTAATCTGTGGAAGCTTCAAAGTGTTGATGAGACACAGAAATTGCATCGGGATTGAATACAACAGTCACCATGCACACTTTCCTCCATGGGAATAATGTCTCAAACACTGTACGCTTTGATCGTTCCCAGGAAGACCAGTAGTAGTTTCCGATGCACATCTGGAGGCAATGTGTAATCTGTGGACTATCAGAGTGTTGATGAAACACAGAAATTGCATCGGGTTTGAATACCACAGTTACCATGAGCACTTTCCTCCATTGGAGTAATGTCTCAAACAGTCTACGCTTTGATCGTTCCCTCTAAGACCATTAGTAGTTTCCGATGCACATCTGGTGGCATTCTGTAATATGTGGACTATCAGAGTGTTGATGAAACACAGAAATGGCATTGGGATTGATAACAACAGTCACCATGCGCACTTTTCTCCACGGGTGTAAAGTCTCAAGCAGTCTACGCTTTGATCGTTCCCTGGAAGACCAGTAGTAGTTTCTGATGCACAAATGGAGGCATTCTGTATACTATGGACTATCAGAGTGTTGATGAAACACAGAAATTGCATCGGGATTGAATACAACAGTCACCATCAGCACTTTCTTCCATGGGACTAACGTCTGAAATAGTCTACGCATTGATCGTTCCCTGGAAGGCCAGTAGTAGTTTCCGACGCACATCTGGAGGCATTCTGTAATCTGTGGAAGCTTCAAAGTGTTGATGAGACACAGAAATTGCATCGGGATTGAATACAACAGTCACCATGCACACTTTCCTCCATGGGAATAATGTCTCAAACACTGTACGCTTTGATCGTTCCCAGGAAGACCAGTAGTAGTTTCCGATGCACATCTGGAGGCAATCTGTAATCTGTGGACTATCAGAGTGTTGATGAAACACAGAAAATGCATCGCGATTGAATACAACAGTCACCATCCGCAATTTCCTCCATGGCAGTAACGTTTGAAACAGTCTACGCCTTGATCGTTCCCTGGAAGACCAGTAGTAGTTTCCGATGCACATCTGGAGGCATTCTGTAATCTGTGGACATTCAAAGTGTTGTTGATACACAGAAATTGCATTGGGATTGAATACAACAGTCACCATCCGCACTTTCCTACATAGGAGTAATGTCTCAAACAGTCTACGCTTTGATCGTTCCCTGGAAGACCAGTAGTAGATTCCGATGCACATCAGAGGCAATCTGTAATCTGTGGACCTTCAAAGTGTGGCTGAAACACAGAAATTGCATCGGGATTGAATACAACAGGCACCATGCGTACATTTCACCATTGGAGTAATGTCTCAAACTGTCATCGCTTTGATCGTTCCCCCAAGACCAGTAGTAGTTTCCCATTCACATCTGGAGGCATTCTGTAATCTGTGGACTATCAGAGTGTTGTCGAAACACAGAAATTGCATCGGGATTGAATACAACAGTCACCATGCGCACTTTCCTCCATGGGAGTAATGTCTCAAACAGTCTACGGTTTGATCGTTCCATGGAAGACCAGTAGAAGATTCCGATGCACATCTGGAGGCATTTAGTAATCTGTGGACCTTCAAAGTGTTTATGAACCAGAGAAATTGCATCGGGGTTGAATACAACACTCACCATGCACACTTTCCTCCATGGGAGTAATGTCTCAAACAGTCTACGCTTTGATCGTCCCCTGGAAGACCAGTAGTAGTCTCCCATGGACATCTGGAGGCATTCTGTAATCTGTGGACTATCAGACTGTTGATGAAACACAGAAATTGCATCGGGATTGAATACAACAGTCAATATTCGCACTTTACTCCATGGGAGTAATGTCTCAAACAGTATACGCTTTGATCGTTCCCTGGAAGAACAGTAGTAGTTTCCGATGCACATCTGGAGGCATTCTGTAATCTGTGGACTATTAGAGTGTTGATGAAACACAGATATTGCATCGCGATTGAATACAACAGTCACCATCCGCAATTTCCTCCATGGCAGTAACGTCTGAAACAGTCTACGCCTTGATCGTTCCCTGGAAGACCAGTAGTAGTTTCCGATGCACATCTGGAGGCATTCTGTAATCTGTGGACCTTCAAAGTGTTGATGAAACAGAGAAATTGCATCGGGGTTGAATACAACACTCACCATGCACACTTTCCTCCATGGGAGTAATGTCTCAAACAGTCTACGCTTTGATCGTTCCCTGGAAGACCAGTAGTAGTTTCCCATGGACTTGTGGAGGCATTCTGTAATCTGTGGACTATAAGACTGTTGATGAAACACAGAAATTGCATCAGGAGTCAATACAACAGTCACCATCCGCACTTTCCTCCATGGGAGTAGTGTCTGAAACAGTCCACGGTTTGATCGTTCCCAGGAAGACCATTAGTAGTTTCCGATGCACATCTGGAGTTATTCTGTAATCTGTGGACCTTCAAAGTGTTGATGAAACACAGAAATTGCATCGGGATTGAATACAACAGTCACCATGCGCACTTTCCTCCATGGGAGTAATGTCTCAAACAGTCTACGGTTTGATCGTTCCCTGGAAGACCAGTAGAAGTTTCCGATGCACATCTGGAAGCATTCTGTAATCTGTGGACCTTCAAAGTGTTGATGACACAGAGAAATTGCACCGGGGTTGAATACAACACTCACCATGCACACTTTCCTCCATGGGAGTAATCTCTCAAACAGTCTACGCTTTGATCGTTCCCAGGATGACCAGTAGTAGTTTCCCATGGACATCTGGAGGCATTCTGTAATCTGTGGACTATCAGACTGTTGATGAAACACAGAAATTGCATCGGGATTGAATAAAACAGTCAATATTCGCACTTTACTCCATGGGAGTAATGTCTCAAACAGTATACGCTTTGATCGTTCCCTGTAAGAACAGTAGTAGTTTCCGATGCACATCTGGAAGCACTCTGTATTCTGTGGACTATCAGAGTGTTGATGAAACACAGAAATTGCATCGGGATGGAATACAACAGTCACCATGCGCACTTTCCTCCATGGGAGTAGTGTCTCAAACAGTCCACGTTTTGATCGTTCCCTGGGAGACCAGTAGTAGATTCCGATTCACATCTGGAGACAATCTGTAATCTGTGGACTATCAGAGAGTTGATGAAACACAGAAATTGCATCGGAATTGAATACAACAGTCACCATCCACACTTTCCTCCATGGCAGTAACGTCTGAAACAGTCTACGCCTTGATCGTTCCCTGGAAGACCAGTAGTAGTTTCCGATGCACATCTGGAGGCATTCTGTAATCTGGGGACCTTCAAAGTGTTGTTGAAACACAGAAATTGCATCGGGATTGAATACAACAGTCACCATCCGCACTTTCCTACATAGGAGTAATGTCTCAAACAGTCTACGCTTTGATCGTTCTCTGGAAGAACAGTAGTAGTTTCCGATGCACATCTGGAAGCATTCTGTAGTCTGTGGAATATCATAGTGTTGATGAAACACAGAAATAGCATCGGGACTGAATACAACAGTCACCATGCGCACTTCACTCCATGGGAGTAATGTCACAATCAGTCTACGTTTAGATCGTTCTATGGAAGACCAGTAGTAGATTCCGATGCACATCTGGAAGCATTCTGTAATCTGTTTACTATCAGAGTGTTGTTGAAACACAGAAATTGCATCGCGATTTAATACAAGACTCACCATGCGCACTTTCCTCCCTGGGAGTAATGTCTCAAACAGTCTACGCTTTGATCGTTCCCTGGAAGACCAGTAGTAGTCTCCCATGGACATCTGGAGGCATTCTGTAATCTGTGGACTATCAGACTGTTGATGAAACACAGAAATTGCATCGGGATTGAATACAACAGTCAATATTCGCACTTTACTCCATGGGAGTAATGTCTCAGACAGTATACGCTTTGATCGTTCCCTGGAAGAACAGTAGTAGTTTCCGATGCACATCTGGAGGCATTCTGTAATCTGTGGACTATTAGAGTGTTGATGAAACACAGATATTGCATCGCGATTGAATACAACAGTCACCATCCGCACTTTCCTCCATGGCAGTAACGTCTGAAACAGTCTATGCCTTGATCGTTCCCTGGAAGACCAGTAGTAGTTTCCGATGCACATCTGGAGGCATTCTGTAATCTGTGGACATTCAAAGTGTTGTTGAAACACAGAAATTGCATTGGGATTGAATACAACAGTCACCATCCGCACTTTCCTATATAGGAGTAATGTCTCAAACAGTCTACGCTTTGATCGTTCCCTGGAGGACCAGTAGTAGATTCCGATGCACATCAGGAGGCATTCTGTAATCTGTGGACCTTCAAAGTGTGTCTGAAACACAGAAATTGCAACGGGATTGAATACAACAGGCACCATGCGTACATTTCACCATTTGAGTAATATCTCAAACTGTCATCGCTTTGATCGTTCCCCCAAGACCAGTAGTAGTTTCCCATGCACATCTGGAGGCATTCTGTAATCTGTGGACTATCAGAGTGTTGTCGAAACACAGAAATTGCATCGGGATAGAATACAACAGTCACCATGCGCACTTTCCTCCATGGGAGTAATGTCTCAAACAGTCTACGGTTTGATCGTTCCCTGGAAGACCATCAGAAGATTCCGATGCACATCTGGAGGCATTCTGTAATCTGTGGACCTTCAAAGTGGTGATGAAACAGAGAAATTGCATCGGGGTTGAATACAACACTCACCATGCACACTTTCCTCCATGTTAGTAATGTCTCAAACAGTCTACGCTTTGATCGTTCCCTGGAAGACCAGTAGTAGTTTCCGATGCACATCTGGAGGCATTCTGTTATCTGTGGACTATCAGACTGTTGATGAAACACAGAAATTGCATCAGGAGTCAATACAACAGTCACCATCCGCACTTCCCTCCTTGGGAGTAGTGTCTGAAACAGTCCACGGTTTGATCGTTCCCAGGAAGACCATTAGTAGTTTCCGATGCACATCTGGAGACAATCTGTAATCTGTGGACTATCAGAGTGTTGATGAAACAAAGAAATTGTATGGGGATTGAATACAACAGACACCATGCGCACTTTCTTAAACGGGAGTAATGTCTCAAACAGTCTACGCTTTGATTGTTCCCTGGAAGACCAGTAGTAGTTTCCGATGCACATCTGGAGTTATTCTGTAACCTGTGGACCTTCAAAGTGTTGATGAAACACAGAAATTGCATCGGGATTGAATACAACAGTCACCATGCGCACTTTCCTCCATGGGAGTAGTGTCTCAAACAGTCCACGTTTTGATCGTTACCTGGGAGACCAGTAGTAGATTCCGATGCACATCTGGAGACAATCTGTAATCTGTGGACTATCAGAGAGTTGATGAAACATAGAAATTGCATCGGAATTGAATACAACAGTCACCATCCACACTTTCCTCCATGGCAGTAACGTCTGAAACAGTCTACGCCTTGATCGTTCCTTGGAAGGCCAGTAGTAGTTTCCGATGCACATCTGGAGGCATTCTGTAATCTGGGGACCTTCAAAGTGTTGTTGAAACACAGAAATTGCATCGGGATTGAACACAACAGTCACCATCCGCACTTTCCTGCATTGGGAGTAATATCTCAAACAGTCTACGCTTTGATCGTTCCCAGGAAGACCAGTAGTAGTTTCAGATGCACATCTGGAGGCAATCTGTAAACTGTGGACTATTAGTGTTGATGAAACACAGAAATTGCATCGGGATTGAATACAACAGTCACCATGCGCACTTTCCTCCATGGGAGTAATGTCTCAAACAGTGTACGTTTTGATCGTTCCCTGGAAGACCAGTGGGAGTTTCCGATGCACATCTGGAGGCATTCTGTAATCTGTGGACTATCAGAGTGTTGATGAAACACAGAAATGGCATCGGGATTGAATACAACAGTCACCATGAACACTGTATTCCATGGGAGTAGTGTCTCAAACAGTCACCGCTTTGATAGTTTCCTGGAAGACCAGTAGTAGTATCGATTCACATTTGAAGGCATTCTGTAATCTTTGGACCTGAAAGTTTTGATGAATTACAGAAATTGGATTGGGATTGAATACAACAGTCACCATCCGCATCCCCCTCCATGGGAGTAATGTCTCAAACTCTACGCTTTGGTCGTTCCCTGGAAGACCAGTAGTAGTTTCCGATGCACATCTGGAAGCATTCTGTAATCTGTTTACTATCAGAGTGTTGTTGAAACACAGAAATTGCATCGCGATTTAATACAAGACTCACCATGCGCACTTTACTCCATGGGAGTAATGACTCAAACAGTCTACGCTTTCATCGTTCAATGGAAGACCAATAGTAGTATTTTCCGATGCACATCTGGTGGCATTCTGTAATCTGCGGAATATCTGAGTGTTGATGAAACACAGAAATTGCATCGGGAATGAATACAACAGTGACCATCCGCACTTTCCTCCATGGGAATAATGTCTGAAACAGTCCACGTTTTGATCGTTCCCTGGAAGACCAGTAGTAGTTTCCGATGCACCTCTGGTGGTATTCTGTAATCTGTGGACTATCAGAGTGTTGATGAAACACAGAAATTGTATAGGGATTGAATACAACAGACACCATGAGCACTTTCTTAAACGGGAGTAATGTCTCAAACAGTCTACGCTTTGATCGTTCCCTGGAAGACCAGTAGTAGATTCCGATGCACATCTGCAGACATTCTGTAATCTGTGGACTATCAGAGTGTTGATGAAACACAGAAATTGCATCGGAATTGAATACAACAGTCACCATCCGCACTTTCCTGCATGGGAGTAATGTCTCAAACAGTCTACGCTTTGATCGTTACCTGGAAGACCAGTAGTAGTTTCCGATGCACATCTGGAAGCATTCTGTAATCTGTTTACTATCAGAGTGTTGTTGAAACACAGAAATTGCATCGCGATTTAATACAAGAGTCAGCATGCGCACTTTCCTCCATGGGAGTAATGACTCAAACAGTCTACGCTTTGATCGTTCCCTGGAAGACCAGTAGTAGTTTCTGATGCACAAATGGAGGCATTCTGTAAACTATGGACTATCAGAGTGTTGATGAAACACAGAAATTGCATCGGGATTGAATACAACAGTCACCATCAGCACTTTCTTCCATGGGACTAACGTCTGAAATAGTCTACGCATTGATCGTTCCCTGGAAGGCCAGTAGTAGTTTCCGACGCACATCTGGAGGCATTCTGTAATCTGTGGAAGCTTCAAAGTGTTGATGAGACACAGAAATTGCATCGGGATTGAATACAACAGTCACCATGCACACTTTCCTCCATGGGAATAATGTCTCAAACACTGTACGCTTTGATCGTTCCCAGGAAGACCAGTAGTAGTTTCCGATGCACATCTGGAGGCAATCTGTAATCTGTGGACTATCAGAGTGTTGATGAAACACAGAAATTGCATCGGGTTTGAATACCACAGTTACCATGAGCACTTTCCTCCATTGGAGTAATGTCTCAAACAGTCTACGCTTTGATCGTTCCCTCTAAGACCATTAGTAGTTTCCGATGCACATCTGGTGGCATTCTGTAATATGTGGACTATCAGAGTGTTGATGAAACACAGAAATGGCATTGGGATTGATAACAACAGTCACCATGCGCACTTTTCTCCATGGGTGTAAAGTCTCAAGCAGTCTACGGATTGATCGTTCCCTGGAATACCAGTAGTAGTTTCTGATGCACAAATGGAGGCATTCTGTAAACTATGGACTATCAGAGTGTTGATGAAACACAGAAATTGCATCGGGATTGAATACAACAGTCACCATCAGCACTTTCTTCCATGGGACTAACGTCTGACATAGTCTACGCATTGGTCGTTCCCTGGAAGGCCAGTAGTAGTTTCCGACGCACATCTGGAGGCATTCTGTAATCTGTGGAAGCTTCAAAGTGTTGATGAGACACAGTAATTGCATCGGGATTGAATACAACAGCCACCATGCACACTTTCCTACATGGGAATAATGTCTCAAACACTGTACGCTTTGATCGTTCCCAGGAAGACCAGTAGTAGTTTCCGATGCACATCTGGAGGCAATCTGTAATCTGTGGACTATCAGAGTGTTGATGAAACACAGAAATTGCATCGGGATGGAATACAACAGGCACCTTGCGCACTTTCCTCCATGGGAGTAATGTCTCAAACAGAGTACGCTTTGATCGTTCCCTGGAAGACCAGTGGTAGTTTCCGATGCACATCTGGAGGCATTCTGTAATCTGTGGACTATCAGAGTGTCGATGAAACACAGAAATTGCATCGGGATTGAATACAACAGTCAATATTCGCACTTTACTCCATGGGAGTAATGTCTCAAACAGTATACGCTTTGATCGTTCCCTGTAAGAACAGTAGAAGTTTCCGATGCACATCTGGAAGCATTCTGTAATCTGTGGACTATCAGAGTGTTGATGAAACACAGAAATTGCATCTGGATTGAATACAACAGTCACCATGCGCACATTCCTCCATGGGAGTAGTGTCTCAAACAGTCTACGTTTTGATCGTTCCCTGGAAGACCAGTAGTAGATTCCGATGCACATCTGGAGACAATCTGTAATCTGTGGACTATCAGAGAGTTGATGAAACACAGAAATTGCATCGGAATTGAATACAACAGTCACTATCCGCACTTTCCTCCATGGGAGTAATGTCTCAAACAGACTACGCTTTGATCGTTCGCAGGAAGACCAGTAGTAGTTTCCGATGCACATTCGGAGACAATCTGTAATCTGTGGACTATCAGAGTGTTGATGAAACACAGAAATGGCATCGGGATTTAATACAACAGTCACCATGCACACTTTATTCCATGGGAATAGTGTCTCAAACTGTCAACGCTTTGATAGTTTCCTGGAAGACCAGTAGTAGTATCGATTCACATTTGGAGGCATTCTGTAATCTTTGGACCGGAAAGTTTTGATGAATTACAGAAATTGGATTGGGATTGAATACAACAGTCACCATCCGCATTCCCCTCCATGGGAGTAATGTCTCAAACTGTCTACGCTTTGGGCGTTCCCTGGAAGACCAGTAGTAGTTTCCCATGCACATCTGGAAGCATTCTGTAATCTGTTTACTATCTGAGTGTTGTTGAAACACAGAAATTGCATCGCGATTTAATACAAGACTCACCATGCGCACTTTCCTCCATGGGAGTAATGACTCAAACAGTCTACGCTTCCATCGTTCAAAGGAAGACCAATAGTAGTAGTTTCCGATGCACATCTGGTGGCATTCTGTAATCTGTGGACCATCTGAGTGTTGATGAAACACAGAAATTGCATCGGGAATGAATACAACATTCACCATCCGCACTTTCCTCCATGGGAATGATGTCTGAAACAGTCTACGCTTTGATCGTTCCCTGGAAGGCCAGTAGTAGTTTCCGACGCACATCTGGAGGCATTCTGTAATCTGTGGAAGCTTCAAAGTGTTGATGAGACACAGAAATTGCATCGGGATTGAATACAACAGACACCATGCACACTTTCCTCCATGGGAATAATGTCTCAAACACTGTACGCTTTGATCGTTCCCAGGAAGACCAGTAGTAGTTTCCGATGCACATCTGGAGGCAATCTGTAATCTGTGGACTATCAGAGTGTTGATGAAACACAGAAATTGCATCGGGATTGATTACAACAGGCACCATGCGCACTTTCCTCCATGGGAGTAATGTCTCAAACAGAGTACGCTTTGATCGTTCCCTGGAAGACCAGTGGTAGTTTCCGATGCACATCTGGAGGCATTCTGTAATCTGTGGACTATCAGAGTGTCGATGAAACACAGAAATTGCATCGGGATTGAATACAACAGTCACCATGCACACTTTCCTCTATGGGAGTAATGACTCAAACAGTCTACGCTTTGATAGTTCCCTGGAAGACCAGTAGTAGTTTCCGATGCACCTCTGGTGGTATTCTGTAATCAGTGGACTATCAGAGTGTTGATGAAACATAGAAATTGTATAGGGATTGAATACAACAGACACCATGCGCACTTTCTGAAACGTGAGTAATGTCTCAAACAGTCTACGCTTTGATCGTTCCCAGGAAGACCAGTAGTTGTTTCCGATGCACATCTGGTGGCATTCTGTAATCTGTGGACTATCAGAGTGTTGATGGAACAAAGAAATTGCATCGGGTTTGAATACCACAGTTACCATGTGCACTTTCCTCCATTGGAGTAATGTCTCAAACTGTCTACGCTTTGATCGTTCCCTCTAAGACCATTAGTAGTTTCCGATGCACATCTGGAGGCATTCTGTAATCTGTGGACTATCAGAGTGTTGATGAAACACATAAATGGCATGGGGATTGATAACAACAGTCACCATGCGCACTTTTCTCCACGGGTGTAATGTCTCAAGCAGTCTACGCTTTGATCGTTCCCTGGAAGACCAGTAGTAGTTTCTGATGCACAAATGGAGGCATTCTGTAATCTATGGACTATCAGAGTGTTGATGAAACACAGAAATTGCACCGGGATTGAATACAACAGTCACCATCAGCACTTTCTTCCATGGGACTAACGTCTGAAATAGTCTACGCATTGATCGTTCCCTGGAAGGCCAGTAGTAGTTTCCGACGCACATCTGGAGGCATTCTGTAATCTGTGGAAGCTTCAAAGTGTTGATGAGACACAGAAATTGCATCGGGATTGAATACAACAGTCACCATGCACACTTTCCTAGATGGGAATAGTGTCTCAAACACTGTACGCTTTGATCGTTCCCAGGAAGACCAGTAGTAGATTCCGATGCACATCTGGAGCCAATCTGTAATCTGTGGACTATCAGAGTGTTGATGAAACACAGAAATTGCATCGGAATTGAATACAACAGGCACTATGCGCACTTTCCTCCATGGGAGTAATGTCTCAAACAGAGTACACTTTGATCGTTCCCTGGAAGACCAGTGGTAGTTTCCGATGCACATCTGGAGGCATTCTGTAATCTGTGGACTATCAGAGTGTTGATGAAACACAGAAATTGCATCTGGATTGAATACAACAGTCACCGCACATTCCTCCATGGGAGTAGTGTCTCAAACAGTCTACCTTTTGATAGTTCCCTGGAAGACCAGTGGGAGTTTCCGATGCACATCTGGAGGCATTCTGTAATCTGTGGACTATCAGAGTGTTGATGAAACACAGAAATGGCATTGGGATTGAATACAACAGTCACCATGAACACTGTATTCCATGGGAGTAGTGTCTCAAACAGTCACCGCTTTGATAGTTTCCTGGAAGACCAGTAGTAGTATCGATTCACATTTGGAGGCATTCTGTAATCTTTGGACCTGAAAGTTTTGATGAATTACAGAAATTGGATTGGGATTGAATACAACAGTCACCATCCGCATCCCCCTCCATGGGAGTAATGTCTCAAACTCTACGCTTTGGTCGTTCCCTGGAAGACCAGTAGTAGTTTCCGATGCACATCTGGAAGCATTCTGTAATCTGTTTACTATCAGAGTGTTGTTGAAACACAAAAATTGCATCGCGATTTAATACAAGACTCACCATGCGCACTTTATTCCATGGGAGTAATGACTCAAACAGTCTACGCTCTCATCGTTCGATGGAAGACCAATAGTAGTATTTTCCGATGCACATCTGGTGGCATTCTGTAATCTGTGGACTATCTGAGTGTTGATGAAACACAGAAATTGCATCGGGAATGAATACAACCGTGACCATCCGCACTTTCCTCCATGGGAATAATGTCTGAAACAGTCCACGTTTTGATCGTTCCCTGGAAGACCAGTAGTAGTTTCCGATGCACCTCTGGTGGTATTCTGTAATCTGTGGACTATCAGAGTGTTGATGAAACACAGAAATTGTATAGGGATTGAATACAACAGACACCATGAGCACTTTCTTAAACGGGAGTAATGTCTCAAACAGTCTACGCTTTGATCGTTCCCTGGAAGACCAGTAGTAGATTCCGATGCACATCTGGTGACATTCTGTAATCTGTGGACTATCAGAGTGTTGATGAAACACAGAAATTGCATCGGAATTGAATACAACAGTCACCATCCGCACTTTCCTGCATGGGAGTAATGTCTCAAACAGTCTACGCTTTGATCGTTACCTGGAAGACCAGTAGTAGTTTCCGATGCACATCTGGAAGCATTCTGTAATCTGTTTACTATCATAGTGTTGTTGAAACACAGAAATTGCATCGCGATTTAATACAAGAGTCAGCATGCGCACTTTCCTCCATGGGAGTAATGACTCAAACAGTCTACGCTTTGATCGTTCCCTGGAAGACCAGTAATAGTTTCTGATGCACAAATGGAGGCATTCTGTAAACTATGGACTATCAGAGTGTTGATGAAACACAGAAATTGCATCGGGATTGAATACAACAGTCACCATCAGCACTTTCTTCCATGGGACTAACGTCTGAAATAGTCTACGCATTGATCGTTCCCTGGAAGGCCAGTAGTAGTTTCCGACGCACATCTGGAGGCATTCTGTAATCTGTGGAAGCTTCAAAGTGTTGGTGAGACACAGAAATTGCATCGGGATTGAATACAACAGTCACCATGCACACTTTCCTCCATGGGAATAATGTCTCAAACACTGTACGCTTTGATCGTTCCCAGGAAGACCAGTAGTAGTTTCCGATGCACATCTGGAGGCAATCTGTAATCTGTGGACTATCAGAGTGTTGATGAAACACAGAAATTGCATCGGGTTTGAATACCACAGTTACCATGAGCACTTTCCTCCATTGGAGTAATGTCTCAAACAGTCTACGCTTTGATCGTTCTCTCTAAGACCATTAGTAGTTTCCGATGCACATCTGGTGGCATTCTGTAATATGTGGACTATCAGAGTGTTGATGAAACACAGAAATGGCATTGGGATTGATAACAACAGTCACCATGCGCACTTTTCTCCACGGGTGTAAAGTCTCAAGCAGTCTACGGATTGATCGTTCCCTGGAAGACCAGTAGTAGTTTCTGATGCACAAATGGAGGCATTCTGTAAACTATGGACTATCAGAGTGTTGATGAAACACAGAAATTGCATCGGGATTGAATACAACAGTCACCATCAGCACTTTCTTCCATGGGACTAACGTCTGACATAGTCTACGCATTGATCGTTCCCTGGAAGGCCAGTAGTAGTTTCCGACGCACATCTGGAGGCATTCTGTAATCTGTGGAAGCTTCAAAGTGTTGATGAGACACAGTACTTGCATCGGGATTGAATACAACAGCCACCATGCACACTTTCCTCCATGGGAATAATGTCTCAAACACTGTACGCTTTGATCGTTCCCAGGAAGACCAGTAGTAGTTTCCGATGCACATCTGGAGGCAATCTGTAATCTGTGGACTATCAGAGTGTTGATGAAACACAGAAATTGCATCGGGATGGAATACAACAGGCACCTTGCGCACTTTCCTCCATGGGAGTAATGTCTCAAACAGAGTACGCTTTGATCGTTCCCTGGAAGACCAGTGGTAGTTTCCGATGCACATCTGGAGGCATTCTGTAATCTGTGGACTATCAGAGTGTCGATGAAACACAGAAATTGCATCGGGATTGAATACAACAGTCAATATTCGCACTTTACTCCATGGGAGTAATGTCTCAAACAGTATACGCTTTGATCGTTCCCTGTAAGAACAGTAGAAGTTTCCGATGCACATCTGGAAGCATTCTGTAATCTGTGGACTATCAGAGTGTTGATGAAACACAGAAATTGCATCTGGATTGAATACAACAGTCACCATGCGCACATTCCTCCATGGGAGTAGTGTCTCAAACAGTCTACGTTTTGATCGTTCCCTGGAAGACCAGTAGTAGATTCAGATGCACATCTGGAGACAATCTGTAATCTGTGGACTATCAGAGAGTTGATGAAACACAGAAATTGCATCGGAATTGAATACAACAGTCACTATCCGCACTTTCCTCCATGGGAGTAATGTCTCAAACAGACTACGCTTTGATCGTTCGCAGGAAGACCAGTAGTAGTTTCCGATGCACATTCGGAGACAATCTGTAATCTGTGGACTATCAGAGTGTTGATGAAACACAGAAATGGCATCGGGATTTAATACAACAGTCACCATGCACACTTTATTCCATGGGAATAGTGTCTCAAACAGTCAACGCTTTGATAGTTTCCTGGAAGACCAGTAATAGTATCGATTCACATTTGGAGGCATTCAGTAATCTTTGGACCTGAAAGTTTTGATGAAACACAGAAATTGGTTTGGGATTGAATACAACAGTCACCATCTGCATTCCCCTCCATGGGAGTAATGTCTCAAACAGTCTACGCTTTGGTCGTTCCCTGGAAGACCAGTAGTAGTTTCCGATGCACATCTGGAGGCATTCTGTAATCTGTTTACTATCAGAGTGTTGTGAAACACAGAAATTGCATCGCGATTTAATACAAGACTCACCATGCGCACTTTCCTCCATGGGAGTAATGACTCAAACAGTCTACGCTTTCATCGTTCCCAGGAAGACCAATAGTAGTAGTTTCCGATGCACCTCTGGTGGTATTCTGTAATCTGTGGACTATCAGAGTGTTGATGAAACACAGAAATTGTATAGGGATTGAATACAACAGACACCATGAGCACTTTCTTAAACGGAAGTAATGTCTGAAACAGTCTACGCTTTGATCGATCCCAGGAAGACCAGTAGTAGTTTCTGATGCACATCTGGAGGCATTCTGTAATCTGTAGACCTTCAAAGAGTTGATGAAACACAGAAATTGTATCAGGAGTCAATACAACAGTCACCATCCGCACTTTCCTCCATGGGAGTAGTGTCTGAAACAGTCCACGGTTTGATCGTTCCCAGGAAGACCAATAGTAGTTTCCGATGCACATCTGGAGACAATCTGTCATCTGTGGACTATCAGAGTGTTGATGAAACACAGAAATTGCATCGGGATTGAATACAACAGTTACCATGCACACTTTCCTCCATGGGAGTAATAACTCAAACAGTCTCCGCTTTGATCGTTCCCAGGAAGACCAGTAGTAGTTGCCCATGCACATCTGGGGGCAATCTGTAATCTGTGGACTATTAGTGTTGATGAAACACAGAAATTGCATCGGGATTGAATACAACAGTCACCATGCGCACTTTCCTCCATGGGAGTAATGTCTCAAACAGTCAACGCTTTGATAGTTTCCGGAAGACCAGTAGTAGTATCGATTCACATTTGGAGGCATTCTGTAATCTTTGGACCGGAAAGTTTTGATGAATTACAGAAATTTGATTGGGATTGAATACAACAGTCACCATCCGCATTCCCCTCCATGGGAGTAATGTCTCAAACTGTCTACGCTTTGGTCGTTCCCTGGAAGACCAGTAGTAGTTTCCGATGCACATGTGGAAGCATTCTGTAATCTGTTTACTATCAGAGTGTTGTTGAAACACAGAAATTGCATCGCGATTTAATACAAGACTCACCATGCGCACTTTCCTCCATGGGAGTAATGACTCAAACAGTCTACGCTTTCATCGTTCAAAGGAAGACCAATAGTAGTAGTTTCCGATGCACATCTGGTGGCATTCTGTAATCTGTGGACCATCTGAGTGTTGATGAAACACAGAAATTGCATCGGGAATGAATACAACATTCACCATCCGCACTTTCCTCCATGGGAATGATGTCTGAAACAGTCTACGTTTTGATCGTTCCCTGGAAGGCCAGTAGTAGTTTCCGACGCACATCTGGAGGCATTCTGTAATCTGTGGAAGCTTCAAAGTGTTGATGAGACACAGAAATTGCATCGGGATTGAATACAACAGACACCATGCACACTTTCCTCCATGGGAATAATGTCTCAAACACTGTACGCTTTGATCGTTCCCAGGAAGACCAGTAGTAGTTTCCGATGCACATCTGGAGGCAATCTGTAATCTGTGGACTATCAGAGTGTTGATGAAACACAGAAATTGCATCGGGATTGATTACAACAGGCACCATGCGCACTTTCCTCCATGGGAGTAATGTCTCAAACAGAGTACGCTTTGATCGTTCCCTGGAAGACCAGTGGTAGTTTCCGATGCACATCTGGAGGCATTCTGTAATCTGTGGACTATCAGAGTGTCGATGAAACACAGAAATTGCATCGGGATTGAATACAACAGTCACCATGCACACTTTCCTCTATGGGAGTAATGACTCAAACAGTCTACGCTTTGATAGTTCCCTGGAAGAACAGTAGTAGTTTCGATTCACATCTGGAGGCATTCTGTAACCTGTGGACCCTCAAAGTGTTGATGAAACACAGAAATTGCAACGGGATTGAATAAAACAGTCACCATCCGCATTCCATTACATGGGAGTAATGTCTCAAACAGTCTACGCTTTGGTCGTTCCCTGGAAGACCAGTAGTAGTTTCCGATGCACATCTGGAGGCATTCTGTAATCTGTGGACCATTAGAGTGTTGATGAAACACAGATATTGTATCGGGATTGAATACAACAGTCGCCATGCGCACATTTCTCCATGGGAGTAATGCCTCAAACTGTCTACGCTTCGATCGTTCCATGGAAGACCAGTAGTAGTTTCCGATGCACATCTGGATGCATTCTGTAATCTGTGGACTATCAGAGTGTTGATGAAACACAGAAATTACATCGGGATTGAATACAACAGTCACAATGCGCACTTTCCTCCATGGGAGTAACGTCTCAAACAGTCTACGCTTTGATCGCTCCCTGGAAGACCAGTAGTAGTTTCCGATGCACATCTGGATGCATTCTGTAATCTGTTTACTATCAGAGTGTTGTTGAAACACAGAAATTGCATCGGGATTGAATACAACAGTCACCATGCGGAGTTTCCTCCTTTTGAGTAATGTCTCAAACAGTCTACGCTTTCATCGTTCAAAGGAAGACCAATAGTAGTAGTTTCCGATGCACATCTCGTGGCATTCTGTAATCTGTGGACTATTTGAGTGTTGATGAAACACAGAAATTGCATCGGGAATGAATACAACAGTCACCATCCGCACTTTCCTCCATGGGAATAATGTCTGAAACAGTCCACGCTTTGATCGTTCCCTGGGAGACCAGTAGTAATTTGCGATGCACCTCTGGTGGTATTCTGTAATCAGTGGACTATCAGAGTGTTGATGAAACATAGAAATTGTATAGGGATTGAATACAACAGACACCATGCGCACTTTCTGAAACGTGAGTAATGTCTCAAACAGTCTACGTTTTGATCGTTCCCTGGAAGACCAGTAGTTGTTTCCGATGCACATCTGGTGGCATTCTGTAATCTGTGGACTATCAGAGTGTTGATGAAACAAAGAAATTGCATCGGGTTTGAATACCACAGTTACCATGTGCACTTTCCTCCATTGGAGTAATGTCTCAAACTGTCTACGCTTTGATCGTTCCCTCTAAGACCATTAGTAGTTTCCGATGCACATCTGGTGGCATTCTGTAATCTGTGGACTATCAGAGTGTTGATGAAACACATAAATGGCATGGGGATTGATAACAACAGTCACCATGCGCACTTTTCTCCACGGGTGTAATGTCTCAAGCAGTCTACGCTTTGATCGTTCCCTGGAAGACCAGTAGTAGTTTCTGATGCACAAATGGAGGCATTCTGTAATCTATGGACTATCAGAGTGTTGATGAAACACAGAAATTGCACCGGGATTGAATACAACAGTCACCATCAGCACTTTCTTCCATTGGACTAACGTCTGAAATAGTCTACGCATTGATCGTTCCCTGGAAGGCCAGTAGTAGTTTCCGACGCACATCTGGAGGCATTCTGTAATCTGTGGAAGCTTCAAAATTTTGATGAGACACAGAAATTGCATCGGGATTGAATACAACAGTCACCATGCACACTTTCCTAGATGGGAATAGTGTCTCAAACACTGTACGCTTTGATCGTTCCCAGGAAGACCAGTAGTAGATTCCGATGCACATCTGGAGCCAATCTGTAATCTGTGGACTATCAGAGTGTTGATGAAACACAGAAATTGCATCGGGATTGAATACAACAGGCACTATGCGCACTTTCCTCCATGGGAGTAATGTCTCAAACAGAGTACACTTTGATCGTTCCCTGGAAGACCAGTGGTAGTTTCCGATGCACATCTGGAGGCTTTCTGTAATCTGTGGACTATCACAGTGTTGACGAAACACAGAAATTGCATCTGGATTGAATACAACAGTCACCGCACATTCCTCCATGGGAGTAGTGTCTCAAACAGTCTACGTTTTGATCGTTCCCTGGAAGACCAGTAGTAGTTTCCGATGCACATCCGGAGACAATCTGTAATCTGTGGACTATCAGAGTGTTGATGAAACAAAGAAATTGTATGGGGATTGAATACAACAGACACCATGCGCACTTTCTTAAACGGGAGTAATGTCTCAAATAGTCTACGCTTTGTTCGTTCCCTGGAAGACAAGTAGTAGTTTCCGATGCACATCTGGAGTTATTCTGTAATCTGTGGACCTTCAAAGTGTTGATGAAACACAGAAATTGCATCGGGATTGAATACAACAGTCACCATGAGCACTTTCCTCCATGGGAGTAATGTCTCAAACAGTCTACGCATTGATCGTTTCCTGGAAGACCAGTAGTAGTTTCCGATGCACATCTGGAGACAATGTGTAATCTGTGGACTATCAGAGTGTTGATGAAACACAGAAATTGCATCGCGATTGAATACAACAGTCACCATGCGCACTTTCCTCCATGGGAGTAATGACTCAAACAGTCTACGCTTTCATCGTTCCCAGGAAGACCAATAGTAGTAGTTTCCGATGCACATCTGGTGGCATTCTGTAATCTGTGGACTATCAGAGTGTTGATGAAACACAGAAATTGTATAGGGATTGAATTCAACAGACACCATGAGCACTTTCTTAAACGGGAGTAATGTCTGAAACAGTCTACGCTTTGATCGTTCCCTGGAAGACCAGTAGTATATTCCGATGCACATCTGGAGACATTCTGTAATCTGTGGACTATCAGAGTGTTGATGAAACACAGAAAATGCATCGGAATTGAATACAACAGTCACCATCCGCACTTTCCTGCATGGGAGTAATGTCTCAAACAGTCTACGCTTTGATCGTTCCCAAGAAGACCAGTAGTAGTTTCCGATGCACATCTGGAGGCAATCTGTAATCTGTAGACCTTCAAAGAGTTGATGAAACACAGAAATTACATCAGGAGTCAATACAACAGTCACCACCCGCACTTTCCTCCATGGGAGTAGTGTCTGAAACAGTCCACGGTTTGAACGTTCCCAGGAAGACCAATAGTAGTTTCCGATGCACATCTGGAGACAATCTGTCATCTGTGGACTATAAGTGATGATGAAACACAGAAATTGCATCGGGACTGAATACAACAGTCACCATGCGCACTTTCCTCCATGGGAGTAATGTCTCAAACAGTGTACAATTTGATTGTTCCCTGGAAGACCAGTGGGAGTTTCCGATCCACATCTGGAGGCATTCTGTAATCTGTAGACTATCAGAGTGTTGATGAAACACAGAAATGGCATCGAGATTGAATACAACAGTCACCATGAACACTTTATTCCATGGGAGTAGTGTCTCAAACAGTCAACGCTTTTATAGTTTCCTGGAAGACCAGTAGTAGTATCGATTCACATTTGGAGGCATTCTGTAATCTTTGGACCGGAAAGTTTTGATGAATTACAGAAATTGGATTGGGATTGAATACAACAGTCACCATCCGCATTCCCCTCCATGGGAGTAATGTCTCAAACTGTCTACGCTTTGGTCGTTCCCTGGAAGACCAGTAGTAGTTTCCGATGCATATCTGGAAGCATTCTGTAATCTGTTTACTATCAGAGTGTTGTTGAAACACAGAAATTGCATCGCGATTTAATACAAGACTCACCATGCGCACTTTCCTCCATGGGTGTAATGACTCAAACAGTCTACGCTTTCATCGTTCAAAGGAAGACCAATAGTAGTAGTTTCCGATGCACATCTGGTGGCATTCTGTAATCTGTGGACTATCTGAGTGTTGATGAAACACAGAAATTGCATCGGGAATGAATACAACAGTCACCATCCGCACTTTCCTCAATGGGAATAATGTCTGAAATAGTCTAGGTTTTGATCGTTCCCTGGAAGGCCAGTAGTAGTTTCCGACGCACATCTGGAGGGATTGTGTAATCTGTGGAAGCTTCAAAGTGTTGATGAGACACAGAAATTGCATCGGAATTGAATACAACAGACACCATGCACAGTTTCCTCCATGGGAATAATGTCTCAAACACTGTACGCTTTGATCGTTCCCAGGAAGACCAGTAGTAGTTTCCGATGCACATCTGGAGGCAATCTGTAATCTGTGGACTATCAGAGTGTTGATAAAACACAGAAATTGCATCGGGATTGAATACAACAGGCACCATGCGCACTTTCCTCCATGGGAGTAATGTCTCAAACAGTCTACGCTTTGGTCGTTCCCTGGAAGATCAGTAGTAGTTTCCGATGCACATCTGGAGGCATTCTGTAATCTGTGGACCTTCAAAGTTTTGATGAAACGCAGAACTTTCATCGGGATTGAATACAACAGACACCATGCGCACTTTCCTACATGGGAGTAATGTCTCAAACAGTCTACGCTTTGATCGTTCCCTGGAAGACCAGTAGTAGTTTCCCATGGACATCTGGAGGCATTCTGTAATCTGTGGACTATCAGAGTGTTGTGAAACACAGAAATGGCATGGGGATTGATAACAACAGTCACCATGCGCACTGTTCTCCACGGGTGTAATGTCTCAAGCAGTCTACGCTTTGGTCGTGCAATGGAAGACCAGTAGTAGTTTCCGATGCACATCTGGAGGCATTCTGTAATCTGTGGACCATTAGAGTGTTGATGAAACACAGATATTGTGCCGGGATTGAATACAACAGTCGCCATGCGCACTTTTCTCCATGGGAGTAATGCCTCAAACTGTCCACGCTTCGATCGTTCCATGGAAGACCAGTAGTAGTTTCCGATGCACATCTGGATGCATTCTGTAATCTGTGGACTATCAGAGTGTTGATGAAACACAGAAATTACATCGGGATTGAATACAACAGTCACAATGCGCACTTTCCTAAATAGGAGTAATGTCTCAAAGAGTCTACGCTTTGATCGTTCTTTGGAAGACCAGTAGTAGTTTCCGATGAACATCTGGAGGCATTCTGTAATCTGTGGACCATCAGAGTGTTGATGAAACACAGAAATTGCATCGGGATTGAATACAACACACAACATGCGCACTTTCCTCCATGGGAGTAACGTCTCAAACAGTCTACGCTTTGATCGCTCCCTGGAAGACCAGTAGTAGTTTCCGATGCACATCTGGATGCATTCTGTAATCTGTTTACTATCAGAGTGTTTTTGAAACACAGAAATTGCATCGGGATTGAATACAACAGTCACCATGCAGAGTTTCCTCCATTTGAGTAATGTCTCAAACAGTCTACGCTTTGATCGTTCCCTGGAAGACCAGTAGTAGTTTCCGAAGCACATCTGGAGGCATTCTGAAATCTGTGGACCTTCAAATTGTTGATGAAACACAGAAATTGCGTCGAGAGTGTATACAACAGTCACAATGCGCCCTTTCATCCATGGGAGTTATGTCTGAAACAGTCTACGCTTTGATCGTTCCCAGGAAGACCAGTAGTAGTTTCAGATGCACATCTGGAGACAATCTGTAGTCTGTGGACTATCAGAGTGTTGATGAAACACAGAAATTGCATCGCGATTGAATACAACAGTCATTATCCGCACTTTCCTCCATGGCAGTAACGTCTGAAACAGTCTACGCCTTGATCGTTCCCTGGAAGACCAGTAGTAGTTTCCGATGCACATCGGGAGGCATTCTGTAATCTGTGGACCTTCAAAGTTTTGATGAAACGCAGAAATTGCATCGGGATTGAATACAACAGTCACCATGCGCACTTTCCTCCATGGGAGTAATGTCTCAAAGAGTCTACGATTTGATCGTTCCCTGGAAGGCCAGTAGTAGTTTCCCATGGACATCTGGAGGCATTCTGTAATCTGTGGACTATCAGACTGTTGATGAAACACAGAAATTGCGTCGGGATTGAATACAACTGTCAATATTCGCACTTTACTCCGTGGGAGTAATGTCTCAAAGCGTATACGCTTTGATCGTTCCCTGGAAGAACAGTAGTAGTTTCCGATGCACATCTGGAAGCATTCTGTAATCTGTGGACTATCAAAGTGTTGATGAAACACAGAAATTACATCGGGATTGAATACAACAGTCACCATGCGCACTCTCCTCCATGGTAGTGATGTCTCAAACAGTCTACGTTTTGATCGTTCCCTGGAAGACCAGTAGTAGATTCCGATGCACATCTGGAGACAATCTGTAATCTGTAGACCTTCAAAGTGTTGATGAAACACAGGAATTGCATCAGGAGTCAATACAACAGTCACCATCCGCACTTTCCTCCATGGGAGTAGTGTCTGAAACAGTCCACGGTTTGATCGTTCCCAGGAAGACCAGTAGTAGTTTCCGATGCACATCTGGAGACAATCTGTAATCTGTGGACTATCAGAGTATTGATGAAACACAGATATTGCATCGGGATTGAATACAACACTCACCATCCGCAGTTTCCTCCATGGGAGTAATGTCTGAAACAGTCTATGATTTGATCGTTCCCTGGAAGACCAGTATTAGTTCCCGATTCACATTTGGAGGCATTCTGTAATCTTTGGACCTGAACGTTTTGATGAAACACAGAAATTGGATTGGGATTGAATACAACAGTCACCATCCGCATTCCCCTCCATGGGAGTAATGTCTCAAACAGTCTACGCTTTGGTCGTTCCCTGGAAGACCAGTAGTAGTTTCCGATGCACATCTGGAGGCATTCTGTAATCTGTTTACTATCAGAGTGTTGTTAAAACACTGAATTTGCATCGCGATTTAATACAAGAGTCACCACGCGCACATTCCTCCATGGGAGTAATGACTCAAACAGTCTACGCTTTCATCGTTCCCAGGAAGACCAATAGTAGTAGTTTCCGATGCACATCTGTTGGCATTCTGTAATCTGTGGACTATCGGAGTGTTGATGAAACACAGAAATTGCATCGGGATTGATTACAACAGTCACAATGCGCACTTTCCTACATAGGAGTAATTCTCAAACAGTCTACGCTTTGATCGTTCCCTGGAAGACCAGTAGTAGTTTCCGATGCACATCTGGTGGCATTCAGTAATCTGTGGACTATCAGAGTGTTGTCGAAACACAGAAATTGCATCGGGATTGAATACAACAATCACCATGAGCACTTTCCTCCATTAGAGTAATGTCTCAAACAGTCTACGCTTTGATCGTTCCCTCTAAGACCATTAGTAGTTTCAGATGCACATCTGGTGGCATTCTGTAATCTGGGGACTATCAGAGTGTTGATGAAACACAGAAATGGCATGGGGATTGATAACAACAGTCACCATGCACATTTTTCTCCACGGGTGTAATGTCTCAAACAGTCTACGCTTTGACGTTCGCTGGGAGACCAGTGGTAGTTTCCGATGCACAACTGGAGGCATTCTGTAATCTGTGGACTATCAGAGTATTGATGAAACACAGAAATTGCATCGGGATTGAATACAACAGTCACCATCGGCACTTTCCTCTATGGGAGTAATGTCTCAAACAGTCTACGCCTTGTTCGTTCCCCCAAGACCAGTAGTAGTTTTCCATGCACATCTGGAGGCATTCTGTAATCTCTGGACCTTCAAAGTGTTGATGATACACAGAAATTGCATTGGGATTGAATACAACAGTCACCATGCGTACATTCCTGCATGGGAGTAATGTCTCAAACAGTGTACGTTTTGATCGTTCCCTGGAAGACCAGTGGTAGTTTCCGATGCACATCTGGAGGCATTCTGTAATCTGTGGACTATCCGAGTGTTGATGAAACACAGAAATGGCATCGGGATTTTTTACAACAGTCACCATGCACACTTTATTCCATGGGAGTAGTGTCTCAAACAGTCTACGATTTGATCGTTCCCTCTAAGACCATTAGTAGTTTCCGATGCACATCTGGTGGCATTCTGTAATCTGCGGACTATCAGAGTGTTGATGAAACACAGAAATGGCATGGGGATTGATAACAACAGTCACCATGCGCACTTTTCTCCACGGGTGTAATGTCTCAAACAGTCTACGATTTGAACGTTGCCTGGAAGATCAGTAGTAGTTTCCGATGCACATCTGGAGTTATTCTGTAATCTGTGGACCTTCAAAGTTTTGATGAAACGCAGAAATTGCATCGGGATTGAATACAAAAATCACCATGCGCACTTTCCTCCATGGAGTAATGTCTCAAAGAGTCTACGATTTGATCGTTCCCTGGAAGACCAGTAGTAGTTCATGATGCACATCTGGAGGCATTGTGTAATCTGTGGACTATCAGAGTGTTGATGAAACACTGAAATTGCTTCGGTATTGAATACAACAGTCACCATGTGCACTTTCATCCATGGGAGTAAAGTGTCAAACAGTCTACGCTTTGATCGTTCCCTGGAAGACCAGTAGTAGTTTCCGAAGCACATCTGGAGGCATTCTGTAATCTGTGGACCTTCAAATTGTTGATGAAACACAGAAATTGCGTCGAGAGTGAATACAACAGTCACAATGCGCCCTTTCATCCATGGGAGTTAGGTCTGAAACAGTCTATGCTTTGACCGTTCCCAGGAAGACCAGTAGTAGTTTCCGATGCACATCTGGAGACAATCTGTAATCTGTGGACTATCAGAGTGTTGATGAAACACAGAAATTGCATCGCGATTGAATACAACAGTCATTATCCGCACTTTCCTCCATGGCAGTAACGTCTGAAACAGTCTACGCCTTGATCGTTCCCTGGAAGACCAGTAGTAGTTTCCGATGCACATCTGGAGGCATTCTGTAATCTGTGGACCTTCAAAGTTTTGATGAAACGCAGAAATTGCATCGGGATTGAATACAAAAATCACCATGCGCACTTTCCTCCATGGAGTAATGTCTCAAAGAGTCTACGATTTGATCGTTCCCTGGAAGACCAGTAGTAGTTTCCCATGGACATCTTGAGGCATTCTGTAATCTGTGGACTATCAGACTTTTGATAAAACACAGAAATTGCGTCGGGATTGAATACAACAGTCAATATTCGCACTTTACTCCATGGGAGTAATGTCTCAAAGCGTATTCGCTTTGATCGTTCCCTGGAAGAACAGTAGTAGTTTCCGATGCACATCTGGAAGCATTCTGTAATCTGTGGACTATCAGAGTGTTGATGAAACACAGAAATTGCATCGGGATTGAATACAACACTCACCATCCGCACTTTCCTCCATGAGAGTAACGTCTGAAACAGTCTATGATTTGATCGTTCCCTGGAAGACCAGTAGTAGTTTCCGATTCACATTTGGAGGCATTCTGTAATCTTTGGACCTGAACGTTTTGATGAAACACAGAAATTGGATTGGGATTGAATACAACAGGTACCATCCGCATTCCCCTCCATGGGAGTAATGTCTCAAACAGTCTACGCTTTGGTCGTTCCCTGGAAGACCAGTAGTAGTTTCCGTTGCACATCTGGAGGCATTCTGTAATCTGTTTACTATCAGAGTGTTGTTGAAACCCAGAAATTGCATCGCGATTTAATACAAGAGTCACCACGCGCACTTTCCTCCATGGGAGTAATGACTCAAACAGTCTACGCTTTCATCGTTCCCAGGAAGACCAATAGTAGTAGTTTCCGATGCACATCTGGTGGCATTCTGTAATCTGTGGACTATCAGAGTGTTGATGAAACACAGAAATTGCATCGGGATTGATTACAACAGTCACCATGCGCAGTTTCCTACATATGAGTAATTCTCAAACAGTCTACGCTTTGATCGTTCCCTGGAAGACCAGTAGTAGTTTCCGATGCTCATCTGGTGGCATTCTGTAATCTGTGGACTATCAGAGTGTTGATGAAACACAGAAATTGCATCGGGTTTGAATACCACAGTCACCATGAGCACTTTCCTCCATTGGAGTAATGTCTCAATCAGTCTACGCTTTGATCGTTATCTCTAAGACCATTAGTAGTTTCCGATGCACATCTGGTGGCATTCTGTAATCTGGGGACTATCAGAGTGTTGATGAAACACAGAAATGGCATGGGGATTGATAACAACAGTCACCATGCACACTTTTCTCCACAGGTGTAATGTCTCAAACAGTCTACGCTTTGACGTTCCCTGGGAGACCAGTAATAGTTTCCGATGCACAACTGGAGGCATTCTGTAATCTGTGGACTATCAGAGTGTTGATGAAACACAGAAATTGCATCGGGATTGAATACAACAGTCACCATCCGCACTTTCCTCCATTGGAGTAACGTCTGAAATAGTCTACGCTTTGACGTTCCCTGGAAGACCAGTGGTAGTTTCCGATGCACATCTGGTGGCATTCTGTAATCTGTGGACTATCAGAGTGTTGATGAAACACAGAAATTGTATGGTGATTGAATACAACAGTCAACATGCGCACTTTCCTCCATGGGAGTAATGTCTCAAACAGACTACGCATTGATCGTTCCCTGGAAGACCAGTAGTAGTTTCCGATGCACATCTGGAGGCATACTGTAATCTGTGGACCTTCAAAGTGTTGTTGAAACACAGAAATTGCATAGGGATTGAATACAAGAGGCACCATGCGTACATTTCTCCATTGGAGTCATGTCTCAAACTCTCATCGCCTTGTTCGTTCCCCCAAGACCAATAGTAGTTTCCCATGCACATCTGGAGGCATTCTGTAATCTGTGGACCTTTAAAGTTTTGATGATACACAGAAATTGCATCGGGATTGAATACAACAGTAACCATCCGCATTCCCCTCCATGGGAGTAATGTCTCAAACAGTCTACGCTTTGGTCGTTCCCTGGAAGACCAGTAGTAGTTTCCGTTGCACATCTGGAGGCATTCTGTAATCTGTTTACTATCAGAGTGTTGTTGAAACCCAGAAATTGCATCGCGATTTAATACAAGAGTCACCACGCGCACTCTCCTCCATGGGAGTAATGTCTCAAACAGTCTACGCATTGATCGTTCCCTGGAAGACCAGTAGTAGTTTCCGATGCACATCTGGAGGCATTGTGTAATCTGTGGACTATCAGAGTGTTGTTGAAACACTGAAATTGCTTCGGTATTGAATACAACAATCACCATGTGCACTTTCATCCATGGGAGTAATGTGTCAAACAGTATACGCTTTGATCGTTCCCTGGAAGACCACTAGAAGTTTCCGATGCACATCTGGAGGCATTCCGTGATCTCTGGACTATCAGAGTGTTGATGAAACACAGAAATTGCATCGGGTTTGAATACCACAGTCACCATGAGCACTTTCCTCCATTGGAGTAATGTCTAAAACAGTCTACGCTTTGATCGCTCCCTCTAAGACCATTAGTAGTTTCCGATGCACATCTGGTGGCGTTCTGTAACCTGTGGACTATCAGAGTGTTGATGAAACACAGAAATGGCATGGGGATTGATAACAACAGTCACCATGCGCACTTTCCTCCATGGGAGTAACGTCTGAAATAGTCTACGTTTTGATCGTTCCCTGGAAGGTCAGTAGTAGTTTCCGATGCACATCTGGAGGCAATCTGTAATCTGTGGACTATCAGAGTGTTGATGAAACACAGAAACTGCATCGGGATTGAATACAACAGGCACAATGCGCACTTTTCTCTATGGGAGTAATGTCTCAAACAGTCTACGCTTTGATAGTTCCCTGGAAGACCAGTAGTAGTTTCGATTCACATCTGGAGGCATTCTGTAATCTGTGGACCTTCAAAGTGTTGTTGAAACACAGAAATTGCATCGGGATTGAATACAACAGGCACCAAGCAAACATTTCTCCATTGGAGTAATGTCTCAAACTGTCATCGCTTTGATCGTTCCCCCAAGACCAGTAGTAGTTTCCCATGCACATCTGGAGGCATTCTGTAATCTGTGGACCTTCAAGGTGTTTATGAAACTCAGAAATTGCATCGGGATTGAATACAACAGTCACCATGCGTACTTTCCTCCATGGGAGTAATGTCTAAAACAGTCTACGCTTTGATCGTTCCCTGGAAGACCAGTAGTAGTTCCGATGCACATCTGGTGGCATTCTGTAATCTGTGGACTATCAGAGTGTTGTCGAAGCACAGAAATTGCATCGGGATTGAATACAACAGTCACCATGCGCACTTTCCTCCATATGAGTAATGTCTCAAACAGTCTACGCTTTGATCGTTACCTGGAAGACCAGTAGTAGTTTCCCATGGACATCTGGAGGCATTCTGTAATCTGTGGACTATCAGACTGCTGATGAAACACAGAAATTGCATCGGTATTGTATACAACAGTCAATATTCGCACTTTCCTCCATGGGAGTAATGTCTCAAACAGTCTACGCTTCGATCGTTCCCTCTAAGACCATTAGTAGATTCCGATGCACATCTGGTGGCATTGTGTAATCTGTGGACTATCAGAGTGTTGATGAAACACAGAAATGGCATGGGGATTGATAACAACAGTCACCATGCGCACTTTTCTCCACATGTGTAATGTCTCAAACAGTCTACGCTTTGATCGTTCCCTGGAAGACCAGTAGTAGTTTCCGATGCACAACTGGAGGCATTCTGTAATCTGTGGACTATCGGAGTGGTGATGAAACACAGAAATTGCATCGGGATTGAATACAAAATTCACCATCCGCACTTTCCTCCATGGGAGTAACGTCTGAAATAGTCTACTCTTTGATCGTTCAATGGAAGGCCAGTAGTAGTTTCCGATGCACATCTGGAGGCATTCTGTAATTTGTGGAAGCTTCAAAGTGTTGATGAAACACAGAAATTGCATCGGGATTGAATACAACAGTCACCATGCACACTTTCCTCCATGGGAGTAATGTCTCAAACACTGTACGCTTTGATCGTTCCCAGGAAGACCAGTAGTAGTTTCCGATGCACATCTGGAGGCAATCTGTAACCTGTGGACTATCAGAGTGTTGATGAAACTCAGAAATTGCATCGGGATTGAATTCAACAGGCACAATGCGCACTTTTCTCTATGGGAGTAATGTCTCAAACAGTCTACGCTTTGATAGTTACCTGGAAGACCAGTAGTAGTTTCGATTCACATCTGGAGGCATTCTGTAATCTGTGGACCTTCAAAGTGTTGTTTAAACACAGAAATTGCATCCGGATTGAATACAACAGTCACCATCCGCACTTTCCTCCATGGGAGTAATGTCTCAAACAGTGTACGCTTTGATCGTTCCCTGGAAGAACAGTAGTAGATTCCGATGCACATCTGGAGACAATCTGTAATCTGTGGACTATCAGAGTTTTGATGAAACACAGAAATTGCATCGGAATTGAATACAACAGTCACCATCCGCACTTTCCTCCATGGGAGTAATGTCTCAAACAGTCTACGCTTTGATCGTTCCCAGGAAGACCAGTAGTAGTTTCCGATGCCCATCTGGAGGCAATCTGTAATCTGTAGACCTTCAAAGTGTTGATGAAACACAGGAATTGCATCAGGAGTCAATACAACAGTCACCATCCGCACTTTCCTCCATAGGAGTAGTGTCTGAAACAGTCCACGGTTTGATCATTCCCAGGAAGACCAGTAGTAGTTTCCGATGCACATCTGGAGACAATCTGTAATCTGTGGACTATCAGAGTGTCGATGAAACACAGAAATTGCATCGGGATTGATTACAGCAGTCACCATGCGCACTTTCCTACATAGGAGTAATTCTGAAACAGTCTACGGTTTGATCGTTCTCTGGAAGACCAGTAGTAGTTTCCGATGCACATCTGGTGGCATTCTGTAATCTGTGGACTATCAGAGTGTTGTCGAAACACACAAATTGAATCGGGATTGAATACAACAGTCACCATGCGCACTTTCCTCCATTAGAGTAATGTCTCAAACAGTCTACGCTTTGATCGTTCCCTGGAAGACCAGTAGTAGTTTCCCATGGACATCTGGAGGCATTCTGTAATCTGTGGACTATCAGACTGCTGATGAAACACAGAAATTGCATCGGGATTGAATACAACAATCAATATTCGCACTTTACTCCATGGGAGTAATGTCTCAAACAGTATACGCTTTGATCGTTCCCTGGAAGAACAGTAGTAGTTTCCGATGCACATCTGGAAGCATTCTGTAACATGTGGACTATCAGAGTGTTGATGAAACACAGAAATTGCATCGGGATGGAATACAACAGTCACCATGGGCACTTTCCTCCATGGGAGTAATGTCTCAAACAGTCTACGTTTTTATCGTTCCCTGGAAGACCAGTAGTAGATTCCGATGCACATCTGGAGACAATCTGTAATCTGTGGACTATCCGAGTGTTGATGAAACACAGAAATTGCATCGGAATTGAATACAACAGTCACCATCCGCACTTTCCTCCTTGGGAGTAATGTCTGAAACAGTCCACGTTTTGATCGTTCCCTGGAAGACCAGTAGTAGATTCCGATGCACATCTGGAGACAATCTGTAATCTGTGGACTATCAGAGTGTTGATGAAACACAGATTTTGCATCGGAATTGAATACAACAGTCACCATCCGCACTTTCCTCCATGGGAGTAATGACTCAAACAGACTACGCTTTCATCGTTCCCAGGAAGACCTATAGTAGTAGTTTCCGATGCACATCTGGTGGAATTCTGTAATCTGTGGACTATCAGAGTGTTGAAGAAACACAGAAATTGCAACGGGATTGATTACAACAGTCACCATGCGCACTTCCCTACATAGGAGTAATTCTCAAACACTCTACGCTTTGATCGTTCCCTGGAAGACCAGTAGTTGTTTCCGATGCACATCTGGTGGCATTCTGTAATCTGTGGCCTATCAGAGTGTTGATGAAACACAGAAATTGCATCGGAATTGAATACAACAGTCACCATCCGCACTTTCCTCCATGGGAGTAACGTCTGAAATAGTCTACGCTTTGATCGTTCCCTGGAAGGCCAGTAGTAGTTTCCGATGCACATCTGGAGGCATTCTGTAATCTGTGGAAGCTTCAAAGTGTTGATGAAACACAGAAATTGCATCGGGATTGAATACAACAGTCACCATGCACACTTTCCTCCATGGGAGTAATGTCTCAAACACTGTACGCTTTGATCGTTCCCAGGAAGACCAGTAGTAGTTTCCGATGCACATCTGAAGGCAATCTGTAATCTGTGGACCATCAGAGTGTTGATGAAACACAGAAATTGCATCGGGATTGAATACAACAGGCACTATGCTCACCTTCCTCTATGGGAGTATTGTCTCAAACAGTCTACGGTTTGATAGTTCCCTGGAAGAACAGTAGTAGTTTCGATTCACATCTGGAGGCATTCTGTAATCTGTGGAAATTCAAAGTGTTGATGAAACACAGAAATTGCAATGAGATTGAATACAACAGTCACCATCCGTATTCCATTACATGGGAGTTATGTCTCAAAGAGTCTACGCTTTGGTCGTTCCCTGGAAGACCAGTAGTAGTTTCCGATGCACATCTGGAGGCATTCTGTAATCTGTTTACTATCAGAGTGTTGTTGAAACACAGAGATTGCATCGCGATTTAATACAAGATTCACCATCCGCATTCCCCTCCATGGGAGTAATGTCTCAAACAGTCCACGTTTTGATCGTTCCCTGGAAGACGAGTAGTAGTTTCCAATGCACATCTGGATGCATTCTGTTATCTGCTTACTATCAGAGTGTTGTTGAAAAACAGAAATTGCATCGGGATTGAATACAACAGTCACCATGCGGAGTTTCCTCCATTTGAGGTAGAGTCTCAAAGAGTCTACGCTTTGATCGTTCCCTGGAAGACCAGTAGTAGTTTCCGAAGCACATCTGGAGGCATTCTGTAATCTGTGGACCTTCAAGTTGTTGATGAAACACAGAAATTGGATCGAGAGTGAATACAACAGTCACCATGCGCCCTTTCATCCATGGGAGTTATGTCTGAAACAGTCTACGCTTTGATCGTTCCCAGTAAGACCAGTAGTAGTTTCCGATGCACATCTGGAGATAATCTGTAATCTTTGGACTATCAGAGTGTTGATGAAACACAGAAATTGCATCGCGATTGAATACAACAGTCATTATCCGCACTTTCCTCCATGGCAGTAACGTCTGAAACAGTCTACGCCTTGATCGTTCCCTGGAAGACCAGTAGAAGTTGCCGATGCACATCTGGAGGCATTCTGTAATCTGTGGACCTTCAAAATGGTGTTGAAACACAGAAATTGCATCGGGATTGAATACAACAGTCACCATTCGTACTTTCCTCCATGGGAGTAATGTCTCAAACAGTCAACGCTTTGATCGTTGACTGGAAGACCAGTAGTAGTTTTCGATGCACATCTGGTGGCATTCTGTTATCTGTGGACTGTCAGAGTGTTGTCGAAGCACAGAAATTGCATCGGGATTGAATACAACAGTCACCATGCGCACTTTCCTCTATATGAGTAATTTCTCAAACAGTCTACGCTTTGATCGTTCCCTTGAAGACCAGTAGTAGTTTCCCATGGACATCTGGAGGCATTCTGTAATCTGTGGACTATCAGAGTGTTGATGAAACACATAAATTGCATCGGAATTGAATACAACAGTCACCATCCGCACTTTCCTCCATGGGAGTAATGTCTCAAACAGTCTACACTTTGATCGTTCCCTGGAAGACCAGTTGTAGTTTTCGTTGCACATCTGGAGGCAATCTGTAATCTGTAGACCTTCAAAGTGTTGTTGAAACACAGGAATTGCATCAGGAGTCAATACAACAGTCACCATCCGCACTTTCCTTCATGGGAGTAGTGTCTGAACCAGTCCACGGTTTGATCGTACCCAGGAAGACCGGTAGTAGTTTCCGATGCACATCTGGAGACAATCTGTAATCTGTGGACTATCAGAGTGTTGATGAAACACAGAAATTAGCATCGGTATTGAATACAACAGTCACCATCCGCACTTTCCTCCATGGGAGTAACGTCTGAAACAGTCTATGCTTTGATCGTTCCCTGGAAGACCAGTAGTAGTTCCCGATTCACATTTGGAGGCATTCTGTAATCTTTGGACCTGAAAGATTTGATGACAAACAGAAATTGTATTGGGATTGAATACAACGGTCACCATCTGCATTCCCCTCCATGGGAGTAATGTCTCAAACAGTCTACGCTTTGGTCGTTCCCTGGAAGACCAGAAGTAGTTTCCGATGCACATCTGGAGGCATTCTGAAATCTGTTTACTATCAGAGTGTTGTTGAAACACAGAAATTGCATCGTGATTTAATATAAGAGACACCATGCGCACTTTCCTCCATTTGAGTATTGTCTCAAACAGTCTACGCTTTCATCGTTCCCAGGAAGTTCAATAGTAGTAGTTTCCGATGCACATCTGGTGGCATTCTGTAATCTGTGGACTATCAGAGTGTTATTGAAACACAGAAATTGCATTCGGATTGATTACAACAGTCACCAAGCGCACTTTCCTACATAGGAGTAATTCTCAAACAGTCTACGTTTTGATCGTTCCCTGGAAGACCAGCAGTAGTTTCCGATGCACATCTGGTGGCATTCTGTAATCTGTGGACTATCAGAGTGTTGATGAAACACAGAAATTGCATCGGGTTTGAATACCACAGTGACCATGAGCACTTTTGTCCATTGGAGTAATGTCTCAAACAGCCTACGCTTTGATCGTTCCCTCTAAGACCATTAGTAGTTTCCGATGCACATCTGGTGGCATTTTGTAATCTGTGGACTATCAGAGTGTTGATGAAACACAGAAATGGCATGGGGATTGATAAAAACAGTCACCATGCGCACTTTTCTCCACGGGTGTAATGTCTCAAACAGTCTACGATCTGATCGTTCCCTGGAAGACCAGTAGTAGTTTCCGATGCACAACTGGAGGCTATCTGTAATCTGTGGACTATCAGAGTGTTGATGAAACACAGAAATTGCATCGGGATTGAATACAACAGTCAATATTCGCATTTTACTCCATGGGAGTAATGTCTCAAACAGTATACGCTTTGATCGTTCCCTGGAAGAACAGTAGTAGTTTCCGATGCACATCCGGAAGCATTCTGTAATCTGTGGACAATCAGAGTGTTTATGAAACGCAGAAATTGCATCGGTATTGAATACAACAGTCACCATGGGCACTTTCCTCCATGGGAGTAATGTCTCAAACAGTCTACGTTTTGATCGTTCCCAGGAAGACCAGTAGTAGTTTCCACTGCACATCTGGAGGCAATCTGTAATCTGTAGACCTTCAAAGTGTTGATGAAACACAGGAATTGCATCAGGAGTCAATACAACAGTCACCATCCGCACTTTCCTCGATGGGAGTAGTGTCTGAAACAGTCCACGGTTTAATCGTTCCAAGGAAGACTGGTAGTAGTTTCCGATGCACATCTGGAGACAATATGTACTCTGTGGACTATCAGAGTGTTGATGAAACACAGATATTGCATCGGGATTGAATACAACAGGCACCATGCGCACTTTCCTCTATGGGAGTAATGACTCAAACAGTCTACGCTTTCATCGTTCCCAGGAAGACCAATAATAGTAGTTTCCGATGCACATCTGGTGGCATTCTGTAATCTGTGCACTATCAGAGTGTTGATGAAACACAGAAATTGCATCGGGATTGATTACAACAGTCACCATGCGCACTTTCCTACATAGGAGAAATTCTCAAAAAGTCTACGCTTTGATCGTTCCCTGGAAGACCAGTGGTAGTTTCCGATGGACATCTTGTCGGATTCTGTAATCTGTGGACTATCAGAGTGTTGATGAAACACAGAAATTGCATCGGGATTGAATACAACATTCACCATCCGCACTTTCCTCCATGGGAGTAACGTCTGAAGTAGTCTACGCTTTGATCGTTCCCTGGAAGGCCTGTAGTAGTTTCCGATGCACATCTGGAAGCGTTCTGTAATCTGTGGAAGCTTCAAAGTGTTGATGAAACACAGAAATTGCATCGGGATTGAATACAACAGTCACCATGCACACTTTCCTCCATGGGAGTAATGTCTCAAACACTGTACGCTTTGATCGTTCCCAGGAAGACCAGTAGTAGTTTCCGATGCACATCTGGAATCAATCTGTAATCTGTGGACTATCAGAATGTTGATGAAACAAAGAAATTGCATCGGGATTGAATACAACAGGCACCATGCGCACTTTCCTCTATGGGAGTAATGTCTCAAACAGTCTACGGTTTGATAGTTACCTGGAAGACCTGTAGTAGTTTCGATTCACATCTGGAGGAATTCTGTAATCTGTGGACCTTCAAAGTGTTGATGGAACACAGAAATTGCAACGGGATTGAATACAACAATCACCATCCGCATTCCATTACATGGGAGAAATGTCTCAAAGTGTCTACACTTTGGTCGTTCCCTGGAAGACCAGTAGTAGTTTCCGATGCACATCTGGAGGCAATCTGTAATCTGTGGACTATCAGAGTGTTGATGAAACACAGAAATTGCATCGGGATTGAATACAACAGGCACCTTGCGCACTTTCCTCTATGGGAGTGATGTCTCAAACAGTCTACGCTTTGATAGTTCCCTGGAAGACCAGTAGTAGTTTCGATTCACATCTGGAGATAATCTGTAATCTGTGGACTATCAGAGTGTTGATGAAACACAGAAATTGCATCGCGATTGAATACAACAGTCATTATCCGCACTTTCCTCCATGGCAGTAACGTCTGAAACAGTCTACGACTTGATCGTTCCCTGGAAGACCAGTAGTAATTGCCGATGCACATCTGGAGGCATTCTGTAATCTGTTTACTATCAGAGTGTTGTTGAAACACAGAAATTGCATCGGGATTGAACACAACAATCACCATGCGGAGTTTCCTCCATTTGAGTAATGTCTCAAAAAGTCTACGCTTTGATCGTTCCCTGGGAGACCAGTACTAGTTTCCGATGCACATCTGGAGATAATCTGTAATCTGTGGACTATCAGAGTGTTGATGAAACACAGAAATTGCATCGCGATTGAATACAACAGTCATTATCCACACTTTCCTCCATGGCAGTAACGTCTGAAACAGTCTACGACTTGATCGTTCCCTGGAAGACCAGTAGTAATTGCCGATGCACATCTGGAGGCATTCTGTAATCTGTGGACTATCAGAGTGTTGTCGTAACACAGAAATTGCATCGGGATTGAATACAACAGTCACCATGCGCACTTTCCTCCATATGAGTAATGTCTCAAACAGTCAAGTCTTTGATCGTTCCCTGGAAAACCAGTAGTAGTTTCCCATGGACATCTGGAGGCATTCTGTAATCTGTGGACTATCAGACTGTTGATGAAACACAGAAATTGCATCGGGATTGAATACAACAGTCAATATTCGCACTTTACTCCATGGGAGTAATGTCTCAAACAGTATACGCTTTGATCGTTCCCTGGAAGAACAGTAGTAGTTTCCGATGCACATCTGGAAGCATTCTGTAATCTGTGGACTATCAGAGTGTTGATGAAACACAGAAATTGCATTGGGATTGAATACAACAGTCACCATGCGCACTTTCCTCCATGGGAGTAATGTCTCAAACAGTCTACGTTTTGATCGTTCCCTGGAAGACCAGTAGTAGATTCCGATGCACACCTGGAGACAATCTGTAATCTGTGGACTATCAGAGTGTTGATGATACACAGAAATTGCATCGGAATTGAATACAACAGTCACCATCCGCACTTTCCTCCATTGGAGTAGTGTCTCAAAGAGTCTACGCTTTGATCGTTCCCAGGAAGACCAGTAGTAGTTTCCGATGCACATCTTTAGGCAATCTGTAATCTGTAGACCCTCAAAGTGTTGATGAAACACAGGAATTGCATCATTAGTCAATACAACAGTCACCATCCGCACTTTCCTCCATGGGAGTAGTGTCTGAAACAGTCCACGGTTTGATCGTTCCCAGGAATACCTGTAGTAGTTTCCGATGCACATCTGGAGACAATCTGTAATCTGTGGACTGTCAGAGTGTTGATGAAACACAGAAATTTGCATCGGGATTGAATACAACAGTCACCATCACCACTTTCCTAAATGGGAGTAACGTCTAAAACAGTCTATGCTTTGATCGTTCCCTGGAAGACCAGTAGTAGTTTCCGATTCACATTTGGAAGCATTCTGTAATCTTTGGACCTGAAAGATTTCATGAAACACAGAAATTGGATTGGGAATGAATACAACAGTCACCATCCGCATTCCCCTCCATGGGAGTAATGTCTCAAACAGTCTACGCTTTCGTCGTTCCCTGGAAGACCAGTAGTAGTTTCCGATGCACATCTGGAGGCATTCTGTAATCTGTTTACTATCAGAGTGTTGTTGAAACACAGAAATTGCATCGCGATTTAATACAAGAGTCACCATGCGCACTTTCCTACATAGGAGTAATTCTCAAACAGTCTACGCTTTCATCGTTCCCTGGAAGACCAGTAGTAGTTTCCGATGCACATCTGGTGGCATTCTGTAATCTGTGAACTATAAGAGTGTTGATGAAACACAGAAATCGCATGGGGATTGATAACAACAGTCACCATGCCCACTTTTCTCCACGGGTGTAATGTCTCAAACAGTCTACGCTTTGATCGTTCCCTGGAAGACCAGTAGTAGTTTCCGATGCACAACTGGAGACAATCTGTAATCTGTGGACTATCAGAGTGTTGATGAAACACAGAAATTGCATCGGGATTGAATACAACAGTCACCATCCGCACTTTCCTCCATGGGAGTAATGTCTCAAACAGTCTACACTTTGATCGTTCCCTGGAAGACCAGTTGTAGTTTTCGTTGCACATCTGGAGGCAATCTGTAATCTGTAGACCTTCAAAGTGTTGTTGAAACACAGGAATTGCATCAGGAGTCAATACAACAGTCACCATCCGCACTTTCCTTCATGGGAGTAGTGTCTGAACCAGTCCACGGTTTGATCGTACCCAGGAAGACCGGTAGTAGTTTCCGATGCACATCTGGAGACAATCTGTAATCTGTGGACTATCAGAGTGTTGATGAAACACAGAAATTAGCATCGGTATTGAATACAACAGTCACCATCCGCACTTTCCTCCATGGGAGTAACGTCTGAAACAGTCTATGCTTTGATCGTTCCCTGGAAGACCAGTAGTAGTTCCCGATTCACATTTGGAGGCATTCTGTAATCTTTGGACCTGAAAGATTTGATGACAAACAGAAATTGTATTGGGATTGAATACAACGGTCACCATCCGCATTCCCCTCCATGGGAGTAATGTCTCAAACAGTCTACGCTTTGGTCGTTCCCTGGAAGACCAGAAGTAGTTTCCGATGCACATCTGGAGGCATTCTGAAATCTGTTTACTATCAGAGTGTTGTTGAAACACAGAAATTGCATCGCGATTTAATATAAGAGACACCATGCGCACTTTCCTCCATTTGAGTATTGTCTCAAACAGTCTACGCTTTCATCGTTCCCAGGAAGTTCAATAGTAGTAGTTTCCGATGCACATCTGGTGGCATTCTGTAATCTGTGGACTATCAGAGTGTTATTGAAACACAGAAATTGCATTCGGATTGATTACAACAGTCACCATGCGCACTTTCCTACATAGGAGTAATTCTCAAACAGTCTACGTTTTGATCGTTCCCTGGAAGACCAGCAGTACTTTCCGATGCACATCTGGTGGCATTCTGTAATCTGTGGACTATCAGAGTGTTGATGAAACACAGAAATTGCATCGGGTTTGAATACCACAGTGACCATGAGCACTTTTGTCCATTGGAGTAATGTCTCAAACAGTCTACGCTTTGATCGTTCCCTCTAAGACCATTAGTAGTTTCCGATGCACATCTGGTGGCATTTTGTAATCTGTGGACTATCAGAGTGTTGATGAAACACAGAAATGGCATGGGGATTGATAAAAACAGTCACCATGCGCACTTTTCTCCACGGGTGTAATGTCTCAAACAGTCTACGCTCTGATCGTTCCCTGGAAGACCAGTAGTAGTTTCCGATGCACAACTGGAGGCTATCTGTAATCTGTGGACTATCAGAGTGTTGATGAAACACAGAAATTGCATCGGGATTGAATACAACAGTCAATATTCGCATTTTACTCCATGGGAGTAATGTCTCAAACAGTATACGCTTTGATCGTTCCCTGGAAGAACAGTAGTAGTTTCCGATGCACATCCGGAAGCATTCTGTAATCTGTGGACAATCAGAGTGTTTATGAAACGCAGAAATTGCATCGGTATTGAATACAACAGTCACCATGGGCACTTTCCTCCATGGGAGTAATGTCTCAAACAGTCTACGTTTTGATCGTTCCCAGGAAGACCAGTAGTAGTTTCCACTGCACATCTGGAGGCAATCTGTAATCTGTAGACCTTCAAAGTGTTGATGAAACACAGGAATTGCATCAGGAGTCAATACAACAGTCACCATCCGCACTTTCCTCCATGGGAGTAGTGTCTGAAACAGTCCACGGTTTAATCGTTCCAAGGAAGACCGGTAGTAGTTTCCGATGCACATCTGGAGACAATATGTAATCTGTGGACTATCAGAGTGTTGATGAAACACAGATATTGCATCGGGATTGAATACAACAGGCACCATGCGCACTTTCCTCTATGGGAGTAATGACTCAAACAGTCTACGCTTTCATCGTTCCCAGGAAGACCAATAGTAGTAGTTTCCGATGCACATCTGGTGGCATTCTGTAATCTGTGCACTATCAGAGTGTTGATGAAACACAGAAATTGCATCGGGATTGATTACAACAGTCACCATGCGCACTTTCCTACATAGGAGAAATTCTCAAAAAGTCTACGCTTTGATCGTTCCCTGGAAGACCAGTGGTAGTTTCCGATGGACATCTTGTCGCATTCTGTAATCTGTGGACTATCAGAGTGTTGATGAAACACAGAAATTGCATCGGGATTGAATACAACAGTCACCATCCGCACTTTCCTCCATGGGAGTAACGTCTGAAGTAGTCTACGCTTTGATCGTTCCCTGGAAGGCCAGTAGTAGTTTCCGATGCACATCTGGAAGCGTTCTGTAATCTGTGGAAGCTTCAAAGTGTTGATGAAACACAGAAATTGCATCGGGATTGAATACAACAGTCACCATGCACACTTTCCTCCATGGGAGTAATGTCTCAAACACTGTACGCTTTGATCGTTCCCAGGAAGACCAGTAGTAGTTTCCGATGCACATCTGGAATCAATCTGTAATCTGTGGACTATCAGAATGTTGATGAAACAAAGAAATTGCATCGGGATTGAATACAACAGGCACCATGCGCACTTTCCTCTATGGGAGTAATGTCTCAAACAGTCTACGGTTTGATAGTTACCTGGAAGACCTGTAGTAGTTTCGATTCACATCTGGAGGAATTCTGTAATCTGTGGACCTTCAAAGTGTTGATGGAACACAGAAATTGCAACGGGATTGAATACAACAGTCACCATCCGCACTTTCCTCCATGGGAGTAACGTCTGAAACAGTCTATGCTTTGATCGTTCCCTGGAAGACCAGTAGTAGTTCCCGATTCCCATTTGGAGGCATTCTGTAATCTTTGGACCTGAAAGATTTGATGACAAACAGAAATTGTATTGGGATTGAATACAACGGTCACCATCCGCATTCCCCTCCATGGGAGTAATGTCTCAAACAGTCTACGCTTTGGTCGTTCCCTGGAAGACCAGAAGTAGTTTCCGATGCACATCTGGAGGCATTCTGAAATCTGTTTACTATCAGAGTGTTGTTGAAACACAGAAATTGCATCGCGATTTAATATAAGAGACACCATGCGCACTTTCCTCCATTTGAGTATTGTCTCAAACAGTCTACGCTTTCATCGTTCCCAGGAAGTTCAATAGTAGTAGTTTCCGATGCACATCTGGTGGCATTCTGTAATCTGTGGACTATCAGAGTGTTATTGAAACACAGAAATTGCATTCGGATTGATTACAACAGTCACCATGCGCACTTTCCTACATAGGAGTAATTCTCAAACAGTCTACGTTTTGATCGTTCCCTGGAAGACCAGCAGTACTTTCCGATGCACATCTGGTGGCATTCTGTAATCTGTGGACTATCAGAGTGTTGATGAAACACAGAAATTGCATCGGGTTTGAATACCACAGTGACCATGAGCACTTTTGTCCATTGGAGTAATGTCTCAAACAGTCTACGCTTTGATCGTTCCCTCTAAGACCATTAGTAGTTTCCGATGCACATCTGGTGGCATTTTGTAATCTGTGGACTATCAGAGTGTTGATGAAACACAGAAATGGCATGGGGATTGATAAAAACAGTCACCATGCGCACTTTTCTCCACGGGTGTAATGTCTCAAACAGTCTACGCTCTGATCGTTCCCTGGAAGACCTGTAGTAGTTTCCGATGCACAACTGGAGGCTATCTGTAATCTGTGGACTATCAGAGTGTTGATGAAACACAGAAATTGCATCGGGATTGAATACAACAGTCAATATTCGCATTTTACTCCATGGGAGTAATGTCTCAAACAGTATACGCTTTGATCGTTCCCTGGAAGAACAGTAGTAGTTTCCGATGCACATCCGGAAGCATTCTGTAATCTGTGGACAATCAGAGTGTTTATGAAACGCAGAAATTGCATCGGTATTGAATACAACAGTCACCATGGGCACTTTCCTCCATGGGAGTAATGTCTCAAACAGTCTACGTTTTGATCGTTCCCAGGAAGACCAGTAGTAGTTTCCACTGCACATCTGGAGGCAATCTGTAATCTGTAGACCTTCAAAGTGTTGATGAAACACAGGAATTGCATCAGGAGTCAATACAACAGTCACCATCCGCACTTTCCTCCATGGGAGTAGTGTCTGAAACAGTCCACGGTTTAATCGTTCCAAGGAAGACCGGTAGTAGTTTCCGATGCACATCTGGAGACAATATGTAATCTGTGGACTATCAGAGTGTTGATGAAACACAGATATTGCATCGGGATTGAATACAACAGGCACCATGCGCACTTTCCTCTATGGGAGTAATGACTCAAACAGTCTACGCTTTCATCGTTCCCAGGAAGACCAATAGTAGTAGTTTCCGATGCACATCTGGTGGCATTCTGTAATCTGTGCACTATCAGAGTGTTGATGAAACACAGAAATTGCATCGGGATTGATTACGACAGTCACCATGCGCACTTTCCTACATAGGAGAAATTCTCAAAAAGTCTACGCTTTGATCGTTCCCTGGAAGACCAGTGGTAGTTTCCGATGGACATCTTGTCGCATTCTGTAATCTGTGGACTATCAGAGTGTTGATGAAACACAGAAATTGCATCGGGATTGAATACAACAGTCACCATCCGCACTTTCCTCCATGGGAGTAACGTCTGAAGTAGTCTACGCTTTGATCGTTCCCTGGAAGGCCAGTAGTAGTTTCCGATGCACATCTGGAAGCGTTCTGTAATCTGTGGAAGCTTCAAAGTGTTGATGAAACACAGAAATTGCATCGGGATTGAATACAACAGTCACCATGCACACTTTCCTCCATGGGAGTAATGTCTCAAACACTGTACGCTTTGATCGTTCCCAGGAAGACCAGTAGTAGTTTCCGATGCACATCTGGAATCAATCTGTAATCTGTGGACTATCAGAATGTTGATGAAACAAAGAAATTGCATCGGGATTGAATACAACAGGCACCATGCGCACTTTCCTCTATGGGAGTAATGTCTCAAACAGTCTACGGTTTGATAGTTACCTGGAAGACCTGTAGTAGTTTCGATTCACATCTGGAGGAATTCTGTAATCTGTGGACCTTCAAAGTGTTGATGGAACACAGAAATTGCAACGGGATTGAATACAACAGTCACCATCCGCATTCCATTACATGGGAGAAATGTCTCAAAGTGTCTACACTTTGGTCGTTCCCTGGAAGACCAGTAGTAGTTTCCGATGCACATCTGGAGGCAATCTGTAATCTGTGGACTATCAGAGTGTTGATGAAACACAGAAATTGCATCGGGATTGAATACAACAGGCACCTTGCGCACTTTCCTCTATGGGAGTGATGTCTCAAACAGTCTACGCTTTGATAGTTCCCTGGAAGACCAGTAGGAGTTTCGATTCACATCTGGAGATAATCTGTAATCTGTGGACTATCAGAGTGTTGATGAAACACAGAAATTGCATCGCGATTGAATACAACAGTCATTATCCGCACTTTCCTCCATGGCAGTAACGTCTGAAACAGTCTACGACTTGATCGTTCCCTGGAAGACCAGTAGTAATTGCCGATGCACATCTGGAGGCATTCTGTAATCTGTTTACTATCAGAGTGTTGTTGAAACACAGAAATTGCATCGGGATTGAACACAACAATCACCATGCGGAGTTTCCTCCATTTGAGTAATGTCTCAAAAAGTCTACGCTTTGATCGTTCCCTGGGAGACCAGTACTAGTTTCCGATGCACATCTGGAGATAATCTGTAATCTGTGGACTATCAGAGTGTTGATGAAACACAGAAATTGCATCGCGATTGAATACAACAGTCATTATCCGCACTTTCCTCCATGGCAGTAACGTCTGAAACAGTCTACGACTTGATCGTTCCCTGGAAGACCAGTAGTAATTGCCGATGCACATCTGGAGGCATTCTGTAATCTGTGGACTATCAGAGTGTTGTCGTAACACAGAAATTGCATCGGGATTGAATACAACAGTCACCATGCGCACTTTCCTCCATATGAGTAATGTCTCAAACAGTCAAGTCTTTGATCGTTCCCTGGAAAACCAGTAGTAGTTTCCCATGGACATCTGGAGGCATTCTGTAATCTGTGGACTATCAGACTGTTGATGAAACACAGAAATTGCATCGGGATTGAATACAACAGTCAATATTCGCACTTTACTCCATGGGAGTAATGTCTCAAACAGTATACGCTTTGATCGTTCCCTGGAAGAACAGTAGTAGTTTCCGATGCACATCTGGAAGCATTCTGTAATCTGTGGACTATCAGAGTGTTGATGAAACACAGAAATTGCATTGGGATTGAATACAACAGTCACCATGCGCACTTTCCTCCATGGGAGTAACGTCTCAAACAGTCTACGTTTTGATCGTTCCCTGGAAGACCAGTAGTAGATTCCGATGCACACCTGGAGACAATCTGTAATCTGTGGACTATCAGAGTGTTGATGATACACAGAAATTGCATCGGAATTTAATACAACAGTCACCATCCGCACTTTCCTCCATTGGAGTAGTGTCTCAAACAGTCTACGCTTTGATCGTTCCCAGGAAGACCAGTAGTAGTTTCCGATGCACATCTTTAGGCAATCTGTAATCTGTAGACCCTCAAAGTGTTGATGAAACACGGGAATTGCATCATTAGTCAATACAACAGTCACCATCCGCACTTTCCTCCATGGGAGTAGTGTCTGAAACAGTCCACGGTTTGATCGTTCCCAGGAATACCTGTAGTAGTTTCCGATGCACATCTGGAGACAATCTGTAATCTGTGGACTATCAGAGTGTTGATGAAACACAGAAATTTGCATCGGGATTGAATACAACAGTCACCATCACCACTTTCCTAAATGGGAGTAACGTCTAAAACAGTCTATGCTTTGATCGTTCCCTGGAAGACCAGTAGTAGTTTCCGATTCACATTTGGAGGCATTCTGTAATCTTTGGACCTGTAAGATTTCATGAAACACAGAAATTGGATTGGGAATGAATACAACAGTCACCATCCGCATTCCCCTCCATGGGAGTAATGTCTCAAACAGTCTACGCTTTCGTCGTTCCCTGGAAGACCAGTAGTAGTTTCCGATGCACATCTGGAGGCATTCTGTAATCTGTTTACTATCAGAGTGTTGTTGAAACACAGAAATTGCATCGCGATTTAATACAAGAGTCACCATGCGCACTTTCCTACATAGGAGTAATTCTCAAACAGTCTACGCTTTCATCGTTCCCTGGAAGACCAGTAGTAGTTTCCGATGCACATCTGGTTGCATTCTGTAATCTGTGAACTATAAGAGTGTTGATGAAACACAGAAATCGCATGGGGATTGATAACAACAGTCACCATGCCCACTTTTCTCCACGGGTGTAATGTCTCAAACAGTCTACGCTTTGATCGTTCCCTGGAAGACCAGTAGTAGTTTCCGATGCACAACTGGAGACAATCTGTAATCTGTGGACTATCAGAGTGTTGATGAAACACAGAAATTGCATCGGGATTGAATACAACAGTCACCATCCGCACTTTCCTCCATGGGAGTAAGGTCTGAAATAGTCTACGCTTTGATCGTTCCCTGGAAGGCCAGTAGTAGTTTCCGATGCACATCTGGAGGCATTCTGTAATCTGTGGAAGCTTCAAAGTGTTGATGAAACACAGAAATTGCATCGGGATTGAATACAACAGTCACCATGCACACTTTCCTCCATGGGAGTAATGTCTCAAACACTGTACGCTTTGATCGTTCCCAGGAAGACCAGTAGTAGTTTCCGATGCACATCTGCAGGCAATCTGTAATCTGTGGACTATCAGAGTGTTGATGAAACACAGAAATTGCATCGGGATTGAATACAACAGGCACCTTGCGCACTTTCCTCTATGGGAGTGATGTCCCAAACAGTCTACGCTTTGATAGTTCCCTGGAAGACCAGTAGTAGTTTCGATTCACATCTGGAGGCATTCTGTAATTTGTGGACCTTCAAAGTGTTGATGAAACACGGAAATTGCATTGGGATTGAATACAACAGTCACCATCCGCATTCCACTCCATGGGAGTAATGTCTCAAACTGTCTACGCTTTGGTCGTTCCCTTGAAGACCAGTAGTAGTTTCCGATGAACATCTGGAGGCATTCTGTAATCTGTTTACTATCAGAGTGTTGTTGAAACACAGAAATTGCATCGCGATTTATTACAAGAGTCACCATGCGCACTTCCCTCCATGGGAGTAATGACTCAAACAGTCTACGCTTTCATCGTTCCCAGGAAGACCAATAGTAGTAGTTTCCGATGCACATCTGGTGGCATTCTGTAATCTGTGGACTATCAGAGTGTTGATGAAACACAGAAATTGCATCGGGGTTGAATACAACAGTCACCATCCGCACTTTCCTCCATGGGAGTAATGTCTGAAACATTCCACGCTTTGATCGTTCCCTGGAAGTCCAGTAGTAGTTTCCGAAGCACTTCTGGTGGCATTCGGTAATCTGTGGACTATCAGAGTGTTGATGAAACACAAAAATTGTATGGGGATTGAATACAACAGACACCATGCGCACTTTCTTAAACGGGAGTAATGTCTCAAACAGTCTACGCTTTGATCGTTCCCTGGAAGACCAGTAGTAGTTTCCGATGCACAGCTGGAGTTATTCTGTAATCTGTGGACCTTCAAAGTGTTGATGTAACACATAAATTGCATCGGGATTGAATACAACAGTCACCATGCGCACTTTCCTCCATAGGAGAAATGTCTCTAACAGTCTACGCATTGATCGTTCCCTGGAAGACCAGTAGTAGCTTTTGATGCACATCTGGAGGCATTGTGTAATGTGTGGTCTATCAGAGTGTTGTTGAAACACTGAAATTGCTTCGGTATTTAATACAACAGTCACCATGTGCACTTTCGTCCTTGGGAGTAATGTCTCAAACAGTATACGCTTTCATCGTTCCCTGGAAGACCAGTAGTAGTTTCCGATTCACATCTGGAGGCATTCTGTAATCTGTGGACCATTAGAGTATGGTGAAAAACAGATATTGCATCGGGATTGAATACAACAGTCACCATGCGCACTTTCCTCCATGGGAGTAATGTCTGAAACAGTCTACGCTTTGATCATTCCCAGGAAGACCAGTAGTAGTTTCCGATGCACATCTGGAGACAATCTGTAATCTGTGGACTATCAGAGTGTTAATGAAACACAGAAATTGCATTGGGATTGAATACAACAGTCACTATCCGCACTTTCCTCCATGGCAGTAACGTCTGAAACAGTCTACGACTTGATCGTTCCCTGGAAGACCAGTAGTAGTTTCCGATGCACATCTGGAGGCATTCTGTAATCTGTGGACCTTCAAAGTGTTGTTGAAACACAGAAATTGCATCGTGATTGAATACAACAGTCACCATCCGCACTTTCCTACATAGGAGTAATGTCTCAAACAGTCTACGCTTTGATCGTTCCCTGGAAGACCAGTAGTAGCTTCTGATGCACATCTGGAGGCATTGTGTATTCTGTGGTCTATCAGAGTGTTGTTGAAACACTGAAATTGCTTCGGTATTTAATACAACAGTCACCATGTGCACTTTCGTCTTTGGGAGTAATGTCTCAAACAGTATACGCTTTGATCGTTCCCTGGAAGACCAGTAGTAGTTTCGATTCACATCTGGAGGCATTCTGTAATTTGTGGACCTTCAAAGTGTTGATGAAACACGGAAATTGCAACGGGATTGAATACAACAGTCACCATGCGGAGTTTCCTCCATTTGAGTAATGTCTCAAACAGTCTACGCTTTGATCGTTCCCTGGAAGACCAGTAGTAGCTTCCGAAGCACATTTGGAGGCATTCTGTAATCTGTGGACCTTCAAATTGTTAATGAAACACAGAAATTGCATCGAGAGTGAATACAACAAGAACCATGCGTACATTTCTCCATTGGAGTAATGTCTCAAACTGTCATCGCTTTGATCGTTCTCCCAAGACCAGTGGCAGTTTCCGATGCACATCTGGAGGCATTCTGTAGTCTGTGGACTATCAGAATGTTGATGAAACACAGAAATGGCATCGGGATTGAATACAACAGTCACCATGCACACTTTATTCCATGGGAGTAGTGTCTCAAACAGTCAACGCTTTGATAGTTTCCTGGAAGACCAGTAGTAGTATCCATTCTCATTTGGAGGCATTCTGTAATCTTTGGACCTGAAAGTTTCGATGAAACACGGAAATTGCATTGGGATTGAATACAACAGTCACCATCCGCATTCCACTCCATGGGAGTAATGTCTCAAACTGTCTACGCTTTGGTCGTTCCCTTGAAGACCAGTAGTAGTTTCCGATGACATCTGGAGGCATTCTGTAATCTGTTTACTATCAGAGTGTTGTTGAAACACAGAAATTGCATCGCGATTTATTACAAGAGTCACCATGCGCACTTTCCTCCATGGGAGTAATGACTCAAACAGTCTACGCTTTCATCGTTCCCAGGAAGACCAATAGTAGTAGTTTCCGATGCACATCTGGTGGCATTCTGTAATCTGTGGACTATCAGAGTGTTGATGAAACACAGAAATTGCATCGGGGTTGAATACAACAGTCACCATCCGCACTTTCCTCCATGGGAGTAATGTCTGAAACATTCCACGCTTTGATCGTTCCCTGGAAGTCCAGTAGTAGTTTCCGAAGCACTTCTGGTGGCATTCGGTAATCTGTGGACTATCAGAGTGTTGATGAAACACAAAAATTGTATGGGGATTGAATACAACAGACACCATGCGCACTTTCTTAAACGGGAGTAATGTCTCAAACAGTCTACGCTTTGATCGTTCCCTGGAAGACCAGTAGTAGTTTCCGATGCACAGCTGGAGTTATTCTGTAATCTGTGGACCTTCAAAGTGTTGATGTAACACATAAATTGCATCGGGATTGAATACAACAGTCACCATGCGCACTTTCCTCCATAGGAGAAATGTCTCTAACAGTCTACGCATTGATCGTTCCCTGGAAGACCAGTAGTAGCTTCTGATGCACATCTGGAGGCATTGTGTAATGTGTGGTCTATCAGAGTGTTGTTGAAACACTGAAATTGCTTCGGTATTTAATACAACAGTCACCATGTGCACTTTCGTCCTTGGGAGTAATGTCTCAAACAGTATACGCTTTCATCGTTCCCTGGAAGCACAGTAGTAGTTTCCGATTCACATCTGGAGGCATTCTGTAATCTGTGGACCATTAGAGTGTTGATGAAAAACAGATATTGCATCGGGATTGAATACAACAGTCACCATGCACACTTTCCTCCATGGGAGTAATGCCTCAAACTGTCTACGCTTCGATTGTTCCCTGGAAGACCAGTAGTAGTTTCCGATGCACATCTGGAGGCATTCTGTAATCTGTGGACCTTCAAATTTTTGATGAAACACAGATATTGCATCGAGAGTGAATACAACAGTCACCATGCGCCCTTTCATCCATGGGAGTTATGTCTGAAACAGTCTACGCTTTGATCATTCCCAGGAAGACCAGTAGTAGTTTCCGATGCACATCTGGATACAATCTGTAATCTGTGGACTATCAGAGTGTTAATGAAACACAGAAATTGCATTGGGATTGAATACAACAGTCACTATCCGCACTTTCCTCCATGGCAGTAACGTCTGAAACAGTCTACGACTTGATCGTTCCCTGGAAGACCAGTAGTAGTTTCCGATGCACATCTGGAGGCATTCTGTAATCTGTGGACCTTCAAAGTGTTGTTGAAACACAGAAATTGCATCGTGATTGAATACAACAGTCACCATCCGCACTTTCCTACATAGGAGTAATGTCTCAAACAGTCTACGCTTTGATCGTTCCCTGGAAGACCAGTAGTAGCTTCTGATGCACATCTGGAGGCATTGTGTATTCTGTGGTCTATCAGAGTGTTGTTGAAACACTGAAATTGCTTCGGTATTTAATACAACAGTCACCATGTGCACTTTCGTCCTTGGGAGTAATGTCTCAAACAGTATACGCTTTGATCGTTCCCTGGAAGACCAGTAGTAGATTCCGATGCACATCAGGAGGTTTTCTGTAATCTGTGGACCTTCAAAGTGTTGCTGAAATACAGAAATTGCATCGGGATTGAATACAACAGGCACCATGCGTACATTTCTCCATTGGAGTAATGTCTCAAACTGTCATCGCTTTGATCGTCCCCCAAGACCAGTAGTAGTTTCCCATGCACATCTGGAGGCATTCTGTAATCTGTGGACCTTCAAAGTGTTGATGAAACACAGAAATTGCATCGGGATTGAATACAACAGTCACCATTGGTACTTTCCTCCATGGGAGTAATGTCTCAAACAGTCTACGCTTTGACCGTTTCCTGCAAGACCAGTAATAGATTCCGATCCACATCTGTTGGCATTCTGTAATCTGTGGACTATCAGAGTGTTGTCGAAACACAGAAATTGCATCGGGATTGAATACAACAGTCACCATGCGCACTTTCCTCCATGGGAGTAATGTCTCAAACAGTCTACGGTTTGATCGTTCCCTGGAAGACCAGTAAAAGATTCCGATTCACATCTGGAGGCATTCTGTAATCTGTAGACCTTCAAAGTGTTGATGAAACACGGAAATTGCATCGGGGTTGAATACAACAGTCACCATGCACACTTTCCTCCATGGGAGTAATGTCTCAAACAGTCTACGCTTTGATCGTTCCCTGGAAGACCAGTAGTAGTTTCCCATGGACATCTGGAGGCATTCTGTAATCTGTGGACTATCAGACTGTTGATGAAACACAGAAATTGCATCGGGGTTGAATACAACAGTCAATATTCGCACTTTACTCCATTGGAGTAATGTCTCAAACAGTATACGCTTTGATCGTTCCCTGGAAGACCAGTAGTAGTTTCCCATGCACATCTGGAGGCAATCTGTAATCTGTGGACTATCAGAGTGTTGACGAAACACAGAAATTGTATCGGAATTGAATACAACAGTCACCATCCGCACTTTCCTCCATGGGAGTAATGTCTCAACAGTCTACGTTTTGATCGATCCCAGGAAGAGCAGTAGTAGTTTCCGATGCACATCTGGAGGCAATCTGTAATCTGTAGACCTTCAAAGTGTTGATGAAACACAGAAATTGCATCAGGAGTCAATACAACAGACACCATCCGCACTTTCCTCCATGGGAGTAATGTCTGAAACAGTCCACGGTTTAATCGTTCCCAGGAAGACCAGTAGTAGTTTCCGATGCACATCTAGAGACAATCTGTAATCTGTGGACTATCAGAGTGTTGATGAAACACAGAAATTGCATCGTAATTGAATACAACAGTCACCATCCGCAACTTTCCTCCATGGGAGTAACGTCTGAAAGAGTCTATGCTTTGATTGTTCCCTGGAAGACCAGTAGTAGTTTCCGATGCACATCTGGAGGCATTCTGTAATCTGTGGACCTTCAAAGTGTTGATGAAACACAGAAACTGCATTTGGATTGAATACAACAGTCACCATGCACACTTTCCTCCATGGGAGTAATGTCTCAAACAGTCTACGCTTTGATCGTTCCCAGGAAGACCAGTAGTAGTTTCCGATGCACATCTGGAGGCATTCTGTAATCTGTGGACTATCAGAGTGTTGATGGACACAGAAATTGCATCTGGATTGAATACAACAGTCACCATGCGCACCTTCCTCCATGGGAGTAATGTCTCAAACAGTCTGCGCCTTGATCGTTCCCTGGAAGACCAGTAGTAGTTTCCGATGCACATCTGGAGTCATTCTGTAATCTGTGGACTATCAGAGTGTTGAAGAAACTCAGAAATTGCATTGGCATTGAATACAACAGTCACCATGCGCACTTTCCTCCATGGGAGTAATCTCTCAAACACTCTACGCATTGATAGTTCCTTGGAAGCCCAGTAGTAGCTTCCGATGCACAACTGGAGGCATTCTGTAAACTGTAGACCTTCAAAGTGTCGATGAAACACAGTAATTGCATCGGGATTGAATACAACAGTCACCAGGCGCACTTTATTCCATGGGAGTAATGTCTGAAACAGTCCACGTTTTGATCGTTCCCTGGAAGACCAGTAGTAGTTTCCGATGCATCTCTGGTGGCATTCTGTAATCTGTGGACTATCAGAGTGTTGATGAAACACAGAATTGTATGGGGATTGAATACAACAGACACTTTGCGCACTTTCTTAAACGGGAGTAATGTCTCAAACAGTCTAGGCATTGATCATTCCCAGGAAGAGCATTAGTAGTTTCCGATGCACATCTGGTGGCATTCTGTAATCAGTGGACTATCAGAGTGTTGATGAAACACAGAAATGGCATGGGGATTGATAACAACAGTCACCATGCTCACTTTTCGCCATGGGTGTAATGTCTCAAACAGTCTACGCTTTGATCGTTCCCTGGTAGACCAGTGGTAGTTTCCGATGCACAACTGGAGGCATTCTGTAATCTGTGGACTATCAGAGTGTTGATGAAACACAGAAATGGCATCGGGATTGAATAGAACGGTCACCATGCACACTTTATTCCATGGGAGTAGTGTCTCAAACAGTCAACGCTTTTATAGTTTCCTGGAAGACCAGTTGTAGTATCGATTCACATTTGGTGGCATTCTGTAATCTTTAAACCTGAAAGTTTTGATGAAACACAGAAATTGCACTGGGATTGAATACAACAGTCACCATCCGCATTCCCCTCCATGGGAGTAATGTCTCAAACAGTCTACGCTTTCATCGTTCCCAGGAAGACCAAAAGTAGTAGTTTCCGATGCACATCTGGTGGCATTCTGTAATCTGTGAACTATCAGAGTGTTGATGAAACACAGAAATTGCATCGGGATTGAATACAACAGTCACCATCCGCACTCTCCACCATGGGAGTAATGTCTGAAACAGTCCACGTTTTGATCGTTCCCTGGAAGACCAGTAGTAGTTTCCGATTCATCTCTGGTGGCATTCTGTAATCTGTGGAAGCTTCAAAGTGTTGATGAAACACAGAATTTGCATCGGGATTGAATACAACAGTCACCATGCACACTTTCCTCCATGGGAGTAATGTCTCAAACAGTCTACGCTTTCATCGTTCCCAGGAAGACCAAAAGTAGTAGTTTCCGATGCACATCTGGTGGCATTCTGTAATCTGTGAACTATCAGAGTGTTGATGAAACACAGAAATTGTATGGGGATTGAATACAACAGACACCTTGCGAACTTTCTTAAACGTGAGTAATGTCTCAAACAGTCTACGCTTTGATCGTTCCCTGGAAGACCAGTAGTAGATTCCGATGCACATCTGAAGACAATCTGTAATCTGTGGACTGTCAGAGTGTTGATGAAACACAGAAATTGTATCGGAATTGAATACAACAGTCACCATCCGCACTTTCCTCCATGGGAGTAATATCTCAACAGTCTACGTACTGATCGTTCCCAGGAAGAGCAGTAGTAGTTTCCGATGCACATCTGGAGTTATTCTGTAATCTGTGGACCTGCATAGTGTTGATGAAACACAGAAATTGCATCGGGATTGAATACAACAGTCACCATGCGCAGTTTCCTCAATGGGAGTAATGTCTCAATCAGTCTACGCATTGATCATTCCCTGGAAGACCATTAGTAGTTTCCGATGCACATCTGGTGGCATTCTGTAATCTGTGGACTTTCAGAGTGTTGATGAAACACAGAAATGGCATGGGGATTGATAACAACAGTCACCATGCGCACTTTTCGCCACGGGTGTAATGTCTCAAACAGTCTACGCTTTGATCGTTCCCTGGAAGACCAGTAGTAGTTTCCGATGCACAACTGGAGGCATTCTGTAATCTGTGGACTATGAGAGTGTTGATGAAACACAGAAATTGCATCGGGATTGAATACAACAGTCACCATCCGCACTTTCCTCCATGGGAGGAACGTCAGAAATAGTCTACGCTTTGATCGTTCCCTGGAAGGACAGTAGTAGTTTCCGATGCACATCTGGAGGCATTCTGTAATCTGTGGAAGCTTCAAAGTGTTGATGAAACACAGAAATTGCATCGGGATTGAATACAACAGTCACCATGCACACTTTCCTCCATGGGAGTAATGTCTCAAACAGAGTACGCTTTGATCGTTCCCTGGAAGACCAGTGGTAGTTTCCGATGCACATCTGGAGGCATTCTGAAATCTGTGGACTATCAGAGTGTTGATGAAACACAGAAATTGCATCGGGATTGAATACAACAGTCAATATTCGCACTTTACTCCATTGGAGTAATGTCTCAAACAGTATACGCTTTGATCGTTCCCTGGAAGACCAGTAGTAGATTCCGATGCACATCTGAAGACAATCTGTAATCTGTGGACTGTCAGAGTGTTGATGAAACACAGAAATTGTATCGGAATTGAATACAACAGTCACCATCCGCACTTTCCTCCATGGGAGTAATATCTCAACAGTCTACGTACTGATCGTTCCCAGGAAGAGCAGTAGTAGTTTCCGATGCACATCTGGAGGCATTCTGTAATCTGTGGACCTTCAAAGTGTTGATGAAACACAGAAACTGCATTTGGATTGAATACAACAGTCACCATGCACACTTTCCTCTTTGGGAGTAATGACTCAAACAGTCTACGCTTTGATCGTTCCCAGGAAGACCATTAGTAGTTTCCGATGCACATCTGGTGGCATTCTGTAATCTGTGGACTATCAGAGTGTTGATGAAACACAGAAATGGCATGGGGATTGATAACAACAGTCACCATGCGCACTTTTCTCCACGGGTGTAATGTCTCAAACAGTCTACGCTCTGATCGTTCCCTGAAAGACGAGTAGTATTTTCCGATGCACATCTGGTGACATTTTGTAATCTGTGGGCTATCAGAGTGTTGATGAAACAAAGAAATTGCATCGGGTTTGGATACAACAGTCACCATGCGCACTTTCCTCCATGTTAGTAATGTCTCAAACAGAATACGCTTTGATCGTTCCCTGGAAGAACAGTAGTAGTTTCCGATTAACATCTGGAAGCATTCTGTAATCTGTGGACTAACAGAGTGTTGCTAAAACACAGAAATTGCTTCGGGATTGAATACAACAGTCACCATGCGCACTTTCCTCCATAGGAGTAATGTCTGAAACAGTCTACGCTTTGATCGTTCCCTGGAAGAACAGTAGTAGTTTCCGATTAACATCTGGAGGCATTCTGTAATCTGTGGACTATCTGAGTGTTGATGAAACACAGAAATTGCATCGGGTTTGAATACAACACTCACCATGCACACTTTCCTCCATGGGAGTTATGTCTCAAACAGTCTACGCTTTGATCGTTTCCTGGAAGACCAGTAGTAGTTTCCGATGCACATCTGGTGGCATTCTGTAATCTGTGGACTATCAGAGTGTAGATGAAACACAGAAATGTCATGGGGATTGATAACAAAAGTCACCATGTGCACTTTCCTCCACGGGAGTAATGTCTGAAACAGTCTACGGTTTGATCGTTCCCAGGAAGACTAGTAGTAGTTTCCGATGCACATGTGGAGACAATCTGTAATCTGTGGACTATCAGAGTGTTGATGAAACACAGAAATTGCATCGGGATTGAATACAACCGTCACCATGCACGCTTTCCTCCATGGGAGTAATGTCTCAAACAGTCTACACTTTGATCGATTCCTGCAAGACCAGTAGTAGTTTCCGATGCACATCTCGCGGCATTCTGCAATCTGTGGACTATCAGAGTGTTGATGAAACACAGAAATGGCATAAGGATTGATAACAAATGTCACCATGCGCACTTTCCTCCACGGGAGTAATGTCTGAAACAGTCTACGGTTTGATCGTTCCCAGGAAGACTAGTAGTAGTTTCCGATGCACATCTGGAGACAATCTGTAATCTGTGGACTATCAGAGTGTTGATGAAACACAGAAATTGCATCGGGATTGAATACAACATTCGCCATGCACACTTTCCTCCATGGGAGTAATGTCTCAAACACTGTACGCTTTTATCGTTCCCAGGAAGACCAGTAGTAGTTTCCGATGCACATCTGGATGCAATCTGTAATCTGTGGACTATCAGAGTGTTGATGAAACACAGAAATTGCATCGGGATTGAATACAACAGTCAACATGCGCACTTTCCTCCATCGGAGTAATGTCTCAAACAGAGTACGCTTTGATCGTTCCTTGGAAGACCAGTGGTGGTTTCCGATGCACATCTGGAGGCATTCTGTAATCTGTTCACTATCAGAGTGTTGTTGAAACATAGAGATTGCATTGCGATTTAATACAAGAGTCACCATCCGCATTCCCCTCCATGGGAGTAATGTCTGAAACAGTCCACGTTTTGATCGTTCCCTGGAAGACCAGTTGTAGTTTTCGTTGCACATGTGGTGGCATTCTGTAATCTGTGGACTATCAGTGTGTTGATGAAACACAGAAATTGTATGGTGATTGAATACAACAGTCACCATGCACACTTTCCTCCATGGGAGTAATGCCACAAACAGTCACGTATTGATCGTTCCCTTGAAGACCAGTAGTAGTTTCCGTTGCACATCTGGAGGCATTCTGTAATCTGTGGACTATCAGAGTGTTGTTGAAACACTGAAATTGCATCGGCATTGAATACAACAGTAACAATGCGCACTTTCATCCATGAGATTAATGTCTCTAAGAGTCTACGCTTTGATCGTTCCCTGAAAGACGAGTAGTATTTTCCGATGCACATCTGGTGACATTCTGTAATCTGTGGGCTAACAGAGTGTTGATGAAACACAGAAATTGCATCGGGTTTGAATACAACTGTAACCATGCGCACTTTCCTCCATGGGAGTAATGTCTCAAACAGTATACGCTTTGATCGTTCCCTGGAAGAACAGTAGTAGTTTCCGAAAAACATCTGGAGGCATTCTGTAGTCTGTGGACTAACAGAGTGTTGCTGAAACACAGAAATTGCTTCGGGATTGAATACAACAGTCACCATGCGCACTTTCCTCCATAGTAGTAATGTCTGAAACAGTCTACGCTTTGATCGTTCCCTGGAAGAACAGTAGTAATTTCCGATTTACATCTGGAGGCATTCTGTAATCTGTGGACTATAAGAGTGTTGATGAAACACAGAAGTTCCATTGGGATTGAATACAGCAGTCACCATGCGCACTTTCCTCTATGGGAGTAATTCTCAAACATTATACGCTTTGATCGTTCCCTGAAAGACTAATAGTAGTTTCCGATGCACAACTGGAGGCATTCTGTAAATTGTTTACTATAAGAGTGTTGTTGAAACACAGAAATTGCATCGGGTTTCAATACAACAGTCACCATCCGCACTTTCCTCCATGGGAGTAATGTCTCAAACAGTCTACACTTTGATAGATTCCGGGAAGACCAGTAGTAGTTTCCGATGCACATCTGGAGGCAATCTGTAATCTGTGGACCTTCAAAGTGTTGATGAAGCACAGAAATTGCATCAGGAGTGAATACAACACTCCCCATCCGCAGTTTCCTCCATGGGAGTAATGTCTGAAACAGTCTACGGTTTGATCGTTCCCAGGAAGACTAGTAGTAGTTTCCGATGCACATCTGGGGCAATCTGTAATCTGTAGACCTTCAAAGTGTTGATGAAACACAGAAATTGCATCGGGATTGAATACAACAGTCACCATGCGCACTTTCTTCCATGGGAGTAATGTCTCAAACAGTGTACGTTTTGATCGTTCCCTGGAAGACCAGTGGTAGTTTCCGATGCACATCTGGAGGCATTCTGTAATCTGTGGACTATCAGAGTGTTGGTGAAACACAGAAATGGCATCGGGATTGAATACAACAGTCACCATGCACACTTTATTCCATGGGAGTTGTGTCTCAAACAGTCAACGCTTTGATAGTTTCCTGGAAGACCAGTTGTAGTATCGATTCACATTTGGAGGCATTCTGTAATCTTTGGACCTGAAAGTTTTGATGAAACACAGAAATTGCATTGGGATTGAATACAACAGTCACCATCCGCATTCCCCTCCATGGGAGTAATGTCTCAAACAGTCTACGCTTTCATCATTCCCAGGAAGACAAAAAGTAGTAGTTTCCGATGCACATCTGGTGGCATTCTGTAATCTGTGAACTATCAGAGTGTTGATGAAACACAGAAATTGCATCGGGATTGAATACAACAGTCACCATCCGCACTCTCCTCCATGGGAGTAATGTCTGAAACAGTCCACGTTTTGATCGTTCCCAGGAAGACCAGTAGTAGTTTCCGATTCATCTCTGGTGGCATTCTGTAATCTGTGGAAGCTTCAAAGTGTTGATGAAACACAGAAATTGCATCGGGATTGAATACAACAGTCACCATGCACACTTTCCTCCATGGGAGTAATGTCTCAAACAGTCTACGCTTTCATCGTTCCCAGGAAGACCAAAAGTAGTAGTTTCCGATGCACATCTGGTGGCATTCTGTAATCTGTGAATTATCAGAGTGTTGCTGAAACACAGAAATTGCTTCGGGATTGAATACAACAGTCACCATGCGCACTTTCCTCCATAGGAGTAATGTCTGAAACAGTCTACGCTTTGATCGTTCCCTGGAAGAACAGTAGTAATTTCCGATGTACATCAGGAGGCATTCTGTAATCTGTGGACTATCAGAGTGTTGATGAAACACAGAAGTTCCATTGGGATTGAATACAGCAGTCACCATGCGCACTTTCCTCTATGGGAGTAATTCTCAAACATTATACGCTTTGATCGTTCCCTGAAAGACTAATAGTAGTTTCCGATGCACAACTGGAGGCATTCTGTAAATTGTTTACTATAAGAGTGTTGTTGAAACACAGAAATTGCATCGGATTTCAATACAACAGTCACCATCCGCACTTTCCTCCATGGGAGTAATGTCTCACACAGTCTACACTTTGATAGATTCCTGGAAGACCAGTAGTAGTTTCCGATAAACATCTGGAGGAAATCTGTAATCTGTGGACCTTCAAAGTGTTGATGAAACACAGAAATTGCATCAGAAGTGAATACAACACTCACCATCCGCAGTTTCCTCCATGGGAGTAATGTCTGAAACAGTCTACTTTTTGATCGTTCCCAGGAAGACTAGTAGTAGTTTCCGATGCACATCTGGAGACAATGTGTAATCTGTGGACTATCAGAGTGTTGATGAGACACAGAAATTGCATCGGGATTGAATACAACAGTCACCATCCGCACTTTCCTCCATGTTAGTAATGTCTCAAAGAGTCTACGTTTTGATCGTTCCCAGGAAGAGCAGTAGTAGATTCCGATGCACATCTGGGGCAATCTGTAATCTGTAGACCTTCAAAGTGTTGATGAAACACAGAAATTGCATCGGGATTGAATACAACAGTCACCATGCGCACTTTCTTCCATGGGAGTAATGTCTCAAACAGTGTACGTTTTGATCGTTCCCTGGAAGACCAGTGGAAGTTTCCGATGCACATCTGGAGGCATTCTGTAATCTGTGGACTATCAGGGTGTTGATGAAACACAGAAATAGCATCGGGATTGACTACAACAGTCACCATGCACACTTTATTCCATGGGAGTTGTGTCTCAAACAGTCAACGCTTTGATAGTTTCCTGGAAGACCAGTTGTAGTATCGATTCACATTTGGAGGCATTCTGTAATCTTTGGACCTGAAAGTTTTGATGAAACACAGAAATTGCATTGGGATTGAATACAACAGTCACCATCCGCATTCCCCTCCATGGGAGTAATGTCTCAAACAGTCTACGCTTTCATCATTCCCAGGAAGACAAAAAGTAGTAGTTTCCGATGCACATCTGGTGGCATTCTGTAATCTGTGAACTATCAGAGTGTTGATGAAACACAGAAATTGCATCGGGATTGAATTCAACAGTCACCATCCGCACTCTCCTCCATGGGAGTAATGTCTGAAAAAGTCCACGTTTTGATCGTTCCCAGGAAGACCAGTCGTAGTTTCCGATTCATCTCTGGTGGCATTCTGTAATCTGTGGACCTTCAAAGTGTTGATGAAACACAGAAATTGCATCGGGATTGAATACAACAGTCACCATGCACACTTTCCTCCATGGGAGTAATGTCTCAAACAGTCTACGCTTTCCTCGTTCCCAGGAAGACCAAAAGTAGTAGTTTCCGATGCACATCTGGTGGCATTCTGTAATCTGTGAACTATCAGAGTGTTGATGAAACACAGAAATTGCATCGGGATTGAATACAACAGTCACCATCCGCACTTTCCTCCATGGGAGGAACGTCAGAAATAGTCTACGCTTTGATCGTTTCCTGGAAGGCCAGTAGTAGTTTCCGATGCACAACTGGAGGCATTCTGTAAATTGTTTACTATAAGAGTGTTGTTGAAACACAGAAATTGCATCAGGTTTCAATACAACAGTCACCATCCGCACTTTCCTCCATGGGAGTAATGTCTCAAACAGTCTACAGTTTGATAGATTCCTGGAAGACCAGTAGTAGTTTCCGATGCACATCTGGAGGCAATCTGTAATCTGTGGACCTTCAAAGTGTTGATGAAACACAGAAATTGCATCAGGAGTGAATACAACACTCACCATCCGCAGTTTCCTCCATGGGAGTAAAGTCTGAAACAGTCTACGGTTTGATCGTTCCCAGGAAGACTAGTAGCAGTTTCCGATGCACATCTGGAGACAATCTGTAATCTGTGGACTATCAGAGTGTTGATGAATCACAGAAATTGCATCGGGTTTGAATGCAACAGTCACCATGCGCACTTTCCTCCATGGGAGTAATGTCTCAAACAGTCTACACTTTGATCGATTCCTGGAAGACAAGTAGTAGTTTTCGATGCACGTCTCGTGGCATTCTGCAATCTCCGGACTATCAGAGTGTTGATGAAAGACAGAAATGGCATGGGGATTGATAACAACAGTCACCATGCGCACTTTCTTTAATGGGAGTAATGTCTCAAACAGTCTACGATTTGATCGTTCCCTGGAAGGCTAGTAGTAGTTTCCGATGCACATCTGGAGACAATGTGTAATCTGTGGACTATCAGAGTGTTGATGAGACACAGAAATTGCATCGGGATTGAATACAACAGTCACCATCCGCACATTCCTCCATGTTAGTAATGTCTCAAAGAGTCTACGTTTTGATCGTTCCCAGGAAGAGCAGTAGTAGTTTCCGATGCACATCTGGGGCAATCTGTAATCTGTAGACCTTCAAAGTGTTGATGAAACACAGAAATTGCATCGGGATTTAATACAACAGTCACCATGCGCACTTTCTTCCATGGGAGTAATGTCTCAAACAGTGTACGATTTGATCGTTCCCTGGAAGACCAGTGGTAGTTTCCGATGCACATCTGGAGGCATTCTGTAATCTGTGGACTATCAGAGTGTTGATGAAACACAGAAATGGCATCGGGATTGAATACAACAGTCACCATGCACACTTTATTCCATGGGAGTTGTGTCTCAAACAGTCAACGCTTTGATAGTTTCCTGGAAGACCAGTTGTAGTATCGATTCACATTTGGAGGCATTCTGTAATCTTTGGACCTGAAAGTTTTGATGAAACAGAGAAATTGCATTGGGATTGAATACAACAGTCACCATCCGCATTCCCCTCCATGGGAGTAATGTCTCAAACAGTCTACGCTTTCATCGTTCCCAGGAAGACCAAAAGTAGTAGTTTCCGATGCACATCTGGTGGCATTCTGTAATCTGTGAACTATCAGAGTGTTGATGAAACACAGAAATTGCATCGGGATTGAATACAAAAGTCACCATCCGCACTCTCCTCCATGGGAGTAATGTCTGAAAGAGTCCACGTTTTGATCGTTCCCAGAAAGACCAGTAGTAGTTTCCGATTCATCTCTGGTGGCATTCTGTAATCTGTGGAAGCTTCAAAGTGTTAAAGAAATTGCATCGGGATTGAATACAACAGTCACCATGTGCAGTTTCCTCCATGGGAGTAATGTCTCAATCAGTTTACGCTTTGATGGTTCCCTGGAAGACCAGTAGTTGTTTCCGATGAACATCTGGGAGCATTCTGTAATGTGTGGTCTATCAGAGTGTTGATGAAACACAGAAATTGCATCGGGATTGAATACAACAGTCACCATGCGCACTTTCCTCCATGTTAGTAATGTCTCAAAGAGTCTACGTTTTGATCGTTCCCAGGAAGTGCAGTAGTAGTTTCCGATGCACATCTGGGGCAATCTGTAAACTGTAGACCTTCAAAGTGTTGATGAAACACAGAAATTGCATCGGGATTGAATACAACAGTCACCATGCGCACTTTCTTCCATTGGAGTAATGTCTCAAACAGAGTACGCTTTGATCGTTCCCTGGAAGACCAGTGGTAGTTTCCGATGCACATCTGGAGGCATTCTGTAATCTGTGGACTATCAGAGTGTTGATGAAACACAGAAATTGCATCGGGATTGAATACAACAGTCAATATTCGCACTTTACTCCATTGGAGTAATGTCTCAAAGAGTATACGCTTTGATCGTTCCCTGGAAGACCAGTAGTAGATTCCGATGCACATCTGGAGACAATCTGTAATCTGTGGACTATCAGAGTGTTGATGAAACACAGAAATTGTATCGGAATTGAATACAACAGTCACCATCCGCACTTTCCTCCATGGGAGTAATGTCTCTACAGTCTACGTACTGATCGTTCCCAGGAAGAGCAGTAGTAGTTTCCGATGCACATCTGGAGGCATTCTGTAATCTGTGGACCTTCAAAGTGTTGATGAAACACAGACACTGCATTTGGATTGAATGCATCAGTCACCATGCACACTTTCCTCTTTGGGAGTAATGTCTCAAACAGTCTACGCTTTGATCGTTCCCAGGAAGACCATTAGTAGTTTCCGATGCACATCTGGTGGCATTCTGTAATCTGTGGACTATCAGAGTGTTGATGAAACACAGAAATGGCATGGGGATTGATAACAACAGTCACCATGCGCACTTTTTTCCACGGGTGTAATGTCTCAAACAGTCTACGCTCTGATCGTTCCCTGAAAGACGAGTAGTATTTTCCGATGCACATCTGGTGACATTTTGTAATCTGTGGGCTATCAGAGTGTTGATGAAACAAAGAAATTGCATCTGGTTTGAATACAACAGTCACCATGCGCACTTTCCTCCATGGGGGTAATGTCTCAAACAGTATACGCTTTGATCGGTCCCTGGAAGAACAGTAGTAGTTTCCGATTAACATCTGGAGGCATTCTGTAATCTGTGGGCTAACAGAGTGTTGCTGAAACACAGAAATTGCTTCGGGATTGAATACAACAGTCACCATGCGCACTTTCCTATATAGGAGTAATGTCTGAAACAGTCTACGCTTTGATCGTTCCCTGGAAGAACAGTAGTAGTTTCCGATTAACGTCTGGAGGCATTCTGTAATCTGTGGACTATCTGAGTGTTGATGAAACACAGAAATTGCATCGGGTTTGAATACAACAGTCACCATGCACACTTTCCTCCATGGGAGTTATGTCTCAATCAGTCTACGCTTTGATCGTCTCCTGGAAGACCAGTAGTAGTTTCCGATGCACATCTGGTGGCATTCTGTAATCTGTGGACTATCAGAGTGTAGATGAAACACAGAAATGGCATGGGGATTGATAACAAAAGTCACCATGCGCACTTTCCTCCACGGGAGTAATGTCTGAAACAGTCTACGGTTTGATCGTTCCCAGGAAGACTAGTAGTAGTTTCCGATGCACTTCTGGAGACAATCTATAATCTGTGGACAATCAGAGTTTTGATGAAACACAGAAACTGCATCGGGATTGAATACAACCGTCACCATGCACGCTTTCCTCCATGGGAGTAATGTCTCAAACAGTCTACACTTTGATCGATTCCTGCAAGACCAGTAGTAGTTTCCGATGCACATCTCGCGGCATTCTGCAATCTGTGGACTATCAGAGTGTTGATGAAACACACAAATGGCATAAGGATTGATAACAAAAGTCACCATGCGCACTTTCCTCCACGGGAGTAGTGTCTGAAACAGTCTACGGTTTGATCGTTCCCAGGATGACTAGTAGTAGTTTCCGATGCACATCTGGAGACAATCTGTAATCTGGTGACTATCAGAGTGTTGATGAAACACAGAAATTGCATCGGGACTGAATACAACAGTCGCCATGCACACTTTCCTCCATGGGAGTAATGTCTCAAACACTGTACGCTTTTATCGTTCCCAGGAAGACCAGTAGTAGTTTCCGATGCACATCTGGATGCAATCTGTAATCTGTGGACTATCAGAGTGTTGATGAAACACAGAAATTGCATCGGGATTGAATACAACAGTCACCATGCGCACTTTCCTCCATGGGAGTAATGTCTCAAACAGAGTACGCTTTGATCGTTCCTTGGAAGACCAGTGGTGGTTTCCGATGCACATCTGGAGGCATTCTGTAATCTGTGGACCATCAGAGTGTTGATGAAACACAGAAATTGCAACGGGATTGAATACAACAGTGACCATCCGCATTCCCCTCCATGACAGTAATGTCTGAAACAGTCCACGTTTTGATCGTTCCCTGGAAGACCAGTTGTAGTTTTCGTTGCACATGTGGTGGCATTCTGTAATCTGTGGACTATCAGAGTGTTGATGAAACACAGAAATTGTATGGTGATTGAATACAACAGTCACCATGCACACTTTCCTCCATGGGAGTAATGCCTCAAACAGTCTACGTATTGATCGTTCCCTTGAAGACCAGTAGTAGTTTCCATTGCACATCTGGAGGCATTCTGTAATCTGTGGACTATCAAAGTGTTGTTGAAACACTGAAATTGCATCGGCATTGAATACAACAGTCACCATGCGCACTTTCCTACATAGGAGTAATTCTCAAACAGTCTACGCTTTGATCGTTCCCTGAAAGACGAGTAGTATTTTCCGATGCACATCTGGTGACATTCTGTAATCTGTGGGCTATCAGAGTGTTGATGAAACACAGAAATTGCATCGGGTTTGAATACAACTGTCACCATGGGCACTTTTTTCCATGGGAGTAATGTCTCAAACAGTATACGCTTTGATCGTTCCCTGGAAGAACAGTAGTAGTTTCCGAAAAACATCTGGAGGCATTCTGTAATCTGTGGACCAACAGAGTGTTGCTGAAACACAGAAATTGCTTCGGGATTGAATACAACAGTCACCATGCGCACTTTCCTCTATGGGAGTAATTCTCAAACATTATACGCTTTGATCGTTCCCTGAAAGACTAATAGAAGTTTCCGATGCACAACTGGGGGCATTCCGTAAATTGTTTACTATAAGAGTGTTGTTGAAACACAGAAATTGCATCGGGTTTCAATACAACAGTCACCATCCGCACTTTCCTCCATGGGAGTAATGTCTCAAACAGTCTACACTTTGATAGATTCCTGGAAGACCAGTAGTAGTTTCCGATGCACATCTGGAGGCAATCTGTAATCTGTGGACCTTCAAAGTGTTGATGAAACACAGAAATTGCATCAGGAGTGAATACAACACTCACCATCCGCAGTTTCCTCCATGGGAGTAATGTCTGAAACAGTCTACGGTTTGATCGTTCCCAGGAAGACTAGTAGTAGTTTCCGATGCACATCTGGAGACAATCTGTAATCTGTGGACTATCAGAGTGTTGATGAAACACAGAAATTGCATCGGGTTTGAATGCAACAGTCACCATGCGCACTTTCCTCCATGGGAGTAATGTCTCAAACAGTCTACACTTTGATCGATTCCTGGAAGACAAATAGTAGTTTTCGATGCACGTCTCGTGGCATTCTGCAATCTCCGGACTATCAGAGTGTTGATGAAAGACAGAAATGGCATGGGGATTGATAACAACAGTCACCATGCGCACTTTCCTTAACGGGAGTAATGTCTCAAACAGTCTACGATTTGATCGTTGCCTGGAAGACTGGTAGTAGTTTCCGATGCACATCTGGAGACAATGTGTAATCTGTGGACTATCAGAGTGTTGATGAGACACAGAAATTGCATAGGGATTGAATGCAACAGTCACCATCCGCACTTTCCTCCATGTTAGTAATGTCTCAAAGAGTCTACGCTTTGATCGTTCCCAGGAAGACCTGTAGTAGTTTCCGATGCACATCTGGAGGCAATCTGTAATTTGTGGACCTTCAAAATGTGGATGAAACACAGAAACTGCATCAGGAGTGAATACAAGAGTCACCACCCGCACGTTTCCTCCATGGGGGTAATGTCTGAAACAGCCTACGGTTTGATCGTTTCCTGGAAGACCAGTAATAGTTTGCGATGCAGATCTGGAGACAATCTGTAATCTGTGGACTATCAGAGTGTTGATGAAACACAGAAATTGCATTGGGATTGAATACAACAGTCACCATCCGCACTTTCCTCAATGCGAGTAACGTCTGAAACAGTCTACGCTTTGATCGTTCCCTGGAAGACCAGTTGTAGTTTCCGATGCACATCTGGATGCATTCTGTAATCTGTGGAACTTCAAAGTGTTGATGAAACACAGAAATTGCATCGGGATTGAATACAACAGTCGCCATGCACACATTCCTCCATGGGAGTAATGTCTCAAACACTGTACTCTTTGATCATTCCCAGGAAGACCAGTAGTAGGTTCCAATGCACCTCTGGTGGCATTCTGTAATCTGTGGACTATCAGAGTGTTGATGAAACACAGAAATTGTATGGGGATTGTATACAACAGACACCTTGCGCACTTTCTTAAACGGGAGTAACGTCTCAAACAGTCTACGCTTTGATCGTTCCCTGGAAGACCAGTAGTAGTTTCCGATGCACATCTGGAGTTATTCTGTAATCTGTGGACCTTCAAAGTGTTGATGAAACACAGAAATTGCATCGGGATTGAATACAATAGTCACCATGCGCACTTTTCTCCATAGGAGTAATGTCTGAAACAGTCTACGCTTTGATCGTTCCCTGGAAGAACAGTAGTAGTTTCTAATGCACATCTGGAGGCATTCTGTAATCTGTGGTCTATCACAGTGTTGATGAAACACAGAAGTTCCATTGGGATTGAATACAGCAATCACCATGCGCACTTTCATCCATGGGATTAATGTCTCTAACAGTCTACGCTTTGATCGGTCCCTGGAAGACCACTAGATGTTTCCGATGCACATCTGGAGGCATTCTGTAATCTGTGGACCTTCAAAGTGTTGATGAAACACAGAAATTGCATCGGGTTTGAATACAACTGTCACCATGCGCACTTTCCTCCATGGGAGTAATGACTCAAACAGTATACGCTTTGATCGTTCCCTGGAACAACAGTAGTAGTTTCCGATGAACATCTGGAGGCATTCTGTAATCTGTCAACTAACAGAGTGATGCTGAAACACAGAAATTGCTTCGGGATTGAATACAACAGTCACCATGCGCACTATCCTCCTTATGTGTAATGTCCGAAACAGTCTACGCTTTTGATCGTTCCCTGGAAGAACAGTAGTAGTTTCCGATGCAAATCTGGAGGCATTCTGTAGTCTGTGGACTATCAGAGTGTTGATGAAACACAGAAGTTCCATTGGGGTAGAATACAGCAGTCACAATGCACACTTTCCTCTATGGGAGTAATTCTCAAACCTTCTACGCTTTGATCGTTCCCTGGAAAACAAATAGTAGTTTCCGATGCACATCTGGTGGCAATCTATAATCTGTGGACTATCTGAGTGTTGATGAAACACAGAAAATGCATCAGGTTTGAATACAACAGTCACCATGCGCACTTTATTACATGGGAGTAATGTCTCAAACAGTCTACGGTTTGATCGCTTCCTGGAAGACCAGTAGTAGTTTCCGATGCACATCTGGTGTCATTCTGTAATCTGTGGACTATCAGAGTGTAGATGAAACACAGAAATGGCATAAGGATTGATAACAACAGTCACCATGCGCACTTTCCTCCACGGGAGTAATGTCTCAAACAGTCTACGCTTTGAACGTTCCCTGGAAGACCAGTAGTAGTTTCCGATGCACTTCTGGAGACAATCTGTAATCTGTGGACTATCAGAGTGTTGATGAAACAAAGAAATTGCATGGGGATTGAATACAACAGTCACCATCCGCAGTTTCCTCCATGGGAGTAATTTCTCAAACAGTCTACGTTTTTATCGTTCTCTGGAAGACCAGTAGTAGTTTCCGATGCACATCTGGAGGCATTTCGTAATCTGTTTACTATCAGAGTGTTGTTCAAACACGGAAATTGCATCGGGATTGAATACAACAGTCACCATGCGGACATTCCTCCATGGGAGTAATGTCTCAAAGAGTCTACGCTTTGATCGTTCCCTCGAAGACCAGTAGTAGTTTCCGATGCACATCTGGAGTCATTCTGTAATCTGTGGACTATCAGAGTGTTGTTAAAACACAGAAATTGCATTGCGATTTAATAATAGAGTCACCATGCGCACTTTCCTCCATGGGAGTAATGGCTCAAACAGTCTACGGTTTCATCGTTCCCAGGAAGACCAATAATAGTAGTTTCCGATGCACATCTGGTGGCATTCTGTAATCTGTAGACTATCAGAGTGTTGATGAAACACAGAAATTGCATCGGGATTGAATACAACAATCACCATGCGCACTTTCCTCCATCGGAGTAATGTCTGAAACAGTCTAAGTTTTGATCGTTCCCTGGAAGACCAGTAGTAGTTTCCGATGCACATCTGGAGTCATTCTGAAATCTGTGGACCTTCAAAGTGTTGATGAAACACAGAGATTGCATCGGGAGTAAATACAACAGTCACCATCCCCACTTTCCTCCATGGGACTAATGTCTGAAACAGTGTATGCTTCGATCGTTCCCAGGAAGACCAGTAGTAGTTTCCGATGCAGATCTGGAGACAATATGTAATCTGTGGACTATCAGAGTGTTGATGAAACACAGATATTGCATCGGGTTTGAATACAACAGTCGCCATGCGTACTTTCCTCCATGGGCGTATTGTCTGAAACAGTCTACGCTTCGATCGTTCCCTGGAAGACCAGTAGTGGTTTCAATTCACATCTGGATGCATTCTGTACTCTGTGGACCTTTAAAGTGTTGATGAAACACAGAAATTGCATCGGCGTTGGATACAACAGTCACCATGCGCACCTTCCTCAATGGGATTAATATCTTAAACAGTCTACGCCTTGATCGTTCCCTGGAAGACCAGTAGTAGTTTCCGATTCACATCTGGAGACAATCTGTAATCTGTGGGCTATCAGAGTGTTGATGAAGCACAGAAATTGTATGGGGATTGATTACAACAGTCACCATGCGCACTTTCCTCCACGGGAGTAATGACTCTAACAGTCTACGCCTTGATCGTTCCGAGGAAGACCAATAGTAGTAGTTTCCGATGCATATCTGGTGGCATTCTGTAATCTGTGGACTATCCGAGTGTTGATGAAACACAGAAATTGCATCGGGATTGCATACAACAGTCACCATCCGTACTTTCCCCCGTGGGAATAGTTCCTGAAACAGTCCACACACTATGATCGTTCCCTGGAAGACCAGTAGTCGTTTCCGATGCACATCTGGTGGCATTCTGTAATCGGTAGACTATCAGAGTGTTGATGAAACACAGAAATTGTATGAGGATTGAATACAACAGTCACCATCCACACATTCCTCCACGGGAGTAATGTCTCAAACTGTCTACGCTTTGATCGTTCCCTGGAAGACCAGTAGTAGTTTCCGATGCACATCTGGAGTCATTCTGTAATCTGTGGACCTTTAAAGTGTTGATGAAACAAAGAAATTGCATCGGGATTGAATACAACAGTCACCAAACGCACTTTCCTCCATGGGAGTAATGTCTGAAACAGTCTAAGCTTTGATCCTTCCCTGGAAGACCAGCACAAGTTTAGATTCACATCTGGAGGCATTCTGTAATCTGTGGACCTTCATATGTTGATGAAACACAGAAATTGCATCGGCATTGAATACAAGAGTCCCCATGCGCACCTTCCTCCATGGGAGTAATGTCTCAAACGGTCTACGCTTTGATCGTTCCCTGGAAGACCAGTAGTAGTTTCTGACGCACATCTGGAGGCATTCTGTAATCTGTGGACTATCAGAGTGTTGTTGAACCACAGAAATTGCAAAGCGATTTAATACAAGAGTCACCATGCGCACTTTACTCCATGGGGGTAATGACTCAAACAGTATAAGCTTTCATCGTTCCCAGGAGGACCAGTAGAAGTTTCCGATGCACATTTGGTGGCATTCTGTAATCTGTAGACTATCAGAGTCTTGATGAAACACAGAAATTGTAAGGGGATTGAATACAACAGTCACCATGCGCACTTTCCTCCACGGGAGTAATGTCTCAAACAGTCTACGCTTTGATCGTTCCCTGGAAGACCAGTAGTAGTTTCCGATGCACATCTGGTGGCATTGTGTAATCTGTGGACTATCCGAGTGTTGATGAAACACAGAAATTGCATCGGGATTGCATTCAACAGTCACCATCCGTATTTTCCCCCTTGGGAATAGTGCCTGAAACAGTCCACAGTATGATCGTTCCCTGGAAGACCAGTAGTCGTTTCCGATGCACATCTGGTGGCATTCTGTAATCGGTAGACTATCAGAGTGTTGATGAAACACAGAAATTGTATGGGGATTGAATACAACAGTCACCATCCGCACATTCCTCCACGGAAGTAATGTCTCAAACAGTCTACGCTTTGATCGTTCCCTGGAAGACCAGTAGTAGTTTCCGATGCACATCTGGAGATATTCTGTAATCTGTGGACCTTCAAAGTGTTGATGAAACACAGAAATTGCATCGGGATTGAATACAACAGTCACCAAACGCACTTTCCTCCATGGGGGTAATGTCTGAAACAGTCTAAGCTTTGATCCTTCCCTGGAAGACCAGCACTAGTTTAGAATCACATCTGGAGGCATTCTGTAATCTGTGGACCTTCATATGTTGATGAAACACAGGAATTGCATCGGCATTGAATACAAGAGTCCCCATGCGCACCTTCCTCCATGGGAGTAATGTCTCAAACGGTCTACGCTTTGATCGTTCCCTGTAAGACCAGTAGTAGTTTCTGACGCACATCTGGAGGCATTCTGTAATCTGTGGACTATCAGAGTGTTGTTGAAACACAGAAATTGCAAAGCGATTTAATACAAGAGTCACCATGCGCACTTTACTCCATGGGAGTAATGACTCAAACAGTATACGCTTTCATCGTTCCCAGGAGGACCAGTAGTAGTTTCCGATGCACATTTGGTAGCATTCTGTAATCTGTAGACTATCTGAGTGTTGATGAAACACTGAAATTGTAAGGGGATTGAATACAACACTCACCATGCGCACTTTCCTCCATGGGAGTAATGTCTCAAACAGGCTACGCTTTGAACGTTGCCTAGAAGACCAGTAGTAGCTTCCGATGCACAACTGGAGGCATTCTGTAATCTGTGGAATATCAGAGTGTTGATGAAACACAGAAATTGCATCGGGTTTGCATACAACAGTCACCATGCGCACTTTCATCCATGGGAGTAATATCTGAAACAGTCTACGCATTGATCGTTCCATGGAAGACCAGTAGTAGTTTCCGATGCACATCTGGAGGCATTCTGTAATCTGTGGACTATCAGAGTGTTAATGAAACTCAGAAATTCTATTGGGATTGAATACAACAGTCACGATGAGCACTTGCCTGCATGGGAGTAATGTCTGAAACAGTCTAAGCTTTGATCGTTCCCTGGAAGACCAGTAGTAGTTTCGATTCACATCTGGAGGCATTCTTTAATCTGTGGACCTTCAAAGTGATGATGAAACTCAGTAATTGCATCGGGATTGAATACAACAGTCACCATGGGCACTTTCCTCCATGGGATTAATGTCTCAAACAGTCTACGCCTTGATCGTTCCCTGGAAGACCAGTAGTAGTTTCCGATTCACATCTGGATACAATCTGTAATCTGTGGGCTATCAGAGTGTTGATGAAGCACAGAAATTGTATGGGGATTGATTACAACAGTCACCATGCGTACTTTCCTCCACGGGAGTAATGACTCTAACAGTCTACGCCTTGATCGTTCCGAGGAAGACCAATAGTAATTGTTTCCGATGCACATCTGGTGGCATTCTGTAATCTGTGGACTATCCGAGTGTTGATGAAACACAGAAATTGCATCGGGATTGAATACAACAGTCACCATCCGTACTTTCCTCCTTGGGAATAGTGGCTGAAACGGTCCACGCTATGATCGTTCCCTGGAAGACCAGTAGTTGTTTCCGATGCACATCTGGTGGCATTCTGTAATCTGTAGACTATCAGAGTGTTGATGAAACACAGAAATTGTAAGTGGATTGAATACAACAGTCACCATCCCCACATTCCTCCACGGGAGTAATGTCTCAAACAGTCTACGCTTTGATCGGTCCCTGGAAGACCAGTAGTAGTTTCCGATGCACATCTGGAGGCATTCTGTAATCTGTGGACCTTCAAAGTGTTGATGAAACACAGAAACTGCATCGGGATTCAATACAACACCCACCATGCGCACTTTCCTCCATGGTAGTGATTCTCAAACAGTCTACGCTTTGATCGTTCCATGGAAGACCAGTAGTAGTTTCCGATGCACATCTGGTGGCATTCTTTAACCTATGGGGTTTCAGAGTGTTGATGAAACACAGAAATTGCATCGGGATTGATTAAAAGGGTCACCATGCGCACCTTCCTCCATGGGAGTAATGTCTCAAACGGTCTACGCTTTGATCGTTCCCTGGAAGACCAGTAGTAGTTTCTGATGCACATCTGGAGGCATTCTGTAATCTGTGGACTATCAGAGTGTTGTTGAAACACAGAAAATGCATCGCGATTTAATACAACAGTCACCATGCGCACTTTACTCCATGGGAGTAATGACTCAAACAGTATACGCTTTCATCGTTCCCAGGATGACCAAAAGTAGTTTCCGATGCACATCTGGTGGCATTCTGTAATCTGTAGACTATCAGAGTGTTGATGAAACACAGAAATTGTAAGGGGATTGAATACAACACTCACCATGCGCAATTTCCTCCATTGGAGTAATGTCTCAAACAGGCTACGCTTTGAACGTTCCCTAGAAGACCAGTAGTAGCTTCCGATGCACAACTGGAGGCATTCTGTAATCTGTGGATTATCAGAGTGTTGATGAAACACAGAAATTGCATCGGGTTTGCATACAACAGTCACCATGCGCACTTTGATCAATGGGAGTAATGTCTGAAACAGTCTACGCATTGATCGTTCCATGGAAGACCAGTAGTAGTTTCCGATGCACATCTGGAGGCATTCTGTAATCTGTGGACTATCAGAGTGTTGATGAAACTCAGAAATTCCATTGGGATTGAATACAACAGTCACCATGAGCACTTGCCTGCATGGGAGTAATGTCTGAAACAGTCTAAGCTTTGATCGTTCCCTGGAAGACCAGTAGTAGTTTCGATTCACATCTGAAGGCATTCTTTAATCTGTGGACCTTCAAAGTGATGATGAAACACAGTAATTGCATCGGGATTGAATACAACAGTCACCATGCGCACTTCCCTCCATGGGAGTAATGTCTCAAACAGTCAATTCTGTGATCGTTCCCAGGAAGACCATTAGTAGTTTCCATTGCATATCTGGAGGCAATCTGTAATCTGTGGACTATCAGAGTGTTGATGAAACACAGGAATTGCATCGCTATTGAATACAACAGTCACCATGCGCACTTTCCTCCAGGGGAGTAATGTCTGAAAGAGTCTAAGATTTGATCGTTCCCTGGAAGACCAGCAGTAGTTTCCGATGCACATTTGGAGGCATTCGGTAATCTGTGGACCTTCGAAGTGTTGATGAAACACAGAAATTGTATCGGGAGTGAATACAACAGCCACCATCCGCTCTTTCCTCCATTTGAGTAATGTCTGAAACAGTCTATGCTTTGATCGTTCCCAGGAAGACAAGTAGTAGATTCTGATGCACATCTGGAGCCATTCTGTAATCTGTGGACTATCAGAGTGTTGATGAAACACAGAAATGGCATTTGGATTGATAACAACAGTCACCATGCGCACTTTTCTCCACGTGAGTAATGTCTCAAACAGTCTACGCTTTGATCGTTCCCTAGAAGACCAGTAGTAGCTTCCGATGCACAACTGGAGGCATTCTGTTATCTGTTGATTATCAGAGTGTTGATGAAACACAGAAATTGCACCGGGTTTGCATACAACAGTAACCATGCGCACTTTGATCAATGGGAGTAATGTCTCAAACAGTCTACGCATTCATCGTTCCATGGAAGACCAGTAGTAGTTTCCGATGCACATCTGGAGGCATTCTGTAATCTGTGGACTATCAGAGTGTTGATGAAACACAGGAATTGCATCGCGATTGAATAAAACAGTCACCATGCGCACTTTCCTCCAGGGGAGTAATGTCTGAAAGAGTCTAAGATTTGATCGTTCCCTGGAAGACCAGCAGTAGTTTCCGATGCACATTTGGAGGCATTCTGTAATCTGTGGACCTTCGAAGTGTTGATGAAACACAGAAATTGTATCGGGAGTGAATACAACAGCCACCATCCGCTCTTTCCTCCATTTGAGTAATGTCTGAAACAGTCTATGCTTTGATCGTTCCCAGGAAGACAAGTAGTAGTTTCTGATGCACATCTGGAGGCATTCTGTAATCTGTGGACTATCAGAGTGTTGATGAAACACAGAAATGGCATTTGGATTGATAACAACCGTCACCATGCGCACTTTTCTCCACGTGAGTAATGTCTCAAACAGTCTACGCTTTGATCGTTCCCTAGAAGACCAGTAGTAGCTTCCGATGCACAACTGGAGGCATTCTGTTATCTGTGGATTATCAGAGTGTTGATGAAACACAGAAATTGCACCGGGTTTGCATACAACAGTCACCATGCGCACTTTCATCCATGGGAGTAATGTCTCAAACAGTCTACGCATTCATCGTTCCATGGAAGACCAGTAGTAGTTTCCGATGCACATCTGGAGGCATTCTGTAATCTGTGGACTATCAGAGTGTTGATGAAACTCAGCAATTTCATTGGGATTGAATACATCAGCCACCATGAGCACTTGCCTCCATGGGAGTAATGTCTGAAACAGTCTAACCTTTGATCGTTCCCCGGAAGACCAGTAGTAGTTTCGATTCACATCTGGAGGCATTCTTTAATCTGTGGACCTTCAAAGTGATGATGAAACACAGTAATTGCATCGGGATTGAATACAACAGTCACCATGCGCACTTTCCTCCATGGGAGTAATGTCTCAAACAGTCAATTATGTGATCGTTCCCAGGAAGAACAGTAGTAGTTTCCATTGCATATCTGGAGGCAATCTGTAATCTGTGGACTATGAGAGTGTTGCATCGCGTTTTAATACAAGAGTTACCATGCGTACTTTACTCCATGGGAGTAATGACAAACAGTATACGCTTTCATCGTTCCCAGGAAGACCAGTAGTAGTTTCCGATGCACATCTGGAGGCATTCTGTAATCTGTGGACTATCAGAGTGTTGATGAATCACAGAAATTCCATCGGGATTGAATACAACAGTCACCATGCGCACTTTCCTCCATGATAGTTATTCTGAAACAGTCTACGCTTTGATCGATTCCAGGAAGACCAGTTGTAGTTTCCGATGCACATCTGGTGGCATTCTGTAATCTTTGGACTATCAGAGTGTTGATGAAACACAGAAATTCCATCGGTAATGAATACAACAGTCACCATGCGCACTTTCCTCCATGGGATTGATTCCTAAACAGTCTACGCTTTGATCGTTCCCTCGAAGGCCAGTAGTAGTTTCCGATGCACATCTGGTGGCATTCTGTAATCTGTGGACTATCAGAGTGTTGATGAAACGTAGAAATTACATCGGGTTTGCGTATAAAGGTCACCATGCTCACTTTCCTCCATGGGAGTAATGTCTCAAACAGTCTACGCTTTGATCGTTCCCTGGAAGACCAGTAGTAGCTTCCGATGCACAACTGGAGGCATTCTGTAATCTGTGGACTATCAGAGTGTTGATGAATCACAGAAATTCCATCGGGATTGAATACAACAGTCACCATGCGCACTTGCCTCCATGGGAGTAATGTCTGAAACAGTCTAAGCTTTGATCGTTCCCTGGAAGACCAGTAGTAGTTTCCGATGCACATCTGGTGGCATTCTGTAATCTGTGGACTATCAGAGTGTTTATGAAACACAGAAATTCAATCGGGATTGAATACCAAAGTCACCATGCGCACTTTCCTCCATGGGAGTGATTCTCAAACAGTCTACGCTTTGATCGTTCCCTCGGAGACCAGTAGTAGTTTCCGATGCACATCTGGTGTCATTCTGTCATATGTGGACTATTAGAGTGTTGATGAAACGCAGAAACTACATCGGGCTTGCATACAACAGTCACCATGCGCACATTCCTCCATGGGAGTGATTCTCAAACAGTGTACGCTTTGATCGTTCCCTGGAAGACCAGTTGTAGTTTCCGATGCACATCTGGTGGCATTCTGTAATCTGTGGACTATCAGAGTGTTGATGAAACACAGGAATTGCATCGGGTTTGCATACAACAGTCATCATTCGCACTTTCATCCATGGGAGTAATGTCTCAAACAGTCTACGCATTGATCGTTCCCTGGAAGACCAGTAGTAGTTTCCGATGCACATCTGGAGGCATTCTGTAATCTGTGGACTATCAGAGTGTTGATGAAACTCAGAAATTCCATTGGGATTGAATACAACAGACACCATGCGCTCTTGCCTCCATGGGAGTAATGTCTGAAACAGTCTAAGCTTTGATCGTTCCCTGGAAGATCAGTAGTAGTTTCGATTCACATCTTGAGGCATTCTGTAATCTGTGGACCTTCAAAGTGTTGATGAAACACAGTAATTGCATCGGGATTGAATACAATAGTCACCATGCACACTTTCCTCCATGGGAGTAATGTCTCAAACAGTCAATTCTGAGATCGTTCCCTGGAAGACCAGTAGTAGTTTCCATTGGATATCTGGAGGCAATCCGTAATCTGTGGACTATCAGAGTGTTGATGAAACACAGGAATTGCATCGCGATTGAATACAACAGTCACCATGCGCACTTTCCTCCACGGGAGTAATGTCTGAAACAGTCTAAGATTTGATCGTTCCCTGGAAGACCAGCAGTAGTTTTCGATGCAAATCTGGAGGCATTCTGTAATCTGTGGACCTTCAAATTTGTTGATGAAACACAGAAATTGCATCGGGAGTGAATACAACAGCCACCATCCGCTCTTTCCTCCATGGGAGTAATGTCTCAAACAGTCTATGCTTTGATCGTTCCCAGGAAGACAAGTAGTAGTTTCCGATGCACATCTGGAGACAATCTGTAATCTGTGGACTATCAGAGTGTTGATGAAACACAGAAACTGCATCGGGATTGAATACAACAGTCATCAAACGCACTTTCCTCCATGGGAGTAATATCTGAATCAGTCTAAGCTTTGATCCTTCCCTGGAAGACCAGCAGTAGTTTAGATTCACATCTGGAGATATTCTGTAATCTGTGGACCTTCAAATGTTGATGAAACAGAGAAATTGCATCGTCATTAAATACAACAGTCACCATGCGCACGTTCCTCCATGGGAGTAATGCCTCAAACAGACTACGACTTGATCGTTCCCTGGAAGACCAGTAGTAGTTTCCGATGCACATTTGGAGGCAATCCGTAATCTGAGGTCTATCTAGGAGTTGATGAAAAACAGAAATTGCATCGTCATTGAATACAACAGTCACCATGCGCACCTTCATCCATGGGAGTAATGTCTCAAACAGTCTACGCCTTGATCGATCCCTGGAAGACCAGTAGTAGTTTCCGATGCACATCTGGAAGCATTCTGTAATCTGTGGACTATCAGAGTGTTGTTGAAACACAGAAATTGCATCGGGATTGAATACAACAGTCACCATGCGCACTTGCCTCCATGGGAGTAATGTCTGAAACAGTCTAAGCTTTGATCGTTCCCTGGAAGACCAGTAGTAGTTTTCGATGCACATCTGGATTCATTCTGTAATCTGTGGACTATCAGAGTGTTGATGACACACAGATATTCCATCGGAATTGAAAACAACAATCACCATGCGCACTTTCATCCATGGGAGTGATTCTGAAACAGTCTACGCTTTGATCATTCCCTGGAAGACCAGTAGTAGTTTCCGATGCACATCTTGTGGCATTCTGTAATCTGTGGACTATCAGAGTGTTGATGAAACACAGAAATTCCATTGGGATTAAATACACCAGTCACCATTCGCACTTTTCTCCACGGGAGTAATGTCTCAAACAGTCTACGCTTTGATTGTTCCCTGGAAGACCAGTAGTAGCTTCCGATGCACATCTGGATTCATTCTGTAATCTGTGGACTATCAGAGTGTTGCTGAAACACAGAAATTCCATCGGGATTGAATACAACAGTCACCATGTGCACTTTCCTCCATGGGAGTGATTCTCAAACGGTCTACGCTTTGATCGTTCAATCGAAGACCAGTAGTAGTTTCCGATGCACATCTGGTGGCATTCTGTAATCTGTGGACTATCAGAGTGTTGATGAAACGCAGAAATTACATCGGGTTTGCATACAACAGTCACCATGCGCACTTTCATCCATGGGAGTAATGTACAAACAGTCTACACTTTGATCGTTCCCTGGAAGACCAGTAGTAGTTTCCGATGCAAATCTGGAGGCATTCTGTAATCTGTAGACTATCAGAGTGTTGATGAAACGCAGAAATTACATCGGGTTTGGATATAACAGTCACCATGAGCACTTTCCTCCATGGGAGTAATGTCTCAAACAGTCCACGCTTTGATCGTTCCCTGGATGACCAGTAGTAGTTTCCGATGCACATCTGGAGGCATTCCGTAATCTGTGGACTATCAGAGTGTTGATGAAACACAGAAATTACATAGGGATGGAATACAACAGTCAACAACGCACTTTCCACCATGGGAGTAATGTCTGAAACAGTCTAAGCTTTGATCCTTACCTGGAAGACCAGTAGTAGTTTTCGATGCACATCTGGATTCATTCTGTAATCTGTGGACTATCAGAGTGTTGATGAAACACAGATATTCCATCGGGATTGAATACAACAGTCACCATGCGCACTTTCCCCATAGGAGTGACTCTGAAACAGTCTACGCTTTGATCGTTCCCTGGAAGACCAGTAGTAGTTTCCGACGCACATCTGGTGGCATTCTGTAATCTTTGGACTATCAGAGAATTGATGAAACACAGAAATTCCATCGGGATTGAATACAACAGTCACCATTCGCACTTTTCTCCACGGGAGTAATGTCTCAAACAGTCTACGCTTTCATCGTTCCCTGGAAGACCAGTAGTAGCTTCCGATGCACATCTGGTGGCATTCTTTAATCTGTGGACTATCAGAGTGTTGAAGAAACTCAGAAATTCCATTGGGATTGAATACAACAGTCACCATGCGCACTTTCCTCCATGGGAGTGATTCTCAACCAGTCTACGCCTTGATCGTTCCCCCGAAGACCAGTAGTAGTTTCCGATGCACATCTGGTGGCATTCTGTAATCTGTGGACTATCAGAGTGTTGATGAAACCCAGAAATTACATCGGGTTTGCATACAACAGTCACCATGCGCACTTTCATCCATGGGAGTAATGTACAAACAGTCTACGCTTTGATCGTTCCCTGGAAGACCAGTAGTAGTTTCCGATGCACATCTGGAGGCATTCTGTAATCCGTGGACTATCAGAGTGTTGATGAAACACAGAAATTCCATCGGAATAGAATACAACAGTCACCATCTGCACATTCCTCCATGGGAGTGATTCTCAAACAGTCTACGCTTTGATCGTTCCTTGGAAGACCAGTTGTAGTTTCCGATGCACATCTGGTGGCATTCTGTAATCTGTGGACTATCAGAGTGTTGATGAAACACAGAAATTGCATCTTGTTTTATACAACAGTCACCATGCGCACTTTCATCCATGGGAGTAATGTATCAAACAGTCTACGCATTGATCGTTCCCTGGAAGACCAGTAGTAGTTTCCGATGCACATCTGGAGGCATTCTGTAATCTGTGGACTATCAGAGTGTTGAAGAAACTCAGAAATTCCATTGGGATTGAATACAACAGTCACCATGAGCACTTGCCTCCATGGGAGTAATGTCTGAAACAGTCTAAGCCTTGATCGTTCCCTGGAAGACCAGTAGTAGTTTCGATTCACATCTGGAGGCATTCTGTAATCTGTGGACCTTCAAAGTGTCGATGAAACACAGTAATTGTATCGGGATTGAATACAGCAGTCACCATGCGCACTTTCCTCCATGGGAGTAATGTCTCAAACATTCAATTCTGTGATCGTTCCCAGGAAGACCAGTAGTAGTTTCCATTGCATATCTGGAGGCAATCCGTAATCTGTGGACTATCACAGTGTTGATGAAACACAGGAATTGCATCGCGATTGAATACAACAGTCACCATCCGCACTTCCTCCACGGAAGTAATGTCTGAAACAGTCTAAGATGTGATCGTTCCCTGGAAGACCATCAGTAGTTTCCGATGCACATCTGGAGGCATTCTGTAATCTTCGGACCTTCAAAGTGATGATGAAACACAGATATTGCATCGGGAGTGAATACAAAAGCCCCCATCCGCTCTTTCCTCCATTGGAGTAATGTCTGAAACAGTCTATGCTTTGATCGTTCCCAGGAAGACAAGTAGTAGTTCCCGATGCACATCTGGAGGCATTCTGTAATCTGTGGACTTTCAAAGTGTTGATGAAACACAGATATTGCATCGGGATTGAATACAACAGTCACCATGCACACTTTCCTGCACGGGTACAATGTCTGAAACAGTCTAAGATTTGATCGTTGCCTGGAAGTCCAGCAATAGTTTCCGATGCACATCTGGAGGCATTCTGTAATCTGTGGACCTTCAAAGTGTTGATGAAACACAGAAATTGCATCGGGATTGAATACAACAGTCACCAAATGCACTTTCCTCCATGGGAGTAATGTCTGAAACAGTACAAGCTTTGATCCTTCCCTGGAAGAGCAGCAATAGTTTAGATTCACATCTGGAGGCATTCTGTAATCTGTGGACCTTCAAATGTTGATGAAACACAGAAATTGCATCGGCATTGAATACAACAGTCGAAATGCGCACCTTCCTCCATGGGAGTAATGTCTCCAACAGTCGACGCCTTGATCGTTCCCTGGAAGACCAGTAGTAGTTTCCGATGCACATCTGGAAGCATTCTGTAATCTGTGGACTATCAGAGTGTTGTTGAAACACAGAAATTGCATCGCGATTTAATACAAGAGTCACCATGCGCACTTTACTCCATGGGAGTAATGACTCAAACAGTATACGCTTTCATCGTTCCCAGAAGACCAGTAGTAGTTTGCGATGCACATCTGGAGGCATTCTGTAATCTGCAGACTATCAGAGTGTTAATGAAACACAGAAATTGCATCGGGATTGAATACAACAGTCACCATGCGCACTTGCCTCCATGGGAGTAATGTCTGAAACAGTCTAAGCTTTGATCGTTCCCTGGAAGACCAGTAGTAGTTTTCGATGCACATCTGGATTCATTCTGTAATCTGTGGACTATCAGAGTGTTGATGACACACAGATATTCCATCGGGATTGAAAACAACAATCACCATGCGCACTTTCATCCATGGGAGTGATTCTGAAACAGTCTACGCTTTGATCATTCCCTGGAAGACCAGTAGTAGTTTCCGATGCACATCTGGTGGCATTCTGTAATCTGTGGACTATCAGAGTGTTGATGAAACACAGAAATTCCATTGGGATTAAATACACCAGTCACCATTCGCACTTTTCTCCACGGGAGTAATGTCTCAAACAGTCTACGCTTTGATTGTTCCCTGGAAGACCAGTAGTAGCTTCCGATGCACATCTGGATTCATTCTGTAATCTGTGGACTATCAGAGTGTTGCTGAAACACAGAAATTCCATCGGGATTGAATACAACAGTCACCATGTGCACTTTCCTCCATGGGAGTGATTCTCAAACGGTCTACGCTTTGATCGTTCAATCGAAGACCAGTAGTAGTTTCCGATGCACATCTGGTGGCATTCTGTAATCTGTGGACTATCAGAGTGTTGATGAAACGCAGAAATTACATCGGGTTTGCATACAACAGTCACCATGCGCACTTTCATCCATGGGAGTAATGTACAAACAGTCTACACTTTGATCGTTCCCTGGAAGACCAGTAGTAGTTTCCGATGCACATCTGGAGGCATTCTGTAATCTGTAGACTATCAGAGTGTTGATGAAACGCAGAAATTACATCGGGTTTGGATATAACAGTCACCATGAGCACTTTCCTCCATGGGAGTAATGTCTCAAACAGTCCACGCTTTGATCGTTCCCTGGATGACCAGTAGTAGTTTCCGATGCACATCTGGAGGCATTCCGTAATCTGTGGACTATCAGAGTGTTGATGAAACACAGAAATTGTATAGGGATGGAATACAACAGTCAACAACGCACTTTCCACCATGGGAGTAATGTCTGAAACAGTCTAAGCTTTGATCCTTACCTGGAAGACCAGCAGTAGTTTAGATTCACATCTGGAGGCATTCTGTAATCGGTGGACCTTCAAATGTTGATGAAACACAGAAATTGCATCGGCACTGAATACAACAGTCGCCATGCGCACCTTCCTCTATGGGAGTATGTCTCAAACAGTCTACGCCTTGATCGTTCCCTGGAAGACCAGCAGTAGTTTCCGATGCACATCTGGAGGCATTCCGTAATCTGAGGTCTATCTGGGTGTTGATGAAAAACAGAAATTGCATCGTCATTGAATACAACAGTCACCATGCGCACCTTCCTCCATGGGAGTAATGTCTCAAACAGTCTACGCTTTGAGCGTTCCCCGGGAAGACCAGTAGTAGTTTTCGATGCACATCTGGATTCATTCTGTAATCTGTGGACTATCAGAGTGTTGATGAAACACAGATATTCCATCGGGATTGAATACAACAGTCACCATGCGCACTTTCCCCATAGGAGTGACTCTGAAACAGTCTACGCTTTCATCGTTCCCTGGAAGACCAGTATTAGTTTCCGACGCACATCTGGTGGCATTCTGTAATCTGTGGACTATCAGAGAATTGATGAAACACAGAAATTCCATCGGGATTGAATACAACAGTCACCATTCGCACTTTTCTCCACGGGAGTAATGTCTCAAACAGTCTACGCTTTCATCGTTCCCTGGAAGACCAGTAGTAGCTTCCGATGCACATCTGGTGGCATTCTTTAATCTGTGGACTATCAGAGTGTTGCTGAAACACAGAAATTCCATAGGGATTGAATAAAACAGTCACCATGCGCACTTTCCTCCATGGGAGTGATTCTCAACCAGTCTACGCCTTGATCGTTCCCCCGAAGACCAGTAGTAGTTTCCGATGCACATCTGGTGGCATTCTGTAATCTGTGGACTATCAGAGTGTTGAAGAAACTCAGAAATTCCATTGGGATTGAATACAACAGTCACCATGAGCACTTGCCTCCATGGGAGTAATGTCTGAAACAGTCTAAGCCTTGATCGTTCCCTGGAAGACCAGTAGTAGTTTCGATTCACATCTGGAGGCATTCTGTAATCTGTGGACCTTCAAAGTGTCGATGAAACACAGTAATTGTATCGGGATTGAATACAGCAGTCACCATGCGCACTTTCCTCCATGGGAGTAATGTCTCAAACATTCAATTCTGTGATCGTTCCCAGGAAGACCAGTAGTAGTTTCCATTGCATATCTGGAGGCAATCCGTAATCTGTGGACTATCACAGTGTTGATGAAACACAGGAATTGCATCGCGATTGAATACAACAGTCACCATCCGCACTTCCTCCACGGAAGTAATGTCTGAAACAGTCTAAGATTTGATCGTTCCCTGGAAGACCATCAGTAGTTTCCGATGCACATCTGGAGGCATTCTGTAATCTTCGGACCTTCAAAGTGATGATGAAACACAGATATTGCATCGGGAGTGAATACAACACCCCCATCCGCTCTATCCTCCATTGAAGTAATGTCTGAAACAGTCTATGCTTTGATCGTTCCCAGGAAGACAAGTAGTAGTTTCCGATGCACATCTGGAGGCATTCTGTAATCTGTGGACCTTCAAAGTGTTGAAGAAACACAGAAATTGCATCGGGATTGAATACAACAGTCACCAAATGCACTTGCCTCCATGGGAGTAATGTCTGAAACAGTACAAGCTTTGATCCTTCCCTGGAAGAGCAGCAATAGTTTAGATTCACATCTAGAGGCATTCTGTAATCTGTGGACCTTCAAATGTTGATGAAACACAGAAATTGCATCGGCATTGAATACAACAGTCACCATGCGCACTTTCCTCCATGGGAGTTATTCTCAAACAGTCTACGCTTTGATCGTTCCCTCGAAGACCAGTAGTAGTTTCCGATGCACATCTGGTGGCATTCTGTAATCTGTGGACTATCAGAGTGTTGATGAAACGCTGAAATTTCATCGGGTTTGCATACAACAGTCACCATGCCCATTTTTCTCCATGGGAGTAATGTCTCAAACAGTCTACGCTTTGATCGTTCCCTGGAAGACCAGCTGTAGTTTCCGATGCACATCTGGAGGCATTCTGTAATCTGTGGACCTTCAAAGTGTTGATGAAACACAGAAATTGCATCGGGAGTGAATACAACAGCCACCATCCGCTCTTTCCTCCATGGAAGTGATGTCTGAAACAGTCTATGCTTTAATCGTTCCCAGGAAGACAAGTAGTAGCTTCCGATGCACATCTGGAGACAATCTGTAATCTGTGGACTATCAGAGTGTTGATGAAACACAGAAAATGCATCGGGATTGAATAGAACAGTCACCAAACGCACTTTCCTCCATGGGAGTAATGTCTGAAACTGTCTAAGCTTTGATTCTTCCCTCGAAGACCAGCAGTAGTTTAGATTCACATCTGGAGGCATTCTGTAATCTGTGGACCTTCAAATGTTGATGAAACACAGAAATTGCATCGGCATTGTATACAACAGTCACCATCCGCACCTTCCTCCATGGGAGTAAAGTCTCAAACAGTCTACGCCTTGATCGTTCTTGGAAGACCAGTAGTAGTTTCCGATGCACATCTGGAGGCATTCCGTAATCTGAGGTCTATCTGTATGTTGATGAAAAACAGAAATTGCATCGTCATTGAATACAACAGTCACCATGCGCACCTTCATCCATGGGAGTAATGTCTCAAACAGTCTACGCCCTGATCGATCCCTGGCAGACCAGTAGTAGTTTCCGATGCACATCTGGAAGCATTCTGTAATCTGTGGACTATCAGAGTGTTGTTGAAACACAGAAATTGCATCACGATTTAATGCAAGAGTCACCATGCGCACTTTACTCCATGGGAGTAATGACTCAAACAGTATACGCTTTCATCGATCCCAGGAAGACCAGTAGTAGTTTCCGATGCACATCTGGAATCATTCTGTAATCTGTAGACTATCAGAGTGTTGATGAAACACAGAAATTGTATGGGGATTGAATACAACAGTCACCATGCGCACTTGCCTCCATGGGAGTAATGCCTCAAACTGTCTAAGCTTTGATCGTTCCTTGGAAGACCAGTAGTAGTTTCGATTCACATCTGGAGGCATTATGTAATCTGTGGACCTTCAAAGTGTTGATGAAACACAGAAATATCATCGGGAGTGAATACAACAGCCACCATCCGCTCTTTCCTCCATGTGAGTAATGTCTGGAACAGTCTATGCTTTGATCTTTCCCAGGAAGACAAGTAGTAGTTTCCGATGCACATCTGGAGACAATCTGTAATCTGTGGACTATCAGAGTGTTGATGAAACACAGAAATTGCATCATGATTGAATACACTAGTCACCATGCGCACTTGCCTCCATGGGAGTATTGTCTGAAACAGTCTAAGCTTTGATCGTTCCCTGGAAGACCAGTAGTAGTTTCGATTCACATCTGGAGGCATTCTGTAATCTGTGGACCTTCAAAGTTTTGATGAAACACAGAAATTGCATCGGCATTGAATACAACAGTCACCATGCGCACCTTCCTCCATGGGAGCAATGTCTCAAACAGTCTACGCTTTGATATTTCCCTGGAACACCAGTAGTAGTTTTCGATGCACATCTGGAGGCATTCTGTAATCTGTGGACTATCAGAGTGTTGATGAAACACAGAAATTGCATCGGGATTGAATACAACAGTCACCATGCGCACTTTCCTCCATGGGAGTAATGTCTCAAACAGTCTACGCATTCATCAATCCCTGTAAGACCAGTAGTAGTTTCCGATGCACATCTGCAGGCATTCTGTAATCTGTGGACTATCAGAGTGTTGATCAAACACAGAAATTGCATCGGGATTGAATACAACAGTCACCATGCGCACTTTCCTCCATGGTAGTGATTCTCAAACAGTCTATGCTTTGATCCTTCCCTGGAAGACCAGTTGTAGTTTCCGATGCACATCTGGTGGCATTCTGTTATCTGTGGACTATCAGAGTGTTGATGAAACACAGAAATTCCATCGGGATTGAATACAACAGTCACCATGCGCACTTTCCTCCATGGGAGTGATTCTCAAGCAGTCTACGCTTTGATCGTTCCCTCGAAGACCAGTAGTAGTTTCCGATGCACATCTGGTGGCATTCTGTAATCTGTGGACTATCAGAGTGTTGATGAAACGCTGAAATTTCATCGGGTTTGCATACAACAGTCACCATGCCCACTTTCCTCCATGGGAGTAATGTCTCAAACAGTCTACACCTTGATCGTTCCTGGAAGACCAGTAGTAGTTTCCGATGCACATCTGGAGGCATTCCGAAATCTGAGATCTATCTGGGTGTTGATGAAAAACAGAAATTGCATCGTCATTGAATACAACAGTCGCCATCCGCACATTCCTCCATGGGAGTAAAGTCTCAAACAGTCTACGCCTTGATCGTTCTTGGAAGACCAGTAGTAGTTTCCGATGCACATCTGGAAGCATTCCGTAATCTGAGGTCTATCTGTATGTTGATGAAAAACAGAAATTGCATCGTCATTGAATACAACAGTCACCATGCGCACCTTCATCCATGGGAGTAATGTCTCAAACAGTCTACGCCCTGATCGATCCCTGGCAGACCAGTAGTAGTTTCCGATGCACATCTGGAAGCATTCTGTAATCTGTGGACTATCAGAGTGTTGTTGAAACACAGAAATTGCATCACGATGTAATGCAAGAGTCACCATGCGCACTTTACGCCATGGGAGTAATGACACAAACAGTATACGCTTTCATCGATCCCAGGAAGACCAGTAGTAGTTTCCGATGCACATCTGGAATCATTCTGTAATCTGTAGACTATCAGAGTGTTGATGAAACACAGAAATTGTATGGGGATTGAATACAACAGTCACCATGCGCACTTGCCTCCATGGGAGTAATGCCTCAAACTGTCTAAGCTTTGATCGTTCCTTGGAAGACCAGTAGTAGTTTCGATTCACATCTGGAGGCATTATGTAATCTGTGGACCTTCAAAGTGTTGATGATACACAGAAATATCATCGGGAGTGAATACAACAGCCACCATCCGCTCTTTCCTCCATGTGAGTAATGTCTGGAACAGTCTATGCTTTGATCTTTCCCAGGAAGACAAGTAGTAGTTTCCGATGCACATCTGGAGACAATCTGTAATCTGTGGACTATCAGAGTGTTGATGAAACACAGAAATTGCATCGGGATTGAATACACTAGTCACCATGCGCACTTGCCTCCATGGGAGTATTGTCTGAAACAGTCTAAGCTTTGATCGTTCCCTGGAAGACCAGTAGTAGTTTCGATTCACATCTGGAGGCATTCTGTAATCTGTGGACCTTCAAAGTTTTGATGAAACACAGAAATTGCATCGGCATTGAATACAACAGTCACCATGCGCACCTTCCTCCATGGGAGCAATGTCTCAAACGGTCTACGCTTTGATATTTCCCTGGAACACCAGTAGTAGTTTTCGATGCACATCTGGAGGCATTCTGTAATCTGTGAACTATCAGAGTGATGATGAAACACAGAAATTGAATCGGGATTGAATACAACAGTCATCATGCGCACTTTCCTCCATGGGAGTAATGTCTCAAACAGTCTACGCATTCATCAATACCTGTAAGACCAGTAGTAGTTTCCGATGCACATCTGCAGGCATTCTGTAATCTGTGGACTATCAGAGTGTTGATGAAACACAGAAATTGCATCAGGATTGAATACAACAGTCACCAAGCGCAGTTTCCTCCATGGTAGTGATTCTCAAACAGTCTATGCTTTGATCCTTCCCTGGAAGACCAGTTGTAGTTTCCGATGCACATCTGGTGGCATTCTGTTATCTGTGGACTATCAGAGTGTTGATGAAACACAGAAATTCCATCGGGATTGAATACAACAGTCACCATGCCCACTTTCCTCCATGGGAGTAATGTCTCAAACAGTCTACGCTTTGATCGTTCCCTGGAAGACCAGTTGTAGTTTCCGATGCACATCTGGAGGCATTCTGTAATCTGTGGACAATCAGAGTGTTGATGAAACACAGAAATTGCATCGGGATTGAATACAACAGTCACCATACGCACTTTCATCATGGGAGTAATGTCTGAAAGTGTCTAAGCTTTGATCGTACCCTCTAAGACCAGCAGTAGTTTAGATTCACATCTGGAGGCATTCTGTAATCTGTGGAACCTCAAATGTTGATGAAACACAGAAATTGCATCGGCATTGTATACAACAGTCGCCATGCGTACCTTCCTCCATGGGAGTAATGTCTCAAACAGTCTACGCCTTGATCGTTCCTGGAAGACCAGTAGTAGTTTCCGATGCACATCTGGAGGCATTCCGAAATCTGAGATCTATCTGGGTGTTGATGAAAAACAGAAATTGCATCGTCATTGAATACAACAGTCACCATGCGCACCTTCATCCATGGGAGTAATGTCTCAAACAGTCTACGATTTGATCGATCCCTGGAAGATCAGTAGTAGTTTCCGATGCACATCTGGAAGCATTGTGTAATCTGTGGACTATCAGAGTGTTGTTGAAACACAGAAATTGCATCGCGATTTAATGCAAGAGTCACCATGCGCACTTTACTCCATGGGAGTAATGACTCAAACAGTATACGCTTTCATCGTTCCCAGGAAGACCAGTAGTAGTTTCCGATGCACATCTGGAGGCATTCTGTAATCTGTAGACTATCAGAGTGTTGATGAAACACAGAAATTGTATGGGGATTGAATACAACAGTCACCATGCGCACTTTCCTCCATGGGAGTAATGTCTGAAACAGTCTAAGCTTTGATCGTTCCCTGGAAGACCAGTAGTAGTTTCGATTCACATCTGGAGGCATTCTGTAATCTGTGGACCTTCAAAGTGTCGATGAAACACAGAAATTGCATCGGGTTTGCATACAACAGTCAGCAAGCGCACTTTCCTCCATGGGAGTAATGTCTCAAACAGTCTACGCATTGATCGTTCCCTGGAAGACCAGTAGTAGCTTCCGATGCACATCTGGAGGCATTCTGTAATCTGTGGACTATCAGGGTGTTGATGAAACCTAGAAATTCCATTGGGATTGAATACAACAGTCACAATGCGCTCTTGCCTCCATAGGAGTAATGTCTGAAACAGTCTAAGATTTGACCGTTCCCTGGAAGACCAGCAGTATTTTCCGATGCACATCTGGAGGCATTCTGTAATCTGTGGACCTTCAAAGTGTTGATGAAACACAGAAATTGCATCGGGAGTGAATACAACAGCCACCATCCGCTCTTTCCTCCATGGAAGTTATGTCTGAAACAGTCTATGCTTTAATCGTTCCCAGGAAGACAAGTAGTAGCTTCCGATGCACATCTGGAGACAATCTGTAATCTGTGGACTATCAGAGTGTTGATGAAACACAGAAAATGCATCGGGATTGAATAGAACAGTCACCAAACGCACTTTCCTCCATGGGAGTAATGTCTGAAACTGTCTAAGCTTTGATCCTTCCCTCGAAGACCAGCAGTAGTTTAGATTCAGATCTGGAGGCATTCTGTAATCTGTGGACCTTCAAATGTTGATGAAACACAGAAATTGCATCGGCATTGAATACAACAGTCACCATGCGCACCTTCATCCATGGGAGTAATGTCTCAAACAGTCTACGCCCTGATCGATCCCTGGCAGACCAGTAGTAGTTTCCGATGCACATCTGGAAGCATTCTTTAATCTGTGGACTATCAGAGTGTTGTTGAAACACAGAAATTGCATCACGATTTAATGCAAGAGTCACCATGCGCACTTTACTCCATGGGAGTAATGACTCAAACAGTATACGCTTTCATCGATCCCAGGAAGACCAGTAGTAGTTTCCCATGCACATCTGGAATCATTCTGTAATCTGTAGACTATCAGAGTGTTGATGAAACACAGAAATTGTATGGGGATTGAATACAACAGTCACCATGCGCACTTGCCTCCATGGGAGTAATGCCTCAAACTGTCTAAGCTTTGATCGTTCCTTGGAAGACCAGTAGTAGTTTCGATTCACATCTGGAGGCATTATGTAATCTGTGGACCTTCAAAGTGTTGATGAAACACAGAAATATCATCGGGAGTGAATACAACAGCCACCATCCGCTCTTTCCTCCATGTGAGTAATGTCTGGAACAGTCTATGCTTTGATCTTTCCCAGGAAGACAAGTAGTAGTTTCCGATGCACATCTGGAGACAATCTGTAATCTGTGGACTATCAGAGTGTTGATGAAACACAGAAATTGTATGGGGATTGAATACAACAGTCACCATGCGCACTTGCCTCCATGGGAGTAATGCCTCAAACTGTCTAAGCTTTGATCGTTCCTTGGAAGACCAGTAGTAGTTTCGATTCACATCTGGAGGCATTCTGTAATCTGTGGACCTTCAAAGTTTTGATGAAACACAGAAATTGCATCGGCACTGAATACAACAGTCACCATGCGCACCTTCCTCCATGGGAGCAATGTCTCAAACAGTCTAGGCTTTGATATTTGCCTGGAACACCAGTAGTAGTTTTCGATGCACATCTGGAGGCATTCTGTAATCTGTGGACTATCACAGTGTCGATGAAACACAGAAATTCCATCGGGATTGAATACAACAGTCACCATGCGCACTTTCCCCCATAGGAGTGATTCTCAAACAGTCTACGCTTTGATCGTTTCCTGGAAGTCCAGTAGTAGTTTCCGATGCACATCTAGTGGCATTCTGTAATCTGTGGACTATCAGAGTGTTGATGAAACCCAGAAATTACATCGGGTTTGCATACAACAGTCACCATTCGCACTTCTCTCTATGGGAGTAATGTCAGAAACAGTCCACGCTTTGATCGTTCCCTGGAAGACCAGTAGTAGTTTCCGATGCACATCTGGTATCATTCTGTAATCTGTGGACTATCAGAGTGTTGATGAAACCCAGAAATTACATCGGGTTTGCATACAACAGTCACCATGCGCACTTTCCTCCATGGGAGTAATGTCTCAAACAGTCTACGCTTTGATCGTTCCCTGGAAGACCAGTAGTAGTTTCCGATGCACATGTGCAGGCACTCTGTAATCTGTGGACTATCAGAGTGTTGATGAAACACAGAAATTCCATCGGGATTGAATACAACAGTCACCATGCGCACTTTCCTCCATGGTAGTGATTTTCAAACAGTCTACGCTTTGATCGTTCCCAGGAAGACCAGTAGTAGTTTCCGATGCACATCTGGAGAATTTCTCTAATCTGTGGACTATCAGAGTGTTGATAAAACACAGAAATGACATCGGGATTGAATACAACAGTAACCATGCGCACTTTCCTACATGGTAGTAATATCTGAAACAGTCTAACTTTGATCGTTCCCTGGAAGACCAGTAGCAGTTGCGATTCACAACTGGAGGCATTCTGTAATCTGTGTACCTTCAAAGTGTTGATGAAACACAGAAATTGCATCGGCATTGAATACAACAGTCACCATGCGCACCTTCCTCCATGGGAGCAATGTCTCAAACAGTATTCGCCTTGATCGTTCCCTGGCAGACCAGTATTAGTTTCCGATGCACATCTGGAGGCATTCCGTAATCTGTGGTCTGTCTGGGTGTTGATGAAAAACAGAAATTGCATCGGGATTGAATACAACAGTCACCATGCGCACCGTCCGCCATGGGAGTAATGTCTCAAACAGTCTACTCCTTGATCGTTCCCAGGAAGACCAGTGGTAGTTTCCGATGCACATCTGGAGACAATCTGTAATCTGTGGACTATCAGAGTATTGATGAAACACAGAAATTGCATCGGGATTGAAAACAAGAGTCACCATGCGCACTTTCCTCCATGAGAGTAATGTCTGACACAGTCTAAGCTTTGATCGTTCCCTGGAGACAAGTAGTAGTTTCGATTCACATCTGGAGGCATTCTGTAAACTGTGGACCTTCAAAGTGTTGATGAAACACAGAAATTGCATCGGCATTTAATACAACAGTCACCATGCGCACCTTCCTCCATGGGAGTATTGTCTCAAACAGTCTAAGCCTTGATCGTTCCCTGGAAGACCAGTAGCAGTTTTCGATGAACATCTGGAGGCATTCCGTAATCTGTGGTGTATCTGGGTTTTAATGAAAAACAGAAATAGCATCGGCATTGAATACAACAGTCAACATGCCTCCTTCCTCCATGGGAGTAATGTCTCAAACAGTCTACGTCTTGATCGTTCCCTTGAAGGCCAGTAGTAGTTTCCGATGCACATCTGGAGGCATTCTGCAATCTGTGGACTATCAGAGTGTTGTTGAAACACAGAAATTGCATCGCGATTTAATACAAGAGTCACCATGCGCACTTTCCTCCATGGGAGTAATGTCTCAAACAGTCTACGCTTTTATCGTTCCCAGGAAGACCAGTAGTAGTTTCCGATACACATCTGGTATCATTCTGTAATCTGTGGACTATCAGAGCGTTGATGAAACACAGAAATTCCATCGGGATTGAATACAACAGTCACCATGCGCACTTTCCTCCATGGGAGTAATTCTCAAACAGTCTACGCTTTGATCGTTCCCTGGAAGACCAGTAGTAGTTTCCGATGCACATGTGCAGGCACTCTGTAATCTGTGGACTATCGGAGTGTTGTTGAAACACAGAAATTGCATCGCGATTTAATACAAGAGTCACCATGCGCACTTTCCTCCATGGGAGTAATGTCTCAAACAGTCTACGCTTTCATCTTTCCCAGGAAGACCTGTAGTAGTTTCCGATGCACATCTGGTGGCATTCTGTAGTCTGTGGAGTATCAGAGTGTTGATGAAACACAGAAATTGCTTCGAGATTGAATAACACAGTCACCATGCGCACTTTCCTCCATCATAGTAATGTCTCAAACAGTCTACGCATTGATCGTTCCCTGGAAGACCAGTAGTCGTTTCCGATGCACATCTGGAGGCATTCTGTAATCTGTGGACTATCAGAGTGTTGACGAAACACAGAAATTGCATCGGGATTGAATACATCAGTCACCATGCGCAGCTTCCTCCATGGGAGTAATGTCTGAAACATCCTACGCCTTGATCGTTCCCTGGAAGACCAGTAGTAGTTTCCGATGCACATCTGGAGGCATTCCGTAATCTGTGGACTATCAGAGTGTTGATGAAACACAGACATTGCATCGGGATTGAATACAACAGTCACCATGCGCACATTCCTCCATAGGAGTGATTCTCAAACAGTCCACGCTTTGATCGTTTACTGGAAGTCCAGTAGTAGTTTCCGATGCACATATGGTGGCATTCTGTAATCTGTGGACTATCAGAGTGTTGATGAAGCACAGAAATTCCATCGTGATTGAATACAACAGTCACCATGCGCACTTTCCTCCATATGAGTGATTCTCAAACAGTCTACGCTTTTATCGTTCCCTCGAAGACCAGTAGTAGTTTCCGATGCACATCTGGTTGCATTCTGTAATCTGTGGACTATCAGAGTGTTGATGAAACCCAGAAATTACATCGGGTTTGCATACAACAGTCACCATGCGCACTTTCCTCCTTGGGAGTAATGTCTCAAACAGTCTACGCTTTGATCGTTCCCTGGAAGACCAGTAGTAGTTTCCGATGCACATGTGCAGGCACTCTGTAATCTGTGGACTATCAGAGTGTTGATGAAACACAGAAATTCCATCGGGATTGAATACAACAGTCACCATGCGCACTTTCCTCCATGGTAGTGATTTTCAAACAGTCTACGCTTTGATCGTTCCCAGGAAGACCAGTAGTAGTTTCCGATGCACATCTGGAGAATTTCTCTAATCTGTGGACTATCAGAGTGTTGATAAAACACAGAAATGACATCGGGATTGAATACAACAGTAACCATGCGCACTTTCCTACATGGTAGTAATATCTGAAACAGTCTAACTTTGATCGTTCCCTGGAAGACCAGTAGCAGTTGCGATTCACAACTGGAGGCATTCTGTAATCTGTGTACCTTCAAAGTGTTGATGAAACACAGAAATTGCATCGGCATTGAATACAACAGTCACCATGCGCACCTTCCTCCATGGGAGCAATGTCTCAAACAGTATTCGCCTTGATCGTTCCCTGGCAGACCAGTAGTAGTTTCCGATGCACATCTGGAGGCATTCCGTAATCTGTGGTCTGTCTGGGTGTTGATGAAAAACAGAAATTGCATCGGGATTGAATACAACAGTCACCATGCGCACCGTCCGCCATGGGAGTAATGTCTCAAACAGTCTACTCCTTGATCGTTCCCAGGAAGACCAGTGGTAGTTTCCGATGCACATCTGGAGACAATCTGTAATCTGTGGACTATCAGAGTATTGATGAAACACAGAAATTGCATCGGGATTGAAAACAAGAGTCACCATGCGCACTTTCCTCCATGAGAGTAATGTCTGACACAGTCTAAGCTTTGATCGTTCCCTGGAGACAAGTAGTAGTTTCGATTCACATCTGGAGGCATTCTGTAAACTGTGGACCTTCAAAGTGTTGATGAAACACAGAAATCGCATCGGCATTTAATACAACAGTCACCATGCGCACCTTCCTCCATGGGAGTATTGTCTCAAACAGTCTAAGCCTTGATCGTTCCCTGGAAGACCAGTAGCAGTTTTCGATGAACATCTGGAGGCATTCCGTAATCTGTGGTGCATCTGGGTTTTAATGAAAAACAGAAATAGCATCGGCATTGAATACAACAGTCAACTTGCCTCCTTCCTCCATGGGAGTAATGTCTCAAACAGTCTACGTCTTGATCGTTCCCTTGAAGGCCAGTAGTAGTTTCCGATGCACATCTGGAGGCATTCTGCAATCTGTGGACTATCAGAGTGTTGATGAAACACACAAATTCCATCGGGATTGAATACAACAGTCACCATGCGCACTTTCCTCCATGGGAGTAATTCTCAAACAGTCTACGCTTTGATCGTTCCCTGGATGACCAGTAGTAGTTTCCGATGCACATCTGGTGGCATTCTGTAGTCTGTGGAGTATGAGAGTGTTGATGAAACACAGAAATTGCATCGGGTTTGTATACAACATTCACCATGCGCACTTTCCTCCATCATAGTAATGTTTTAAACAGTCTACGCATTGATCGTTCCCTGGAAGACCAGTAGTCGTTTCCGATGCACATCTGGAGGCATTCTGTAATCTGTAGACTATCAGAGTGTTGACGAAACACAGAAATTGCATCGGGATTGAATACATCAGTCACCATGCGCAGCTTCCTCCATGGCAGTAATGTCTCAAACAGCCTACGAATTGATCGTTCCCTGGATGACCAGTAGTAGTTTCCGATGCACATATGGAGGCATTCTGTAATCTGTGGACTATCAGAGTGTTAATGAAACACAGAATTGCATCGGGATTGAATACAACAGTCACCATGCGCACTTTCCTCTATGGGAGTAATGTCTTAAACAGTCTACGAATTCATCAATCCCTGTAAGACCAGTAGTAGTTTCCGATGCACATCTGGAGGCATTCTGTAATCTGTGGACTATCAGAGTGTTGATGAAACACAGAAATTGCATCGGGGTTGAAAACAACAGTCACCATGCGCTCCTTCCTCCATGGGAGTAATGTCTCAAACAGTCTAGGACTTGATCGCTCCCTGGAAGACCAGAAGTAGTTTCCGATGCACATCTAGTGGCATTCTGTAATCTGTGGACTATCAGAGTGTTGATGTAGCACAGACATTGAATCGGGATTGAATACAACAGACACCATGCGCACTTTCCTCCATGGGAGTAATCTCTCAAACAGTCTACGCTTTTATCGTTCCCTGGAAGACCAGTGGTAGTTTCCGATGCACATCTGGAGACAATCTGTAATCTGTGGACTATCATAGTGTTGATGAAACACAGAAATTGCATCGGGATTGAATACAACAGTCACCATGCGCACCTTCCTCCATGGGAGAAATGTCTCAAACAGACTAGGACTTGATCGCTCCCTGGAAGACCAGAAGTAGTTTCCGATGCACATCTGGAGGCATTCTGTAATCTGTGGACTATCAGAGTGTTGATGAAGCACAGACATTGCATCGGCATTGAATACAACAGTCACCATGCGCACTTTCCTCCGAGGGAGTAACCTCTCAAACAGTCTACGCTTTGATCGTTCCCTGGAAGACCAGTAGTAGTTTCCGATACACATCTGGTATCATTCTGTAATCTGTGGACTATCAGAGCGTTGATGAAACACAGAAATTCCATCGGGATTGAATACAACAGTCACCATGCGCACTTTCCTCCATGGGAGTAATTCTCAAACAGTCTACGCTTTGATCGTTCCCTGGATGACCAGTAGTAGTTTCCGATGCACATCTGGTGGCATTCTGTAGTCTGTGGAGTATGAGAGTGTTGATGAAACACAGAAATTGCATCGGGTTTGTATACAACATTCACCATGCGCACTTTCCTCCATCATAGTAATGTTTTAAACAGTCTACGCATTGATCGTTCCCTGGAAGACCAGTAGTCGTTTCCGATGCACATCTGGAGGCATTCTGTAATCTGTAGACTATCAGAGTGTTGACGAAACACAGAAATTGCATCGGGATTGAATACATCAGTCACCATGCGCAGCTTCCTCCATGGCAGTAATGTCTCAAACAGCCTACGAATTGATCGTTCCCTGGATGACCAGTAGTAGTTTCCGATGCACATCTGGAGGCATTCTGTAATCTGTGGACTATCAGAGTGTTGATGAAACACAGAATTGCATCGGGATTGAATACAACAGTCACCATGCGCACTTTCCTCTATGGGAGTAATGTCTTAAACAGTCTACGCATTCATCAATCCCTGTAAGACCAGTAGTAGTTTCCGATGCACATCTGGAGACAATCTGTAATCTGTGGACTATCATAGTGTTGATGAAACACAGAAATTGCATCGGGATTGAATACAACAGTCACCATGCGCACCTTCCTCCATGGGAGAAATGTCTCAAACAGACTAGGACTTGATCGCTCCCTGGAAGACCAGAAGTAGTTTCCGATGCACATCTGGAGGCATTCTGTAATCTGTGGACTATCAGAGTGTTGATGAAGCACAGACATTGCATCGGCATTGAATACAACAGTCACCATGCGCACTTTCCTCCGAGGGAGTAACCTCTCAAACAGTCTACGCTTTGATCGTTCCCTGGAAGACCAGTAGTAGTTTCCGATGCACATCTGGAGACAATCTGTAATCTGTGGACTATCAGAGTATTGATGAAACACAGAAATTGCATCGGGATTGAAAACAAGAGTCACCATGCGCACTTTCCTCCATGAGAGTAATGTCTGACACAGTCTAAGCTTTGATCGTTCCCTGGAGACAAGTAGTAGTTTCGATTCACATCTGGAGGCATTCTGTAAACTGTGGACCTTCAAAGTGTTGATGAAACACAGAAATTGCATCGGCATTTAATACAACAGTCACCATGCGCACCTTCCTCCATGGGAGTATTGTCTCAAACAGTCTAAGCCTTGATCGTTCCCTGGAAGACCAGTAGCAGTTTTCGATGAACATCTGGAGGCATTCCGTAATCTGTGGTGTATCTGGGTTTTAATGAAAAACAGAAATAGCATCGGCATTGAATACAACAGTCAACATGCCTCCTTCCTCCATGGGAGTAATGTCTCAAACAGTCTACGTCTTGATCGTTCCCTTGAAGGCCAGTAGTAGTTTCCGATGCACATCTGGAGGCATTCTGCAATCTGTGGACTATCAGAGTGTTGTTGAAACACAGAAATTGCATCGCGAATTAATACAAGAGTCACCATGCGCACTTTCCTCCATGGGAGTAATGTCTCAAACAGTCTACGCTTTTATCGTTCCCAGGAAGACCAGTAGTAGTTTCCGATACACATCTGGTATCATTCTGTAATCTGTGGACTATCAGAGCGTTGATGAAACACAGAAATTCCATCGGGATTGAATACAACAGTCACCATGCGCACTTTCCTCCATGGGAGTAATTCTCAAACAGTCTACGCTTTGATCGTTCCCTGGAAGACCAGTAGTAGTTTCCGATGCACATGTGCAGGCACTCTGTAATCTGTGGACTATCGGAGTGTTGTTGAAACACAGAAATTGCATCGCGATTTAATACAAGAGTCACCATGCGCACTTTCCTCCATGGGAGTAATGTCTCAAACAGTCTACGCTTTCATCTTTCCCAGGAAGACCTGTAGTAGTTTCCGATGCACATCTGGTGGCATTCTGTAGTCTGTGGAGTATCAGAGTGTTGATGAAACACAGAAATTGCTTCGAGATTGAATAACACAGTCACCATGCGCACTTTCCTCCATCATAGTAATGTCTCAAACAGTCTACGCATTGATCGTTCCCTGGAAGACCAGTAGTCGTTTCCGATGCACATCTGGAGGCATTCTGTAATCTGTGGACTATCAGAGTGTTGACGAAACACAGAAATTGCATCGGGATTGAATACATCAGTCACCATGCGCAGCTTCCTCCATGGGAGTAATGTCTGAAACATCCTACGCCTTGATCGTTCCCTGGAAGACCAGTAGTAGTTTCCGATGCACATCTGGAGGCATTCCGTAATCTGTGGACTATCAGAGTGTTGATGAAACACAGACATTGCATCGGGATTGAATACAACAGTCACCATGCGCACATTCCTCCATAGGAGTGATTCTCAAACAGTCCACGCTTTGATCGTTTACTGGAAGTCCAGTAGTAGTTTCCGATGCACATATGGTGGCATTCTGTAAACTGTGGACTATCAGAGTGTTGATGAAGCACAGAAATTCCATCGTGATTGAATACAACAGTCACCATGCGCACTTTCCTCCATATGAGTGATTCTCAAACAGTCTACGCTTTTATCGTTCCCTCGAAGACCAGTAGTAGTTTCCGATGCACATCTGGTTGCATTCTGTAATCTGTGGACTATCAGAGTGTTGATGAAACCCAGAAATTACATCGGGTTTGCATACAACAGTCACCATGCGCACTTTCCTCCTTGGGAGTAATGTCTCAAACAGTCTACGCTTTGATCGTTCCCTGGAAGACCAGTAGTAGTTTCCGATGCACATGTGCAGGCACTCTGTAATCTGTGGACTATCAGAGTGTTGATGAAACACAGAAATTCCATCGGGATTGAATACAACAGTCACCATGCGCACTTTCCTCCATGGTAGTGATTTTCAAACAGTCTACGCTTTGATCGTTCCCAGGAAGACCAGTAGTAGTTTCCGATGCACATCTGGAGAATTTCTCTAATCTGTGGACTATCAGAGTGTTGATAAAACACAGAAATGACATCGGGATTGAATACAACAGTAACCATGCGCACTTTCCTACATGGTAGTAATATCTGAAACAGTCTAACTTTGATCGTTCCCTGGAAGACCAGTAGCAGTTGCGATTCACAACTGGAGGCATTCTGTAATCTGTGTACCTTCAAAGTGTTGATGAAACACAGAAATTGCATCGGCATTGAATACAACAGTCACCATGCGCACCTTCCTCCATGGGAGCAATGTCTCAAACAGTATTCGCCTTGATCGTTCCCTGGCAGACCAGTAGTAGTTTCCGATGCACATCTGGAGGCATTCCGTAATCTGTGGTCTGTCTGGGTGTTGATGAAAAACAGAAATTGCATCGGGATTGAATACAACAGTCACCATGCGCACCGTCCGCCATGGGAGTAATGTCTCAAACAGTCTACTCCTTGATCGTTCCCAGGAAGACCAGTGGTAGTTTCCGATGCACATCTGGAGACAATCTGTAATCTGTGGACTATCAGAGTATTGATGAAACACAGAAATTGCATCGGGATTGAAAACAAGAGTCACCATGCGCACTTTCCTCCATGAGAGTAATGTCTGACACAGTCTAAGCTTTGATCGTTCCCTGGAGACAAGTAGTAGTTTCGATTCACATCTGGAGGCATTCTGTAAACTGTGGACCTTCAAACTGTTGATGAAACACAGAAATCGCATCGGCATTTAATACAACAGTCACCATGGGCACCTTCCTCCATGGGAGTATTGTCTCAAACAGTCTAAGCCTTGATCGTTCCCTGGAAGACCAGTAGCAGTTTTCGATGAACATCTGGAGGCATTCCGTAATCTGTGGTGCATCTGGGTTTTAATGAAAAACAGAAATAGCATCGGCATTGAATACAACAGTCAACTTGCCTCCTTCCTCCATGGGAGTAATGTCTCAAACAGTCTACGTCTTGATCGTTCCCTTGAAGGCCAGTAGTAGTTTCCGATGCACATCTGGAGGCATTCTGCAATCTGTGGACTATCAGAGTGTTGATGAAACACAGAAATTCCATCGGGATTGAATACAACAGTCACCATGCGCACTTTCCTCCATGGGAGTAATTCTCAAACAGTCTACGCTTTGATCGTTCCCTGGATGACCAGTAGTAGTTTCCGATGCACATCTGGTGGCATTCTGTAGTCTGTGGAGTATGAGAGTGTTGATGAAACACAGAAATTGCATCGGGTTTGTATACAACATTCACCATGCGCACTTTCCTCCATCATAGTAATGTTTTAAACAGTCTACGCATTGATCGTTCCCTGGAAGACCAGTAGTCGTTTCCGATGCACATCTGGAGGCATTCTGTAATCTGTAGACTATCAGAGTGTTGACGAAACACAGAAATTGCATCGGGATTGAATACATCAGTCACCATGCGCAGCTTCCTCCATGGCAGTAATGTCTCAAACAGCCTACGAATTGATCGTTCCCTGGATGACCAGTAGTAGTTTCCGATGCACATCTGGAGGCATTCTGTAATCTGTGGACTATCAGAGTGTTGATGAAACACAGAATTGCATCGGGATTGAATACAACAGTCACCATGCGCACTTTCCTCTATGGGAGTAATGTCTTAAACAGTCTACGAATTCATCAATCCCTGTAAGACCAGTAGTAGTTTCCGATGCACATCTGGAGGCATTCTGTAATCTGTGGACTATCAGAGTGTTGATGAAACACAGAAATTGCATCGGGGTTGAAAACAACAGTCACCATGCGCTCCTTCCTCCATGGGAGTAATGTCTCAAACAGTCTAGGACTTGATCGCTCCCTGGAAGACCAGAAGTAGTTTCCGATGCACATCTAGTGGCATTCTGTAATCTGTGGACTATCAGAGTGTTGATGTAGCACAGACATTGAATCGGGATTGAATACAACAGACACCATGCGCACTTTCCTCCATGGGAGTAATCTCTCAAACAGTCTACGCTTTTATCGTTCCCTGGAAGACCAGTGGTAGTTTCCGATGCACATCTGGAGACAATCTGTAATCTGTGGACTATCATAGTGTTGATGAAACACAGAAATTGCATCGGGATTGAATACAACAGTCACCATGCGCACCTTCCTCCATGGGAGAAATGTCTCAAACAGACTAGGACTTGATCGCTCCCTGGAAGACCAGAAGTAGTTTCCGATGCACATCTGGAGGCATTCTGTAATCTGTGGACTATCAGAGTGTTGATGAAGCACAGACATTGCATCGGCATTGAATACAACAGTCACCATGCGCACTTTCCTCCGAGGGAGTAACCTCTCAAACAGTCTACGCTTTGATCGTTCCCTGGAAGACCAGTAGTAGTTTCCGATACACATCTGGTATCATTCTGTAATCTGTGGACTATCAGAGCGTTGATGAAACACAGAAATTCCATCGGGATTGAATACAACAGTCACCATGCGCACTTTCCTCCATGGGAGTAATTCTCAAACAGTCTACGCTTTGATCGTTCCCTGGATGACCAGTAGTAGTTTCCGATGCACATCTGGTGGCATTCTGTAGTCTGTGGAGTATGAGAGTGTTGATGAAACACAGAAATTGCATCGGGTTTGTATACAACATTCACCATGCGCACTTTCCTCCATCATAGTAATGTTTTAAACAGTCTACGCATTGATCGTTCCCTGGAAGACCAGTAGTCGTTTCCGATGCACATCTGGAGGCATTCTGTAATCTGTAGACTATCAGAGTGTTGACGAAACACAGAAATTGCATCGGGATTGAATACATCAGTCACCATGCGCAGCTTCCTCCATGGCAGTAATGTCTCAAACAGCCTACGAATTGATCGTTCCCTGGATGACCAGTAGTAGTTTCCGATGCACATCTGGAGGCATTCTGTAATCTGTGGACTATCAGAGTGTTGATGAAACACAGAATTGCATCGGGATTGAATACAACAGTCACCATGCGCACTTTCCTCTATGGGAGTAATGTCTTAAACACTCTACGCATTCATCAATCCCTGTAAGACCAGTAGTAGTTTCCGATGCACATCTGGAGGCATTCTGTAATCTGTGGACTATCAGAGTGTTGATGAAACACAGAAATTGCATCGGGGTTGAAAACAACAGTCACCATGCGCTCCTTCCTCCATGGGAGTAATGTCTCAAACAGTCTAGGACTTGATCGCTCCCTGGAAGACCAGAAGTAGTTTCCGATGCACATCTGGTGGCATTCTGTAATCTGTGGACTATCAGAGTGTTGATGTAGCACAGACATTGAATCGGGATTGAATACAACAGACACCATGCGCACTTTCCTCCATGGGAGTAATCTCTCAAACAGTCTACGCTTTTATCGTTCCCTGGAAGACCAGTGGTAGTTTCCGATGCACATCTGGAGACAATCTGTAATCTGTGGACTATCATAGTGTTGATGAAACACAGAAATTGCATCGGGATTGAATACAACAGTCACCATGCGCACCTTCCTCCATGGGAGAAATGTCTCAAACAGACTAGGACTTGATCGCTCCCTGGAAGACCAGAAGTAGTTTCCGATGCACATCTGGAGGCATTCTGTAATCTGTGGACTATCAGAGTGTTGATGAAGCACAGACATTGCATCGGCATTGAATACAACAGTCACCATGCGCACTTTCCTCCGAGGGAGTAACCTCTCAAACAGTCTACGCTTTGATCGTTCCCTGGAAGACCAGTGGTAGTTTCCGATGCACATCTGGAGACAATCTGTAATCTGTGGACTATCATAGTGTTGATGAAACACAGAAATTGCATCGGGATTGAATACAACAGTCACCATGCGCACTTTCCTCCATGAGAGTAATGTCTGACACAGTCTAAACTTTGATCGTTCCCTGGAAGACCACTAGTAGTTTCGATTCACATCTGGAGGCATTCTGTAATCTGTGGACCTTCAAAGTGTTGATGAAACAAAGAAATTGCATCGGCATTGAATACAGCAGTCACCATGCGCACCTTCCTCCATGGGAGTAATGTCTCAAACAGTCTACGCCTTGATCGTTCCCTAGAAGACCAGTAGTAGTTTTCGATGCACATCTGGTATCATTCTGTAATCTGTGGACCATCAGAGTGTTGATGAAACACAGAAACTCCATCGGGATTGAATACAACAGTCACCATGCGCCCTTTCCTCCATGGGAGTAATTCTCAAACAGTCTACGCTTTGGTCGTTCCTTGGATGACCAGTAGTAGTTTCCGATGCACATCTGGTGGCATTCTGTAGTCTGTGGAGTATCAGAGTGTTGATGAAACACAGAAATTTCATCGGGTTTGAATACAACAGTCACCATGCGCACTTTCCTCCCTCATAGTAATGTCTCAAACAGTCTACGCTGTGATCGTTCCCTTCAAGACCAGGAGTACTTTCAGATTCACATCTGGTGGCATTCTGTAATCTGTGGACTATCAGAGTGTTGATGAAACACAGAAATGGCATGGGGATTGATAACAACAGCCACCATGCGCACTTTTCTCCACGGGAGTAATGTCTCAAACAGTCTACGCTTTGATCGTTCCCTGGAAGACTAGTAGTAGCTTCCGATGCACATCTGGAGGCATTCTGTAATCTGTGGACCTTCAAAGTGTTGATGAAACACAGAAATTGCGTCGGGATTGAATACAACAGTCACCATGCGCACTTTCCTCCATGGGAGTAATGTCTCAAACAGTCTACGCCTTGATCGTTCCCTGTAAGACCAGTAGTAGTTTCCCATGCACATCTGGAGGCATTCTGTAATCTGTGGACCATCAGAGTGTTGAGGAAACACAGAAATTGCATCGAGATTGAATACAACAGTCACCATGCGCACTTTCCTCCATGGGAGTAATCTCTCAAACAGTCCACGGTTTGATCGTTCCCTGGAAGACCAGTAGTAGTTTCCAATGCTAATCTGGAGGCATTCTGTAATCTGTGGACTATCAGAGTGTTGATGAAACACAGAAATTACATCGGGATTGAATGTAACAGTCACCATGCGCACTTTCCTCCATGGGAGTATTCTCTCAAACAGCCTACGCTTTGATCGATCCCTGTAAGACCAGTTGTAGTTTCCGATGCACATCTGGAGGCATTCTGTAATCTGTGGACTATCAGAGTGTTGATGAAACACAGAAATTGCATCGGGATTGAATACAACAGTCACCATGCGCACCTTCCTCCATGGGAGTAATGTCTCAAACAGTCTAGGCCTTGATCGTTCCCTGGAAGACCAGTAGTAGTTTCCGATGCACATCTGGAGGCATTCTGTAATCTGTGCACTATCAGAGTGTTGATGAAACACAGAAATGGCATGGGGATTGATAACAATAGTCACCACGAGCACTTTTCTCCACGGGAGTAATGTCCCAAAATGTCTACGCTTTGATCGTTCCCTGAAAACCAGTAGTAGTTTCCGATGCACATCTGGAGGCATTCTGTAATCTGTGAACTATCAGAGTGTTGATGAAACACAGAAATTGCATCGGGATTGAATACAACAGTCACCATGCGCACTTTCCCCCATGGGAGTAATCTCTCAAACAGTCTACGCTTCGATCGTTCCCTGGAAGACCAGTTGTAGTTTCCGATGCACATCTGGAGGCATTCTGTAATCTGTGGACTATCAGAGTGTTGTTGAAACACAGAAATTGCATCGGGATTGAATACAACAGTCACCATGCGCACCTTCCTCCATGGGAGTAATGTCTTAAACAGTCTACATCTACATCTACATCCGTACTCCGCAAGCCACCTGACATTGTGTGGCGGAGGGTACCCTGAGTACCTCTATCGGTTCTCCCTTCTACTCCAGTCTCGTATTGTACGTGGAAAGAAGGATTGTCGGTATGCTTCTATGTGGGCTCTAATCTCTCTGATTTTATCTTCATGGTCTCTTCGCGAGATATACGTAGGAGGGAGCAATATACAGCTTGACTCTTCGGTGAAGGTATGTTCTCGAAACCTTAACAAAAGCCCGTACCGAGCTACTGAGCGTCTCTCCTGCAGAGTCTTCCACTGGAGTTTATCTATCATCTACGTAACGCTTTCGCAATTACTAAATGATCCTGTAACGAAGCGCGCTGCTCTCCGTTGGATCTTCTCTATGTCTTCCATCAACCCTACCCGGCGCGGATCCCACACTGCTAAGCAGTATTCAAGCACTGGGCGAACAAGCGTACTGTAACCTACTTCCTTTGTTGTCGGATTGCATTTCCTTAGGATTCTTCCAATGAATCTCAGTCTGGCATCTGCTTTACCGACGATCAACTTTATATGATCATTCCATTTTAAATCACTCCTAATGCGTACTCCCAGATAATTTATGCAATTAACTGCTTCCAGTTGCTGACCTGCTATTTTGTAGCTAAATGATAAGGGACCTATCTTTCTATGTATTCGCATCACATTACACTTCGCTACATTGAGATTCAATTGCCATTCCGTGCACCGTGTGTCAATTCGCTGCAGATCCTCCTGCATTTCAGTACAATTTTCCATTGTTGCAACCTCTCGATACACCACAGCATCATGTGCAAAAAGCCTCAGTGAACTTCCGATGTCATCCACCAGGTCATTTATGTAGATTGTGAATAGCAACGGTCCTATGACACTCCCCTGCGGCACACCTGAAATCACTCTTACTTCGGAAGACTTCTCTCCATTGAGATTGACGTACTGCGTTCTGTTATCTAGGAACACCTCAATCCAATCACTCAATTGATCTGATAGTCCGTATGCTCTTACTTTGTTCATTAAACGACCGTGGGGAACTGTGTCAAACGCCTTGCGGAAGTCAAGAAACACGGCATCTACCTGTGAACCCGTGTCTCAGGCCCTCTGAGTTTCGTGGACGAATAGCGCGAGCTGGGTTTCACTCGATCGTCTTTTTCGAAACCCATGCTGATTCCTACAGAGTAGATTTCTAGTCTCCAGAAAAGACATTATACTCGAACATAATACGTGTTCCAAAATTCTACAACTGATCGACGTTAGAGATATAGGTCTATAGTTCTGCACATCTGTTCGACGTCCCTTCTTGAGAACGGGGATGACCTGTGTCCTTTTCCAATCCTTTGGAACGCTTCGCTCTTCTAGAGACGTACGGTACACCGCTGCAAGAAGGGGGGCAAGTTCCTTCGCGTACTCTGTGTAAAATCGAACTGGTATCCCATCAGGACCAGCGGCCTTTCCTCTTTTGAGCGATTTTAATTGTTTCTCTACCCCTCTGTCGTCTACTTCGATATCGACCATTTTGTCAACTGTGCGACAATCTAGAGAAGGAAGCACAGTGCAGTATTCCTCTGTGAAACAGCTTTGGAAGAAGACATTTAGTAATTCGGCCTTTAGTCTGTCATCCTCTGTTTCAGTACCATTTTGGTCACAGAGTGTCTGGACATTTTGTTTTGATCCACCTACCGCTTTGACATAGGACCAAAATTTCTTAGGATTTTCTGCCAAGTCAGTACATAGAACTTTACTTTCGAATTCATTGCAAGCCTCTCGCATAGCCCTCCTCACACTACATTTCGCTTCGCGTAATTTTTGTTTGTCTGCAAGGCTTTGGCTATGTTTATGTTTGCTGTGAAGTTCCCTTTGCTTCCGCAGCAGTTTTCTAACTCGGTTGTTGTACCACGGTGGCTCTTTTCCATCTCTTACGATCTTGCTTGGCACATACTCATCTAACGCATATTGTACCATGGTTTTGAACTTTGTCCACTGATCCTCAACACTATCTGCACTTGAGACAAAACTTTTGTGTTGAGCCGTCAGGTACTCTGTAATCTGCTTTTTGTCACTTTTGCTAAACAGAAAAATCTTCCTACCTTTTTTAATATTTCTATTTATGGCTGAAATCATCGACGCAGTAACCGCTTTATGATCGCTGATTCCCTGTTCTGCATTAACTGATTCAAATAGTTCGGGTCTGTTTGTCACCAGAAGGTCTAATATATTATCGCCACGAGTCGGTTTTCTGTTTAACTGCTCAAGGTAGTTTTCAGATAAAGCACTTAAAAATATTTCACTGGATTCTTTGTCCCTGCCACCCGTTATGAACGTTTGAGTCTCCCAGTCTATATTCGGCAAATTAAAATCTCCACCCAGAACTATAACATGGTGGGAAAATCTACTCGAAATATTTTCCAAATTATTCTTCAGGTGCTGAGCCACAACAGCTGCTGAGCCCGGGGGCCTATAGAGACATCCAATTACCATGTCTGAGCCTGCTTTAACCGTGACCTTCACCCAAATCATTTCACAATTCGAATCCCCGTCAATTACCTTCGATACTATTGCACTTCTTATCGCTATAAACACGCCTCCCCCTTCACTGTCCAGCCTATCTCTGCGGTATACATTCCAATCAGAGTTTAGGATTTCATTACTGTTTACGTCTGGTTTCAGCCAACTTTCTGTTCCTAGGCGTTGTGACCGTTTATTAATGAGAGCCGTTCTGGGACCTTTCTATAGACGCTCCTGCAGTTTACTATTAGCACATTAATATTCTTATTCCTTGTTCCATTTTGCCTACTCCTGCCTTGCCGCGTCTCAGGAGGCGTCTTGTCGGGCCTAGGGAGGGAATTCTCTAACCTAAAAAAACCCCATGTGCACCCCACACGTACTCCGCTACCCTCGTAGCCGCTTCCGGCGTGTAGTGCACGCCTGACCTATTCAGGGGGACCCTACATTTCTCCACCCGATAGCGGAGGTCGAGAAATTTGCACCCCAGCTCTCCGCAGAATCGTCTGAGCCTCTGGTTTAAGCCTTCCACTCGGCTCCAAACCAGAGGCCCGCGATCGGTTCTCGGAACGATACTACAAATTGTTAGCTCTGATTCCACCCCGCGAGCGAGGCTTTCCACCTTCACCAACTCCGCCAACCGCCTGTACGAACTGAGGATGACCTCTGAACCCAGACGGCAAGAGTCATTGGTGCCGACATGAGCAACAATTTGCAGTCGGGTGCACCCAGTGCTCTCTATCGCCGCCGGTAGGGCCTCCTCCACATCTCGGATGAGACCCCCCGGCAAGCAGACAGAGTGAACACTGGCCTTCTTCCCCGACCTTTCCGCTATTTCCCTAAGGGGCTCCATCACCCGCCTAACGTTGGAACTCCCAATAACTAATAAACCCCTCCCCCCGTGTGCCTGCTCGGACCTTGCTGAAGAGCAGCCACATGTCCACTCACAGGCAGAGCGGGCGATGCCACACGGCCAGCCTCCACATTGACCCTCCGCCTCGTGCGCCGCGAACGCCGCTGAACCCGCCCCTCCCCTTGGGGAGAGGGTGGCCCAACCGCGCCCGGTACCCGCGAAGATGTCTCGACAGCAGGGACAGTGGGTGAAGCATCTAACACCTGGGGTGCACCATGCGACGCACCAGACTCCCCACTGCCGCTACACTCCGAGGCAGCAGCCTGAAGAAGGCTGACCGCGGCCATCAACACGCTCAGCTGTTCGCGAAGAGTGGCCAGCTCCTCCTACGTCCTTACACAGCAGCCACACATCCTAGCCATCCTAAGAAATCAATTTACTATAGAGTGTTAATCAGCTTTTAACTAGACTGCTAATTCACTAAAGGCGGTTGATTATTGACTAAACTGTGATTGCTAACCACTTCTTGTAGAAACAAGGAAAATAGCACTACCTGTCTCTGGACGGTATTGAAAACAAACACTAGCACTACTAGCACTACTAGCACTATGGCTGACTAAAGGGACTCCCTGACTGTATTCAAAACAAACACGAGATCTATGGAACACTTAATTTGCACTCTACTATTAAAGCTTCCTAAAAGCACAAACACGCAGAAGAAGAAGTGACAAGTAAGAAAAATACAGATAATACTTAAATTAAGGTAGCTCGCTGCACAGCAGACGTGAAGCAGACGGCGGTTAGGGCGACACTGACACTACTGGCACTATGGCTGACTAAATGGACTCTCTCTGACTGTATTCAAAACAAACACGAGATCTATGGAACAGAATGAGATTTTCACTCTGCAGCGGAGTGTGCGCTGATATGAAACTTCCTGGCAGATTAAAACTGTGTGCCCGACCGAGACTCGAACTCGGGACCTTTGCCTTTCGCGGGCAAGTGCTCTACCAACTGAGCTACAGTTTCATCTATGGAACACTTAATAGCACTCGACTATTAAAGCTTCCTAAAAGCAAAAACACGCAGAAGAACAAGTGACAAGTAAGAAAAATACAGATAATACTTAAATTAAAGTAGCTCGCTGCACAGAAGACGTGAAGCAGACGGCGGTTAGGGCGACACTGACACTACTGGCACTATGGCTGACTAAAGGGACTCTCCCTGACTGTATTCAAAACAAACACGAGATCTATGGAACACTTAATAGCACTCTACTATTAAAGCTTCCTAAAAGCAAAAACACGCAGAAGAAGAAGTGACAAGTAAGAAAAAAACAGATAATACTTAAATTAAGGTAGCTCGTTGCACAGAAGACGTGAAGCAGACGGGGGTGAGGGGGCCTTGATCGATCCCTGGAATACCAGTAGTAGTTTCCGATGCACATCTGGAGGCATTCTGTAATCTGTGGACTATCAGAGTGTTGATGAAACACAGAAATTGCATCGGGATTGAATACAACAGACACCATGCGCACTTTCCTCCATGGGAGTAATCTCTCAAACAGTCTACGCATTGATCGTTCCCTGAAAGACCAGTAGCAGTTTCCGATGCACAACTGGAGGCATTCTATAAACTGTGGATCTTCAAAGTGTCGATGAAACACAGAAATTGCATCGGGATTAAATACAACAGTCACCATGCGCACTTTCCTCCATGGGAGTAATGTCTCAAACAGTCTACGATTTGATCGTTCCCTGGAAGACCAGTAAAAGTTTCCGATGCACATCTTGAGGCATTCTGTAATCTGTGGACCTTTAGAGTGTTGATGAAACACAGAAATTGACTCGGGATTGAATACAACAGTCACCATGCGCACTTTCCTCCATGGGAGTAATGTCTCAGACAGTCTACGCTTTCATCGTTCCCTGGAAGACCAGTAGTAGTTTCCGATGCACATCTGGAGGCATTCTGTAATCTGTGGACTATCAGAGTGTTGATAAAACACAGGAATTGCATCGGGACTGAATACAACAGTCACCATGCGCACTTTCCTCCATGGGAGTAATCTCTCAAACAGTCTATGCTTTGATCGTTCCCTGGAAGACCAGTAGTAGTTTCCGATGCACATCTGGAGGCATTCTGTAATCTGTGGACTATCAGAGTGTTGATGAAACACAGAAATTGCATCGGGATTTAATACAACAGTCACCATGCGCACCTTCCTCCATGGGAGTAATGTCTCCAACAGCCTACGCCTTGATCGTTCCCTGGAAGACCAGTAGTAGTTTCCGATGCACATCTGGAGGCATTCTGTAATCTGTGGACTATCAGAGTGTTGATGAAACACAGAAATTGCATCGGGATTGAATACAACAGTCACCATGCGCACCTTCCTCCATGGGAGAAATCTCTCAAACAGTCTACGCATTGATAGATCCCTGTAAGACCAGTAGTAGTTTCCGATGCACATCTGGAGGCATTCTGTAATCTGTGGACTATCAGAGTGTTGAGGAAACACAGAAATTGCATCGAGATTGAATACAACAGTCACCATGCGCACTTTCCTCCATGGGAGTAATCTCTCAAACAGTCTACGGTTTGATCGTTCCCTGGAAGACCAGTAGTAGTTTCCAATGCTCATCTGGAGGCATTCTGTAATCTGTGGACTATCAGAGTGTTGATGAAACACAGAAATAACATCGGGATTGAATGTAACAGTCACCATGCGCACATACCTCCATGGGAGTAATGTCTCAAACTTTCCGATGCACATCTGGAGGCATTCTGTAACCTGTGGGCTATCAGAGTGTTGATGAAACACAGAAATAGCATGGGGATTGAATACAACAGTCACCATGCGCTCTTTCCTCCATGTGAGTAATGTCTCAAAGAGTCAACGCTTTGATCGTTTCCTGGAAGACCAGTAGTACTTTCCGATGCACATCTGGTGGCATTCTGTAATCTGTGGACTATCAGAGTGTTGATGAAACACAGATATGGCATCGGGATTGAATACAACAGTCACCATGCGCACCTTCCTCCATGGGAGTAATGTCTCAAACAGTCTACGCCTTGATCGTTATCTGGAAGACCAGTAGTAGTTACCGATGCACATCTGGAGGCATTCAGTAATCTGTGGACTATCAGAGTGTTGTTGAAACACAGAAATTGCATCGCGATTTAATACAAGAGTCACCATGCACACTTTCCTCCATGGGAGATATGACTCAAACAGTCTACGCTTTCATCGTTCCCAGGAAGACCAGTAGAATTTTCCGATGCACATCTGGTGGCATTATGTAATCTGTGTACTATCAGAGTGTTGATGAAACTCAGTAATTGCATCGGGATTGAATACAACAGTCACCATCCGCACTTTCCTCCATGGGAGTAATGTCCGAAACAGTCCACGCTTTGATCGTTCCCTGGAAGACCTGTAGTAGTTTCCGATGCACATCTGGTAGCATTCTGTAATCTGTGGACTTTCAAAGTGTTGATGAAACAGAGAAATTGCATCGGGATTGAATACAACAGTCACCATGCGCACCTTCCTCCATGGGAGTAATCCCTCAAACAGTCTACGCATTGATCGATCCCTGTAAGACCAGTAGTAGTTTACGATGCACATCTGGAGGCATTCTGTAATCTGTGGACTATCAGAGTGTTGATGAAACACAGAAATTGCATCGGGATTGAATACAACAGTCACCATGCGCACTTTCCTCCATGTGAGTAATGTCTCAAACAGTCTACGCTTTGATCGTTTCCTGGAAGACCAGTAGTAGTTTCCGATGCACATCTGGTGGCATTCTGTAATCTGTGGACTATCAGAGTGTTGATGAAACACAGAAATGGCATGGGTATTGATAACAACAGTCACCATGCGCACTTTTCTCCATGGTAGTAATGTCTCAAACAGTCTACGGTTTGATCGTTCCCTGGTAGACCAGTAGTAGCTTCCGATGCTCATCTGGAGGCATTCTGTAATCTGTGGACTATCAGAGTGTTGATGAAACACAGAAATTGCATCGGGATTGAATACAACACTCACAATGCGCACTTTCCTCCATGGGAGTAATCTCTCAAACAGTCTATACATTGATCGATCCCTGTAAGACCAGTAGTAGTTTCCGATGCACATCTGGAGGCATTCTGTAATCTGTGGACTATCAGAGTGTTGATGAAACACAGAAATTTCATCGGGATTGAATACAACAGTCACCTTGAGCACTTTCCTCCATGTGAGTAATGTCTCAAACAGTCTACACTTTTATCGTTTCCTGTAAGACCAGTAGTAGTTTCCGATGCACATCTGGTGGCATTCTGTAATTTGTGGACCATCAGAGTGTTGATGAAACACAGAAATTGCATCGGGATTGAATACAACAGTCACCATGCGCACCTTCCTCCATGATGGCAGTAATGTCTCAAACAGTCTACGACTTGATCGTTCCCTGGAAGACCAGTAGTTTTTCCCGATGCACATCTGGAGGCATTCTGTAATCTGTGGACTATCAGAGTGTTGATGAAACACAGAAATTGCATCGGGATTGAATACAACAGTCACCATGCGCACTTTCCTCCATGGGAGTAATCCCTGAAGCAGTCTACGCTTTGATCTTTCCCTGGAAGACCAGTAGTAGTTTCCGATGCACATCTGAAGGCATTCTGTAATCTGTGGACTATCAGAGTGTTGATGAAACACAGAAATTGCATCGGGATTGAATACAACAGTCACCATGGCATCGGGATTGAGTACAACAGTCACCATGCGCACTTTCCTCCATGGGAGTAATCTCTCAAACACTCTACGCATTGATCGATCCCTGGAAGACCAGTAGTAGTTTGCGATGCACATCTGGAGGCATTCTGTAATCTGTGTACCTTCAAAGTGTTGATGAAACACAGAAATTGCGTCGGAATTGAATACAACAGTCACCATGCGCACTTTCCTCCATGTGAGAAATGACTCCAACAGTCTACGCTTTCATCGTTCCCAGCAAGACCAGTAGTAGTTTCCGATGCACATCTGGAGGCATTCTGTAATCTGTGGACTATCAGAGTGTTGATGAAACACAGAAATTGCATCGGGATTGAATACAACAGTCACCATGCGCACTTTCCTCCATGGGAGCAGTCTCTCAAACAGGCTACGCATTGATCGATCCCTGTAAGACCAGTAGTAGTTTCCGATGCCATCTGGAGGCATTCTGTAATCTGTGGACTATCAGAGTGTTGATGAAAGACAGAAAATTCATCGGGATTGAATACAACAGTCACCATGCGCACTTTCCTCCATGTGAGTAATGTCTCAAACAGTCTACGCTTTGATCGTTTCCTGGAAGACCAGTAGTAGTTTCCGATGCACATCTGGTGGCAATCTGTAATCTATGGACTATCAGAGTGTTGATGAAACACAGAAATGGCATGGGGATTCATAACAACAGTCAACATGCGCACTTTTCTCCACGGGAGTAATGTCTCAAACAGTCTACGCTTTGATCGTTCCCTGGAATACCAGTAGTAGTTTCCGATGCACATCTGGAGGCATTCTGTAATCTGTGGACTATCAGAGTGTTGATGAAACACAGAAATTGCATCGGGATTGAATTCAACAGCCACCATGCGCACCTTCCTCCTTGGGAGTAATGTCTCAAACAGTCTACGCCTTGATCGTTCCCTGGAAGACCAGTAGTAGTTTCCGATGCAAATCTGGAGGCATTCTGTAATCTGTGGACTATCAGAGTGTTGAAGAAACACAGAAATTGCATCGGGATTGAATACAACAGTCACCATGCGCACTTTCCTCCATGGGAATAATCTCTCAAACACTCTACGCATTGATCGTTCCTCGGAAGACCAGTAGTAGTTTCCAATGCACAACTGCAGGCATTCTGTAATCTGTATACCTTCAAAGTGTCGATGAAACAAAGAAATTGCATCTGAATTAAATACAACAGTCATAATGCGCACTTTCCTCCATGGGAGTAATCTCTCAAACACTCTACGCATTGATCGATCCCTGGAAGACCAGTAGTAGTTGCCTATGCACAACTGGAGGCATTCTGTAAACTGTGGCCTTCAAAGTGTCGATGAAACACAGAAATTGCATCGGGATTAAATACAACAGTCACCATGCGCACTTTCCTCCATGGGAGTAATGTCTCAAACAGTCAACTCTTTGATTGTTCCCAGGAAGACCAGTAGTAGTTTCCGATGCACATCAGGAGGCAATCTGTAATCTGTGGACTAACAGATTGTTGATGAAACATAGAAATAGCATCGCGATTGAATACAACAGTCACCATGCGCACTTCCCTCGACGGGAATAATGTCTCAAACAGTCTAAGCTTTGATCGTTCCCTGGAAGATCAGTAGTAGTTTCCGATGCACATCTGGAGGTATTCTGTAATCTGTGGACCTTCAAAGTGTTGATGAAACACAGAAATTGCGTCGAGATTGAATACAACAGTCACCATGCGCACTTTCCTCCATGGGATTAAGGTCTCAAACATTCAATTCTTTGAACGTTCCCAAGAAGACCAGTAGTAGTTTTCGATCCACATCTGGAGGCATTCTGTAATCTGTGGACTATCAGAGTGTTGATGAAACACAGAAATTGCATCGGGATTGAATACAACACTCACAATGCGCACTTTCCTCCATGGGAGTAATCTCTCAAACAGTCTATACATTGATCGATCCCTGTAAGACCAGTAGTAGTTTCCGATGCACATCTGGAGGCATTCTGTAATCTGTGGACTATCAGAGTGTTGATGAAACACAGAAATTTCATCGGGATTGAATACAACAGACACCATGAGCACTTTCCTCCATGTGAGTAATATCTCAAACAGTCTACACTTTTATCGTTTCGTGGAAGACCAGTAGTAGTTTCCGATGCACATCTGGTGGCATTCTGTAATTTGTGGACTATCAGAGTGTTGATGAAACACAGAAATTGCATCGGGATTGAATACAACTGTCACCATGCGCACCTTCCTCCATGATGGCAGTAATGTCTCAAACAGTTTTCGCCTTGATCGTTCCCTGGAAGACCAGTAGTTTTTCCCGATGCACATCTGGAGGCATTCTGTAATCTGTGGACTATCAGAGTGTTGATGAAACACAGAAATTGCATCGGGATTGAATACAACAGTCACCATGGCATCGGGATTGAGTACAACAGTCACCATGCGCACTTTCCTCCATGGGAGTAATCTCTCAAACACTCTACGCATTGATCGATCCCTGGAAGACCAGTAGTAGTTTGCGATGCACATCTGGAGGCATTCTGTAATCTGTGTACCTTCAAAGTGTTGATGAAACACAGAAATTGCGTCGGAATTGAATACAACAGTCACCATGCGCACTTTCCTCCATGTGAGAAATGACTCCAACAGTCTACGCTTTCATCGTTCCCAGCAAGACCAGTAGTAGTTTCCGATGCACATCTGGAGGCATTCTGTAATCTGTGGACTATCAGAGTGTTGATGAAACACAGAAATTGCATCGGGATTGAATACAACAGTCACCATGCGCACTTTCCTCCATGGGAGCAGTCTCTCAAACAGGCTACGCATTGATCGATCCCTGTAAGACCAGTAGTAGTTTCCGATGCCATCTGGAGGCATTCTGTAATCTGTGGACTATCAGAGTGTTGATGAAAGACAGAAAATTCATCGGGATTGAATACAACAGTCACCATGCGCACTTTCCTCCATGTGAGTAATGTCTCAAACAGTCTACGCTTTGATCGTTTCCTGGAAGACCAGTAGTAGTTTCCGATGCACATCTGGTGGCAATCTGTAATCTATGGACTATCAGAGTGTTGATGAAACACAGAAATGGCATGGGGATTCATAACAACAGTCAACATGCGCACTTTTCTCCACGGGAGTAATGTCTCAAACAGTCTACGCTTTGATCGTTCCCTGGAATACCAGTAGTAGTTTCCGATGCACATCTGGAGGCATTCTGTAATCTGTGGACTATCAGAGTGTTGATGAAACACAGAAATTGCATCGGGATTGAATTCAACAGCCACCATGCGCACCTTCCTCCTTGGGAGTAATGTCTCAAACAGTCTACGCCTTGATCGTTCCCTGGAAGACCAGTAGTAGTTTCCGATGCAAATCTGGAGGCATTCTGTAATCTGTTGACTATCAGAGTGTTGAAGAAACACAAAAATTGCATCGGGATTGAATACAACAGTCACCATGCGCACTTTCCTCCATGGGAGTAATCTCTCAAACACTCTACGCATTGATCGTTCCTCGGAAGACCAGTAGTAGTTTCCAATGCACAACTGCAGGCATTCTGTAATCTGTATACCTTCAAAGTGTCGATGAAACAAAGAAATTGCATCTGAATTAAATACAACAGTCATAATGCGCACTTTCCTCCATGGGAGTAATCTCTCAAACACTCTACGCATTGATCGATCCCTGGAAGACCAGTAGTAGTTGCCTATGCACAACTGGAGGCATTCTGTAAACTGTGGCCTTCAAAGTGTCGATGAAACACAGAAATTGCATCGGGATTAGATACAACAGTCACCATGCGCACTTTCCTCCATGGGAGTAATGTCTCAAACAGTCAACTCTTTGATTGTTCCCAGGAAGACCAGTAGTAGTTTCCGATGCACATCAGGAGGCAATCTGTAATCTGTGGACTAACAGATTGTTGATGAAACATAGAAATAGCATCGCGATTGAATACAACAGTCACCATGCGCACTTCCCTCGACGGGAATAATGTCTCAAACAGTCTAAGCTTTGATCGTTCCCTGGAAGATCAGTAGTAGTTTCCGATGCACATCTGGAGGTATTCTGTAATCTGTGGACCTTCAAAGTGTTGATGAAACACAGAAATTGCGTCGAGATTGAATACAACAGTCACCATGCGCACTTTCCTCCATGGGATTAAGGTCTCAAACATTCAATTCTTTGAACGTTCCCAAGAAGACCAGTAGTAGTTTTCGATCCACATCTGGAGGCATTCTGTAATCTGTGGACTATCAGAGTGTTGATGAAACACAGAAATTGCATCGGGATTGAATACAACACTCACAATGCGCACTTTCCTCCATGGGAGTAATCTCTCAAACAGTCTATACATTGATCGATCCCTGTAAGACCAGTAGTAGTTTCCGATGCACATCTGGAGGCATTCTGTAATCTGTGGACTATCAGAGTGTTGATGAAACACAGAAATTTCATCGGGATTGAATACAACAGACACCATGAGCACTTTCCTCCATGTGAGTAATATCTCAAACAGTCTACACTTTTATCGTTTCGTGGAAGACCAGTAGTAGTTTCCGATGCACATCTGGTGGCATTCTGTAATTTGTGGACTATCAGAGTGTTGATGAAACACAGAAATTGCATCGGGATTGAATACAACTGTCACCATGCGCACCTTCCTCCATGATGGCAGTAATGTCTCAAACAGTTTACGCCTTGATCGTTCCCTGGAAGACCAGTAGTTTTTCCCGATGCACATCTGGAGGCATTCTGTAATCTGTGGACTATCAGAGTGTTGATGAAACACAGAAATTGAACCGGGATTGAATACAACAGTCACCATGCGCACTTTCCTCCATGGGAGTAATCCCTGAAGCAGTCTACGCTTTGATCTTACCCTGGAAGGCCAGTAGTAGTTTCCAATGCACATCTGGGGGCATTCTGTAATCTGTGGACTATCAGAGTGTTGATGAAACACAGAAATTGCATCGGGATTGAATACAACAGTCACCATGCGCACTTTCCTCCATGAGAGTAATGTCTCAAACAGTCTACGACTTGATCGTTCCCTGGAAGACCAGTAGTAGTTTCCGATGCACATCTGGAGGCATTCTGCAATCTGTGGACTATCAGAGTGTTGATGAACCACAGAAATTGCATCGGGATTGAATACAACAGTCACCATGCGCACTTTTCTCCATGGGAGTAATCTCTCAAACACTCTACGCATTGATCGATCCCTGGAAGACCAGTAGTAGTTTGCGATGCACATCTGGAGGCATTCTGTAATCTGTGGACTATCCGAGTGCTAATGAAACACAAAAATTCCATCGGGATTGAATACAACAGTCGCCATGACCACTTTCCCCCATGGGAGTAATGTCTCAAACAGTCTACGCTTTGATCGTTAACAGTAAGACCAGTGGTAGTTTCCGATGCACATCTGGAGGCAATCTGTAATCTGTGGACTATCAGAGTGTTGATGAAACATAGAAATAGCATCGCGATTGAATGCAACAATCACCATGAGCAATTTCCTCTACGGGAGTAATGTATCAACCAGTCTACGCTTTGATCGTTCCCTGGAAGACCAGTAGTAGTTTCCGATGCACATCAGGAGGCAATCTGTATTCTGTGGACTAACAGATTGTTGATGAAACATAGAAATAGCATCGCGATTGAATACAACAGTCACCATGCGCACTTCCCTCGACAGGAATAATGTCTCAAACAGTCTACGCTTTGATCGTTCCCTGGAAGATCAGTAGTAGTTTCCGATGCACATCTGGAGGTATTCTGTAATCTGTGGACCTTCAAAGTGTTGATGAAACACCGAAATTGCGTCGAGATTGAATACAACAGTCACCATGCGCACTTTCCTCCATGGGATTAAGGTCTCAAACATTCAATTCTTTGAACGTTCCCAAGAAGACCAGTAGTAGTTTTCGATCCACATCTGGAGGCATTCTGTAATCTGTGGACTATCAGAGTGTTGATGAAACACAGAAATTGCATCGGGATTGAATACAACACTCACAATGCGCACTTTCCTCCATGGGAGTAATCTCTCAAACAGTCTATACATTGATCGATCCCTGTAAGACCAGTAGTAGTTTCCGATGCACATCTGGAGGCATTCTGTAATCTGTGGACTATCAGAGTGTTGATGAAACTCAGAAATTTCATCGGGATTGAATACAACAGTCACCATGAGCACTTTCCTCCATGTGAGTAATGTCTCAAACAGTCTACACTTTTATCGTTTCCTGGAAGACCAGTAGTAGTTTCCGATGCACATCTGGTGGCATTCTGTAATTTGTGGACTATCAGAGTGTTGATGAAACACAGAAATTGCATCGGGATTGAATACAACTGTCACCATGCGCACCTTCCTCCATGATGGCAGTAATGTCTCAAACAGTCTACGCCTTGATCGTTCCCTGGAAGACCAGTAGTAGTTTCCGATGCGCATCTGGAGGCATTCTGCAATCTGTGGACTATCAGAGTGTTGATGAAACACAGAAATTGCATCGGGATTGAATACAACAGTCACCATGCGCACTTTCCTCCATGGGAGCAGTCTCTCAAACAGGCTACGCATTGATCGATCCCTGTAAGACCAGTAGTAGTTTCCGATGCCATCTGGAGGCATTCTGTAATCTGTGGACTATCAGAGTGTTGATGAAAGACAGAAAATTCATCGGGATTGAATACAACAGTCACCATGCGCACTTTCCTCCATGTGAGTAATGTCTCAAACAGTCTACGATTTGATCGTTTCCTGGAAGACCAGTAGTAGTTTCCATTGCACATCTGGTGGCATTCTGTAATTTGTGGACTATCAGAGTGTTGATGAAACACAGAAATTGCATCGGGATTGAATACAACTGTCACCATGCGCACCTTCCTCCATGATGGCAGTAATGTCTCAAACAGTCTACGCCTTGATCGTTCCCTGGAAGACCAGTAGTAGTTTCCGATGCGCATCTGGAGGCATTCTGCAATCTGTGGACTATCAGAGTGTTGATGAAACACAGAAATTGCATCGGGATTGAATACAACAGTCACCATGCGCACTTTCCTCCATGGGAGCAGTCTCTCAAACAGGCTACGCAATGATCGATCCCTGTAAGACCAGTAGTAGTTTCCGATGCCATCTGGAGGCATTCTGTAATCTGTGGACTATCAGAGTGTTGATGAAAGACAGAAAATTCATCGGGATTGAATACAACAGTCACCATGCGCACTTTCCTCCATGTGAGTAATGTCTCAAACAGTCTACGCTTTGATCGTTTCCTGGAAGACCAGTAGTAGTTTCCATTGCACATCTGGTGGCATTCTGTAATCTATGGACTATCAGAGTGTTGATGAAACACAGAAATTGCATCGGGATTGAATTCAACAGCCACCACGCGCACCTTCCTCCATGGGAGTAATGTCTCAAACAGTCTACGCCTTGATCGTTCCCTGGAAGACCAGTAGTAGTTTCCGATGCAAATCTGGAGGCATTCTGTAATCTGTGGACTATCAGAGTGTTGAAGAAACACAGAAATTGCGTCGGGATTGAATACAACACTCACCATGCGCACTTTCCTCCATGGGAGTAATGTATCAACCAGTCTACGCTTTGATCGTTCCCTGGAAGACCAGTAGTAGTTTCCGATGCACATCAGGAGGCAATCTGTATTCTGTGGACTAACAGATTGTTGATGAAACATAGAAATAGCATCGCGATTGAATACAACAGTCACCATGCGCACTTCCCTCGACGGGAATAATGTCTCAAACAGTCTACGCTTTGATCGTTCCCTTTAAGATCAGTAGTAGTTTCCGATGCACATCTGGAGGTATTCTGTAATCTGTGGACCTTCAAAGTGTTGATGAAACACCGAAATTGCGTCGAGATTGAATACAACAGTCACCATGCGCACTTTCCTCCATGGGATTAAGGTCTCAAACATTCAATTCTTTGAACGTTCCCAAGAAGACCAGTAGTAGTTTTCGATCCACATCTGGAGGCATTCTGTAATCTGTGGACTATCAGAGTGTTGATGAAACACAGAAATTGCATCGGGATTGAATACAACACTCACAATGCGCACTTTCCTCCATGGGAGTAATCTCTCAAACAGTCTATACATTGATCGATCCCTGTAAGACCAGTAGTAGTTTCCGATGCACATCTGGAGGCATTCTGTAATCTGTGGACTATCAGAGTGTTGAAGAAACACAGAAATTTCATCGGGATTGAATACAACACTCACCATGCGCACTTTCCTCCATGGGAGTAATCTCTCAAACACTCTACGCATTGATCGTTCCTCGGAAGACCAGTAGTAGTTTCCAATGCACAACTGCAGGCATTCTGTAATCTGTGGACCTTCAAAGTGTCGATGAAACAAAGAAATTGCATCTGAATTAAATACAACAGTCACCATGCACACTTTCCTCCATGGGAGTAATCTCTCAAACACTCTACGCATTGATCGATCCCTGGAAGACCAGTAGTAGTTGCCGATGCACAACTGGAGGCATTCTGTAAACTGTGGCCTTCAAAGTGTCGATGAAACACAGAAATTGCATCGGGATTAAATACAACAGTCACCATGCGCACTTTCCTCCATGGGAGTAATGTCTCAAATAGTCAATTCTTTGATTGTTCCCAGGAAGACCAGTAGTAGTTTCCGATGCACATCAGGAGGCAATCTGTAATCTGTGGACTAACAGATTGTTGATGAAACATAGAAATAGCATCGCGATTGAATACAACAGTCACCATGCGCACTTCCCTCGACGGGAATAATGTCTCAAACAGTCTTCGCTTTGATCGTTCCCTGGAAGATCAGTAGTAGTTTCCGATGCACATCTGGAGGTATTCTGTAATTTGTAGACCTTCAAAGTGTTGATGAAACACAGAAATTGCGTCGGGATTGAATACAACAGTCACCATGCGCACTTTCCTCCATGGGATTAATGTCTCAAACATTCAATTCTTTGAACGTTCCCAAGAAGAATAGTAGTAGTTTCCGATCCACATCTGGAGGCATTCTGTAATCTGTGGACTATCAGTGTGTTGTTGAAACACAGAAATTGCAACGGGATTGAATACAACAGTCACCATGCGCACTTTCATCCATATGAGATATGTCTCAAACAGTCTACGCTATGATCGTTCCCTGGAACACCAGTGGTAGTTTGCGATGCACATCTGGAGGCATTCTGTAGTCTGTGGACTATCAGAGTGTTGATGAAACACAAAAATTGCATCGGCATTGAATACAACAGTCACCATGCGCTCCTTCCTTCATGGGAGTAATGTCTTAAACAGTCTACGCCATGATCGTTATCTGGAGGACCAGTAGTAGTTTCCGATGCACATCTGGAGGCATTCTGTAATCTGTGGACTATCAGAGTGTTGTTGAAACACAGAAATTGCATCGCGATTTAATACAAGAGTCACCATGCACACTTTCCTCCATGTGAGAAATGACTCCAATATTCTACGCTTTCATCGTTCCCAGCAAGACCAGTAGCACTTTCCGATGCACATCTGGTGGCTTTCTGTAACCTGTGGACTATCAGAGTGTTGATGAAACACAGAAATGGCATGGGGATTCATAACGACAGTCAACATGTGCACTTTTCTCCACGGGAGTAATGTCTCAAACAGTCTACGCTTTGATCGTTCCCTGGATGACCAGTAGTAGTTTCCGATGCACATCTGGAGGCATTCTGTAATCTGCGGACTATCAGAGTGTTGATGAAACACAGAAATTGCATCGGGATTGAATACAACAGTCACCATGCGCACCTTCCTCCATGGGAGTAATGTCTCAAACAGTCTACGCCTTGACCGTTCCCTGGAAGACCAGTAGTAGTTTCCGATGCACATCTGGAGGCATTCTGTAATCAGTGGACTATCAGAGTGTTGATCGACACAGAAATTGCATCTGGATTGAATACAACAGTCACCAGGAGCACCTTCCTCCATTGGAGTAATGCCTCAATCAGTCTACGCCTTGATCGTTCCCTGGAAGACCAGTAGTAGTTTCCGATGCACATCTGGAGGCATTCTGTAATCTGTGGAATGTCAAAGTGTTGAGTAAACACAGAAATTGCATCGGCATTGAATACAACAGTCACCATGCGCACTTTCCTCCATGGGAGTAATCTCTCAAACACTCTACGCATTGATCGTTCCTTGGAAGACCAGTAGTAGTTTCCGATGCACAACTGGAGGTATTCTGTAAACTGTAGACCTTCAAAGTGTCGATGAAACACAGAAATTGCATCGGGATTAAATACAACCGTAACCATGCGCAATTTCCTCCATAGGAGTAATGTCTCAATCAGTCAATTCTTTATTGTTCCCAGGAGGACCAGTAGTAGTTTCCGATGCACATCTGGAGGCAATCTATAATCTGTGGACTATCAGAGTGTTGACGAAACATAGAAATAGCATCGCGATTGAATACAACAGTCACCATGCGCACTTTCCTCCATTGGAGTAATGTCTCAAACAGTCATTTCTTTGATCGTTCCCAGGAAGACCAGTAGTAGTTTCCTATGCACATCTGGAGACATTCTGTAATCTGTGGACCTTCAAAGTGTTGATGAAACACAGAAATTGCGTCGGGATTCAATACAACAGTCACCATGCGCACTTTCCTCCATGGGAGTAATGTCTCAAACAGTCAATTCTTTGATCGTTCCCAGGAAGACCAGTAGTAGTTTCCGATGCACATCTGGAGGCAATCTGTTATCTGTGGACTATCAGAGTGTTGATGAAACACAGAAATGGCATGGGGATTGATAACAACAGTCAAAATTCCCACTTTTCTCCACGGGAGTAATGTCTCAAACAGTCTACGCTATGATCGTTCCCTGGAAGGCCAGTAGTAGTTTCCGATGTCCATCTGGAGGCATTCTGTAATCTGTGAACTATCAGAGTGTTGATGAAACACAAAAATTGCATCGGGATTGAATACAACAGTCACCATGCGCACTTTCCTCCATGGGAGTAATGTCTCAAACAGTCTACGCCTTGATCGTTCCCTGGAAGACCAGTAGTAGTCTCCGATGCGCATCAGGTGGCATTCTGTAATCTGTGGACTATCAGAGTGTTGATGAAACACAGAATTTGCATCAGGATTGAATACAACAGTCACCATGCTCACATTCCTCCATGGGAGTAATGTCTCAAACAGTCTACGCCTTGATCGTTCCCTGGAAGACCAGTAGTAGTTTCCGATGCACATCTGGTGGCTTTCTGTAATCTGTGGACCATCAGGGTGTTGATGAAACACAGAAATTGCATCGGGATTCAATACAACAGTGACCATGCGCACTTTCCTCCATGGGAGTAACCTCTCAAACAGCCTACGCATTGATCGATCCCTGTAAGACCACTAGTAGTTTCCGATGCACATCTGGAGGCATTCTGTAATCTGTAGGCTATCAGAGTGTTGATGAAACACAGAAATTGCGTCGGGATTCAATACAACAGTCACCATGCGTACTTTCCTCCATGGGAGTAATGTCTCAAACAGTCAATTCTTTGATCGTTCCCAGGAAGACCAGTAGTAGTTTCCGATGCACATCTGGAGGCAATCTGTTATCTGTGGACTATCAGAGTGTTGATGAAACACAGAAATGGCATGGGGATTGATAACAACAGCCAAAATTCCATTTTTTTCTCCACAGGAGAAATGCCTCAAACAGTCTACGCTATGATCGTTCCCTGGAAGGCCAGTAGTAGTTTCCGATGTCCATCTGGAGGCATTCTGTAATCTGTGGACTATCAGAGTGATGATGAAACACAAAAATTGCATCGGGATTGAATACAACTGTCACCATGCGCACTTTCCTCCATGGGAGTAATGTCTCAAACAGTCTACGCCTTGATCGTTCCCTGGAAGAACAGTAGTAGTTTCCGATGCAAATCAGGTTGCATTCTGTAATCTGTGGACTATCAGAGTGTTGATGAAACAAAGAAATTGCATCGGGATTGAATACAACAGGCACCATGCGCACCTTCTTCCATGGGAGTAATCTCTCAAACAGGCTACGCATTTGTCGATCCCTGTAAGACCAGTAGTAGTATCCGATGCACATCTGGAGGCATTTTGTAATCTGTGGACTATCAGAGTGTTGATGAAACACAGAAAATTCATCGGGATTGAATACAACAGTCACCATGCGCACTTTCCTCCAAGGGATTAATGTCTCAAACAGACTACGCTTTGATCGTTTCCTGGAAGACGAGTGGTAGTTTCCGATGCACATCTGGATACATTCTGTAATCTGTGGACTATCAGAGTGTTGATGAAACACAGAAGTTGCATCGGGATTCAATAGAACAGTCACCATGCGCACTTTCCTCCATGGGAGTAATCTCTCAAACAGTATACGCTTTGATCGTCCCCTGGAAGAACAGTAGTAGTTTCCGATGCACATCTGGAGGCATTCTGTAATCTGTGGACTATCAGAGTGTTAAAGAATCACAGAAATTGCATCGGCATTGAATACAACAGTCACCATGCGCACATTCCTCCATGGGAGTAATCTCTCAAACACTCTACGCATTGATCATCCCTTGGAAGACCAGTAGTAGCTTCCGATGCACAACTGGAGGCATTCTGTAATCTGTGGACTATCAGAGTGTTGATGAAACATACAAATAGCATCTCGATTGAATACAACAGTCACCATGCGCACTTTCCTCCACGGGAGTAATGTCTCAAACAGTCTACGCTTTCATCGTTCCCTGGAAGACCAGTAGTAGTTTCCGATGCACATCTGGAGGCATTCTGTAATCTGTGGACCTTCATAGTGTTGATGAAACACAGAAATTGCGTCGGGATTGAATACAACAGTCACCATGCGCACTTTCCCCCATGGGAGTAATGTCTCAAACAGTCAATTCTTTGATCGTTCCCAGGAAGACCAGTTGTAGTTTCCGATGCACATCTGGAGGCATTCTGTAATCTGTGGACTATCAGAGTGTTGATGAAACACAGAAATTGCATCGGGATTGAATACAACAGTCACCATGCGCACTTTCCTACATGGGAGTAATCTCTCAAACACTCTACGCATTGATCGATCCCTGGAAGACCAGTAGTAGTTTCCGATGCAAATCTGGAGGCATTCTGTAATCTGTGGACTATCAGAGTGTTGATGAAACATACAAATAGCATCTCGATTGAATACAACAGTCACCATGCGCACTTTCCTCCACGGGAGTAATGTCTCAAACAGTCTACGCTTTCATCGTTCCCTGGAAGACCAGTAGTAGTTTCCGATGCACATCTGGAGGCATTCTGTAATCTGTGGACCTTCATAGTGTTGATGAAACACAGAAATTGCGTCGGGATTGAATACAACAGTCACCATGCGCACTTTCCCCCATGGGAGTAATGTCTCAAACAGTCAATTCTTTGATCGTTCCCAGGAAGACCAGTTGTAGTTTCCGATGCACATCTGGAGGCATTCTGTAATCTGTGGACTATCAGAGTGTTGATGAAACACAGAAATGGCATGTGGATTGATAACAACAGTCACCATGCGCACTTTTCTCCATGGGAGTAATGTATCAAACAGTCTACGCTTTGATCGTTCCCTGGAAGACCAGTAGTAGCTTCCGATGCACATCTGGTGGCATTCTGTAATCTGTGGACTATCAGAGTGTTGATGAAACAAAGAAATTGCATCGGGATTGAATACAACAGGCACCATGCGCACCTTCTTCCATGGGAGTAATCTCTCAAACAGGCTACGCATTTGTCGATCCCTGTAAGACCAGTAGTAGTATCCGATGCACATCTGGAGGCATTTTGTAATCTGTGGACTATCAGAGTGTTGATGAAACACAGAAAATTCATCGGGATTGAATACAACAGTCACCATGCGCACTTTCCTCCAAGGGATTAATGTCTCAAACAGACTACGCTTTGATCGTTTCCTGGAAGACGAGTGGTAGTTTCCGATGCACATCTGGATACATTCTGTAATCTGTGGACTATCAGAGTGTTGATGAAACACAGAAGTTGCATCGGGATTCAATACAACAGTCACCATGCGCACTTTCCTCCATGGGAGTAATCTCTCAAACAGTATACGCTTTGATCGTCCCCTGGAAGAACAGTAGTAGTTTCCGATGCACATCTGGAGGCATTCTATAATCTGTGGACTATCAGAGTGTTAAAGAATCACAGAAATTGCATCGGCATTGAATACAACAGTCACCATGCGCACTTTCCTCCATGGGAGTAATCTCTCAAACACTCTACGCATTGATCATCCCTTGGAAGACCAGTAGTAGTTTCCGATGCACAACTGGAGGCATTCTGTAATCTGTGGACTATCAGAGTGTTGATGAAACATACAAATAGCATCTCGATTGAATACAACAGTCACCATGCGCACTTTCCTCCACGGGAGTAATGTCTCAAACAGTCTACGCTTTCATCGTTCCCTGGAAGACCAGTAGTAGTTTCCGATGCACATCTGGAGGCATTCTGTAATCTGTGGACCTTCATAGTGTTGATGAAACACAGAAATTGCGTCGGGATTGAATACAACAGTCACCATGCGCACTTTCCCCCATGGGAGTAATGTCTCAAACAGTCAATTCTTTGATCGTTCCCAGGAAGACCAGTTGTAGTTTCCGATGCACATCTGGAGGCATTCTGTAATCTGTGGACTATCAGAGTGTTGATGAAACACAGAAATTGCATCGGGATTGAATACAACAGTCACCATGCGCACTTTCCTACATGGGAGTAATCTCTCAAACACTCTACGCATTGATCGATCCCTGGAAAACCAGTAGTAGTTTCCGATGCAAATCTGGAGGCATTCTGTAATCTGTGGACTATCAGAGTGTCGTTGAAACACAGAAATTGCATCGGGATTGAATACAACAGTCACCAAGCGATCTTTCCTCCATGGGAGTAATATCTCAAACAGTCTACGCATTGATCGTTCCCTGGAAGACTAGTAGTAGTTTCCGATGCACAACTGGAGGCATTCTGTAAACTGTGGACCTTCAGAGTGTCGATGAACACAGAAATTTCATCGGGATTAAATACAACAGTCACCATGCGCACTTTCCTCCATGGGAGTAATGTCTCAAACAGTCAATACTTTGAACGTTCCCAAGAAGACCAGTAATAGTTTCCGATCCACATCTGGAGGCATTCTGTAATCTGTGGACTATCAGGGTGTTGTTGAAACACAGAAATTGCATCGGGATTGAATACAACAGTCACCATGCTCACATTCCTCCATGGGAGTAATGTCTCAAACAGTCTATGCCTTGATCGTTCCCTGGAAGACCAGTAGTAGTTTCCGATGCACATCTGGTGGCTTTCTGTAATCTGTGGACAATCAGAGTGTTGATGAAACACAGAAATTGCATCGGGATTCAATACAACAGTCACCATGCGCACTTTCCTACATAGGAGTAATGTCTCAAACAGTCCACGCTTTGATCGTTCCCTGGAAGACCAGTAGTAGTTTCCGATGCACATCTGGAAGCATTCTGTAATCTGTGGTCTATCATAGTGTTGATGAAACACAGAAAATTCAACGGGATTGGATACAACAGTCACCATGCGCACTTTCCTCCATGTGAGTAATGTCTCAAACAGTCCACGCTTTGATTGATTCCTGGAAGACCAGTAGGAGTTTCCGATGCACATCTGGTGGCGATTTTTTAATCTGTGGACTATCAGAGTGTTGATGAAACACAGAAATGGCATGGAGATTCATAACAACAGTCACCATGTGCACTTTTCTCCACGGGAGTAATGTCTCAAACAGTCTACTCCTTGATCGTTCCCTGGAAGACCAGTAGTAGTTTCCGATGCACAACTGGAAGCATTCTGTAAACTGTAGACCTTCAAAGTGTCGATGAAACACAGAAATTGCATCGGGATTAATTACAACAGTCACCATGCGCACTTTCCTCCATAGGAGTAATGTCTCAAACAGTCAATTCTTTGATTGTTCCCAGGAAGACCAGTTGTAGTTTCCGATGCACATCTGGAGGCAATCTGTAATCTGTGGACTATCAGAGTGTTGATGAAACATAGAAATAGCATCGCGATTGAATACAACAGTCACCATGCGCACTTTCCTCCACTGGAGTAATGTATCAAACAGTTTACGATTTGATCGTTCCTTGGAAGACCAGTAGTAGTTTCCGATGCACAACTGGAAGCATTCTGTAAACTGTAGACCTTCAAAGTGTAGATGAAACACAGAAATTGCATCGGGATTAAATACAACAGTCACCATGCGCACTTTCCTCCATAGGAGTAATGTCTCAAACAGTCAATTCTTTGATTGTTCCCAGGAAGACCAGTAGTAGTTTCCGATGCACATCTGGAGGCATTCTGTAATCTGTGGACTATCAGAGTGTTGATGGACACAGAAATTGCATCTGTATTGAATACAACAGTCACCATGCGCACCTTCCTCCATGAGAGTAATGTCTCAAAAATTCTACGATTTGATCGTTCCCTGGAAGACCAGTAGTAGTTTCCGATGCACATCTGGAGGCATTCTGTAATCTGTGGACTACCAGAGTGTTGAAGAAAAACAGAAATTGCATCGGCATTGAATACAACAGTCACCATGCGCACTTTCCTCCATGGGAGTAATCTCTCAAACACTCTACGCATTGATAGTTCCTTGGAAGACCAGTAGTAGTTTCCGATGCACAACTGGAGGCATTCTGTAAACTGTAGACCTTCAAAGTGTCGATGAAACACAGAATTTGCATCGGGATTGGATACAGCAGTCACCATGCGCACTTTCCTCCATGGGAGTAATCTCTCAAACTGTCTACGCATTGATCGATCCCTGTAAGACCAGTAGTAGTTTCCGATGCATATCTATAGGCATTCTGTAATCTGTTGACTATCAGAGTGTTGATGAAGCACAGAAATTGCATCTGGATTGAATACAACTGTCACCATGCGCACTTTCCTCCATGTGAGTAATGTCTCAAACAGTCTACGCTATGATCGTTCCCTGGAAGACCAGTGGTAGTTTCCGATGCACATCTGGAGGCATTCTGTAATCTGTGGACTATCAGAGTGTTGATGGACACAGAAATTGCATCTGGATTGAATACAACAGTCACCATGCGCACTTTCCTCCAAGGGATTAATGTCTCAAACAGACTACGCTTTGATCGTTTCCTGGAAGACGAGTGGTAGTTTCCGATGCACATCTGGATACATTCTGTAATCTGTGGACTATCAGAGTGTTGATGAAACACAGAAGTTGCATCGGGATTCAATAGAACAGTCACCATGCGCACTTTCCTCCATGGGAGTAATCTCTCAAACAGTATACGCTTTGATCGTCCCCTGGAAGAACAGTAGTAGTTTCCGATGCACATCTGGAGGCATTCTGTAATCTGTGGACTATCAGAGTGTTAAAGAATCACAGAAATTGCATCGGCATTGAATACAACAGTCACCATGCGCACATTCCTCCATGGGAGTAATCTCTCAAACACTCTACGCATTGATCATCCCTTGGAAGACCAGTAGTAGCTTCCGATGCACAACTGGAGGCATTCTGTAATCTGTGGACTATCAGAGTGTTGATGAAACATACAAATAGCATCTCGATTGAATACAACAGTCACCATGCGCACTTTCCTCCACGGGAGTAATGTCTCAAACAGTCTACGCTTTCATCGTTCCCTGGAAGACCAGTAGTAGTTTCCGATGCACATCTGGAGGCATTCTGTAATCTGTGGACCTTCATAGTGTTGATGAAACACAGAAATTGCGTCGGGATTGAATACAACAGTCACCATGCGCACTTTCCCCCATGGGAGTAATGTCTCAAACAGTCAATTCTTTGATCGTTCCCAGGAAGACCAGTTGTAGTTTCCGATGCACATCTGGAGGCATTCTGTAATCTGTGGACTATCAGAGTGTTGATGAAACACAGAAATTGCATCGGGATTGAATACAACAGTCACCATGCGCACTTTCCTACATGGGAGTAATCTCTCAAACACTCTACGCATTGATCGATCCCTGGAAGACCAGTAGTAGTTTCCGATGCAAATCTGGAGGCATTCTGTAATCTGTGGACTATCAGAGTGTTGATGAAACATACAAATAGCATCTCGATTGAATACAACAGTCACCATGCGCACTTTCCTCCACGGGAGTAATGTCTCAAACAGTCTACGCTTTCATCGTTCCCTGGAAGACCAGTAGTAGTTTCCGATGCACATCTGGAGGCATTCTGTAATCTGTGGACCTTCATAGTGTTGATGAAACACAGAAATTGCGTCGGGATTGAATACAACAGTCACCATGCGCACTTTCCCCCATGGGAGTAATGTCTCAAACAGTCAATTCTTTGATCGTTCCCAGGAAGACCAGTTGTAGTTTCCGATGCACATCTGGAGGCATTCTGTAATCTGTGGACTATCAGAGTGTTGATGAAACACAGAAATGGCATGTGGATTGATAACAACAGTCACCATGCGCACTTTTCTCCATGGGAGTAATGTATCAAACAGTCTACGCTTTGATCGTTCCCTGGAAGACCAGTAGTAGCTTCCGATGCACATCTGGTGGCATTCTGTAATCTGTGGACTATCAGAGTGTTGATGAAACAAAGAAATTGCATCGGGATTGAATACAACAGGCACCATGCGCACCTTCTACCATGGGAGTAATCTCTCAAACAGGCTACGCATTTGTCGATCCCTGTAAGACCAGTAGTAGTATCCGATGCACATCTGGAGGCATTTTGTAATCTGTGGACTATCAGAGTGTTGATGAAACACAGAAAATTCATCGGGATTGAATACAACAGTCACCATGCGCACTTTCCTCCAAGGGATTAATGTCTCAAACAGACTACGCTTTGATCGTTTCCTGGAAGACGAGTGGTAGTTTCCGATGCACATCTGGATACATTCTGTAATCTGTGGACTATCAGAGTGTTGATGAAACACAGAAGTTGCATCGGGATTCAATACAACAGTCACCATGCGCACTTTCCTCCATGGGAGTAATCTCTCAAACAGTATACGCTTTGATCGTCCCCTGGAAGAACAGTAGTAGTTTCCGATGCACATCTGGAGGCATTCTATAATCTGTGGACTATCAGAGTGTTAAAGAATCACAGAAATTGCATCGGCATTGAATACAACAGTCACCATGCGCACTTTCCTCCATGGGAGTAATCTCTCAAACACTCTACGCATTGATCATCCCTTGGAAGACCAGTAGTAGTTTCCGATGCACAACTGGAGGCATTCTGTAATCTGTGGACTATCAGAGTGTTGATGAAACATACAAATAGCATCTCGATTGAATACAACAGTCACCATGCGCACTTTCCTCCACGGGAGTAATGTCTCAAACAGTCTACGCTTTCATCGTTCCCTGGAAGACCAGTAGTAGTTTCCGATGCACATCTGGAGGCATTCTGTAATCTGTGGACCTTCATAGTGTTGATGAAACACAGAAATTGCGTCGGGATTGAATACAACAGTCACCATGCGCACTTTCCCCCATGGGAGTAATGTCTCAAACAGTCAATTCTTTGATCGTTCCCAGGAAGACCAGTTGTAGTTTCCGATGCACATCTGGAGGCATTCTGTAATCTGTGGACTATCAGAGTGTTGATGAAACACAGAAATTGCATCGGGATTGAATACAACAGTCACCATGCGCACTTTCCTACATGGGAGTAATCTCTCAAACACTCTACGCATTGATCGATCCCTGGAAAACCAGTAGTAGTTTCCGATGCAAATCTGGAGGCATTCTGTAATCTGTGGACTATCAGAGTGTCGTTGAAACACAGAAATTGCATCGGGATTGAATACAACAGTCACCAAGCGATCTTTCCTCCATGGGAGTAATATCTCAAACAGTCTACGCATTGATCGTTCCCTGGAAGACTAGTAGTAGTTTCCGATGCACAACTGGAGGCATTCTGTAAACTGTGGACCTTCAAAGTGTCGATGAACACAGAAATTTCATCGGGATTAAATACAACAGTCACCATGCGCACTTTCCTCCATGGGAGTAATGTCTCAAACAGTCAATACTTTGAACGTTCCCAAGAAGACCAGTAATAGTTTCCGATCCACATCTGGAGGCATTCTGTAATCTGTGGACTATCAGGGTGTTGTTGAAACACAGAAATTGCATCGGGATTGAATACAACAGTCACCATGCTCACATTCCTCCATGGGAATAATGTCTCAAACAGTCTATGCCTTGATCGTTCCCTGGAAGACCAGTAGTAGTTTCCGATGCACATCTGGTGGCTTTCTGTAATCTGTGGACAATCAGAGTGTTGATGAAACACAGAAATTGCATCGGGATTCAATACAACAGTCACCATGCGCACTTTCCTACATAGGAGTAATGTCTCAAACAGTCCACGCTTTGATCGTTCCCTGGAAGACCAGTAGTAGTTTCCGATGCACATCTGGAAGCATTCTGTAATCTGTGGTCTATCATAGTGTTGATGAAACACAGAAAATTCAACGGGATTGGATACAACAGTCACCATGCGCACTTTCCTCCATGTGAGTAATGTCTCAAACAGTCCACGCTTTGATTGATTCCTGGAAGACCAGTAGTAGTTTCCGATGCACATCTGGTGGCATTTTGTAATCTGTGGACTATCAGAGTGTTGATGAAACACAGAAATGGCATGGAGATTCATAACAACAGTCACCATGCGCACTTTTCTCCACGGGAGTAATGTCTCAAACAGTCTACTCCTTGATCGTTCCCTGGAAGACCAGTAGTAGTTTCCGATGCACAACTGGAAGCATTCTGTAAACTGTAGACCTTCAAAGTGTCGATGAAACACAGAAATTGCATCGGGATTAATTACAACAGTCACCATGCGCACTTTCCTCCATAGGAGTAATGTCTCAAACAGTCAATTCTTTGATTGTTCCCAGGAAGACCAGTTGTAGTTTCCGATGCACATCTGGAGGCAATCTGTAATCTGTGGACTATCAGAGTGTTGATGAAACATAGAAATAGCATCGCGATTGAATACAACAGTCACCATGCGCACTTTCCTCCACTGGAGTAATGTATCAAACAGTTTACGATTTGATCGTTCCTTGGAAGACCAGTAGTAGTTTCCGATGCACAACTGGAAGCATTCTGTAAACTGTAGACCTTCAAAGTGTAGATGAAACACAGAAATTGCATCGGGATTAAATACAACAGTCACCATGCGCACTTTCCTCCATAGGAGTAATGTCTCAAACAGTCAATTCTTTGATTGTTCCCAGGAAGACCAGTAGTAGTTTCCGATGCACATCTGGAGGCATTCTGTAATCTGTGGACTATCAGAGTGTTGATGGACACAGAAATTGCATCTGTATTGAATACAACAGTCACCATGCGCACCTTCCTCCATGAGAGTAATGTCTCAAAAATTCTACGATTTGATCGTTCCCTGGAAGACCAGTAGTAGTTTCCGATGCACATCTGGAGGCATTCTGTAATCTGTGGACTACCAGAGTGTTGAAGAAAAACAGAAATTGCATCGGCATTGAATACAACAGTCACCATGCGCACTTTCCTCCATGGGAGTAATCTCTCAAACACTCTACGCATTGATAGTTCCTTGGAAGACCAGTAGTAGTTTCCGATGCACAACTGGAGGCATTCTGTAAACTGTAGACCTTCAAAGTGTCGATGAAACACAGAATTTGCATCGGGATTGGATACAGCAGTCACCATGCGCACTTTCCTCCATGGGAGTAATCTCTCAAACTGTCTACGCATTGATCGATCCCTGTAAGACCAGTAGTAGTTTCCGATGCATATCTATAGGCATTCTGTAATCTGTTGACTATCAGAGTGTTGATGAAGCACAGAAATTGCATCTGGATTGAATACAACTGTCACCATGCGCACTTTCCTCCATGTGAGTAATGTCTCAAACAGTCTACGCTATGATCGTTCCCTGGAAGACCAGTGGTAGTTTCCGATGCACATCTGGAGGCATTCTGTAATCTGTGGACTATCAGAGTGTTGATGGACACAGAAATTGCATCTGGATTGAATACAACAGTCACCATGCGCACCTTCCCCCATGGGAGTAATGTCTCAAACAGTCTACGCCTTGATCGTTCCCTGGAAGGCCAGTAGTAGTTTCCGATGCACATCTGGAGGCATTCTGTAATCTGTGGACTATCAGAGTGTTGAAGAAACACAGAAATTGCATCGGCATTGAATACAACAGTCACCATGCGCACTTTCCTCCATGGGAGTAATCTCTCAAACACTCTACGCATTGATCGTTCCTTGGAAGACCAGCAGTAGCTTCCGATGCACAACTGGAGGCATTCTGTAATCTGTAGACCTTGAAAGTGTCGATGAAACACAGAAATTGCATCGGGATTGAATACAACAGTCACCATGCGCACTTTCCTCCATGGGAGTAATGTCTCAAACAGTCTACGCATTGATCGATCAATGTAAGACCAGTAGTAGTTTCCGATGCACATCTATAGGCATTCTGTAATCTGTGGACTATCAGCGTGTCGATGAAGCACAGAAATTGCATCGGGACTGAATACAACTGTCACCATGCGCACTTTCCTCCATGTGAGTAATGTCTCAAACAGTCTAGATTTTAATCGTTTCCTGGAAGACCAGTAGTAGTTTCCGATGCACATCTGGTGGCATTCTGTAATCTGTGGACTATCAGAGTGCTAGTGAAACACACGAATGGCATGGGGATTGCTAACAACAGTCACCATACATAGTTTTCTCCACAGGAGTAATGTCTCAAACAGTCTACGTTTGATCGTTTCCTGGAACACCAGTAGTAGTTTCTGACGCACAACTGGAGCCATTCTGTAATCTGTGGACTTTCAAAGTGTTGATGAAAAGAAGAAATTGCATCGGGATTGAATACAACAGTCACCATGCGCACTTTCCTCCATGGGAGTAATGTCTCAAACAGTCAATTCTTTGATCGTTCCCAGGAAGACCAGTAGTAGTTAACGATGCACATCTGGAGGCAATCTGTAATCTGTGGACTATCAGAGTGATGATGAAACACAGAAATTGCATCGCGATTGAATACAACAGTCACCATGCGCACTTTCCTCCACGGGAGTAATGTCTCAAACAGTCTACGTTTTGATCGTTCCCTGGAAGACCAGTAGCAGTTTCCGATGCACATCTGGAGGCATTCTGTAATCTGTGGACCTTCAAAGTGTTGATGAAACACAGAAATTGCATCGTGATTGAATACAACAGTCACCATGCGCCCTTTCCTCCACGGGAGTAATGTCTCAAACAGTCTACGCTTTGATCGTTCCCTGGAAGACCAATAGTAGTTTCCGTTGCACATCTGGAGGGAATATGTAATCGGTGGACTATCAGAGTGTTGATGAAACACAGAAATTGCATCGGGGTTGAATACAACATTCACCATGCACTCTTTCCTCCATGGGAGTAATGTCACAAACAGTCTACGCTTTGATCGTTCCCAGGAAGACCAGTAGTAGTTTCCGATGCACAACTGGATGCATTCTGTAATCTGTGGACCTTCAAAGTGTTGATGAAACACAGAAATTGCATCGGGATTGAATACAACAGTCACCATGCGCACTTTCCTCCATGGGAGTAATGTCTCAAACAGTCTACGCTTTGATCGTTCCCTGGAAGACCAATATTAGTTTCCGATGCACATCTTGAGGCATTCTGTAATCTGTGAACCTTCAAAAATGTTGATGAAATACAGAAATTGCCTCGGGATTGAATACAACAGTCACCATGCGCACTTTCCTCCATGGGAGTAATGTCTCAAACAGTCTACGCCTTGATCGTTCCCTGGAAGACCAGTAGTAGTTTCCGATGCACATCTGGAGGCATTCTGTAATCTGTGGACTATTAGAGTGTTGAAGAAACACAGAAATTGCATCGGCATTGAATACAAAAGTCACCATGCGCACTTTCCTCCATGGGAGTAATCTCTCAAACACTCTACGCATTGATTGTTCCTTTGAAGACCAGTAGTAGCTTCCGATGCACAACTGGAGGCACTCTGTAGACTGTAGACCATCAAAGTGTCGATGAAACACAGAAATTGCATCGGGATTAAATACAACAATCACCATGCGCCATTTCCTCCATAGGAGTAATGTCTCAAACATTTAATTATTTGATTGTTCCCAGGAAGACCAGTAGTAGTTTCCGATGCACATATGGAGGCAATCTGTAATCCGTTGACTATAAGAGTGTTGATGAAACATATAAATAGCATCGCGATTGAATACAACAGTCACCATGAGCACTTTCCTCCACGGGAGAAATGTATCAACCAGTCTACGCTTTGATCGTTGCCTGGAAGACCAGTAGTAGTTTCCGATGCACATCTGGAGGCATTCTGTAACCTGTAGACCATCAAAGTGTGAATGAAACACATAAATTGCATCGGGATTAAATACAACAGTCACCATGCGCACTTTCCTCCATAGGAGTAATGTCTCAAACAGTCAATTCTTTGATTGATCCCAGGAACACCAGTAGTAGTTTCCGATGCACATCTGGAGGCAATCTGTAATCTGTGGACTATCAGAGTGTTGATGAAACATAGAAATAGCATCGCGATTGAATACAACAGTCACCATGAGCACTTTCCTCCACGGGAGTAATGTATCAACCAGTCTACGCTTTGATCGTTCCCTGGAAGACCAGTAGTAGTTTCCGATGCACATCTGGAGGCATTCTGTAATCTGTGGACCTTCCAAGTGTTGATGAAACACAGAAATTGCATCGGGATTGGATACAACAGTCACCATGCGCACTTTCCTCCATGGGAGTAATGTCTCAAACAGTCTACGCCTTGATCGTTCCCTGGAAGACCAGTAGTAGTTTCCGATGCACATCTGGAGGCATTCTGTAATCTGTGGACACTCAGAGTGTTGATGAAACACAGAAATTGAATCGGGATTGAATACAACTGTGACCATGCGCACTTTCCTCCATGGGAGTAATGTCCCAAACAGTCTACGCCTTGATCGTTCCCTGGAAGACCAGTAGTAGTTTCCGATGCACATCTGGAGGCAATCTGTGATCTGTGGACTATCAGAGTGTTGATGAAACATAGAAATAGCATCGCGATTGAATACAACAGTCACCATGAGCACTTTCCTCTACGGGAGTAATGTATTAACCAGTCTACGCTTTGTTCGTTCCCTGGAAGACCAGTAGTAGTTTCCGATGCACATCTGGAGGCATTCTGTAATCTGTGGACTATCAGAGTGTTGATGGACACAGAAATTGCATCTGGATTGAATACAACTGTCACCATGCGCACCTTCCTCCATGGGAGTAATGTCTCAAACAGTCTACGCCTTGATCGTTCCCTGGAGGACCAGCAATAGTTTCCGATGCACATCTGGAAGCATTCTGTAATCTGTGGACAATCAGAGTGTTGATGAAACACAGAAATTGCATCGGGATTGAATACAACAGTGACCATGCGCACTTTCCTCCATGGGAGTAATGTCTCAAACAGTCTACGCCTTGATCGTTCCCTGGAAGACCAGTAGTAGTTTCCGATGCACATCTGGAGGCATTCTGTAATCTGTGGACTATCAGAGTGTTGATGGACACAGAAATTGAATCTGGATTGAATACAACAGTCACCATGCGCACCTTCCTCCATGGGAGTAATGTCTCAATCAGTCTACGCCTTGATCGTTCCCTGGAAGACCAGCAGTAGTTTCCGATGCACATCTGGAGGCATTCTGTAATCTGTGGACCTTCAAACTGTTGATGAAACACAGAAATTGCATCGGGATTGAATACAACAGTCACCATGCGCACGTTCCTCCATGGGAGTAATGTCTCAAACAGTCTACGCCTTGATCGTTCCCTGGAAGACCAGTAGTAGTTTCCGATGCACATCTGGAGGCATTCTGTAATCTGTGGACAATCAAAGTGTTGATGAAACACAGAAATTGCATCGGGATTGAACACAACAGTGACCATGCGCACTTTCCTCCATGGGAGTAATGTCTCAAACAGTCTACGCCTTGATCGTTCCCTGGAAGACCAGTAGTAGTTTCCGATGCACATCTGGAGGCAATCTGTAATCTGTGGACTATCAGTGTGTTGATGAAACATAGAAATAGCATCGCGATTGAATACAACAGTCACCATGAGCACTTTCCTCCACGGGAGTAATGTATCAACCAGACTACGCTTTGATCGTTCCCTGGAAGACCAGTAGTAGTTTCCGATGCACATCTGGAGGCATTCTGTAAACTGTAGGCCTTCAAAGTGTCGATGAAACACAGAAATTGCATCGGGATTAAATACAACAGTCACCATACGCACTTTCCTCCATAGGAGTAATGTCTCAAACAGTCAATTCTTTGATTGTTCCCAGGAAGACCAGTAGTAGTTTCCGATGCACATCTGGAGGCAATCTGTAATCTGTGGACTATCAGAGTGTTGATGAAACATAGAAATAGCATCGCGATTGAATACAACAGTCACCATGAGCACTTTCCTCTATGGGAGTAATGTATCAACCAGTCTACGCTTTGATCGTTCCCTGGAAGACCAGTAGTAGTTTCTGATGCACATCTGGAGGCATTCTGTAATCTGTGGAGTTTCAAAGTGTTGATGAAACACAGATATTGCATCGGGATTGGATACAACAGTCACCATGCGCACTTTCCTCCATGGGAGTAATGTCTCAAACAGTCTACGCCTTGATCGTTCCCTGGAAGACCAGTAGTAGTTTCCGATGCACATCTGGAGGCATTCTGTAATCTGTGGACTATCAGAGTGTTGATGGACACAGAAATTGAATCTGGATTGAATACAACAGTCACCATGCGCACCTTCCTCCATGGGAGTAATGTCTCAATCAGTCTACGCCTTGATCGTTCCCTGGAAGACCAGCAGTAGTTTCCGATGCACATCTGGAGGCATTCTGTAATCTGTGGACCTTCAAACTGTTGATGAAACACAGAAATTGCATCGGGATTGAATACAACAGTCACCATGCGCACTTTCCTCCATGGGAGTGATGTCTCAAACAGTCTACGCTTTGATCGTTCCCGGGAAGACCAATATTAGTTTCCGATGCACATCTTGAGGCATTCTGTAATCTGTGAACCTTCAAAAATGTTGATGAAATACAGAAATTGCCTCGGGATTGAATACAACAGTCACCATGCGCACTTTCCTCCATGGGAGTAATGTCTCAAACAGTATACGCCTTGATCGTTCCCTGGAAGACCAGTAGTAGTTTCCGATGCACATCTGGAGGCATTCTGTAATCTGTGGACTATTAGAGTGTTGAAGAAACACAGAAATTGCATCGGCATTGAATACAAAAGTCACCATGCGCACTTTCCTCCATGGGAGTAATCTCTCAAACACTCTACGCATTGATCGTTCCTTTGAAGACCAGTAGTAGCTTCCGATGCACAACTGGAGGCATTCTGTAAACTGTAGACCATCAAAGTGTCGATGAAACACAGAAATTGCATCGGGATTAAATACAACAGTCACCATGCGCACTTTCCTCCATAGGAGTAATGTCTCAAACATTTAATTCTATGATTGTTCCCAGGAAGACCAGTAGTAGTTTCCGATGCACATCTGGAGGCAATCTGTAATCTGTGGACTATCAGAGTGTTGATGAAACATAGAAATAGCATCGCGATTGAATACAACAGTCACCATGAGCACTTTCCTCCACGGGAGAAATGTATCAACCAGTCTACGCCTTGATCGTTGCCTGGAAGACCAGTAGTAGTTTCCGATGCACATCTGGAGGCATTCTGTAAACTGTAGACCTTCAAAGTGTGAATGAAACACATAAATTGCATCGGGATTAAATACAACAGTCACCATGCGCACTTTCCTCCATAGGAGTAATGTCTCAAACAGTCAATTCTTTGATTGTTCCCAGGAACACAAGTAGTAGTTTCCGATGCACATCTGGAGGCAATCTGTAATCTGTGGACTATCAGAGTGTTGATGAAACATAGAAATAGCATCGCGATTGAATACAACAGTCACCATGAGCACTTTCCTCCACGGGAGTAATGTATCAACCAGTCTACGCTTTGATCGTTCCCTGGAAGACCAGTAGTAGTTTCCGATGCACATCTGGAGGCATTCTGTAATCTGTGGACCTTCCAAGTGTTGATGAAACACAGAAATTGCATCGGGATTGGATACAACAGTCACCATGGGCACTTTCCTCCATGGGAGTAATGTCTCAAACAGTCTACGCCTTGATCGTTCCCTGGAAGACCAGTAGTAGTTTCCGATGCACATCTGGAGGCATTCTGTAATCTGTGGACACTCAGAGTGTTGATGAAACACAGAAATTGCATCGGGATTGAATACAACTGTGACCCTGCGCACTTTCCTCCATGGGAGTAATGTCTCAAACAGTCTACGCCTTGATCGTTCCCTGGAAGACCAGTAGTAGTTTCCGATGCACATCTGGAGGCAATCTGTAATCTGTTTACTATCAGAGAGTTGATGAAACATAGAAATAGCATCGCGATTGAATTCAACAGTCACCATGAGCACTTTCCTCCACGGGGGTAATGTATCAACCAGTCTACGCTTTGATCGTTCCCTGGAAGACCAGTAGTAGTTTCCGATGCACATCTGGAGGCATTCTGTAAACTGTAGACCTTCAAAGTGTCGATGAAACACAGAAATTGCATCGGGATTAAATACAACAGTCACCATGCGCACTTTCCTCCATAGGAGTAATGTCTCAAACAGTCAATTCTTTGATTGTTCCCAGGAAGACCAGTAGTAGTTTCTGATGCACATCTGGAGGCAATCTGTAATCTGTGGACTATCAGAGTGTTGATGAAACATAGAAATAGCATCGCGATTGAATACAACAGTCACCATGAGCACTTTCCTCTACGGGAGTAATGTATTAACCAGTCTACGCTTTGATCGTTCCCTGGAAGACCAGTAGTAGTTTCCGATGCACATCTGGAGGCATTCTGTAATCTGTGGACTATCAGAGTGTTGATGGACACAGAAATTGCATCTGGATTGAATACAACTGTCACCATGCGCACCTTCCTCCATGGGAGTAATGTCTCAAACAGTCTACGCCTTGATCGTTCCCTGGAAGACCAGCAATAGTTTCCGATGCACATCTGGAGGCATTCTGTAATCTGTGGACTATCAGAGTGTTGATGAAACACAGAAATTGCATCGGGATTGAATACAACAGTGACCATGCGCACTTTCCTCCATGGGAGTAATGTCTCAAACACTCTACGCCTTGATCGTTCCCTGGAAGACCAGTAGTAGTTTCCGATGCACATCTGGAGGCATTCTGTAATCTGTGGACTATCAGAGTGTTGATGGACACAGACATTGAATCTGGATTGAATACAACAGTCACCGTGCGCACCTTCCTCCATGGGAGTAATGTCTCAATCAGTCTACGCCTTGATCGTTCCCTGGAAGACCAGCAGTAGTTTCCGATGCACATCTGGAGGCATTCTGTAATCTGTGGACCTTCAAACTGTTGATGAAACACAGAAATTGCATCGGGATTGAATACAACAGTCACCATGCGCACTTTCCTCCATGGGAGTAATGTCTCAAACAGTCTACGCCTTGATCGTTCCCTGAAAGACCAGCAGTAGTTTCCGATGCACATCTGGAGGCATTCTGTAATCTGTGGACAATCAGAGTGTTGATGAAACACAGAAATTGCATCGGGATTGAACACAACAGTGACCATGCGCACTTTCCTCCATGGGAGTAATGTCTCAAACAGTCTACGCCTTGATCGTTCCCTGGAAGACCAGTAGTAGTTTCCGATGCACATCTGGAGGCAATCTGTAATCTGTGGACTATCAGAGTGTTGATGAAACATAGAAATAGCATCGAGATTGAATACATCAGTCACCATGAGCACTTTCCTCCACGGGAGTAATGTATCAACCAGACTACGCTTTGATCGTTCCCTGGAAGACCAGTAGTAGTTTCCGATGCACATCTGGAGTCATTCTGTAAACTGTAGGCCTTCAAAGTGTCGATGAAACACAGAAATTGCATCGGGATTAAATACAACAGTCACCATGCGCACTTTCCTCCATAGGAGTAATGTCTCAAACAGTCAATTCTTTGATTGTTCCCAGGAAGACCAGTAGTAGTTTCCGATGCACATCTGGAGGCAATCTGTAATCTGTGGACTATCAGATTGTTGATGAAACATAGAAATAGCATCGCGATTGAATACAACAGTCACCATGAGCACTTTCCTCTACGGGAGTAATGTATCAACCAGTCTACGCTTTGATCGTTCCATGGAAGACCAGTAGTAGTTTCAGATGCACATCTGGAGGCATTCTGTAAACTGTGGAGTTTCAAAGTGTTGATGAAACACAGATATTGCATCGGGATTGGATACAACAGTCACCATGCGCACTTTCCTCCATGGGAGTAATGTCTCAAACAGTCTACGACTTGATCGTTCCCTGGAAGAGCAGTAGTAGTTTCCGATGCACATTTGGAGGAATTCTGTAATCTGTGGACAATCAGATTGTTGATGAAACACAGAAATTGCATCGGGATTGAATACAACAGTGACCATGCGCACTTTCTTCCATGGGAGTAATGCCTCAAACAGTCTACGACTTGATCGTTCCCTGGAAGACCAGTAGTAGTTTCCGATGCACATCAGGAGGCAATCTGTAATCTGTGGACCATCAGAGTGTTGATGAAACATAGAAATAGCATCGCGATTGAATACAACAGTCACCATGAGCACTTTCCTCCACGGGAGTAATGTATCAACCAGTCTACGCTTTGATCGTTCCCTGGAAGACCAGTAGTAGTTTCCGATGCACATCTGGAGGCATTCTGTAAACTGTAGACCTTCAAAATGTCGATGAAACACAGAAATTGCATCGGGATTAAATACAACAGTCACCATGCGCACTTTCCTCCATAGGAGTAATGTCTCAAACAGTCAATTATTTGATTGTTCCCAGGGAGACCAGTAGTAGTTTCCGATGAACATCTGGAGGCAATCTGTAATCTGTGGACTATCAGAGTGTTGATGAAACATAGAAATAGCATCGCGATTAAATGCAACAGTCACCATGAGCAATTTCCTCTACGGGAGTAATGTATCAACCAGTCTACGCTTTGATCGTTCCCTGGAAGACCAGTAGTAGTTTCTGATGCACATCTGGAGGCATTCTGTAATCTGTGGACTTTCAATGTGTTGATGAAACACAGATATTGCAATGGAATTGAATACAACATGCACCATGCGCACCTTCCTCCATGGGAGTAATGTCTTAAACAGTCTGCGCCTTGATCGTTCCCTGGAAGACCAGTAGTAGTTTCCGATGCACATCTGGAGTCATTCTGTAATCTGTGGACTATCAGAGTGTAGAAGAAACACAGAAATTGCATCGGCATTGAATAAAACAGTCACTATGCGCACTTTCCTCCATGGGAGTAATCTCTCAAACACTCTACGCATTGATCGTTCCTTGGAAGACCAGTAGTAGCTTCCGATGCACAACTGGAGGCATTCTGTAAACTGTAGACCTTCAAAGTGTCGATGAAACACAGAAATTGCATCGGGATTAAATACAACAGTCACCATGCGCACTTTCCTCCATAGGAGTAATGTCTCAAACAGTCAATTCTTTGATTGTTCCCAGGAAGACCAGTAGTAGTTTCCGATGCACATCTGGAGGCAATCTGTAATCTGTGGACTATCAGAGTGTTGATGAAACATAGAAATAGCATCGCGATTGAATACAACAGTCACCATGAGCACTTTCCTCTACGGGAGTAATGTATTAACCAGTCTACGCTTTGATCGTTCCCTGGAAGACCAGTAGTAGTTTCCGATGCACATCTGGAGGCATTCTGTAATCTGTGGACTATCAGAGTGTTGATGGACACAGAAATTGCATCTGGATTGAATACAACTGTCACCATGCGCACCTTCCTCCATGGGAGTAATGTCTCAAACAGTCTACGCCTTGATCGTTCCCTGGAAGACCAGCAATAGTTTCCGATGCACATCTGGAGGCATTCTGTAATCTGTGGACAATCAGAGTGTTGATGAAACACAGAAATTGCATCGGGATTGAATACAACAGTGACCATGCGCACTTTCCTCCATGGGAGTAATGTCTCAAACAGTCTACGCCTTGATCGTTCCCTGGAAGACCAGTAGTAGTTTCCGATGCACATCTGGAGGCATTCTGTAATCTGTGGACTATCAGAGTGTTGATGGACACAGAAATTGAATCTGGATTGAATACAACAGTCACCATGCGCACCTTCCTCCATGGGAGTAATGTCTCAATCAGTCTACGCCTTGATCGTTCCCTGGAAGACCAGCAGTAGTTTCCGATGCACATCTGGAGGCATTCTGTAATCTGTGGACCTTCAAACTGTTGATGAAACACAGAAATTGCATCGGGATTGAATACAACAGTCACCATGCGCACTTTCCTCCATGGGAGTAATGTCTCAAACAGTCTACGCCTTGATCGTTCCCTGGAAGACCAGCAGTAGTTTCCGATGCACATCTGGAGGCATTCTGTAATCTGTGGACAATCAGAGTGTTGATGAAACACAGAAATTGCATCGGGATTGAACACAACAGTGACCATGCGCACTTTCCTCCATGGGAGTAATGTCTCAAACAGTCTACGCCTTGATCGTTCCCTGGAAGACCAGTAGTAGTTTCCGATGCACATCTGGAGGCAATCTGTAATCTGTGGACTATCAGAGTGTTGATGAAACATAGAAATAGCATCGAGATTGAATACATCAGTCACCATGAGCACTTTCCTCCACGGGAGTAATGTATCAACCAGACTACGCTTTGATCGTTCCCTGGAAGACCAGTAGTAGTTTCCGATGCACATCTGGAGTCATTCTGTAAACTGTAGGCCTTCAAAGTGTCGATGAAACACAGAAATTGCATCGGGATTAAATACAACAGTCACCATGCGCACTTTCCTCCATAGGAGTAATGTCTCAAACAGTCAATTCTTTGATTGTTCCCAGGAAGACCAGTAGTAGTTTCCGATGCACATCTGGAGGCAATCTGTAATCTGTGGACTATCAGATTGTTGATGAAACATAGAAATAGCATCGCGATTGAATACAACAGTCACCATGAGCACTTTCCTCTACGGGAGTAATGTATCAACCAGTCTACGCTTTGATCGTTCCATGGAAGACCAGTAGTAGTTTCAGATGCACATCTGGAGGCATTCTGTAATCTGTGGAGTTTCAAAGTGTTGATGAAACACAGATATTGCATCGGGATTGGATACAACAGTCACCATGCGCACTTTCCTCCATGGGAGTAATGTCTCAAACAGTCTACGACTTGATCGTTCCCTGGAAGACCAGTAGTAGTTTCCGATGCACATTTGGAGGAATTCTGTAATCTGTGGACAATCAGATTGTTGATGAAACACAGAAATTGCATCGGGATTGAATACAACAGTGACCATGCGCACTTTCTTCCATGGGAGTAATGCCTCAAACAGTCTACGACTTGATCGTTCCCTGGAAGACCAGTAGTAGTTTCCGATGCACATCAGGAGGCAATCTGTAATCTGTGGACTATCAGAGTGTTGATGAAACATAGAAATAGCATCGCGATTGAATACAACAGTCACCATGAGCACTTTCCTCCACGGGAGTAATGTATCAACCAGTCTACGCTTTGATCATTCCCTGGAAGACCAGTAGTAGTTTCCGATGCACATCTGGAGGCATTCTGTAAACTGTAGACCTTCAAAATGTCGATGAAACACAGAAATTGCATCGGGATTAAATACAACAGTCACCATGCGCACTTTCCTCCATAGGAGTAATGTCTCAAACAGTCAATTATTTGATTGTTCCCAGGGAGACCAGTAGTAGTTTCCGATGAACATCTGGAGGCAATCTGTAATCTGTGGACTATCAGAGTGTTGATGAAACATAGAAATAGCATCGCGATTAAATGCAACAGTCACCATGAGCAATTTCCTCTACGGGAGTAATGTATCAACCAGTCTACGCTTTGATCGTTCCCTGGAAGACCAGTAGTAGTTTCTGATGCACATCTGGAGGCATTCTGTAATCTGTGGACTTTCAATGTGTTGATGAAACACAGATATTGCAATGGAATTGAATACAACATGCACCATGCGCACCTTCCTCCATGGGAGTAATGTCTTAAACAGTCTGCGCCTTGATCGTTCCCTGGAAGACCAGTAGTAGTTTCCGATGCACATCTGGAGTCATTCTGTAATCTGTGGACTATCAGAGTGTAGAAGAAACACAGAAATTGCATCGGCATTGAATAAAACAGTCACTATGCGCACTTTCCTCCATGGGAGTAATCTCTCAAACACTCAACGCATTGATCGTTCCTTGGAAGACCAGTAGTAGCTTCCGATGCACAACTGGAGGCATTCTGTAAACTGTAGACCTCCAAAATGTCGATGAAACACAGAAATTGCATCGGGATTAAATACAACAGTCACCATGCGCACTTTCCTCCATAGGAGTAATGTCTCAAACAGTCAATTCTTTGATTGTTCCCAGGAAGACCAGTAGTAGTTTCCGATGCACATCTGGTGGCATTCTGTAACCTGTGGACTATCACAGTGTTAATGAAACACAGAAATGGCATGGGGATTGTTAACAACAGTCACCATACATAGTTTTCTCCACAGGAGTAATATCTCAAACAGTCTACGTTTGATCGTTTCCTGGAACACCAGTAGTAGTTTCTGACGCACAACTGGAGCCATTCTGTAATCTGTGGACTTTCAAAGTGTTGATGAAAAGAAGAAATTGCATCGGGATTGAATACAACAGTCACCATGCGCATCTTCCTCTATGGGAGTAATGTCTCAAACAGTCAATTCTTTGATCGTTCCCAGGAAGACCAGTAGTAGTTTCCGATGCACATCTGGAGGCAATCTGTAATCTGTGGACTATCAGAGTGTTGATGAAACATACAAATAGCATCGCGATTGAATACAAGAGTCACCACGAGCACTTTCCTCCACGGGAGTAATGTATCAACCAGTCTACGCTTTGATCGTTCCCTGGAAGACCAGTAGTAGTTTCCGATGCACATCTGGACGCATTCTGTAATCTGTGGACCTTCAAAGTGTTGATGAAACACAGAAATTGCATCGGGATTGGATACAACAGTCACCATGCGCACTTTCCTCCATGGGAGTAATCTCTCAAACAGTCTACGCATTGATCGATCCCTGTAAGACCAGTAGTAGTTTCCGATGCACATCTATAGGCATTCTGTAATCTGTGGACTATCAGAGTGTTGATGAAGCACAGAAATTGCATCGGGATTGAATACAACAGTCACCATGCGCACTTTCCACCATGTGAGTAATGTCTCAAACAGTCTACGCTTTGATCGTTTCCTGGAAGACCAGTAGTAGTTTCCGATGCACATCTGGGTGCATTCTGTAATCTGTAGACTATCAGAGTGTTAATGAAACACAGAAATGGCATGGGGATTGTTAACAACAGTCACCATACATAGTTTTCTCCACAGGAGTAATGTCTCAAAGAGTCTACGTTTGATCGTTTCCTGGAACACCAGTAGTAGTTTCTGACGCACAACTGGAGCCATTCTGTAAACTGTGAACTTTCAAAGTGTTGATGAAAAGAAGAAATTGCATCGGGATTGAATACAACAGTCACCATGCGCACTTTCCTCCATGGGAGTAATGTCTCAAACAGTCAATTCTTTGATCGTTCCCAGGAAGACCAGTAGTAGTTTACGATGCACATCTGGAGCCAATCTGTAATCTGTGAACTATCAGAGTGTTGATGAAACACAGAAATTGCATCGCGATTGAATACAACAGTCACCATGCGCACTTTCCTCCACGGGAGTAATGTCTAAAACAGTCTACGTGTTCATCGTTCCCTGGAAGACCAGTAGTAGTTTCCGATGCACATCTGGTGCATTCTGTAATCTGTGGACATTCAAAGTGTTGATGAAACACAGAAATTGCATCGTGATTGAATACAACAGTCACCATGCGCCCTTTCCTCCATGGGAGAAATGTTTCTAACAGTCTACGCATTGATCGTTCCCTGGAAGACCTGTAGTAGTTTCCGATGCACTATCTGGAAGCATTCTGTAATCTGTGGACTATCAGAGTGTTGATGAAACACAGAAATTGCATCGTGATTGAATACAACAGTCACCATGCGCACTTTCCTCCATAGGAGTAATGTCTCAAACAGTCTACGCTTTGATCTTTCCCTGGGAGACCAGTAGTAGTTTCCGATGCACATCTGGAGGCATTCTGTAATCTGTGGACTATCTGAGTGTTGATGAAACACAGAAATTGCATCGGGATTGAATACAACAGTCTCCATGCGCACTTTCCTCCATGGGAGTAATGTCTCAAACAGTCTACGCTTTGATCGTTCCCAGGAAGACCAGTAGTAGTTTCCGATGCACATGTGGAGGCAATATGTAATCGGTGGACTATCAGAGTGTTGATGAAGCACAGATATTTCATCGGGGTTGAATACAACAGTCACCATGCGCACTTTCCTCCATGGGAGTAATGTCACAAACAGTCTACGCTTTGATCGTTCCCAGGAAGACCAGTAGTAGTTTCCGATGCACAACTGGATGCATTCTGTAATCTGTGGACCTTCAAAGTGTTGATGAAACACAGAAATTGCATCGGGATTGAATACAACAGTCAGCATGCGCACCTTCCTCCATGGGAGTAATGTCTCAATCAGTCTACGCCTTGATCGTTCCCTGGAAGACCAGCAGTAGTTTCCGATGCACATCTGGGGGCATTCTGTAATCTGTGGACCTTCAAACTGTTGATGAAACACAGAAATTGCATCGGGATTGAATACAACAGTCACCATGCGCACTTTCCTCCATGGGAGTAATGTCTCAAACAGTCAATTCTTTGATCGTTCCCAGGAAGACCAGTAGTAGTTTACGATGCACATCTGGAGCCAATCTGTAATCTGTGGACTATCAGAGTGTTGATGAAACATAGAAATAGCATCGCGATTGAATGCAACAGTCACCATGAGCAATTTCCTCTACGGGAGTAATGTATCAACCAGTCTACGCTTTGATCGTTCCCTGGAAGACCAGTAGTAGTTTCTGATGCACATCTGGAGGCATTCTGTAATCTGTGGACTTTCAAAGTGTTGATGAAACACAGATATTGCAATGGAATTGAATACAACATGCACCATGCGCACCTTCCTCCATGGGAGTAATGTCTCAAACAGTCTGCGCCTTGATCGTTCCCTGGAAGACCAGTAGTAGTTTCCGATACACATCTGGAGTCATTCTGTAATCTGTGGACTATCAGAGTGTTGAAGAAACACAGAAATTGCATCGGCATTGAATAAAACAGTCACTATGCGCACTTTCCTCCATGGGAGTAATCTCTCAAACACTCTACGCATTGATCGTTCCTTGGAAGACCAGTGGTAGCTTCCGATGCACAACTGGAGGCATTCTGTAAACTGTAGACCTTCAAAATGTCGATGAAACACAGAAATTGCATCGGGATTAAATACAACAGTAACTATGCGCACTTTCCTCCATAGGAGTAATGTCTCAAACAGTCAATTCTTTGATTGTTCCCAGGAAGACCAGTAGTAGTTTCCGATGCACATCTGGTGGCATTCTGTAACCTGTGGACTATCAGAGTGTTAATGAAATACAGAAATGGCATGGGGATTGTTAACAACAATCACCATACATAGTTTTCTCCACAGGAGTAATGTCTCAAACAGTCTACGTTTGATCGTTTCCTGGAACACCAGTAGTAGTTTCTGACGCACAACTGGAGCCATTCTGTAATCTGTGGACTTTCAAAGTGTTGATGAAAAGAAGAAATTGCATCGGGATTGAATACAACAGTCACCATGCGCATCTTCCTCTATGGGAGTAATGTCTCAAACAGTCAATTCTTTGATCGTTCCCAGGAAGACCAGTAGTAGTTTCCGATGCACATCTGGAGGCAATCTGTAATCTGTGGACTATCAGAGTGTTGATGAAACATACAAATAGCATCGCGATTGAATACAAGTGTCTCCACGAGCACTTTCCTCCACGGGAGTAATGTATCAACCAGTCTACGCATTGATCGTTCCCTGGAAGACCAGTAGTAGTTTCCGATGCACATCTGGACGCATTCTGTAATCTGTGGACCTTCAAAGTGTTGATGAAACACAGAAATTGCATCGGGATTGGATACAACAGTCACCATGCGCACTTTCCTCCATTGGAGTAATCTCTCAAACAGTCTACGCATTGATCGATCCCTGTAAGACCAGTAGTAGTTTCCGATGCACATCTATAGGCATTCTGTAATCTGTGGACTATCAGAGTGTTGATGAAGCACAGAAATTGCATCGGGATTGAATACAACTGTCACCATGCGCACTTTCCACCATGTGAGTAATGTCTCAAACAGTCAACGCTTTGATCGTTTCCTGGAAGACCAGTAGTAGTTTCCGATGCACATCTGGGTGCATTCTGTAATCTGTGGACTATCAGAGTGTTAATGAAACACAGAAATGGCATGGGGATTGTTAACAACAGTCACCATACATAGTTTTCTCCACAGGAGTAATGTCTCAAACAGTCTACGTTTGATCGTTTCCTGGAACACCAGTAGTAGTTTCTGACGCACAACTGGAGCCATTCTGTAATCTGTGGACTTTCAAGGTGTTGATGAAAAGAAGAAATTGCATCGGGATTGAATACAACAGTCACCATGCGCACTTTCCTCCATGGGAGTAATGTCTCAAACAGTCAATTCTTTGATCGTTCCCAGGAAGACCAGTAGTAGTTTACGATGCACATCTGGAGCCAATCTGTAATCTGTGAACTATCAGAGTGTTGATGAAACACAGAAATTGCATCGCGATTGAATACAACAGTCACCATGCGCACTTTCCTCCACGGGAGTAATGTCTAAAACAGTCTACGTTTTGATCGTTCCCTGGAAGACCAGTAGTAGTTTCCGATGCACATCTGGAGGCATTCTGTAATCTGTGGACCTTCAAAAATGATGATGAAATACAGAAATTGCCTCGGGATTCAATACAACAGTCACCATGCGCACTTTCCTCCATGGGAGTAATGTATCAAACAGTCTACGCTTTGATCGTTCCCTGGAAGACCAGTAGCAGTATTCGATGCACATCTGGAGGCAATCTGTAATCGGTGGACAATCAGAGTGTTGATGAAACACAGAAATTGCATCGTGATTAAATACAACAGTCACCATGCGCCCTTTCCTCCATGGGAGAAATGTTTCTAACAGTCTACGCATTGATCGTTCCCTGGAAGACCTGTAGTAGTTTCCGATGCACTATCTGGAAGCATTCTGTAATCTGTGGACTATCAGAGTGTTGATGAAACACAGAAATTGCATCCTGATTGAATTCAACAGTCACCATGCGCACTTTCCTCCATAGGAGTAATGTCTCAAACAGTCTACGCTTTGATCTTTCCCTGGGAGACCAGTAGTAGTTTCCGATGCACATCTGGAGGCATTCTGTAATCTGTGGACTATCTGAGTGTTGATGAAACACAGAAATTGCATCGGGATTGAATACAACAGTCTCCATGCGCACTTTCCTCCATGGGAGTAATGTCTCAAACAGTCTACGCTTTGATCGTTCCCAGGAAGACCAGTAGTAGTTTCCGATGCACATGTGGAGGCAATATGTAATCGGTGGACTATCAGAGTGTTGATGAAGCACAGATATTTCATCGGGGTTGAATACAACAGTCACCATGCGCATTTTCCTCCATGGGAGTAATGTCACAAACAGTCTACGCTTTGATCGTTCCCAGGAAGACCAGTAGTAGTTTCCGATGCACAACTGGATGCATTTTGTAATCTGTGGACCTTCAAAGTGTTGATGAAACACAGAAATTGCATCGGGATTGAATACAACAGTCTCCATGCGCACTTTCCTCCATAGGAGTAATGTCTTAAACAGTCTACGCTTTGATCTTTCCCTGGAAGACCAATAGTAGTTTCCGATGCACATCTTGAGGCATTCTGTAATCTGTGGACCTTCAAAAATGATGATGAAATACAGAAATTGCCTCGGGATTCAATACAACAGTCACCATGCGCACTTTCCTCCATGGGAGTAATGTATCAAACAGTCTACGCTTTGATCGTTCCCTGGAAGACCAGTAGCAGTATTCGATGCACATCTGGAGGCAATCTGTAATCGGTGGACAATCAGAGTGTTGATGAAACACAGAAATTGCATCGTGATTGAATACAACAGTCACCATGCGCCCTTTCCTCCATGGGAGAAATGTTTCTAACAGTCTACGCATTGATCGTTCCCTGGAAGACCTGTAGTAGTTTCCGATGCACTATCTGGAAGCATTCTGTAATCTGTGGACTATCAGAGTGTTGATGAAACACAGAAATTGCATCCTGATTGAATTCAACAGTCACCATGCGCACTTTCCTCCATAGGAGTAATGTCTCAAACAGTCTACGCTTTGATCTTTCCCTGGGAGACCAGTAGTAGTTTCCGATGCACATCTGGAGGCATTCTGTAATCTGTGGACTATGTGAGTGTTGCTGAAACACAGAAATTGCATCGGGATTGAATACAACAGTCTCCATGCGCACTTTCCTCCATGGGAGTAATGTCTCAAACAGTCTACGCTTTGATCGTTCCCAGGAAGACCAGTATTAGTTTCCGATGCACATGTGGAGGCAATATGTAATCGGTGGACTATCAGAGTGTTGATGGAGCACAGATATTTCATCGGGGTTGAATACAACAGTCACCATGCGCACTTTCCTCCATGGGAGTAATGTCACAAACAGTCTACGCTTTGATCGTTCCCAGGAAGACCAGTAGTAGTTTCCGATGCACAACTGGATGCATTCTGTAATCTGTGGACCTTCAAAGTGTTGATGAAACACAGAAATTGCATCGGGATTGAATACAACAGTCTCCATGCGCACTTTCCTCCATGGGAGTAATGTCTCAAACAGTCTACGCTTTGATCGTTCCCTGGAAGACCAACAGTAGTTTCCGATGCACATCTTGAGGCATTCTGTAATCTGTGGACCTTCAAAAATGTTGATGAAATACAGAAATTGCCTCGGGATTCAATACAACAGTCACCATGCGCACTTTCCTCCATGGGAGTAATGTATCAAACAGTCTACGCTTTGATCGTTCCCTGGAAGACCAGTAGCAGTATTCGATGCACATCTGGAGGCAATCTGTAATCGGTGGACTGTCAGAGCGTTGATGAAACACAGAAATTGCATCGGGATTGAATACAACAGTCACCATGCGCACCTTCCTCCATGGGAGTAACGTCTCAACCAGTCTACGCTTTGATCGTTCCCTGGAAGACCAGTAGTAGTTTCCGATGCACATCTGGAGGCATTCTGTAATCTGTGGACCTTCCTAGTGTTGATGAAACACAGAAATTGCATCGGGATTGGATACAACAGTCACCATGCGCACTTTCCTCCATGGGAGTATGTCTCAAACAGTCTACGCCTTGATCGTTCCCTGGAAGACCAGTAGTAGTTTCCGATGCACATCTGGAGGCATTCTGTAAACTGTAGACCTTCAAAGTGTTGATGAAACACAGAAATTGCATCGGGATTAAATACAACAGTCACCATGCGCACTTTCCTCCATAGGAGTAATGTCTCAAACAGTCAATTCTTTGATTGTTCCCAGGAAGACCAGTAGTAGTTTCCGATGCACATCTGGAGGCAATCTGTAATCTGTGGACTATCAGAGTGTTGATGAAACATAGAAATAGCATCGCGATTGAATACAACAGTCACCATGAGCACCTTCCACTACGGGAGTAATGTATTAACCAGTCTACGCTTTGATCGTTCCCTGGAAGACCAGTAGTAATTTCCGATGCACATCTGGTGGCATTCTGTAATCTGTGGACTATCAGAGTGTTGATGGACACAGAAATTGCATCTGGATTGAATACAACTGTCACCATGCGCACTTTCCTCCATGGGAGTAATCTCTCAAACAGTCTACGCATTGATCGATCCCTGTAAGACCAGTAGTAGTTTTCGATGCACATCTATAGGCATTCTGTAATCTGTGGACTATCAGAGTGTTGATGAAGCACAGAAATTGCATCGGGATTGAATACAACTGTCACCATGCGCACTTTCAACCATGTGAGTAATGTCTCAAACAGTCTACGCTTTGATCGTTTCCTGGAAGACCAGTAGTAGTTTCCGATGCACATCTGGGTGCATTCTGTAATCTGTGGACTATCAGAGTGTTAATGAAACACAGAAATGGCATGGGGATTGTTAACAACAGTCACCATACATAGTTTTCTCCACAGGAGTAATGTCTCAAAGAGTCTACGTTTGATCGTTTCCTGGAACACCAGTAGTAGTTTCTGACGCAAAACTGGAGCCATTCTGTAATCTGTGGACTTTCGAAGTGTTGATGAAAAGAAGAAATTGCATCGGGATTGAATACAACAGTCACCATGCGCACTTTCCTCCATGGGAGCAATGTCTCAAACAGTCAATTCTTTGATCGTTCCCAGGAAGACCAGTAGTAGTTTACGATGCACATCTGGAGCCAATCTGTAATCTGTGAACTATCAGAGTGTTGATGAAACACAGAAATTGCATCGCGATTGAATACAACAGTCACCATGCGCACTTTCCTCCACGGGAGTAATGTCTCAAACAGTCTACGTTTTGATCGTTCCCTGGAAGACCAGTAGTAGTTTCCGATGCACATCTGGAGGCATTCTGTAATCTGTGGACATTCAAAGTGTTGATGAAACACAGAAATTGCATCGTGATTGAATACAACAGTCACCATGCGCCCTTTCCTCCATGGGAGAAATGTTTCTAACAGTCTACCCATTGATCGTTCCCTGGAAGACCTGTAGTAGTTTCCGATGCACTATCTGGAAGCATTCTGTAATCTGTGGACTATCAGAGTGTTGATGAAACACAGAAATTGCATCGTGATTGAATACAACAGTCACCATGCGCACTTTCCTCCATAGGAGTAATGTCTCAAACAGTCTACGCTCTGATCTTTCCCTGGGAGACCAGTAGTAGTTTCCGATGCACATCTGGAGGCATTCTGTAATTTGTGGACTATCTGAGTGTTAATGAAACACAGAAATTGCATCGGGATTGTATACAACAGTCTCCATGCGCACTTTCCTCCATGGGAGTAATGTCTCAAACAGTCTACGCTTTGATCGTTCCCAGGAAGACCAGTAGTAGTTTCTGATGCACATGTGGAGGCAATATGTAATCGGTGGACTATCAGAGTGTTGATGAAGCACAGATATTTCATCGGGGTTGAATACAACAGTCACCATGCGCACTTTCCTCCATGGGAGTAATGTCACAAACAGTCTACGCTTTGATCGTTCCCAGGAAGACCAGTAGTAGTTTCCGATGCACAACTGGATGCATTCTGTAATCTGTGGACCTTCAAAGTGTTAATGAAACACAGAAATTTCCTCGGGATTGATTACAACAGTCACCATGCGCACTTTCCTAAATGGGAGTAATGTCTCAAACAGTCTACGCATTTTTCGTTCCCTGGAAGACCAGTAGTGGTTTCCGATGCACATCTGGAGGCATTCTGTAATCTGTGGACTATCAGAGTGTTGTTGAAACACAGAAATTGCATCGGGATGAAATACAACAGTCACGATGCGCACTTTCCTCCATGGGAGTAATGTCTCAAACTGTCATTGCTTTGATCGTTCCCTGAAGACCAGTAGTAGTTTCCGAGGGACATCTGGAGGCATTTTGTAATCAGTGGAATATCAGAGTGTTGATGAAACACAGAAATTGCATCGGGATTGAATACAACAGTCACCATGCGCACTTTCCTCCATGGGAGTAATGTCTCAAACAGTCTACGCTTTGACCCTTCCCTGGAAGACCAATAGTAGTTTCCGATGCACATCTGGAGGCATTCTGTAATCTGTGGACCTTCAAAGTGTTGATGAAACACAGAAAATGCCTCGGGGTTGAATACAACAGTCACCAAGTAATCTGTGGACTATCAAAGTGTTTTTGAACCACATAAATTGCATCGGGATAGAATACAACAGTCACGATGCGCACTTTCCTCCATGGGAGTAATGTCTCAAATCGTTTACGCTTTGATCGTTACCTGGAAGACCAGTAGTAGGTTCCGATTCTCATCTGGAGGCATTCTGTAAAATGTGGACCTTCAATGTGTTGATGAAACACAGAAATTGCCTCGGGATTGAATACGTCACCATGCGCACTTTCCTCCATGGGAGTAATGTCTCAAAGTGTCATCGCTGTGATCGTTCCCTGAAGACCAGTAGTAGTTTCCGATGCACATCTGGAGGACTTCTGTAATCAGTGGACTATCAGAGTGTTGATGAAACACAGAAATTGCATCGGGATTGAATACAACAGTCACCATGCTCACTTTCGTCCATAAGAGTAATGTCTCCAACAGTCTACGATTTGATCCTTCAAAGGGAAGACCAGTGGTAGTTTCCGATGCACATCTGGAGGCATTCTGTAATCTGTGGACTATCAGAGTGTTATTGAAACACAGAAATTGCATCTGGATTGAATACCACATTCACCATGCGCACTTTCCTCCATGGGAGTAATGTCTCAAAAAGTCTAGGATTTCATCGTTCCCTGGAAGACCAGTAGTAGCTTCCGATTCACATCTGGAGGCATTCTGTAATCTGTGGACTATCAGAGTGTTATTGAAACACAGAAATTGCATCTGGATTGAATACAACAGTCACCATGCGCACTTTCCTCCATGGGAGTAATCTCTCAAACAGTCTACGCTTTGATCGTTCCCTGGAAGGCCAGTAGTAGTTTCCGATACTCATCTGGAAGCATTCTGCAATCTGTGGACCTTCAAAGTGTTGATGAAACACAGAAATTGCCTCGGGATTTAATACAACAGTCACCATGCGCACTTTCCTCCATGGGAGTAGTTTCTCAAAAAGTCTACGCTTTGATCGTTCCCTGGAAGACCAGTAGTAGTTTCCGATGCACATCTGGAGGCATTCTGTAGTCTGTGGACTATCAGAGTGTTGTTGAAACACAGAAATTGCATCGGGATTGAATACAACAGTCACCATTCGCACTTTCCTCCATGGGAGTAATGTCTCAAACAGTCTACGATTTGATCGTTCCCTGGAAGACCAGTAGTAGTTTCCGACGCACATATGGAGGCATTCTTTAATCTGTGGACTATCAGATTGTCGTTGAAACACAGAAATTGCATAGCGATTTTATACAACAGTAACCATGTGCACTTTCCTCCATGGGAGTAATGTCTCAAACCGTCTACGCTTTGATCGTTACCTGGAAGACCAGTAGTAGTTTCCGATGCACATCTGGAAGCATTCTGTAATCTGTGGACTATCAGGGTGTTGTTGAAACACAGAAATTGCATCGGGATTGAATACAACAGTCACCATTCGCACTTTCCTCCATGGGAGTAATGTCTCAAACAGTCTACGATTTGATCGTTCCCTGGAAGACCAGTAGTAGTTTCCGACGCACATATGGAGGCATTCTTTAATCTGTGGACTATCAGATTGTCGTTGAAACACAGAAATTGCATAGCGATTTTATACAACAGTCACCATGCGCACTTTCCTCCATGGGAGTAATGTCTCAAACAGTCTACGCTTTGATCGTTCCCTGGAAGAGCAGTAGTAGTTTCCGATGTACATCTTTGGGCATTCTGTAATGTGTGGACTATCAGAGTGTTGATGTAACACAGAAATAGCATCGGGATTGAATACAACAGTCACCATGTGCACTTTCCCAAATGGGAGTAATGTCTCACACAGTCTACGCATTTTTCGTTCCCTGGAAGACCAGTAGTTGTTTCCGATGCACATCTGGAGGCATTCTGTAATCTGTGGACTATCATAGTGTTGTTGAAACACAGAAATTACATCGGGATTGAATACAACAGTCACCATGCGCACTTTCCTCCATGGGAGTAATGTTTCAAACAGTCTACGCTTTGATCGTTCCCTGGAAGACCAGTAGTATTTTCAGATGCACATACGGAGGCATTCTGGACACTGTGGACTATCAGTGTGTTGATGAAACACAGAAATTGCATCGGGATTGAGTACAAGAGTCACCGTGCGCACGTTCCTCCATGGGAGTAATGTCTCAACAGTCTACGCTTTGACCAATCCCTGGAAGACCAATAGTAGTTTCCGATGCACATCTGGAGGCATTCAGTAATCTGTGGAACTTCAAAGTGTTGATGAAACACAGAAATTGCCCGGGATTGAATACAACAGTCACCATGCGCATTTTCCTCCACTGGAGTAATGTCTCAAACAGTCTACGCTTTGATCGTTGACTGAAAGACCAGTAGTAGTTTCCGACGCACATCTGGAGGCATTCAGTAATCTGTGGAACTTCAAAGTGTTGATGAAACACAGAAATTGCCCGGGATTGAATACAACAGTCACCATGCGCATTTTCCTCCACTGGAGTAATGTCTCAAACAGTCTACGCTTTGATCGTTGACTGAAAGACCAGTAGTAGTTTCCGACGCACATCTGGAGGCATTCTGTAATCTGTGGACTATCAGAGTGTTGTTGAAACACAGAAATTGCATCGGGATTAAATACAACAGTCACGATGAGCACTTTCCTCCATGGGAGTAATGTCTCAAACTGTCATTGCTTCAAACGTTCCCTGAAGACCAGTAGTAGTTTCCGAAGGACATCTGGAGGACTTCTGTAATCAGTGGACTATCAGAGTGTTGATGAAACACAGAAATTGCATCGGGATTGAATACAACAGTCACGATGCGTACTTTCGTCAATATGAGTAATGTCTCAAACAGTCCACGCTTTGATCGTTCCCTGGAAGACCAGTGGTAGTTTCCGATTCACATCTGGAGGCATTCAGTAATCTGTGGAACTTCAAAGTGTTGATGAAACACAGAAATTGCATCGGGATTGAATAGAACAGTCTCCATGCGCACTTTCCTCCATGGGAGTAATGTCTCAAACAGTCTACGCTTTGATCGTTCCCTGGAAGACCAATAGTAGTTTCCGATGCGCATCTTGAGGCATTCTGTAATCTGTGGACCTTCAAAAATGTTGATGAAATACAGAAATTGCCTCGGGATTCAATACAACAGTCACCATGCGCACTTTCCTCCATGGGAGTAATGTATCAAACAGTCTACGCTTTGATCGTTCCCTGGAAGACCAGTAGCAGTATTCGATGCACATCTGGAGGCAATCTGTAATCGGTGGACAATCAGAGTGTTGATGAAACACAGAAATTGCACCGTGATTGAATACAACAGTCACCATGCGCCCTTTCCTCCATGGGAGAAATGTTTCTAACAGTCTACGCATTGATCGTTCCCTGGAAGACCTGTAGTAGTTTCCGATGCACTATCTGGAAGCATTCTGTAATCTGTGGACTATCAGAGTGTTGATGAAACACAGAAATTGCATCCTGATTGAATACAACAGTCACCATGCGCACTTTCCTCCATAGGAGTAATGTCTCAAACAGTCTACGCTTTGATCTTTCCCTGGGAGACCAGTAGTAGTTTCCTATGCACATCTGGAGGCATTCTGTAATCTGTGGAATATCTGAGTGTTGCTGAAACACAGAAATTGCATCGGGATTGAATACAACAGTCTCCATGCGCACTTTCCTCCATGGGAGTAATGTCTCAAACAGTCTACGCTTTGATCGTTCCCAGGAAGACCAGTAGTAGTTTCCGATGCACATGTGGAGGCAATATGTAATCGGTGGACTATCAGAGTGTTGATGAAGCACAGATATTTCATCGGGGTTGAATACAACAGTCACCATGCGCACTTTCCTCCATGGGAATAATGTCACAAACAGTCTACGCTTTGATCGTTCCCAGGAAGACCAGTAATAGTTTCCGATGCACAACTGGATGCATTCTGTAATCTGTGGACCTTCAAAGTGTTGATGAAACACAGAAATTGCATCGGGATTGAATATAACAGTCTCCATGCGCACTTTCCTCCATGGGAGTAATGTCTCAAACAGTCTACGCTTTGATCGTTCCCTGGAAGACCAATAGTAGTTTCCGATGCACATCTTGAGGCATTCTGTAATCTGTGGACCTTCAAAAATGTTGATGAAATACAGAAATTGCCTCGGGATTCAATACAACAGTCACCATGCGCACTTTCCTCCATGGGAGTAATGTATCAAACAGTCTACGCTTTGATCGTTCCCTGGAAGACCAGTAGCAGTATTCGATGCACATCTGGAGGCAATCTGTAATCGGTGGACTATCAGAGCGTTGATGAAACACAGAAATTGCATCGGGATTGAATACAACAGTCACCATGCGCTCCTTCCTCCATGGGAGTAATGTCTCAACCAGTCTACGGTTTGATCGTTCACTGGAAGACCAGTAGTAGTTTCCGATGCACATCTGGAGGCATTCTGTAATCTGTGGACCTTCCAAGTGTTGATGAAACATAGAAATTGCATCGGGATTGGATACAACAGTCACCATGCGCACTTTCCTCCATGGGAGTATGTCTCAAACAGTCTACGACTTGATCGTTCCCTGGAAGACAAGTAGTAGTTTCCGATGCACATCTGGAGGCATTCTGTAAACTGTAGACCTTCAAAGTGTTGATGAAACACAAAATTGCATCGGGATTAAATACAACAGTCACCATGCGCACTTTCCTCCATAGGAGTAATGTCTCAAACAGTCAATTCTTTGATTGTTCCCAGGAAGACCAGTAGTAGTTTCCGATGCACATCTGGAGGCAATCTGTAATCTGTGGACTATCAGAGTGTTGATGAAACATAGAAATAGCATCGCGATTGAATACAACAGTCACCATGAGCACTTTCCTCTACGGGAGTAATGTATTAACCAGTCTACGCTTTGATCGTTCCCTGGAAGACCAGTAGTAATTTCCGATGCACATCTGGAGGCATTCTGTAATCTGTGGACTATCAGAGTGTTGATGGACACAGAAATTGCATCTGGATTGAATACAACTGTCACCATGCGCACCTTCCTCCATGGGAGTAATGTCTCAAACAGTCTACGCCTTGATCGTTCCCTGGAAGACCAGCAATAGTTTCCGATGCACATCTGGAGGCATTCTGTAATCTGTGGACAATCAGAGTGTTGATGAAACACAGAAATTGCATCGGGATTGAATACAACAGTGACCATGCGAACTTTCCTCCATGGGAGTAATGTCTCAAACAGTCTACGCCTTGATCGTTCCCTGGAAGACCAGTAGTAGTTTCCGATGCACATCTGGAGGCATTCTGTAATCTGTGGACCTTCAAACTGTTGATGAAACACAGAAATTGCATCGGGATTGAATACAACAGTCACCATGCGCACTTTCCTCCATGGGAGTAATGTCCCAAACAGTCTACGCCTTGATCGTTCCCTGGAAGACCAGTAGTAGTTTCCGATGCACATCTGGAGGCATTCTGTAATCTGTGGACAATCAGAGTGTTGATGAAACACAGAAATTGCATCGGGATTGAACACAACAGTGACCATGCGCACTTTCCTCCATGGGAGTAATGTCTCAAACAGTCTACGCCTTGATCGTTCCCTGGAAGACCAGTCGTAGTTTTCGATGCACATCTGGAGGCAATCTGTAATCTGTGGACTATCAGAGTGTTGATGAAACATAGAAATAGCATCGCGATTGAATACAACAGAAACCATGAGCCCTTTCCTCCACGGGAGTAATGTATCAACCAGACTACGCTTTGATCATTCCCTGGAAGACCAGTAGTAGTTTCCGATGCACATCTGGAGGCATTCTGTAAACTGTAGACCTTCAAAGTGTCGATGAAACACAGAAATTGCATCGGGATTAAATACAACAGTCACCATGCGCACTTTCCTCCATAGGAGTAATGTCTCAAACAGTCTATTCTTTGATTGTTCCTATTAAGACCAGTAGTAGTTTCCGATGCACATCTGGAGGCAATCTGTAATCTGTGGAATATCAGAGTGTTGATGAAACATAGAAATAGCATCGCGATTGAATACAACAGTCACCATGAGCACTTTCCTCTACGGGAGTAATGTATCAACCAGTCTACGCTTTGATCGTTCCCTGGAAGACCAGTAGTAGTTTCTGATGCACATGTGGAGGCATTCTGTAATCTGTGGACTTTCAAAGTGTTGATGAAACACAGATATTGCATCGGGATTGGATACAACAGTCACCATGCGCACTTTCCTCCATGGGAGTAATGTCTCAAACAGTCTACGCCTTGATCGTTCCCTGGAAGACCAGTAGTAGTTTCCGATGCACATCTGGAGGAATTCTGTAATCTGTGGACAATCAGATTGTTGATGAAACACAGAAATTGCATCCGGATTGAATACAACAGTGACCATGCGCACATTCTTCCATGGGAGTAATGCCTCAAACAGTCTACGCCTTGATCGTTCCCTGGAAGACCAGTAGTAGTTTCCGATGCACATCTGGAGGCAATCTGTAATCTGTGGACTATCAGAGTGTTGATGAAACATAGAAATAGCATCGCGATTGAATACAACAGTCACCATGAGCACTTTCCTCCACGGGAGTAATGTATCAACTAGTCTACGCTTTGATCGTTCCCTGGAAGACCAGTAGTAGTTTCCGATGCACATCTGGAGGCATTCTGTAAACTGTAGACCTTCAAAATGTCGATGAAACACAGAAATTGCATTGGGATTAAATACAACTGTCACCATTCGCACTTTCCTCCATAGGAGTAATGTCTCAAACAGTCAATTATTTGATTGTTCCCAGGGAGACCAGTAGTAGTTTCCGATGCACATCTGGAGGCAATCTGTAATCTGTGGACTATCAGAGTGTTGATGAAACATAGAAATAGCATCGCGATTGAATGCAACAGTCACCATGAGCAATTTCCTCTACGGGAGTAATGTATCAACCAGTCTACGCTTTGATCGTTCCCTGGAAAACCAGTAGTAGTTTCTGATGCACATCTGGTGGCATTCTGTAATCTGTGGACTTTCAAAGTGTTGATGAAACACAGATATTGCAATGGAATTTAATACAACATGCACCATGCGCACCTTCCTCCATGGGAGTAATGTCTCAAACAGTCTGCGCCTTGATCGTTCCCTGGAAGACCAGTAGTAGTTCCCGATGCACATCTGGAGTCATTCTGTAATCTGTGGACTATCAGAGTGTTGAAGAAACACAGAAATTGCATCGGCATTGAATAAAACAGTCACTATGCGCACTTTCCTTCATGGGAGTAATCTCTCAAACACTCTACGCATTGATCGTTCCTTGGAAGACCAGTAGTAGCTTCCGATGCACAACTGGAGGTATTCTGTAAACTGTAGACCTTCAAAGTGTCCATGAAACACAGAACTTGCATCGGGGTTAAATACAACAGTCACCATGCGCACTTACCTCCATAGGAGTAATGTCTCAAACAGTCAATTCTTTGATTGTTCCCAGGAAGACCAGTAGTAGTTTCCGATGCACATCTGATGGCATTCTGTAACCTGTGGAATATCAGAGTGTTAATGAAACACAGAAATGGCATGGGGATTGCTAACAACAGTCACCATACATAGTTTTCTCCACAGGAGTAATGTCTCAAACAGTCTACGTTTGATCGTTTCCTGGAACACCAGTAGTAGTTTCTGACGCACAACTGGAGCCATTCTGTAATCTGTGGACTTTCAAAGTGTTGATGAAAAGACGAAATTGCATCGGGATTGAATACAACAGTCACCATGCGCACTTTCCTCCATGGGAGTAATGTCTCAAACAGTCAATTCTTTGATCGTTCCCAGGAAGACCAGTAGTAGTTTCCGATGCACATCTGGAGGCAATCTGTAATCTGTGGACTATCAGAGTGTTGATGAAACATAGAAATAGCATCACGATTGAATACAACAGTCACCATGAGCACTTTCCTCCACGGGAGTAATGTATCAACAAGTCTACGCTTTGATCGTTCCCTGGAAGACCAGTAGTAGTTTCCGATGCATATCTGGAGGCATTCTGTAATCTCTGGACCTTCAAAGTGTTGATGAAACACAGAAATTGCATCGGGATTGGATACAACAGTCACCATGCGCACTTTCCTCCATGGGAGTAGTCTCTCAAACAGTCTACGAATTGATCGATCCCTGTAAGATCAGTAGTAGTTTCCGATGCACATCTATAGGCATTCTGTAATCTGTGGACTATCAGAGTGTTGATGAAGCACAGAAATTGCATCGGGATTGAATACAACTGTCACCATGCGCACTTTCCACCATGTGAGTAATGTCTCAAACAGTCTACGCTTTGATCGTTTCCTGGAAGACCAGTAGTAGTTTTCGATGTACATCTGGTGTCATTCTGTAATCTGTGGACTATCACAGTGTTAATGAAACACAGAAATGGCATGGGGATTGTTAACAACAGTCACCATACATAGTTTTCTCCACAGGAGTAATGCCTCAAAGAGTCTACGTTTGATCGTTTCCTGGAACACCAGTAGTAGTTTCTGACGCACAACTGGAGCCATTCTGTAATCTGTGGACTTTCAAAGTGTTGATGAAAAGAAGAAATTGCATCGGGATTGAATACAATAGTCACCATGCGCACTTTCCTCCATGGGAGTAATGTCTCAAACAGTCAATTCTTTGATCGTTCCCAGGAAGACCAGTAGTAGTTTACGATGCACATCTGGAGCCAATCTGTAATCTGTGAACTATCAGAGTGTTGATGAAACACAGAAAATGCATCGCGATTGAATACACCTTCCTCCACGGGAGTAATGTCTCAAACAGTCTACGTTTTGATCGTTCCCTGGAAGACCAGTAGTAGTTTCCGATGCACATCTGGAGGCATTCTGTAATCTGTGGACCTTCAAAGTGTTGATGAAACACAGAAATTGCATCGGGATTGAATACAACAGTCACCATGCGCCCTTTCCTCCATTTGAGTAATGTCTCTAACAGTCAATTCTTTGATCGTTCCCAGGAAGACCAGTAGTAGTTTACGATGCACATCTGGAGCCAATCTGTAATCTGTGAACTATCAGAGTGTTGATGAAACACAGAAAATGCATCGCGATTGAATACAACAGTCACCATGCGCACCTTCCTCCACGGGAGTAATGTCTCAAACAGTCTACGTTTTGATCGTTCCCTGGAAGACCAGTAGTAGTTTCCGATGCACATCTGGAGGCAATCTGTAATCGGTGGACAATCAGAGTGTTGATGAAACACAGAAATTGCACCGTGATTGAATACAACAGTCACCATGCGCCCTTTCCTCCATGGGAGAAATGTTTCTAACGCATTGATCGTTCCCTGGAAGACCTGTAGTAGTTTCCGATGCACTATCTGGAAGCATTCTGTAATCTGTGGACTATCAGAGTGTTGATGAAACACAGAAATTGCATCCTGATTGAATACAACAGTCACCATGCGCACTTTCCTCCATAGGAGTAATGTCTCAAACAGTCTACGCTTTGATCTTTCCCTGGGAGACCAGTAGTAGTTTCCTATGCACATCTGGAGGCATTCTGTAATCTGTGGAATATCTGAGTGTTGCTGAAACACAGAAATTGCATCGGGATTGAATACAACAGTCTCCATGCGCACTTTCCTCCATGGGAGTAATGTCTCAAACAGTCTACGCTTTGATCGTTCCCAGGAAGACCAGTAGTAGTTTCCGATGCACATGTGGAGGCAATATGTAATCGGTGGACTATCAGAGTGTTGATGAAGCACAGATATTTCATCGGGGTTGAATACAACAGTCACCATGCGCACTTTCCTCCATGGGAATAATGTCACAAACAGTCTACGCTTTGATCGTTCCCAGGAAGACCAGTAATAGTTTCCGATGCACAACTGGATGCATTCTGTAATCTGTGGACCTTCAAAGTGTTGATGAAACACAGAAATTGCATCGGGATTGAATATAACAGTCTCCATGCGCACTTTCCTCCATGGGAGTAATGTCTCAAACAGTCTACGCTTTGATCGTTCCCTGGAAGACCAATAGTAGTTTCCGATGCACATCTTGAGGCATTCTGTAATCTGTGGACCTTCAAAAATGTTGATGAAATACAGAAATTGCCTCGGGATTCAATACAACAGTCACCATGCGCACTTTCCTCCATGGGAGTAATGTATCAAACAGTCTACGCTTTGATCGTTCCCTGGAAGACCAGTAGCAGTATTCGATGCACATCTGGAGGCAATCTGTAATCGGTGGACTATCAGAGCGTTGATGAAACACAGAAATTGCATCGGGATTGAATACAACAGTCACCATGCGCTCCTTCCTCCATGGGAGTAATGTCTCAACCAGTCTACGGTTTGATCGTTCACTGGAAGACCAGTAGTAGTTTCCGATGCACATCTGGAGGCATTCTGTAATCTGTGGACCTTCCAAGTGTTGATGAAACATAGAAATTGCATCGGGATTGGATACAACAGTCACCATGCGCACTTTCCTCCATGGGAGTATGTCTCAAACAGTCTACGACTTGATCGTTCCCTGGAAGACAAGTAGTAGTTTCCGATGCACATCTGGAGGCATTCTGTAAACTGTAGACCTTCAAAGTGTTGATGAAACACAAAATTGCATCGGGATTAAATACAACAGTCACCATGCGCACTTTCCTCCATAGGAGTAATGTCTCAAACAGTCAATTCTTTGATTGTTCCCAGGAAGACCAGTAGTAGTTTCCGATGCACATCTGGAGGCAATCTGTAATCTGTGGACTATCAGAGTGTTGATGAAACATAGAAATAGCATCGCGATTGAATACAACAGTCACCATGAGCACTTTCCTCTACGGGAGTAATGTATTAACCAGTCTACGCTTTGATCGTTCCCTGGAAGACCAGTAGTAATTTCCGATGCACATCTGGAGGCATTCTGTAATCTGTGGACTATCAGAGTGTTGATGGACACAGAAATTGCATCTGGATTGAATACAACTGTCACCATGCGCACCTTCCTCCATGGGAGTAATGTCTCAAACAGTCTACGCCTTGATCGTTCCCTGGAAGACCAGCAATAGTTTCCGATGCACATCTGGAGGCATTCTGTAATCTGTGGACAATCAGAGTGTTGATGAAACACAGAAATTGCATCGGGATTGAATACAACAGTGACCATGCGAACTTTCCTCCATGGGAGTAATGTCTCAAACAGTCTACGCCTTGATCGTTCCCTGGAAGACCAGTAGTAGTTTCCGATGCACATCTGGAGGCATTCTGTAATCTGTGGACCTTCAAACTGTTGATGAAACACAGAAATTGCATCGGGATTGAATACAACAGTCACCATGCGCACTTTCCTCCATGGGAGTAATGTCCCAAACAGTCTACGCCTTGATCGTTCCCTGGAAGACCAGTAGTAGTTTCCGATGCACATCTGGAGGCATTCTGTAATCTGTGGACAATCAGAGTGTTGATGAAACACAGAAATTGCATCGGGATTGAACACAACAGTGACCATGCGCACTTTCCTCCATGGGAGTAATGTCTCAAACAGTCTACGCCTTGATCGTTCCCTGGAAGACCAGTAGTAGTTTTCGATGCACATCTGGAGGCAATCTGTAATCTGTGGACTATCAGAGTGTTGATGAAACATAGAAATAGCATCGCGATTGAATACAACAGAAACCATGAGCCCTTTCCTCCACGGGAGTAATGTATCAACCAGACTACGCTTTGATCATTCCCTGGAAGACCAGTAGTAGTTTCCGATGCACATCTGGAGGCATTCTGTAAACTGTAGACCTTCAAAGTGTCGATGAAACACAGAAATTGCATCGGGATTAAATACAACAGTCACCATGCGCACTTTCCTCCATAGGAGTAATGTCTCAAACAGTCAATTATTTGATTGTTCCCAGGGAGACCAGTAGTAGTTTCCGATGCACATCTGGAGGCAATCTGTAATCTGTGGACTATCAGAGTGTTGATGAAACATAGAAATAGCATCGCGATTGAATGCAACAGTCACCATGAGCAATTTCCTCTACGGGAGTAATGTATCAACCAGTCTACGCTTTGATCGTTCCCTGGAAAACCAGTAGTAGTTTCTGATGCACATCTGGTGGCATTCTGTAATCTGTGGACTTTCAAAGTGTTGATGAAACACAGATATTGCAATGGAATTTAATACAACATGCACCATGCGCACCTTCCTCCATGGGAGTAATGTCTCAAACAGTCTGCGCCTTGATCGTTCCCTGGAAGACCAGTAGTAGTTCCCGATGCACATCTGGAGTCATTCTGTAATCTGTGGACTATCAGAGTGTTGAAGAAACACAGAAATTGCATCGGCATTGAATAAAACAGTCACTATGCGCACTTTCCTTCATGGGAGTAATCTCTCAAACACTCTACGCATTGATCGTTCCTTGGAAGACCAGTAGTAGCTTCCGATGCACAACTGGAGGTATTCTGTAAACTGTAGACCTTCAAAGTGTCCATGAAACACAGAACTTGCATCGGGGTTAAATACAACAGTCACCATGCGCACTTACCTCCATAGGAGTAATGTCTCAAACAGTCAATTCTTTGATTGTTCCCAGGAAGACCAGTAGTAGTTTCCGATGCACATCTGATGGCATTCTGTAACCTGTGGAATATCAGAGTGTTAATGAAACACAGAAATGGCATGGGGATTGCTAACAACAGTCACCATACATAGTTTTCTCCACAGGAGTAATGTCTCAAACAGTCTACGTTTGATCGTTTCCTGGAACACCAGTAGTAGTTTCTGACGCACAACTGGAGCCATTCTGTAATCTGTGGACTTTCAAAGTGTTGATGAAAAGACGAAATTGCATCGGGATTGAATACAACAGTCACCATGCGCACTTTCCTCCATGGGAGTAATGTCTCAAACAGTCAATTCTTTGATCGTTCCCAGGAAGACCAGTAGTAGTTTCCGATGCACATCTGGAGGCAATCTGTAATCTGTGGACTATCAGAGTGTTGATGAAACATAGAAATAGCATCACGATTGAATACAACAGTCACCATGAGCACTTTCCTCCACGGGAGTAATGTATCAACAAGTCTACGCTTTGATCGTTCCCTGGAAGACCAGTAGTAGTTTCCGATGCATATCTGGAGGCATTCTGTAATCTCTGGACCTTCAAAGTGTTGATGAAACACAGAAATTGCATCGGGATTGGATACAACAGTCACCATGCGCACTTTCCTCCATGGGAGTAGTCTCTCAAACAGTCTACGAATTGATCGATCCCTGTAAGATCAGTAGTAGTTTCCGATGCACATCTATAGGCATTCTGTAATCTGTGGACTATCAGAGTGTTGATGAAGCACAGATATTGCATCGGGATTGAATACAACTGTCACCATGCGCACTTTCCACCATGTGAGTAATGTCTCAAACAGTCTACGCTTTGATCGTTTCCTGGAAGACCAGTAGTAGTTTTCGATGTACATCTGGTGTCATTCTGTAATCTGTGGACTATCACAGTGTTAATGAAACACAGAAATGGCATGGGGATTGTTAACAACAGTCACCATACATAGTTTTCTCCACAGGAGTAATGCCTCAAAGAGTCTACGTTTGATCGTTTCCTGGAACACCAGTAGTAGTTTCTGACGCACAACTGGAGCCATTCTGTAATCTGTGGACTTTCAAAGTGTTGATGAAAAGAAGAAATTGCATCGGGATTGAATACAATAGTCACCATGCGCACTTTCCTCCATGGGAGTAATGTCTCAAACAGTCAATTCTTTGATCGTTCCCAGGAAGACCAGTAGTAGTTTACGATGCACATCTGGAGCCAATCTGTAATCTGTGAACTATCAGAGTGTTGATGAAACACAGAAAATGCATCGCGATTGAATACAACAGTCACCATGCGCACCTTCCTCCACGGGAGTAATGTCTCAAACAGTCTACGTTTTGATCGTTCCCTGGAAGACCAGTAGTAGTTTCCGATGCACATCTGGAGGCATTCTGTAATCTGTGGACCTTCAAAGTGTTGATGAAACACAGAAATTGCATCGGGATTGAATACAACAGTCACCATGCGCCCTTTCCTCCATTTGAGTAATGTCTCTAACAGTCTACGCATTGATCGTTCCCTGGAAGACCTGTAGTAGTTTCCGATGCACATCTGGAAGCATTCTGTAATCTGTGGACCTTCAAACTGTTGATGAAACACAGAAAGTGCATCGGGATTGAATACAACAGTCACCATGCGCACTTTCCTCCATGGGAGTAATGTCCCAAACAGTCTACGCCTTGATCGTTCCCTGGAAGACCAGTAGTAGTTTCCGATGCACATCTGGAGGCATTCTGTAATCTGTGGACAATCAGAGTGTTGATGAAACACAGAAATTGCATCGGGATTGAACACAACAGTGACCATGGGCACTTTCCTCCATGGGAGTAATGTCTCAAACAGTCTACGCCTTGGTCGTTCCCTGGAAGACCAGTAGTAGTTTTCGATGCACATCTGGAGGCAATCTGTAATCTGTGGACTATCAGAGTGTTGATGAAACATAGAAATAGCATCGCGATTGAATACAACAGTCACCATGAGCCCTTTCCTCCACGGGAGTAATGTATCAACCAGACTACGCTTTGATCATTCCCTGGAAGACCAGTAGTAGTTTCCGATGCACATCTGGAGGCATTCTGTAAACTGTAGACCTTCGAAGTGTCGATGAAACACAGAAATTGCATCGGGATTAAATACAACAGTCACCATGCACACTTTCCTCCATAGGAGTAATGTCTCAAACAGTCAATTATTTGATTGTTCCTATTAAGACCAGTAGTAGTTTCCGATGCACATCTGGAGGCAATCTGTAATCTGTGGAATATCAGAGTGTTGATGAAACATAGAAATAGCATCGCGATTGAATACAACAGTCACCATGAGCACTTTCCTCTACGGGAGTAATGTATCAACCAGTCTACGCTTTGATCGTTCCCTGGAAGACCAGTAGTAGTTTCTGATGCACATCTGGAGGCATTCTGTAATCTGTGGACTTTCAAAGTGTTGATGAAACACAGATATTGCGTCGGGATTGGATACAACAGTCACCATGCGCACTTTCCTCCATGGGAGTAATGTCTCAAACAGTCTACGCCTTGATCGTTCCCTGGAAGACCAGTAGTAGCTTCCGATGCTCATCTGGAGGAATTCTGTAATCTGTGGACAATCAGATTGTTGATGAAACACAGAAATTGCATCCGGATTGAATACAACAGTGACCATGCGCACATTCTTCCATGGGAGTAATGATTCAAACAGTCTACGTTTTGATCGTTCCCTGGAAGACCAGTAGTAGTTTCCGATGCACATCTGGAGGCAATCTGTAATCTGTGGACTATCAGAGTGTTGATGAAACATAGAAATAGCATCGCGATTGAATACAACAGTCACCATGAGCACTTTCCTCCACGGGAGTAATGTATCAACTAGTCTACGCTTTGATCGTTCCCTGGAAGACCAGTAGTAGTTTCCGATGCACATCTGGAGGCATTCTGTAAACTGTAGACCTTCAAAATGTCGATGAAACACAGAAATTGCATTGGGATTAAATACAACTGTCACCATTCGCACTTTCCTCCATAGGAGTAATGTCTCAAACAGTCAATTATTTGATTGTTCCCAGGGAGACCAGTAGTAGTTTCCGATGCACATCTGGAGGCAATCTGTAATCTGTGGACTATCAGAGTGTTGATGAAACATAGAAATAGCATCGCGATTGAATGCAACAGTCACCATGAGCAATTTCCTCTACGGGAGTAATGTATCAACCAGTCTACGCTTTGATCGTTCCCTGGAAAACCAGTAGTAGTTTCTGATGCACATCTGGTGGCATTCTGTAATCTGTGGACTTTCAAAGTGTTGATGAAACACAGATATTGCAATGGAATTTAATACAACATGCACCATGCGCACCTTCCTCCATGGGAGTAATGTCTCAAACAGTCTGCGCCTTGATCGTTCCCTGGAAGACCAGTAGTAGTTTCCGATGCACATCTGGAGTCATTCTGTAATCTGTGGACTATCAGAGTGTTGAAGAAACACAGAAATTGCATCGGCATTGAATAAAACAGTCACTATGCGCACTTTCCTCCATGGGAGTAATCTCTCAAACACTCTACGCATTGATCGTTCCTTGGAAGACCAGTAGTAGCTTCCGATGCACATCTATAGGCATTCTGTAAACTGTAGACCTTCAAAGTGTCCATGAAACACAGAACTTGCATCGGGGTTAAATACAACAGTCACCATGCGCACTTACCTCCATAGGAGTAATGTCTCAAACAGTCAATTCTTTGATTGTTCCCAGGAAGACCAGTAGTAGTTTCCGATGCACATCTGGTGGCATTCTGTAACCTGTGGACTATCAGAGTGTTAATGAAACACAGAAATGGCATGGGGATTGTTAACAACAGTCACCATACATAGTTTTCTCCACAGGAGTAATGTCTCAAACAGTCTACGTTTGATCGTTTCCTGGAACACCAGTAGTAGTTTCTGACGCACAACTGGAGCCATTCTGTAATCTGTGGACTTTCAAAGTGTTGATGAAAAGACGAAATTGCATCGGGATTGAATACAACAGTCACCATGCGCACTTTCCTCCATGGGAGTAATGTCTCAAACAGTCAATTCTTTGATCGTTCCCAGGAAGACCAGTAGTAGTTTCCGATGCACATCTGGAGGCAATCTGTAATCTGTGGACTATCAGAGTGTTGATGAAACATAGAAATAGCATCACGATTGAATACAACAGTCACCATGAGCACTTTCCTCCACGGGAGTAATGTATCAACAAGTCTACGTTTTGATCGTTCCCTGGAAGACCAGTAGTAGTTTCCGATGCACATCTGGAGGCATTCTGTAATCTCTGGACCTTCAAAGTGTTGATGAAACACAGAAATTGCATCGGGATTGGATACAACAGTCACCATGCGCACTTTCCTCCATGGGAGTAGTCTCTCAAACAGTCTACGAATTGATCGATCCCTGTAAGACCAGTAGTAGTTTCCGATGCACATCTATAGGCATTCTGTAATCTGTGGACTATCAGAGTGTTGATGAAGCACAGAAATTGCATCGGGATTGAATACAACTGTCACCATGCGCACTTTCCACCATGTGAGTAATGTCTCAAACAGTCTACGCTTTGATCGTTTCCTGGAAGACCAGTAGTAGTTTCCGATGTACATCTGGTGTCATTCTGTAATCTGTGGACTATCAGAGTGTTAATGAAACACAGAAATGGCATGGGGATTGTTAACAACAGTCACCATACATAGTTTTCTCCACAGGAGTAATGTCTCAAAGAGTCTACGTTTGATCGTTTCCTGGAACACCAGTAGTAGTTTCTGACGCACAACTGGAGCCATTCTGTAATCTGTGGACTTTCAAAGTGTTGATGAGAAGAAGAAATTGCATCGGGATTGAATACAACAGTCACCATGCGCACTTTCCTCCATGGGAGTAATGTCTCAAACAGTCAATTCTTTGATCGTTACCAGGAAGACCAGTAGTAGTTTACGATGCACATCTGGAGCCAATCTGTAATCTGTGAACTATCAGAGTGTTGATGAAACACAGAAAATGCATCGCGATTGAATACAACAGTCACCATGCGCACTTTCCTCCACGGGAGTAATGTCTCAAACAGTCTACGTTTTGATCGTTCCCTGGAAGACCAGTAGTAGTTTCCGATGCACATCTGGAGGCATTCTGTAATCTGTGGACCTTCAAAGTGTTGATGAAACACAGAAATTGCATCGTGATTGAATACAACAGTCACCATGCGCCCTTTCCTCCATTTGAGTAATGTCTCTAACAGTCTACGCATTGATCGTTCCCTGGAAGACCTGTAGTAGTTTCCGATGCACATCTGGAAGCATTCTGTAATCTGTGGACTATCAGAGTGTTGATGAAACACAGAAATTGCATCGTGATTGAATACAACAGTCACCATGCGCACTTTCCTCCATGGGAGTAGTCTCTCAAACAGTCTACGAATTGATCGATCCCTGTAAGACCAGTAGTAGTTTCCGATGCACATCTATAGGCATTCTGTAATCTATGGACTATCAGAGTGTTGATGAAGCACAGAAATTGCATCGGGATTGAATACAACTGTCACCATGCGCACTTTCCACCATGTGAGTAATGTCTCAAACAGTCTACGCTTTGATCGTTTCCTGGAAGATCAGTAGTAGTTTCCGATGCACATCTGGTGGCATTCTGTAATCTGTGGACTATCAGAGTGTTAATGAAACACAGAAATGTCATGGGGATTGTTAACAACAGTCACCATACATAGTTTTCTCCACAGGAGTAATGCCTCAAAGAGTCTACGTTTGATCGTTTCCTGGAACACCGGTAGTAGTTTCTGACGCACAACTGGAGCCATTCTGTAATATGTGGACTTTCAAAGTGTTGATGAAAAGAAGAAATTGCATCGTGATTGAATACAACAGTCACCATGCGCACTTTCCTCCATGGGAGTAATGTCTCAAACAGTCTACGCTTTGATCTTTCCTTGGGAGACCAGTAGTAGTTTCCGATGCACATCTGGAGGCATTCTGTAATCTGTGGACTATCTGAGTGTTGATGAAACACAGAAATTGCATCGGGATTGAATACAACAGTCTCCATGCGCACTTTCCTCCATGGGAGTAATGTCTCAAACAGTCTACGCCTTGATCGTTCCCTGGAAGACCAGTAGTAGTTTCCGATGCACATCTGGAGGCATTCTGTAATCTGTGGACTATCAGAGTGTTGATGGACACAGAAATTGCATCTGGATTGAATACAACAGTCACCATGCGCACCTTCCTCCATGGGAGTAATGTCTCAAACAGTCTGCGCCTTGATCGTTCCCTGGAAGACCAGTAGTCGTTTCCGATGCACATCTGGAGTCATTCTGTAATCTGTGGACTATCAGAGTGTTGAAGAAACACAGAAATTGCATCGGGATTGAATACAACAGTCACCATGCGCACTTTCCTCCATGGGAGTAATGTCTCAAACAGTCTACGCTTTGATCGTTCCCTGGAAGACCAATAGTAGTTTCCGATGCACATCTTGAGGCATTCTGTAATCTGTGGACCTTCAAAAATGTTGATGAAATACAGAAATTGCCTCGGGATTGAATACAACAGTCACCATGCGCACTTTCCTCCATGGGAGTAATGTCTCAAACAGTCTACGCCTTGATCGTTCCCTGGAAGACCAGTAGTAGTTTCCGATGCACATCTGGAGGCATTCTGTAATCTGTGGACTACCAGAGTGTTGAAGAAACACAGAAATTGCATCGGCATTGAATACAAAAGTCACCATGCGCACTTTCTTCCATGGGAGTAAACTCTCAAACACTCTACGCATTGATCGTTCCTTTGAAGACCAGTAGTAGCTTCCGATGCACAACTGGAGGCATTCTGTAAACTGTAGACCTTCAAAGTGTCGATGAAACACAGAAATTGCATCGGGATTAAATACAACAGTCACCATGCGCACTTTCCTCCATAGGAGTAATGTCTCAAACAGTCAATTCTTTGATTGTTCCCAGGAAGACCAGTAGTAGTTTCCGATGCACATCTGGAGGCAATCTGTAATCTGTGGACTATAAGAGTGTTGATGAAACATAGAAATAACATCGCGATTGAATACAACAGTCACCATGAGCACTTTCCTCCACGGGAGGAATGTATCAGCCAGTCTACGCTTTGATCGTTCCCTGGAAGACCAGTAGTAGTTTCCGATGCACATCTGGAGGCATTCTGTAAACTGTAGACCTTCAAAGTGTGAATGAAACACATAAATTGCATCGGGATTAAATACAACAGTCACCATGCGCACTTTCCTCCATAGGAGTAATGTCTCAAACAGTCAATTTTTTGATTGTTCCCAGGAACACCAGTAGTAAATTCCGATGCACATCTGGAGGCAATCTGTAATCTGTGGACTATCAGAGCGTTGATGAAATATAGAAATAGCATCGCGATTGAATACAACAGTCACCATGAGCACTTTCCTCCACGGGAGTAATGTATCAACCTGTCTACGCTTTGATCGTTCCCTGGAAGACCAGTAGTAGTTTCAGATGCACATCTGGAGGCATTCTGTAATCTGTGGACCTTCCAAGTGTTGATGAAACACAGAAATTGCATCGGGTTTGCATACAACAGTCAGCAAGCGCACTTTCCTCCGTGGGAGTAATGTCTCAAACAGTCTACGCCTTGATCGTTCCCAGGAAGACCAGTAGTAGTTTCCGATGCACATCTGGAGGCATTCTGTAATCTGTGGACAATCAGAGTGTTGATGAAACACAGAAATTGCATCGGGATTGAATACAACTGTGACCATGCGCACTTTCCTCCATGGGAGTAATGTCTCAAACAGTCTACGCCTTGATCGTTCCCTGGAAGACCAGTAGTAGTTTCCGATGAACATCTGGAGGCAATCTGTAATCTGTGGACTATCAGAGTGTTGATGAAACATAGAAATAGCATCGCGATTGAATACAACAGTCACCATGAGCACTTTCCTCCACGGGAGTTATATATCAACCAGTCTACGCTTTGATCGTTCCCTGGAAGACCAGTAGTAGTTTCTGATGCACATCTGGAGGCATTCTGTAATCTGTGGACAATCAGAGTGTTGATGAAACACAGAAATTGCATCGGGATTGAATACAACAGTGACCATGCGCACTTTCCTCCATGGGAGTAATGTCTCAAACAGTATACGCCTTGATCGTTCCCTGGAAGACCAGTAGTAGTTTCTGATGCACATCTGGAGGCATTCTGTAATCTGTGGACTATCAGAGTGTTGATGGACACAGATATTGCATCTGGATTGAATACAACAGTCACCATGCGCACCTTCCTCCATGGGAGTAATGTCTCAATCAGTCTACGCCTTGATCGTTCCCTGGAAGACCAGCAGTAGTTTCCGATGCACATCTGGAGGCATTCTGTAATCTGTGGAATTTCAAACTGTTGATGAAACACAGAAATTGCATCGGGATTGGATACAACAGTCACCATACGCACTTTCCTCCATGGGAGTAATGTCTCAAACAGTCTACGCCTTGATCGTTCCCTGGAAGACCAGTAGTAGTTTCCGATGCACATCTGGAGGCATTCTGTAATCTGTGGACAATCAGAGTGTTGATGAAACACAGAAATTGCATCGGGGTTGAACACAACAGTTACCATGCGCACTTTCCTCCATGGGAGTAATGTCTCAAACATTCTACGCCTTGATCGTTCCCTGGAAGACCAGTAGTAGTTTCCGATGCACATCTGGAGTCATTCTGTAATCTGTGGACTATCAGAGTGTTGATGAAACATAGAAATAGCATCGCGATTGAATACAACAGTCTCCATGAGCACTTTCCTCCACGGGAGTAATGTATCAACCAGACTACGCTTTGATCGTTCCCTGGAAGACCAGTAGTAGTTTCCGATGCACATCTGGAGGCATTCTGTAAACTGTAGACCTTCAAAGTGTCGATGAAACACAGAAATTGCATCGGGATTAAATACAACAGTCACCATGCGCACTTTCCTCCATAGGAGTAATGTCTCAAACAGTCAATTCTTGTATTGTTCCCAGGAAGACCAGTAGTTGTTTCCGATGCACATCTGGAGGCAATCTGTAATCTGTGGACTATCAGAGTGTTGATGAAACATAGAAATAGCATCGCGATTGAATACAACAGTCACCATGAGCACTTTCCTCTACGGGAGTAATGTATCAACCAGTTACGCTTTGATCGTTCCCTGGAAGACCAGTAGTAGTTTCCGATGCACATCTGGAGGCATTCTGTAATCTGTGGACAATCAGAGTGTTGAAACACGGAAATTGCATCGGGATTGAATACAACAGGCACCATGCGCATTTTCCTCCATGGGAGTAATGTCTCAAACAGTATACGTTTTGATCGTTCCCTGGACGACCAGTAGTAGTTTCCGATGCACATCTGGAAGCATTCTTTAATCTGTGGACTATCAGAGTGTTGATGAAACACAGAAATTGCATCGTGATTGAATACAACAGTCACCATGCGCACTTTCCTCCATGGGAGTAGTCTCTCAAACAGTCTACGAATTGATCGATCCCTGTAAGACCAGTAGTAGTTTCCGATGCACATCTATAGGCATTCTGTAATCTGTGGACTATCAGAGTGTTGATGAAGCACAGAAATTGCATCGGGATTGAATACAACTGTCACCATGCGCACTTTCCACCATGTGAGTAATGTCTCAAACAGTCTACGTTTGATCGTTTCCTGGAATACCAGTAGTAGTTTCTGACGCACAACTGGAGCCATTCTGTAATCTGTGGACTTTCAAAGTGTTGATGAAAAGACGAAATTGCATCGGGATTGAATACAACAGTCACCATGCGCACTTCCCTCCATGGGAGTAATGTCTCAAACAGTCAATTCTTTGATCGTTCCCAGGAAGACCAGTTGTAGTTTCCGATGCACATCTGGAGGCAATCTGTAATCTGTGGACTATCAGAGTGTTGATGAAACATAGAAATATCATCGCGATTGAATACAACAGTCACCATGAGCACTTTCCTCCACGGGAGTAATGTATCAACCAGTCTACGCTTTGATCGTTCCCTGGAAGACCAGTAGTAGTTTCCGATGCACATCTGGAGGCATTCTGTAATCTGTGGACCTTCAAAGTGTTGATGAAACACAGAAATTGCATCGGGATTGGATACAACAGTCACCATGCGCACTTTCCTCCATGGGAGTAGTCTCGCAAACAGTCTACGAATTGATCAATCCCTATAAGACCAGTAGTAGTTTCCGATGCACATCTATAGGCATTCTGTAATCTGTGGACTATCAGAGTGTTGATGAAGCACAGAAATTTCATCGGGATTGAATACAACTGTCACCATGCGCACTTTCCACCATGTGAGTAATGTCTCAAACAGTCTACGCTTTGATCGTTTCCTGGAAGACCAGTAGTAGTTTCCGATGCACATCTGGTGGCATTCTGTAATCTGTGGACTATCAGAGTGTTAATGAAACACAGAAATGGCATGGGGATTGTTAACAACAGTCACCATACACAGTTTTCTCCACAGGAGTAATGTCTCAAAGAGTCTACGTTTGATCGTTTCCTGGAACACCAGTAGTAGTTTCTGACGCACAACTGGAGCCATTCTGTAATCTGTAGACTTTCAAAGTGTTGATGAAAAGAAGAAATTGCATCGGGATTGAATACAACAGTCACCATGCGCACTTTCCTCCATGGGAGTAATGTCTCAAACAGTCAATTCTTTGATCGTTCCCAGGAAGACCAGTAGTAGTTTACGATGCACATCTGGAGCCAATCTGTAATCTGTGAACTATCAGAGTGGTGATGAAACACAGAAATTGCATCGCGATTGAATACAACAGTCACCATGCGCACTTTCCTCCACGGGAGTAATGTCTCAAACAGTCTACGTGTTGATCGTTCCCTGGAAGACCAGTAGCAGTTTCCGATGCACATCTGGAGGCATTCTGTAATCTGTGGACCTTCAAAGTGTTGATGAAACACAGAAATTGCATCGTGATTGAATACAACAGTCACCATGCGGACTTTCCTCCACGGGAGTAATGTCTCAAACAGTCTACGTTTTGATCGTTCCCTGGAAGACCAGTAGTAGTTTCCGATGCACATCTGGAAGCATTCTTTAATCTGTGGACTATCAGATTGTTGATGAAACACAGAAATTGCATCGTGATTGAATACAACAGTCACCATGCGCACTTTCCTCCATGGGAGTAGTCTCTCAAACAGTCTACGAATTGATCGATCCCTGTAAGACCAGTAGTAGTTTCCGATGCACATCTATAGGCATTCTGTAATCTGTGGACTATCAGAGTGTTGATGAAGCACAGAAATTGCATCGGGATTGAATACAACTGTCACCATGCGCACTTTCCACCATGTGAGTAATGTCTCAAACAGTCTACGTTTGATCGTTTCCTGGAATACCAGTAGTAGTTTCTGACGCACAACTGGAGCCATTCTGTAATCTGTGGACTTTCAAAGTGTTGATGAAATATAGAAATAGCATCGCGATTGAATACAACAGTCACCATGCGCACTTCCCTCCATGGGAGTAATGTCTCAAACAGTCAATTCTTTGATCGTTCCCAGGAAGACCAGTAGTAGTTTCCGATGCACATCTGGAGGCAATCTGTAATCTGTGGACTATCAGAGTGTTGATGAAACATAGAAATAGCATCGCGATTTAATACAACAGTCACCATGAGCACTTTCCTCCACGGGAGTAATGTATCAACCAGTCTACGCTTTGATCGTTCCCTGGAAGACCAGTAGTAGTTTCCGATGCACATCTGGAGGCATTCTGTAATCTGTGGACCTTCAAAGTGTTGATGAAACACAGAAATTGCATCGGGATTGGATACAACAGTCACCATGCGCACTTTCCTCCATGGGAGTAGTCTCGCAAACAGTCTACGAATTGATCGATCCCTATAAGACCAGTAGTAGTTTCCGATGCACATCTGGTGGCATTCTGTAATCTGTGGACTATCAGAGTGTTAATGAAACACAGAAATGGCATGGGGATTGTTAACAACAGTCACCATACATAGTTTTCTCCACAGGAGTAATGTCTCAAAGACTCTACGTTTGATCGTTTCCTGGAACACCAGTAGTAGTTTCTGACGCACAACTGGAGCCATTCTGTAATCTGTGGACTTTCAAAGTGTTGATGAAAAGAAGAAATTGCATCGGGATTGAATACAACAGTCACCATGCGCACTTTCCTCCATGGGAGTAATGTCTCAAACAGTCAATTCTTTGATCGTTCCCAGGAAGACCAGTAGTAGTTTACGATGCACATCTGGAGGCAATCTGTAATCTGTGAACTATCAGAGTGTTGATGAAACACAGAAATTGCATCGCGATTGAATACAACAGTCACCATGCGCACTTTCCTCCACGGGAGTAATGTCTCAAACAGTCTACGTGTTGATCATTCCCTGGAAGACCATTAGTAGTTTCCGATGCACATCTGGAGGCATTCTGTAATCTGTGGACCTTCATAGTGTTGATGAAACACAGAAATTGCATCGTGATTGAATACAACAGTCACCATGCGCCCTTTCCTCCAAGGGAGTAATGTCTCTAACAGTCTACGCATTGATCGTTCCCTGGAAGACCTGTAGTAGTTTCCGATGCACATCTGGAAGCATTCTGTAATCTGTGGACTATCAGAGTGTTGATGAAACACAGAAATTGCATCATGATTGAATACAACAGTCAGCATGCGCACTTTCCTCCATAGGAGTAATGTCTCAAACAGTCAATTCTTTGATCGTTCCCAGGAAGACCAGTAGTAGTTTCCGATGCACATCTGGAGGCAATCTGTAATCTGTGGACTATCAGAGTGTTGATGAAACATAGAAATAGCATCGCGATTGAATACAACAGTCACCATGAGCACTTTACTCCACGGGAGTAATATATCAACCAGTCTACGCTTTGATCGTTCCTTGGAAGACCAGTAGTAGTTTCCGATGCACATCTGGACGCATTCTGTAATCTGTGGACCTTCAAAGTGTTGATGAAACACAGAAATTGCATCGGGATTGGATACAACAGTCACCATGCGCACTATCCTCCATGGGAGTAGTCTCTCTAACAGTCTACGAATTGATCGATCCCTGTAAGACCAGTAGTAGTTTCCGATGCACATCTATAGGCACTCTGTAATCTGTGGACTATCAGAGTGTTGATGAAGCACAGAGATTGCATCGTGATTGGATACAACTGTCACCATGCGCACTTTCCACCATGTGAGTAATGTCTCAAACAGTCTACGCTTTGATCGTTTCCTGGAAGACCAGTAGTAGTTTCCGATGCACATCTGGTGGCATTCTGTAATCTGTGGACTATCAGAGTGTTAATGAAACACAGAAATGGCATGGGGATTGTTAACAACAGTCACCATACATAGTTTTCTCCACAGGAGTAATGTCTCAAAGAGTCTACGTTTGATCGTTTCCTGGAACACCAGTAGTAGTTTCTGACGCACAACTGGAGCCATTCTGTAATCTGTGGACTTTCAAAGTGTTGATGAAAAGAAGAAATTGCATCGGGATTGAATACAAAAGTCACCATGCGCACTTTCCTCCATGGGAGTAATGTTTCAAACAGTCAATTCTTTGATCGTTCCCAGGAAGACCAGTTGTAGTTTACGATGCACATCTGGAGCCAATCTGTAATCTGTGAACTATCAGAGTGTTGATGAAACACAGAAATTGCATCGCGATTGAATACAACAGTCACCATGCGCACTTTCCTCCACGGGAGTAATGTCTCAAACAGTCTACGTTTTGATCGTTCACTGGAAGACCAGTAGTAGTTTCCGATGCACATCTGGAGGCATTCTGTAATCTGTGGACCTTCAAAGTGTTGATGAAACACAGAAATTGCATCGGGATTGAATACAACAGTCACCATGCGCCCTTTCCTCCATGGGAGTAATGTCTCTAACAGTCTACGCATTGATCGTTCCCTGGAAGACCTGTAGTAGTTTCCGAATCACATCTGGAAGCATTCTGTAATCTGTGGACTATCAGAGTGTTGATGAAACACAGAAATTGCATCGTGATTGAATACAACAGTCACCATTCACACTTTCCTCCATGGGAGTAGTCTCTCAAACAGTCTACGAATTGATCGATCCCTGTAAGACCAGTAGTAGTTTCCGATGCACATCTATAGGCATTCTGTAATCTGTGGACTATCAGAGTGTTGATGAAGCACAGAAATTGCATCGGGATTGAATACAACTGTCACCATGCGCACTTTCCACCATGTGAGTAATGTCTCAAACAGTCTACGTTTGATCGTTTCTTGGAACACCAGTAGTAGTTTCTGACGCACAACTGGAGCCATTCTGCAATCTGTGGACTTTCAAAGTGTTGATGAAAAGACGAAATTGCATCGGGATTGAATACAACAGTCACCATGCGCACTTTCCTCCATGGGAGTAATGTCTCAAACAGTCAATTCTTTGATCGTTCCCAGGAAGACCAGTAGTAGTTTCCGATGCACATCTGGAGGCAGTCTGTAATCTGTGGACTATCAGAGTGTTGATGAAACATAGAAATAGCATCGCGATTGAATACAACAGTCACCATGAGCACTTTCCTCCACTGGAGTAATGTATCAACCAGTCTACGCTTTGATCGTTTCCTGGAAGACCAGTAGTAGTTTCCGATGCACATCTGGTGGCATTCTGTAATCTGTGGACTATCAGAGTGGTAATGAAACACAGAAATGGCATGGGGATTGTTAACAACAGTCACCATACATAGTTTTCTCCACAGGAGTAATGTCTCAAAGAGTCTACGTTTGATCGTTTCCGGGAACACCAGTAGTAGTTTCTGACGCACAACTGGAGCCATTCTGTAATCTGTGGACTTTCAAAGTGTTGATGAAAAGACGAAATTGCATCGGGATTGAATACAACAGTCACCATGCGCACTTTCCTCCATGGGAGTAATGTCTCAAACAGTCAATTCTTTGATCGTTCCCAGGAAGACCAGTAGTAGTTTACGTTGCACATCTGGAGCCAATCTGTAATCTGTGAACTATCAGAGTGTTGATGAAACACAGAAATTGCATCGCGATTGAATACAACAGTCACCATGCGCACTTTCCTCCACGGGAGTAATGTCTCAAACAGTCTACGTTTGATCGTTTCCTGGAACACCAGTAGTAGTTTCTGACGCACAACTGGAGCCATTCTGTAATCTGTGGACTTTCAAAGTGTTGATGAAAAGACGAAATTGCATCGGGATTGAATACAACAGTCACCATGCGCACTTTCCTCAATGGGAGTAATGTCTCAAACAGTCAATTCTTTGATCGTTCCCAGGAAGACCAGTAGTAGTTTCCGATGCACATCTGGAGGCAATCTGTAATCTGTGGACTATCAGAGTGTTGATGAAACATAGAAATAGCATCGCGATTGAATACAACAGTCACCATGAGCACTTTCCTCCACGGGAGTAATGTATCAACCAGTCTACGCTTTGATCGTTCCCTGGAAGACCAGTAGTAGTTTCCGATGCACATCTGGTGGCATTCTGTAATCTGTGGACTATCAGAGTGTTAATGAAACACAGAAATTGCATCGGGATTGAATACAACTGTCACCATGCACACTTTCCACCATGTGAGTAATGTCTCAAACAGTCTACGCTTTGATCGTTTCCTGGAAGACCAGTAGTAGTTTCCGATGCACATCTGGTGGCATTCTGTAATCTGTGGACCTTCAAAGTGTTGATGAAACACAGAAATTGCATCGGGATTGGATACAACAGTCACCATGCGCACTTTCCTCCATGGGAGTAGTCTCTCAAACAGTCTACGAATTGATCGATCCCTGTAAGACCAGTAGTAGTTTCCGATGCACATCTATAGGCATTCTGTAATCTGTGGACTATCAGAGTGTTGATGAAGCACAGAAATTGCATCGGGATTGAATACAACTGTCACCATGCACACTTTCCACCATGTGAGTAATGTCTCAAACAGTCTACGCTTTGATCGTTTCCTGGAAGACCAGTAGTAGTTTCCGATGCACATCTGGTGGCATTCTGTAATCTGTGGACTATCAGAGTGTTAATGAAACACAGAAATGGCATGGGGATTGTTAACAACAGTCACCATACATAGTTTTCTCCACAGGAGTAATGTCTCAAAGAGTCTACGTTTGATCGTTTCCTGGAACACCAGTAGTAGTTTCTGACGCACAACTGGAGCCATTCTGTAATCTGTGGACTTTCAAAGTGTTGATGAAAAGAAGAAATTGCATTTGGATTGAATACAACAGTCACCATGCGCACTTTCCTCCATGGGAGTAATGTCTCAAACAGTCAATTATTTGATCGTTCCCAGGAAGACCAGTAGTAGTTTACGATGCACATCTGGAGCCAATCTGTAATCTGTGAACTATCAGAGTGTTGATGAAACACAGAAATTGCATCGCGATTGAATACAACAGTCACCATGCGCACTTTCCTCCACGGGAGTAATGTCTCAAACAGTCTACGTTTTGATCGTTCCCTGGAAGACCAGTAGTAGTTTCCGATGCACATCTGGAGGCATTCTGTAATCTGTGGACCTTCAAAGTGTTGATGAAACACAGAAATTGCATCGGGATTGAATACAACAGTCACCATGCGCCCTTTCCTCCATGGGAGTAATGTCTCTAACAGTCTACGCATTGATCGTTCCCTGGAAGACCTGTAGTAGTTTCCGATGCACATCTGGAAGCATTCTGTTATCTGTGGACTATCAGAGTGTTGATGAAACACAGAAATTGCATCGTGATTGAATACAACAGTCACCATGCGCACTTTCCACCATAGGAGTAATGTCTCAAACAGTCTACGCTTTGATCTTTCCCTGGGAGACCAGTAGTAGTTTCCGATGCACATCTGGAGGCATTCTGTAATCTGTGGACTATCTGAGTGTTCATGAAACACAGAAATTGCTTCGGGATTGAATACAACAGACTCCATGCGCACTTTCCTCCATGGGAGTAATGTCTCAAACAGTCTACGCTTTGATCGTTCCCAGGAAGACCAGTAGTAGTTTCCGATGCACATGTGGAGTCAATATGTAATCTGTGGACCTTCAAAGTGTTGATGAAACACAGAAATTGCATCGGGATTGAATACAACAGTCTCCATGCGCACTTTCCTCCATGGGAGTAACGTCTCAAACAGTCTACGCTTTGATCGTTCCCTGGAAGACCAATAGTAGTTTCCGATGCACATCTTGAGGCATTCTGTAATCTGCGGACCTTCAAAAATGTTGATGAAATACAGAAATTGCCTCGGGATTGAATACAAAAGTCACCATGCGCACTTTCCTCCATGGGAGTAATGTCTCAAACAGTCTACGCTTTGATCGTTCCCTGGAAGACCAGTAGCAGTATCCGATGCACATCTGGAGGCAATTTGTAATCGGTGGACTATCAGAGCGTTGATGAAACACAGAAATTGCATCGGGATTGAATACAACAGTCACCATGCGCACTTTCCTCCATGTGAGTAATGTCTCAAACAGTCTATGCTTTGATCGTTTTCTGGAAGACCAGTAGTAGTTTCCGATGCACATCTGGAGGCATTCGGTAATCTGTGGACAATCAGAGTGTTGATGAAACACAGAAATTGCATCGGGATTGAATACAACAGTGACCATGCGCACTTTCCTCCATGGGAGTAATGTCTCAAACAGTCTACGCCTTGATCGTTCCCTGGAAGACCAGTAGTAGTTTCCGATGCACATCTGGAGGCATTCTGTAATCTGTGGACTATCAGAGTGTTGATGGACACAGAAATTGCATCTGGATTGAATACAACAGTCACCATGCGCACCTTCCTCCATGGGAGTAATGTCTCAAACAGTCTGCGCCTTGATCGTTCCCTGGAAGACCAGTAGTAGTTTCCGATGCACATCTGGAGTCATTCTGTAATCTGTGGACTATCAGAGTGTTGAAGAAACACAGAAATTGCATCGGGATTGAATACAACAGTCACCATGCGCACTTTCCTCCATGGGAGTAATGTCTCAAACAGTCTACGCTTTGATCGTTCCCTGGAAGACCAATAGTAGTTTCCGATGCACATCTTGAGGCATTCTGTAAACTGTAGACCTTCAAAGTGTCGATGAAACACAGAAATTGCATCGGGATTAAATACAACAGTCACCATGCGCACATTCCTCCATAGGAGTAATGTCTCAAACAGTCAATTCTTTGATTGTTCCCAGGAAGACCAGTAGTAGTTTCCGATGCACATCTGGAGGCAATCTGTAATCTGTGGGCTATCAGAGTGTTGATGGACACAGAAATTGCATCTGGATTGAATACAACAGTCACCATGCGCACCTTCCTCCATGGGAGTAATGTCTCAAACAGTCTACGCCTTGATCGTTCCCTGGAAGACCAGTAGTAGTTTCCGATGAATATCTGGAGGCAATCTGTAATCTGTGGACTATCAGAGTGTTGATGAAACATAGAAATAGCATCGCGATTGAATACAACAGTCACCATGAGCACTTTCCTCCACGGGAGTTATGTATCAACCAGTCTACGATTTGATCGTTCCCTGGAAGACCAGTAGTAGTTTCCGATGCACATCTGGAGGCATTCTGTAAACTGTAGACCTTCAAAGTGTCGATGAAACACAGAAATTGCATCGGGATTAAATACTACAGTCACCATGCGCAGTGTCCTCCATGGGAGTAATGTCTCAAACAGTCTACGCCTTGATCGTTCCCTGGAAGACCAGCAATAGTTTCCGATGCACATCTGGAGGCATTCTGTAATCTGTGGACAATCGGAGTGTTGATGAAACACAGAAATTGCATCGGGATTGAATACAACAGTGACCATGCTCACTTTCCTCCATGGGAGTAATGTCTCAAACAGTCTACGCCTTGATCGTTCCCTGGAAGACCAGTAGTAGTTTCTGATGCACATCTGGAGGCATTCTGTAATCTGTGGACTATCAGAGTGTTGATGGACACAGAAATTGCATCTGGATTGAATACAACAGTCACCATGCGCACCTTCCTCCATGGGAGTAATGTCTCAATCAGTCTACGCCTTGATCGTTCCCTGGAAGACCAGCAGTAGTTTCCGATGCACATCTGAAGGCATTCTGTAATCTGTGGACCTTCAAACTGTTGATGAAACACAGAAATTGCATCGGGATTGGATACAACAGTCACCATGCGCACTTTCCTCCATGGGAGTAATGTCTCAAACAGTCTACGCCTTGATCGTTCCCTGGAAGACCAGTAGTAGTTTCCGATGCACATCTGGAGGCATTCTGTAATCTGTGGACAATCAGAGTGTTGATGAAACACAGAAATTGCATCGGGATTGAACACAACAGTTCCCATGCGCACTTTCCTCCATGGGAGTAATGTCTCAAACAGTCTACGCCTTGATCGTTCCCTGGAAGACCAGTAGTAGTTTCCGATGCACATCTGGAGGCAATCTGTAATCTGTGGACTATCAGAGTGTTGATGAAACATAGAAATAGCATCGCGATTGAATACAACAGTCACCATGAGCACTTTCCTCCACGGGAGTAATGTATCAACCAGACTACGCTTTGATCGTTCCCTGGAAGACCAGTTGTAGTTTCCGATGCACATCTGGAGGCATTCTGTAAACTGTAGACCTTCAAAGTGTCGATGAAACACAGAAATTGCATCGGGATTAAATACAACAGTCACCATGCGCACTTTCCTCCATAGGAGTTATGTCTGAAACAGTCAATTCTTGTATTGCTCCCAGGAAGACCAGTAGTTGTTTCCGATGCACATCTGGAGGCAATCTGTAATCTGTGGACTATCAGAGTGTTGATGAAACATAGAAATAGCATCGCGATTGAATACAACAGTCACAATGAGCACTTTCCTCTACGGGAGTAATATATCAACCAGTCTACGCCTTGATCGTTCCCTGGAAGACCAGTAGTAGTTTCCGATGCACATCTGGAGGCATTCTGTAATCTGTGGACAATCAGAGTGTTGAAACACAGAAATTGCATCGGGATTGAATACAACAGGCACCATGCGCACTTTCCTCCATGGGAGTAATGTCTGAAACAGTCTACGCCTTGATCGTTACCTGGAAGACCAGCAGTAGTTTCCGATGCACATCTGGAGGCATTCTGTAATCTGTGGACCTTCAAACTGTTGATGAAACACAGAAAATGCATCGGTATTGGATACAACAGTTACCATGCGCACTTTCCTCCATGGGAGTAATGTCTCAAACAGTCTCCGCCTTGATCGTTCCCTGGAAGACCAGTAGTAGTTTCCGATGCACATCTGGAGGCATTCTGTAATCTGTGGACAATCAGACTGTTGATGAAACACAGAAATTGCATCGGGATTGAATACAACAGTGACCATGCTCACTTTCTTCCATGGGAGTAATGCCTCAAACAGTCTACACCTTGATCGTTCCCTGGAAGACCAGTAGTAGTTTCCGATGCACATCTGGAGGCAATCTGTAATCTGTGGACTATCAGAGTGTTGATGAAACATAGAAATAGCATCGCGATTGAATGCAACAGTCACCATGAGCAATTTCCTCTACGGGAGTAATGTATCAACCAGTCTACGCTTTGATCGTTCCCTGGAAGACCAGTAGTAGTTTCTGATGCACATCTGGAGGGATTCTGTAATCTGTGGACTTTCAAAGTGTTGATGAAACACAGATATTGCCTCGGGATTGAATACAACAGGCACCATGCGCACCTTCCTCCATGGGAGTAATGTCTCAAACAGTCTGCGCCTTGATCGTTCCCTGGAAGACCAGTAGTAGTTTCCGATGCACATCTGGAGTCATTCTGTAATCTGTGGACTATCAGAGTGTTGAAGAAACACAGAAATTGCATCGGCATTGGATACGACAGTCACTATGCGCACTTTCCTCCATGGGAGTAATCTCTCAAACACTCTACGCATTGATCGTTCCTTGGAATACCAGTAGTAGCTTCCGATGCACAACTGGATACATTCTGTAAACTGTAGACCTTGAAAGTGTCGATGAAACACAGAAATTGCATCGGGATAAAATACAACAGTCACCATGCGCACTTTCCTCCATAGGAGTAATGTCTCAAACAGTCAATTCTTTGATCGTTCCCAGGAAGACCAGTAGTAGTTTCCGATGCACATCTGGAGGCAATCTGTAATCTGTGGACTATCAGAATGTTGATGAAACATAGAAATAGCATCGCGATTGAATACAACAGTCACCATGAGCACTTTCCTCCACGGGAGTAATGTATCAACCAGTCTACGCTTTGATCGTTCCCTGGAAGACCAGTAGTAGTTTCCGATGCACATCTGGACGCATTCTGTAATCTGTGGACCTTCAAAGTGTTGATGAAACACAGAAACTGCATCGGGATTGGATACAACAGTCACCATGCGCACTTTCCTCCACGGGAGTAATCTCTCAAACACTCTACGCATTGATCGATCCCTGTGAGACCAGTAGTAGTTTCCGATGCACATCTATAGGCATTCTGTAATCTGTGGACTATCAGAGTGTTGATGAAGCACAGAAATTGCATCGGGATTGAATACAACTGTCACCATGAGCACTTTCCTCCATGTGAGTAATGTCTCAAACAGTCTACGCTTTGATCGTTTCCTGGAAGACCAGTAGTAGTTTCCTATGCACATCTGGTGGCATTCTGTAATATGTGGACTATCAGAGTGTTAATGAAACACAGAAATGGCATGGGGATTGTTAACAACAGTCACCATACATAGTTTTCTCCACAGGTGTAATGTCTCAAAGAGTCTAAATTTGATCGTTTCCTGGAAAACCAGTAGTAGTTTCAGACGCACAACTGGAGCCATTCTGTAATCTGTGGACTTTCAAAGTGTTGATGAAAAGAAGAAATTGCATCGGGATTGAAAACAACAGTCACCATGCGCACTTTCCTCCATGGGAGTAATGTCTCAAACAGTCAATTCTTTGATCGTTTCCAGGAAGACCAGTAGTAGTTTACGATGCACATCTGGAGCCAATCTGTAATCTGTGAACTATCAGAGTGTTGATGAAACACAGAAATTGCATCGCGATTGAATACAACAGTCACCATGCGCACTTTCCTCCACGGGAGTAATGTCTCAAACAATCTACGTGTTGATCATTCCCTGGAAGACCAGTAGTAGTTTCCGATGCACATCTGGAGGCAATCTGTAATCTGTGGACCTTCAAAGTGTTGACGAAACACAGAAATTGCATCGTGATTGAATACAACAGTCACCATGCGCCCTTTCCTCCAAGGGAGTAATGTCTCTAACAGTCTACGCATTGATCGTTCCCTGGAAGACCTGTAGTAGTTTCCGATGCACATCTGGAAGCATTCTGTAATCTGTGGACTATCAGAGTGTTGATGAAACACAGAAATTGCATCATGATTGAATACAACAGTCACCATGCGCACTTTCCTCCATAGGAGTAATGTCTCAAACAGTCAATTATTTGATCGTTCCCAGGAAGACCAGTAGTAGTTTCCGATGCACATCTGGACGCAATCTGTAATCTGTGGACTATCAGAGTGTTGATGAAACATAGAAATAGCATCGCGATTGAATGCAACAGTCACCATGAGCACTTTCCTCCACGGGAGTAATGTATCAACCAGTCTACGCTTTGATCGTTCCCTGGAAGACCAGTAGTAGTTTCCGATGCACATCTGGACGCATTCTGTAATCTGTGGACCTTCAAAGTGTTGATGAAACACAGAAATTGCATCGGGATTGGATACAACAGTCACCATGCCCACTTTCCTCCATGGGAGTAATCTCTCAAACAGTCTACGCATTGATCGATCCCTGTATGACCAGTAGTAGTTTCCGATGCACATCTATAGGCATTCTGTAATCTGTGGACTATCAGAGTGTTGATGAAGCACAGAAATTGCATCGGGATTGAATACAACCGTCACCATGCGCACTTTCCTCCATGGGAGTAATGTCTCAAACAGTCAACGCTTTGATCGTTCCCTGGAAGACCAATAGTAGTTTCCGATGCACATCTTGAGGCATTCTGTAATCTGTGGACCTTCAAAAATGTTGATGAAATACAGAAATTGCCTCGGGATTGAATACAACAGTCACCATGCGCACTTTCCTCCATGGGAGTAATGTCTCAAACAGTCTACGCTTTGATCGTTCCCTGGAAGACCAGTAGCATTATCCGATGCACATCTGGAGGCAATCTGTAATCGGTGGACTATCAGAGCGTTGATGAAACACAGAAATTGCATCGGGATTGAATACAACAGTCACCATGCGCACTTTCCTCCATGTGAGTAATGTCTCAAACAGTCTACGCTTTGATCGTTTTCTGGAAGACCAGTAGTAGTTTCCGATGCACATCTGGAGGCATTCTGTAATCTGTGGACAATCAGAGTGTTGATGAAACACAGAAATTGCATCGGGATTGAATACAACAGTGACCATGCGCACTTTCCTCCATGGGAGTAATGTCTCAAACTGTCTACGCATTGATCGTTCCCTGGAAGACCAGTAGTAGTTTCCGATGCACATCTGGAGGCATTCTGTAATCTGTGGAATATCAGAGTGTTGATGGACACAGAAATTGCATATGAATTGTATACAACAGTCACCATGCGCACCTTCCTCCATGGGAGTAATGTCTCAAACAGTCTGCGCCTTGATCGTTCCCTGGAAGACCAGTAGTAGTTTCCGATGCACATCTGGAGACATTCTGTAATCTGTGGACTATCAGAGTGTTGAAGAAGCAGAAATTGCATCGGGATTGAATACAACTGTCACCATGCGCACTTTCCTCCATGGGAGTAATGTCTCAAACAGTCTACGTTTTGATCGTTCCCTGGAAGACCAATAGTAGTTTCCGATGCACATCTTGATTCATTCTGTAATCTGTGGACCTTCAAAAATGTTGATGAAATACAGAAATTGCCTCGGGATTGAATACAACAGTCACCATGCGCACTTTCCTCCATGGGAGTAATGTCTCAAAAAGTCTACGACTTGATCGTTCCCTGGAAGACCAGTAGTAGTTTCCGATGCACATCTGGAGGCATTCTGTAATCTGTGGACTATCAGAGTGTTGAAGAAACACAGAAATTGCATCGGCATTGAATACAAATGTCACCATGCGCACTTTCCTCCATGGGAGTGATCTCTCAAACACTCTACGCATTGATCGTTCCTTTGAAGACCACTAGTAGCTTCCGATGCAAAACTGGAGTCATTCTGTAAACTGTAGACCTTCAAAGTGTCGATGAAACACAGAAATTGCATCGGGATTAAATACAACAGTCACCATGCGCACTTTCCTCCATAGGAATAATGTCTCAAACAGTCAATTCTTTGATTGTTCCCAGGAAGACCAGTAGTAGTTTCCGATGCACATCTGGAGGCAATCTGTAATCTGTGGACTATAAGAGTGTTGATGAAATATAGAAATAGCATCGCGATTGAATACAACAGTCACCATGAGCACTTTCCTCCACAGGAGAAATGTATCAGCCAGTCTACGCTTTGATCGTTCTCTGGAAGACCAGTAGTAGTTTCCGATGCACATCTGGAGGCATTCTGTAAACTGTAGACCTTCAAAGTGTGAATGAAACACATAAATTGCATCGGGATTAAATACAACAGTCACCATGCGCACTTTCCTCCATAGGAGTAATGTCTCAAACAGTCAATTCTTTGATTGTTCCCAGGAACACCAGTAGTAAATTCCGATGCACATCTGGAGGCAATCTGTAATCTGTGGACTATCAGAGTGTTGATGAATTATAGAAATTGCATCGCGATTGAATACAACAGTCACCATGAGCACTTTCCTCCACGGGAGTAATGTATCAACCAGTCTACGCTTTGATCGTTCCCTGGAAGACCAGTAGTAGTTTCCGATGCACATCTGGAGGCATTCTGTAATCTGTGGACCTTCCAAGTGTTGATGAAACACAGAAATTGCATCGGGATTGGATACAACAGTCACCATGCGCACTTTCCTCCATGGGAGTAATGTCTCAAACAGTCTACGCCTTGATCGATCCCTGGAAGACCAGTAGTAGTTTCCGATGCACATCTGGAGGCATTCTGTAATCTGTGGACAATCAGAGTGTTGATGAAACACAGAAATTGCATCGGGATTGAATACAACTGTGACCATGCGCACTTTCCTCCATGGGAGTAATGTCTCAAACAGTCTACGCCTTGATCGTTCCCTGGAAGACCAGTAGTAGTTTCCGATGAACATCTGGAGGCAATCTGTAATCTGTGGATTATCAGAGTGTTGATGAAACATAGAAATAGCATCGCGATTGAATACAACAGTCACCATGAGCACTTTCGTCCACGGGAGTAATGTATCAACCAGTCTATGCTTTGATCGTTCCCTGGAAGACCAGTAGTAGTTTCCGATGCACATCTGGAGGCATTCTGTAAACTGTTGACCTTCAAAGTGTCGATGAAACACAGAAATTGCATCGGGATTAAATACAACAGTCACCATGCACACTTTCCTCGAAGGGAGTAATGTCTCAAACAGTCCACGCCTTGATCGTTCCCTGGAAGACCAGCAATAGTTTCCGATGCACATCTGGAGGCATTCTGTAATCTGTAGACAATCAGAGTGTTGATGAAACACAGAAATTGCATCGGGATTGAATACAACAGTGACCATGCGCACTTTCCTCCATGGGAGTAATGTCTCAAACAGTCTAAGCCTTGATCGTTCCCTGGAAGACCAGTAGTAGTTTCTGATGCACATCTGGAGGCATTCTGTAATCTGTGGACTATCAGAGTGTTGATGGACACAGAAATTGCATCTGGATTGAATACAAGTGTCACCATGCCCACCTTCCTCCATGGGAGTAATGTTTCAATCAGTCTACGCCTTGATCGTTCCCTGGAAGACCAGCAGTAGTTTCCGATGCACATCTGGAGGCATTCTGTAATCTGTGGACCTTCAAACTGTTGATGAAACACAGAAATTGCATCGGGATTGGATACAACAGTCACCATGCGCACTTTCCTCCATGGGAGTAATGTCTCAAACAGTCTACGCCTTGATCGTTCCCTGGAAGACCAGTAGTAGTTTCCGATGCACATCTGGAGGCATTCTGTAACCTGTGGACAATCAGAGTGTTGATGAAACACAGAAATTGCTTCGGGATTGAACACAACAGTGACCATGCGCACTTTCCTCCATGGGAGTAATGTCTCAAACAGTCTACGTCTTGATCGTTCCCTGGAAGACCAGTAGTAGTTTCCGATGCACATCTGGAGGCAATCTGTAATCTGTGGACTATCAAACTGTTGATGAAACATAGAAATAGCATCGCGATTGAATACAACAGTCACCATGAGCACTTTCCTCCACGGGAGTAATGTATCAACCAGACTACGCTTTGGTCGTTCCCTGGAAGACCAGTAGTAGTTTCCGATGCACATCTGGAGGCATTCTGTAAACTGTAGACCTTCAAAGTGTCGATGAAACACAGAAGTTGCATCGGGATTAAATATAACAGTCACCATGCGCACTTTCCTCCATAGGAGTAATGTATCAAACAGTCAATTCTTTGATTGTTCCCAGGAAGACCAGTAGTTGTTTCCGATGCACATCTGGAGGCATTCTGTAATCTGTGGACAATCAGAGTGTTGATGAAACACAGAAATTGCATCGGGATTGAATACAACAGTGACCATGCGCTTTTTCCTCCATGGGAGTAATGTCTCAAACAGTCTACGCCTTGATCGTTCCCTGGAAGACCAGCAGTAGTTTCCGATGCACATCTGGAGGCATTCTGTAATCTGTGGACCTTCAAACTGTTGATGAAACACATAAATTGCATCGGTATTGGATACAACAGTCACCATGCGTACTTTCCTCCATGGGAGTAATGTCTCAAAGAGTCTACGCCTTGATCGTTCCCTGGAAGACCAGTAGTAGTTTCCGATGCACATCTGGAGGCATTCTGTAATCTGTGGACAATCAGATTGTTGATGAAACACAGAAATTGCATCGGGATTGAATACAACAGTGACCATGCGCACTTTCTTCCATGGGAGTAATGCCTCAAACAGTCTACGCCTTGATCGTTCCCAGGAAGACCAGTAGTAGTTTCCGATGCACATCTGGAGGCAATCTGTAATCTGTGGACTATCAGAGTGTTGATGAAACATAGAAATAGCATCGCGATTGAATGCAACAGTCACCATGAGCAATTTCCTCTACGGGAGTAATGTATCAACCAGTCTACGCTTTGATCGTTCACTGGAAGACCAGTAGTAGTTTCTGATGCACATCTGGAGGCATTCTGTAATCTGTGGACTTTCAAAGTGATGATGAAACACAGATATTGCCTCGGGATTGAATACAACAGGCACCATGCGCACCTTCCTTCATGGGAGTAATCTCTCAAACAGTCTGCGCCTTGATCGTTCCCTGAAAGACCAGTAGTAGTTTCCGATGCACATCTGGAGTCATTCTGTAATCTGTGGACTATCAGAGTGTTGAAGAAACACAGAAATTGCATCGGCATTGAATACAACAGTCACTATGCGCACTTTCCTCCATGGGAGTAATCTCTCAAACACTCTACGCATTGATCGTTCTTTGGAAGACCAGTAGTAGCTTCCGATGCACAACTGGATACATTCTGTAAACTGTAGACCTTCAAAGTGTCGATGAAACACAGAAATTGCATCGGGATTAAATACAACAGTCACCATGCGCACTTTCCTCCATAGGAGTAATGTCTCAAACAGTCAATTCTTTGATTGTTCCCAGGAAGACCAGTAGTAGTTTCCGATGCACATCTGGTGGCATTCTGTAACCTGTGGACTATCAGAGTGTTAATGAAACACACAAATGGCATGGGGATTTTTAACAACAGTCACCATACATAGTTTTCTCCACAGAAGTAATGTCTCAAACAGTCTACGTTTGATCGTTTCCTGGAACACCAGTAGTAGTTTCTGACGCACAACTGGAGCCATTCTGTAATCTGTGGACTTTCAAAGTGTTGATGAAAAGAAGAAATTACATCGGGATTGAATACAACAGTCACCATGCGCACTTTCCTCCATGGGAGTAATGCCTCAAACAGTCAATTCTTTGATCGTTCCCAGGAAGACCAGTAGTAGTTTCCGATGCACATCTGGAGGCAATCTGTAATCTGTGGACTATGAGAGTGTTGATGAAACATAGAAATAGCATCGCGATTGAATACAACAGTCACCATGAGCACTTTCCTCCACGGGAGTAATCTATCAACCAGTCTACGCTTTGATCGTTCCCTGGAAGACCAGTAGTAGTTTCCGATGCACATCTGGACGCATTCTGTAAGCTGTGGACCTTCAAAGTGTTGATGAAACACAGAAATTGCATCGGGATTGGATACAACAGTCACCATGCGCGCTTTCCTCCATGGGAGTAATCTCTCAAACAGTCTACGCATTGATCGATCCCTGTAAGACCAGTAGTAGTTTCCGATGCACATCTATAGGCATTCTGTAATCTGTGGACTATCAGAGTGTTGATGAAGCACAGAAATTGCATCGGGATTGAATACAACTGTCACCATGAGCACTTTCCTCCATGTGAGTAATGTCTCAAACAGAATACGCTTTGATCGTTTCCTGGAAGACCAGTAGTAGTTTCCGATGCACATCTGGTGGCATTCTGTAATCTGTGGACTACCAGAGTGTTAATGAAACACAGAAATGGCATGGGGATTGTTAACAACAGTCACCATACATAGTTCTCTCCACAGGAGTAATGTCTCAAAGAGTCTACGTTTGATCGTTTCCTGGAACACCAGTAGTAGTTTCTGACGCACAACTGGAGCCATTCTGTAATCTGTGGACTTAAAAGTGTTGATGAAAAGAAGAAATTGCATCGGGATTGAATACAACAGTCACCATGCGCACTTTCCTCCATGGGAGTAATGTCTCAAACAGTCAATTCTTTGAATGTTCCCAGGATGACCAGTAGTAGTTTACGATGCACATCTGGAGCCAATCTGTAATCTGTGGACTATCAGAGTGTTGATGAAACATAGAAATAGCATCGCGATTGAATACAACAGTCACCATGAGCACTTTCCTCCACGAGAGTAATGTATCAACAAGTCTACGATTTAATCGTTCCCTGGAAGACCAGTAGTAGTTTCCGATGCACATCTGGACGCATTCTGTAATCTGTGGACCTTCAAAGTGTTGATGAAACACAGAAATTGCATCGGGATTGGATACAACAGTCACCATGCGCACTTTCCTCCATGGGAGTAATCTCTCAAACAGTCTACGCATAGATCGATCCCTGTAAGACCAGTAGTAGTTTCCGATGCACATCTATAGGCATTCTGTAATCTGTGGACTATCAGAGTGTTGATGAAGCACAGAAATTGGATCGGGATTGAATACAACTGTCACCATGCGCACTTTCCTCCATGTGAGTAATGTCTCAAACAGTCTACGCTTTGATCGTTTCCTGGAAGACCAGTAGTAGTTTCCGATGCACATCTGGTGGCATTCTGTACTCTGTGGACTATCTGAGTGTTAATGAAACACAGAAATGGCATGGGGATTGTTAACAACAGTCACCATACATAGTTTTCTCCACAGGAGTAATGTCTCAAAGAGTCTACATTTGATCGTTTCCTGGAACACCAGTAGTATTTTCTGACGCACAACTGGAGCCATTCTGTAATCAGTGGACTTTCAAAGTGTTGATGAAAAGAAGAAATTGCATCGGGATTGGATACAACAGTCACCATGCGCACTTTCCTCCATGGGAGTAATCTCTCAAACAGTCTACGCTTTGATCGTTCCCAGGAAGACCAGTAGTAGTTTCCGATGCACATCTGGAGGCAATCTGTAATCTGTGGACTATAAGAGTGTTGATGAAATATAGAAATAGCATCGCGATTGAATACAACAGTCACCATGAGCACTTTCCTCCACAGGAGAAATGTATCAGCCAGTCTACGCTTTGATCGTTCTCTGGAAGACCAGTAGTAGTTTCCGATGCACATCTGGAGGCATTCTGTAAACTGTAGACCTTCAAAGTGTGAATGAAACACATAAATTGCATCGGGATTAAATACAACAGTCACCATGCGCACTTTCCTCCATAGGAGTAATGTCTCAAACAGTCAATTCTTTGATTGTTCCCAGGAACACCAGTAGTAAATTCCGATGCACATCTGGAGGCAATCTGTAATCTGTGGACTATCAGAGTGTTGATGAATTATAGAAATTGCATCGCGATTGAATACAACAGTCACCATGAGCACTTTCCTCCACGGGAGTAATGTATCAACCAGTCTACGCTTTGATCGTTCCCTGGAAGACCAGTAGTAGTTTCCGATGCACATCTGGAGGCATTCTGTAATCTGTGGACCTTCCAAGTGTTGATGAAACACAGAAATTGCATCGGGATTGGATACAACAGTCACCATGCGCACTTTCCTCCATGGGAGTAATGTCTCAAACAGTCTACGCCTTGATCGATCCCTGGAAGACCAGTAGTAGTTTCCGATGCACATCTGGAGGCATTCTGTAATCTGTGGACAATCAGAGTGTTGATGAAACACAGAAATTGCATCGGGATTGAATACAACTGTGACCATGCGCACTTTCCTCCATGGGAGTAATGTCTCAAACAGTCTACGCCTTGATCGTTCCCTGGAAGACCAGTAGTAGTTTCCGATGAACATCTGGAGGCAATCTGTAATCTGTGGATTATCAGAGTGTTGATGAAACATAGAAATAGCATCGCGATTGAATACAACAGTCACCATGAGCACTTTCGTCCACGGGAGTAATGTATCAACCAGTCTATGCTTTGATCGTTCCCTGGAAGACCAGTAGTAGTTTCCGATGCACATCTGGAGGCATTCTGTAAACTGTTGACCTTCAAAGTGTCAATGAAACACAGAAATTGCATCGGGATTAAATACAACAGTCACCATGCACACTTTCCTCGAAGGGAGTAATGTCTCAAACAGTCTACGCCTTGGTCGTTCCCTGGAAGACCAGCAATAGTTTCCGATGCACATCTGGAGGCATTCTGTAATCTGTAGACAATCAGAGTGTTGATGAAACACAGAAATTGCATCGGGATTGAATACAACAGTGACCATGCGCACTTTCCTCCATGGGAGTAATGTCTCAAACAGTCTAAGCCTTGATCGTTCCCTGGAAGACCAGTAGTAGTTTCTGATGCACATCTGGAGGCATTCTGTAATCTGTGGACTATCAGAGTGTTGATGGACACAGAAATTGCATCTGGATTGAATACAAGTGTCACCATGCCCACCTTCCTCCATGGGAGTAATGTTTCAATCAGTCTACGCCTTGATCGTTCCCTGGAAGACCAGCAGTAGTTTCCGATGCACATCTGGAGGCATTCTGTAATCTGTGGACCTTCAAACTGTTGATGAAACACAGAAATTGCATCGGGATTGGATACAACAGTCACCATGCGCACTTTCCTCCATAGGAGTAATGTATCAAACAGTCAATTCTTTGATTGTTCCCAGGAAGACCAGTAGTTGTTTCCGATGCACATCTGGAGGCATTCTGTAATCTGTGGACAATCAGAGTGTTGATGAAACACAGAAATTGCATCGGGATTGAATACAACAGTGACCATGCGCTTTTTCCTCCATGGGAGTAATGTCTCAAACAGTCTACGCCTTGATCGTTCCCTGGAAGACCAGCAGTAGTTTCCGATGCACATCTGGAGGCATTCTGTAATCTGTGGACCTTCAAACTGTTGATGAAACACAGAAATTGCATCGGTATTGGATACAACAGTCACCATGCGTACTTTCCTCCATGGGAGTAATGTCTCAAAGAGTCTACGCCTTGATCGTTCCCTGGAAGACCAGTAGTAGTTTCCGATGCACATCTGGAGGCATTCTGTAATCTGTGGACAATCAGATTGTTGATGAAACACAGAAATTGCATCGGGATTGAATACAACAGTGACCATGCGCACTTTCTTCCATGGGAGTAATGCCTCAAACAGTCTACGCCTTGATCGTTCCCAGGAAGACCAGTAGTAGTTTCCGATGCACATCTGGAGGCAATCTGTAATCTGTGGACTATCAGAGTGTTGATGAAACATAGAAATAGCATCGCGATTGAATGCAACAGTCACCATGAGCAATTTCCTCTACGGGAGTAATGTATCAACCAGTCTACGCTTTGATCGTTCACTGGAAGACCAGTAGTAGTTTCTGATGCACATCTGGAGGCATTCTGTAATCTGTGGACTTTCAAAGTGATGATGAAACACAGATATTGCCTCGGGATTGAATACAACAATCACCATGCGCACCTTCCTTCATGGGAGTAATCTCTCAAACAGTCTGCGCCTTGATCGTTCCCTGAAAGACCAGTAGTAGTTTCCGATGCACATCTGGAGTCATTCTGTAATCTGTGGACTATCAGAGTGTTGAAGAAACACAGAAATTGCATCGGCATTGAATACAACAGTCACTATGCGCACTTTCCTCCATGGGAGTAATCTCTCAAACACTCTACGCATTGATCGTTCTTTGGAAGACCAGTAGTAGCTTCCGATGCACAACTGGATACATTCTGTAAACTGTAGACCTTCAAAGTGTCGATGAAACACAGAAATTGCATCGGGATTAAATACAACAGTCACCATGCGCACTTTCCTCCATAGGAGTAATGTCTCAAACAGTCAATTCTTTGATTGTTCCCAGGAAGACCAGTAGTAGTTTCCGATGCACATCTGGTGGCATTCTGTAACCTGTGGACCTTCAAAGTGTTGATGAAACACACAAATGGCATGGGGATTTTTAACAACAGTCACCATACATAGTTTTCTCCACAGAAGTAATGTCTCAAACAGTCTACGTTTGATCGTTTCCTGGAACACCAGTAGTAGTTTCTGACGCACAACTGGAGCCATTCTGTAATCTGTGGACTTTCAAAGTGTTGATGAAAAGAAGAAATTGCATCGGGATTGAATACAACAGTCACCATGCGCACTTTCCTCCATGGGAGTAATGCCTCAAACAGTCAATTATTTGATCGTTCCCAGGAAGACCAGTAGTAGTTTCCGATGCACATCTGGAGGCAATCTGTAATCTGTGGACTATCAGAGTGTTGATGAAACATAGAAATAGCATCGCGATTGAATACAACAGTCACCATGAGCACTTTCCTCCACGGGAGTAATCTATCAACCAGTCTACGCTTTGATCGTTCCCTGGAAGACCAGTAGTAGTTTCCGATGCACATCTGGACGCATTCTGTAAGCTGTGGACCTTCAAAGTGTTGATGAAACACAGAAATTGCATCGGGATTGGATACAACAGTCACCATGCGCGCTTTCCTCCATGGGAGTAATCTCTCAAACAGTCTACGCATTGATCGATCCCTGTAAGACCAGTAGTAGTTTCCGATGCACATCTATAGGCATTCTGTAATCTGTGGACTATCAGAGTGTTGATGAAGCACAGAAATTGCATCGGGATTGAATACAACTGTCACCATGAGCACTTTCCTCCATGTGAGTAATGTCTCAAACAGAATACGCTTTGATCGTTTCCTGGAAGACCAGTAGTAGTTTCCGATGTACATCTGGTGGCATTCTGTAATCTGTGGACTACCAGAGTGTTAATGAAACACAGAAATGGCATGGGGATTGTTAACAACAGTCACCATACATAGTTCTCTCCACAGGAGTAATGTCTCAAAGAGTCTACGTTTGATCGTTTCCTGGAACACCAGTAGTAGTTTCTGACGCACAACTGGAGCCATTCTGTAATCTGTGGACTTAAAAGTGTTGATGAAAAGAAGAAATTGCATCGGGATTGAATACAACAGTCACCATGCGCACTTTCCTCCATGGGAGTAATGTCTCAAACAGTCAATTCTTTGAATGTTCCCAGGATGACCAGTAGTAGTTTACGATGCACATCTGGAGCCAATCTGTAATCTGTGGACTATCAGAGTGTTGATGAAACATAGAAATAGCATCGCGATTGAATACAACAGTCACCATGAGCACTTTCCTCCACGAGAGTAATGTATCAACAAGTCTACGATTTAATCGTTCCCTGGAAGACCAGTAGTAGTTTCCGATGCACATCTGGACGCATTCTGTAATCTGTGGACCTTCAAAGTATTGATGAAACACAGAAATTGCATCGGGATTGGATACAACAGTCACCATGCGCACTTTCCTCCATGGGAGTAATCTCTCAAACAGTCTACGCATAGATCGATCCCTGTAAGACCAGTAGTAGTTTCCGATGCACATCTATAGGCATTCTGTAATCTGTGGACTATCAGAGTGTTGATGAAGCACAGAAATTGGATCGGGATTGAATACAACTGTCACCATGCGCACTTTCCTCCATGTGAGTAATGTCTCAAACAGTCTACGCTTTGATCGTTTCCTGGAAGACCAGTAGTAGTTTCCGATGCACATCTGGTGGCATTCTGTAATCTGTGGACTATCTGAGTGTTAATGAAACACAGAAATGGCATGGGGATTGTTAACAACAGTCACCATACATAGTTTTCTCCACAGGAGTAATGTCTCAAAGAGTCTACATTTGATCGTTTCCTGGAACACCAGTAGTAGTTTCTGACGCACAACTGGAGCCATTCTGTAATCTGTGGACTTTCAAAGTGTTGATGAAAAGAAGAAATTGCATCGGGATTGAATACAACAGTCACCATGCGCACTTTCCTCCATGGGAGTAATGTCTCAAACAGTCAATTCTTTGATCGTTCCCAGGAAGACCAGTAGTAGTTTCCGATGCACATCTGGAGGCAATCTGTAATTTGTGGACTATCAGAGTGTTGATGAAACATAGAAATAGCATCGCGATTAAATACAACAGTCACCATGGGCACTTTCCTCCACGGGAGTAATGTATCAACCAGTCTACGCTTTGATCGTTCCCTGGAAGACCAGTAGTAGTTTCCGATGCACATCTGGACGCATTCTGTAATCTGTGGACCTTCAAAGTGTTGATGAAACACAGAAATGGCATCGGGATTGGATACAACAGTCACCATGCGCACTTTCCTCCATGGGAGTAATGTCTCAAACAGTCTACGCTTTGATCGTTCTTGGAAGACCAATTGTAGTTTCCGATGCACATCTTGAGGCTTTCTGTAATCTGTGGACCTTCAAAAATGTTGATGAAATACAGAAATTACCTCGGGATTGAATACAACAGTCACCATGCACACTTTCCTCCATGGGAGTAATGTCTCAAACAGTCTACGCTTTGATCGTTCCCTGGAAGACCAGTAGCAGTTTCCGATGCACATCTGGAGGCAATCTGTAATCGGTGGACTATCAGAGTGTTGATGAAACACACAAGTTGCATCGGGATTGAATACAACAGTCACCATGCGCACTTTCCTCCATGGGAGTAATGTCACAAACAGTCTACGCTTTGATCGTTCCCAGGAAGACCAGTAGTAGTTTCCGATGCACATCTGGAGGCAATCTGTAATCGGTGGACTATCAGAGCGTTGATGAAACACAGAAATTGCATCGGGATTGAATACAACAGTCACCATGCGCACTTTCCTCCATGTGAGTAATGTCTCAAACAGTCTAGGCTTTGATCGTTCTCTGGAAGACCACTAGTAGTTTCCGATGCACATCTGGAGGCATTCTGTAATCTGTGGACAATCAGAGTGTTGATGAAACACAGAAATTGCATCGGGATTGAATACAACAGTGACCATGCGCACTTTCCTCCATGGGAGTAATGTCTCAAACAGTCTACGCCTTGATCGTTCCCTGGAAGACCAGTAGTAGTTTCCGATGCACATCTGGAGGCATTCTGTAATCTGTGGACTATCAGAGTGTTGATGGACACAGAAATTGCATCTGGATTGAATACAACAGTCACCATGCGCACCTTCCTCCATGGGAGTAATGCCTCAAACAGTCTGCGACTTGATCGTTCCCTGGAAGACCAGTAGTAGTTTCCGATGCACATCTGGAGTCATTCTGTAATCTGTGGACTATCAGAGTGTTGAAGAAACTCAGAAATTGCATTGGCATTGAATACAACAGTCACCATGCGCACTTTCCTCCATGGGAGTAATCTCTCAAACACTCTACGCATTGATAGTTCCTTGGAAGCCCAGTAGTAGCTTCCGATGCACAACTGGAGGCATTCTGTAAACTGTAGACCTTCAAAGTGTCGATGAAACACAGAAATTGCATCGGGATTAATAACAACAGTCTCCATGCGCACTTTCCTCCGTAGGAGTAATGTCTCAAACAGTCAATTCTTTGATTGTTCCCAGGAAGACCAGTAGTAGTTTCCGATGCACATCTATAGGCATTCTGTAATCTGTGGACTATCAGAGTGTTGATGAAACACAGAAATTGCATCGTGATTGAATACAACAGTCACCATGCGCACTTTCCTCCAAAGGAGTAATGTCTCAAACAGTCTACGTTTTGATCGTTCCCTGGAAGACCAGTAGTAGTTTCCGATGCACATCTGGAGGCATTCTGTAATCTGTGGACCTTCAAAGTGTTGATGAAACACAGAAATTGCATCGTGATTGATTACAACAGTCACCATGCGCCCTTTCCTCCATGGGAGTAATGTCTCAAACAGTCTACGCATTGATCGGTCCCTGGAAGACCTGTAGTAGTTTCCGATGCACATCTGGAAGCATTCTGTAATCTGTGGAGTATCAGAGTGTTGATGAAACGCAGAAATTGCAACGTGATTGAATACAACAGTCACCATGCGCACTTTCCTCCATAGGAGTAATGTCTCAAACAGTCTACGCTTCGATCGTTCCCTGGAAGACCAGTAGCAGTTTCCGATGCACATCTGGAGGCAATCTGTAATCTGTGGACTCTCTGAGTGTTGGTGAAACACAGATATTGCATCGGGATTGAATACAACAGTCTCCATGCGCACTTTCCTCCATGGGAGTAAGGTCTCAAACAGTCTACGCTTTGATCGTTCCCTGGAAGACAAATAGTAGTTTCCGATTCACATCTTGAGGCATTCTGTAATCTGTGGACCTTCAAAAATGTTGATGAAATGCAGAAATTGCCTCGGGATTGAATACAACAGTCACCATGCGCACTTTCCTCCATGGGAGTAATGTCTCAAACAGTCTACGCTTCGATCGTTCCCTGGAAGACCAGTAGCAGTTTCCGATGCACATCTGGAGGCAATCTGTAATCTGTGGACTATCAGAGTGTTGATGAAACACACAAATTGCATCGGGATTAAATACAACAGTCACCATGCGCACTTTCCTCCATGGGAGTAATGTCACAAACAGTCTACGATTTGATCGTTCCCAGGAAGACCAGTAGTAGATTCCGATGCACATCTGGAGGCAATCTGTAATCGGTGGACTATCAGAGCGTTGATGAAACACAGAAATTGCATCGGAATTGAATACAACAGTCACCATGCGCACTTTCCTCCATGTGAGTAATGTCTCAAACAGTCTACGCTTTGATCGTTTCCTGGAAGACCAGTAGTAGTTTCCGATGCACATCTGGTGGCATTCTGTAATCTGTGGACTATCAGAGTGTGAATGAAACACAGAAATGGCATCGGGATTGATAACAGCAGTCACCATACGTAGTTTTCTCCACAGGAGTAATGTCTCATACAGTCTACGTTTGATCGTATCCCTGGAGGACCAGTGGTAGTTTCCTATGCACAACTGGAGGCATTCTGTAATCTGTGGACCTTCAAAGTGTTGATGAAACACAGAAATTGCATCGGCATTGAATACTACAGTCAACATGCGCACTTTCCTCCATGCGAGTAATATCTCAAACAGTCAATTCTTTGATCGTTCCTAGGAAGACCAGTAGTATTTTCCGATGCACATCTGGAGGCAATCTGTAATCTGTGGATTATCAGAGTGTTGACGAAACACAGAAATTGTATCGCGATTGAATACAACAGTCACCATGCGCACTTTCCTCCATGGGAGTAATGTCTCAAACAGTCTACGCTTTGATCGTTCCCTGGAAGACCAGTAGTAGTTTCCGATGCACATCTGGAGGCATTCTGTAATCTGTGGACTTTCAAAGCGTTGATGAAACACAGATATTGCATCGGGATTGAATACAACAGGCACCATGCGCACTTTCCTCCATGGGAGTAATGTCTTAAACTATCAACGATTTCATCGTTCCCTGGAAGAGCAGTGCTAGTTTCCGATGCACATGTGGAGGCATTCTGTAATCTGTGGACTATCAGAGTGTTGATGAAACACAGAAATTGCATCGGGATTTAATACAACAGTCACCATCCACACTTTCCTCCATGTGAGTAATGTCTCTAACAGTCTACGCTTTGATCGTTCCCTGGAAAACCAGTAGTAGTTTCCGATGGACATCTCTAGTCATTCTGTAATCTGTGGACTATCTGAGTGTTGATGAAACACGGAAATTGCTCGGGATTGAATACAACAGTCTCCATGCGCACTTTCCTCCATGGGAGTAATGTCTCAAAGAGTCTACGCTTTGATCGTTCCCTGGAAGACCAATAGTAGTTTCCGATGCACATCTTGAGGCATTCTGTAATCTGTGGACCTTCAAATATGTTGATGAAATACAGAAATTGCCTCGGGATTGAATACAACAGTCACCATGCGCACTTTCCTCCTTGGGAGTAATGTCTCAAACAGTCTACGTTTTGATCGTTCCCTGGAAGACGAGTAGCAGTTTCCGATGCACATCTGGAGGCAATCTGTAATCGGTGGACTATCAGAGTGTTGATGAAACACAGAAATTTTATCGGGATTGAATACAACAGTCACCATGCGCACTTTCCTCCATGGGAGTAATGTCACAAACAGTCTACGATTTGATCGTTCCCAGGAAGACCAGTAGTAGTTTCCGATGCACATCTGGAGGCATTCTGTAATCTGTGGACTTTCAAAGTGTTGATGAAACACAGATATTGCATCGGGATTGAATACAACAGGCACCATGCGCACTTTCCTCCATGGGAGTAATGTCTTAAACTATCAACGATTTCATCGTTCCCTGGAAGACCAGTGCTAGTTTCCGATGCACATGTGGAGGCATTCTGTAATCTGTGGACTATCAGAGTGTTGATGAAACACAGAAATTGCATCGGGATTTAATACAACAGTCACCATCCACACTTTCCTCCATGTGAGTAATGTCTCTAACAGTCTACGCTTTGATCGTTCCCTGGAAAACCAGTAGTAGTTTCCGATGGACATCTCTAGTCATTCTGTAATCTGTGGACTATCTGAGTGTTGATGAAACACGGAAATTGCTCGGGATTGAATACAACAGTCTCCATGCGCACTTTCCTCCATGGGAGTAATGTCTCAAAGAGTCTACGCTTTGATCGTTCCCTGGAAGACCAATAGTAGTTTCCGATGCACATCTTGAGGCATTCTGTAATCTGTGGACCTTCAAATATGTTGATGAAATACAGAAATTGCCTCGGGATTGAATACAACAGTCACCATGCGCACTTTCCTCCTTGGGAGTAATGTCTCAAACAGTCTACGTTTTGATCGTTCCCTGGAAGACGAGTAGCAGTTTCCGATGCACATCTGGAGGCAATCTGTAATCGGTGGACTATCAGAGTGTTGATGAAACACAGAAATTTTATCGGGATTGAATACAACAGTCACCATGCGCACTTTCCTCCATGGGAGTAATGTCACAAACAGTCTACGATTTGATCGTTCCCAGGAAGACCAGTAGTAGTTTCCGATGCACATCTGGAGGCATTCTGTAATCTGTGGACTTTCAAAGTGTTGATGAAACACAGATATTGCATCGGGATTGAATACAACAGGCACCATGCGCACTTTCCTCCATGGGAGTAATGTCTTAAACTATCAACGATTTCATCGTTCCCTGGAAGACCAGTGCTAGTTTCCGATGCACATGTGGAGGCATTCTGTAATCTGTGGACTATCAGAGTGTTGATGAAACACAGAAATTGCATCGGGATTTAATACAACAGTCACCATCCACACTTTCCTCCATGTGAGTAATGTCTCTAACAGTCTACGCTTTGATCGTTCCCTGGAAAACCAGTAGTAGTTTCCGATGGACATCTCTAGTCATTCTGTAATCTGTGGACTATCTGAGTGTTGATGAAACACGGAAATTGCTCGGGATTGAATACAACAGTCTCCATGCGCACTTTCCTCCATGGGAGTAATGTCTCAAAGAGTCTACGCTTTGATCGTTCCCTGGAAGACCAATAGTAGTTTCCGATGCACATCTTGAGGCATTCTGTAATCTGTGGACCTTCAAATATGTTGATGAAATACAGAAATTGCCTCGGGATTGAATACAACAGTCACCATGCGCACTTTCCTCCTTGGGAGTAATGTCTCAAACAGTCTACGTTTTGATCGTTCCCTGGAAGACGAGTAGCAGTTTCCGATGCACATCTGGAGGCAATCTGTAATCGGTGGACTATCAGAGTGTTGATGAAACACAGAAATTTTATCGGGATTGAATACAACAGTCACCATGCGCACTTTCCTCCATGGGAGTAATGTCACAAACAGTCTACGATTTGATCGTTCCCAGGAAGACCAGTAGTAGTTTCCGATGCACATCTGGAGGCAATCTGTAATCGGTGGACTATCAGAGCGTTGATGAAACACAGAAATTGCATCGGGATTGAATACAACAGTCACCATGCGCACTTTCCTCCATGTGAGTAATGTCTCAAACAGTCTACGCTTTGATCGTTTCCTGGAAGACCAGTAGTAGTTTCCGATTCACATCTGGTGGCATTCTATAATCTGTGGACTATCAGAGTGTGAATGAAACACAGAAATAGCATGGGGATTTAATACAACAGTCAGCATGCACACTTTCCTCCATGGGAGTAATGTCTCTAACAGTCTACGCTTTGACCGTTCCCAGGAAGACCAGTAGTAGTTTCCGATGCACATCTGGAGGCAATATGTAATCGGTGGACTATCAGAGTGTTGATGAAACACAGAAATTGCATAGGGATTGAATACAATAGTCACCATGCGCACTTTCCTCCATGAGAGTAGAGTCACAAACAGTCTACGCTTTGATTGTTCCCAGGAAGACCAGTAGTAGTTTCCGATGCACAACTGGATGCATTCTGTAATCTGTGGACCTCCAAAGTGTTGATGAAACACAGAAATTGCATCGGGATTGAATACAACAGTCACCATGCGCACTTCCCTCCATGGGAGTTATGGCTCAAACAGTCTACGCTTTGATCGTTCCCTGGAAGGCCAGTAGTAGTTTCCGATGCACATCTGGAGGAATTCTGTAATCTGTAGACCTTCAAAGTGTTGATGAAACACAGAAAATGCATTGGGAGTGAATACAACAGTCACCATGCGCACTTTCCTCCATGGGAGTAATGTCTAAAACAATCAACGCTTTGATCGTTCCCTGGAAGACCAGTAGTAGTTTCCGATGCACATCTGGAGGAATTCTGTAATATGTGGACTATCAGAGTGATGATGAAACAAAGAAATTGTATCGGGTTTGAATACAACAGTCACCATGCGCACTTTCCTCCATGGGAGTTATGTCTCAAACAGTCTACGCTTTGATCGTTCCCTGGAAGGCCAGTAGTAGTTTCCGATGCACATCTGGAGGAATTCTGTAATCTGTAGACCTTCAAAGTGTTGATGAAACACAGAAAATGCATTGGGAGTGAATACAACGGTCACCATGCGCACTTTCCTCCATGTAAGTAATGTCTAAAACAGTCAACGCTTTGATCGTTCCCTGGAAGACCAGTAGTAGTTTCCGATGCACATCTGGAGGCATTCTGTAATCTGTGGACTATCAGAGTGTTAATGAAACACAGAAATTGCATCGGGATTGAATACAACAGTCACCATGCGCAATTTCCTCCATGGGAGTAATGTCTAAAACAGTCAACGCTTTGATCGTTCCCTGGAAGACCAGTAGTAGTTTCCGATGCACATCTGGAGGAATTATGTAATCTGTAGACCTTCAAAGTGTTGATGAAACACAGAAAATGCATTGGGAGTGAATACAACAGTCACCATCAGTACTTTCCTAAATGGGAGTAACGTTTGAAACAGTCTACGCTCTTATCGTTCACTGGAAGACCAGTAGTAGTTTCCGATGCACATCTGGAGGCATTCTGTAATCTTTGGACTATCAGAGTGTTTTGAGACACAGAAATTGTATCGGGGTTGAATAAAACAGTCACCATGCGCACTTTGTAAATGGGAGTAATGTCTCAAACTGTCTACGCTTTGATCGTTCCCTGGATGACCAGAGGTAGTTTCCGATGCACGTCTGGAGGCATTCTGTAATCTGTGGACTATCAGAGTGTTAATGAAACACAGAAATTGCATCGGGATATAATACAACAGTCACCATGCACACTTTCCTCCATGGGAGTAATGTCTCTAACAGTCTACGCTATGATCGTTCCCTGGAAGACCAGTAGTAATTTCCGATGGACACCTCTAAGCATTCTGTAACCTGTGGACTATCTGAGTGTTGATGGAACACAGAAATTGCATCGGGATTTACTACAACAGTCACCATGCGCAATTTCCTCCAAGGGAGTAATGTCTCAAACAGTCTACGCTTTGATCGTTCCCAGGAAGACCAGTAGTAGTTTCCGATGCACATCTGGAGGCAATATGTAATCGGTGGACTATCAGAGTGTTGATGAAACACAGAAATTGCATAGGGATTGAATACAACAGTCACCATGCGCACTTTCCTCGATGGGAGTAATGTCACAAACAGTCTACGCTTTGATCGTTCCCAGGAAGACTAGTAGTAGTTTCCGATGCACATCTGGATGCATTCTGTAATCTGAGGACCTCCAAAGTGTTGATGAAACACAGAAATTGCATCGGGATTGAATACAACAGTCACCATGCGCACTTTCCTCCATGGGAGTAATGACTCAAACTGTCATAGATTTGGTCGTTCCCTGAAGACCAGTAGTAGTTTCCGATGCACATCTGGAGGCAATCTGTAATCTGTGGACTATCAGAGTGATGATGAAACAAAGAAATTGTATCGGGTTTGAATACAACAGTCACCATGCGCACTTTCCTCCATGGGAGTTATGTCTCAAACAGTCTACGCTTTGATCGTTCCCTGGAAGGCAGTAGTAGTTTCCGATGCACATCTGGAGGCATTCTGTAATCTGTGGACCTTCAAAGTGTTGATGAAACACAGTAGTTGCCTCGGGATTGAATACGACAGTCACCATGCCCACTTTCCTCCATGGGAGTAATGTCTTAAACAGTCTACGCTTTGATCGTTCCCTGGAAGACCAGTAGTAGTTTCCGATGCACGTCTGGAGGCATTCTGTAATCTGTGGACTATCAGAGTGTTAATGAAACACAGAAATTGCATCGGGATTGAATACAACAGTCACCATGCGCACTTTCCTCCATGGGACTAATGTCTAAAACAGTCAACGCTTTGATCGTTCCCTGGAAGACCAGTAGTAGTTTCCGATGCACATCTGGAGGCATTCTGTAATCTGTGGACCTTCAAAGTGTTGATGAAACACAGAAGTTGCATCGGAGTGAATACAACAGTCACCATCCGCACATTCCTCCATGGGAGTAACGCCTGAAACAGTCTACGCTTTGATCGTTCCCTGGAAGTCCAGTACCAGTTTCCGATGCACATCTTGAGGCATTCTGTAATCTGTGGACCTTCAAAGTGTTGATGAAACACAGAAATTGCCTCGGGATTGAATACAACAGTCACCATGCGCACTTTCCTCCATGAGAGTAATGGCTCAAACAGTCTACGCTTTAATCGTTCCCTGGAAGACCAGTAGTAGTTTCCGATGCACATCTGGAGGCATTCTGTTATCTGTGGACTATCAGAGTGTTGTTGAAACACAGAAATTGCATCGCGATTTAATACAAGAGTCACCATGCGCACTTTCCTCCATGGGAGTAATGACTCAAAGAGTCTACGCTTTCATCGTTCCCAGGAAGACCAGTAGTAGTTTCCGATGCACATCTGGTGGTATTCTGTAATCTGTCTACTATCAGTGTGTTGATGAAACACAGAAATTGCATCGGGATTGAATACAACAGTCACCATCCGCACTTTCCTCCATGGGAGTAATGTCTGAAACTGTCCACGATTTGATCGTTCCCTGGAAGACCAGTAGTAGTTTCCGATGCACATCTATTTGCATTCTGTAATCTGTGGACTATCAGAGTGTTGATGAAACACAGAAATATAATGGGGATTTAATACAACAGTCACCATGCGCACTTTCCTCCATGGGAGTAATGTCGGAAACAGTCTAAGTTTTGATCGTTCCCTGGAAGACCAGTAGTAGTTTCCGATGCACGTCTGAAGGCATTCTGTAATCTGTGGACCTCCAAGCTGTTGATGAAGCACAGAAATTGCATCAGGAGTGAATCCAACTGCCACCATCCGCACTTTCCTCCATGGGAGTAATGTCTGAAACAGTCTATGCTTTGATCGTTCCCAGGAAGACCAGTAGTAGTTTCCGATGCACATCTGGAGGCATTCTGTAATCTGTGGACTATTAGAGTTCTGATGAAACACAGAAATTGCATCGCGATTGAATAAAACAGTCACCATGCGCACTTTCCTCCATGGGAGTAATGTCTAAAACAGTCTACGCTTTGATCGTTCCCTGGAAAACCAGTAGTAGTTTCCGATGCACATCTGGAGACATTCTGTAATCTGTGGACCTTCAAAGTGTTGATGAAACACAGAAGTTGCATCGGAATGAATACAACAGTCACCATCCGCACATTCCTCCATAGGAGTAACGCCTGAAACAGTCTACGCTTTGATCGTTCCCTGGAAGTCCAGTACTAGTTTCCGATGCACATCTTGAGGCATTCTGTAATCTGTGGACCTTCAAAGTGTTGATGAAACACAGAAATTGCCTCGGGATTGAATACAACAGTCACCATGCGCACTTTCCTCCATGAGAGTAATGGCTCAATCAGTCTACGCTTTAATCGTTCCCTGGAAGACCAGTAGTAGTTTCCGATGCACATCTGGAGGCATTCTGTAATCTGTGGACTATCAGAGTGTTGTTGAAACACAGAAATTGCATCGCGATTTAATACAAGAGTCACCATGCGCACTTTCCTCCATGGGAGTAATGACTCAAAGAGTCTACGCTTTCATCGTTCCCAGGAAGACCAGTAGTAGTTTCCGTTGCACATCTGGTGGCATTCTGTAATCTGTCTACTATCAGTGTGTTGATGAAACACAGAAATTGCATCGGGATTGAATACAACAGTCACCATTCGCACTTTCCTCGATGGGAGTAATGTCTGAAACTGTCCACGATTTGATCGTTCCCTGGAAGACCAGTAGTAGTTTCCGATGCACATCTATTGGCATTCTGTAATCTGTGGACTATCAGAGTGTTGATGAAACACAGAAATATAATGTGGATTTAATACAACAGTCACCATGCGCACTTTCCTCCATGGGAGTAATGTCGGAAACAGTCTACGTTTTGATCGTTCCCTGGAAGACCAGTAGTAGTTTCCGATGCACGTCTGAAGGCATTCTGAAATCTGTGGACCTCCAAGGTGTTGATGAAGCACAGAAATTGCATCAGGAGTGAATACAATTGCCACCATCCGCACTTTCCTCCATGGGAGTAATGTCTGAAACAGTCTATGCTTTGATCGTTCCCTGGAAGACCAGTAGTAGTTTCCGATGCACATCTGGAGACAATCTGTAATCTGTGGTCTATCAGACTGTTAATGAAAGACAGATATTGCATCGGGATTGAATACAACAGTCACCATGAACACTTTCCTCCATGGGAGTAATGTCTCAAACAGTCTACGTTTTGATCGTTCCCTGGAAGACCAGTGGTAGTTTCTGATGCACATCTGGAGGCATTCTGTAATCTGTGGACTAACTGAGTGTTGATGAAACACGGAAATTGCATCGGGATTGAATACAACAGTCACCATCCGCCCTTTCCTCCATGTGAGTAATGTCTCAAACAGTCTATGCTTATCTCACTGAAAAAATACGGCAACCAGCCACTTTTTAATGAGTTTTTATTTACGCCAATATGCATTTCGGGTTTGCACCCATCTTCAGCTGGCAAATTACATGGATCTTCAGTTATTACAGTAGTATAATCTCGACAGCAGTTTGGATGCTGCAGCAAGCCTGTGCAAAGCAACGACTCCCATCAGTTACTTCAATTTCGCGAGTTTAAAGTCACATACCATCAGCTGTTCATTTTACTTACTTTCTCCTCTCCTTGTTTTTTCCTGGCTTTTCTTCCTTTTTGCAACGACACAAACACTTTTTATCACGTATTTTGCACAGGCGCACTGCGTTATCCGCCATGTTGTCGACTGACAGTTTTTGTTTACATACAAATGGTTTATCTATGGACAGAGTTATATTTTTACGAAAGTTTTGAGGTTCTAAGATAAGCTATTGTTTTCTAAATATTGATTTGGCTGATAGAAGTACTGTAACATAATTCATTTATACAAAGCAGTAATTCATACATTTACAATATAACAAAGATATAATTAAGATATTAGAATTAAGATTTTTATGTTTTTTACATGCATTTGCTGGGTTTATATCAGATTAAGTTGTTTGTTGATTGTGCTTGGTAAGTGGTTTGATAAGTAGAGTGTGGAAGTTTTTTAGAAATATTCGGTTTGGCAGCTCTGTTTGGTCGTTAAGTATGTCAGAAGGGGATGCATTTTCTGGATCTCTGCATAAGTAGCTCCAACAACAAACACAAATTTCAAGTATACAGGAAACCAACATACACAGATAACACAATTAATAAGTCATCCTGCCACCCGGATCAACATAAGACGGCTTCATACAGAGCAATGCTAAACAGAATGCACAAAATACCACTACAACCAGCTGACCAAATAGAAGAACTAAACACCATCAAAGCAATTGCTTACAATAATGGTTACAATCCAAAATTAATAGATGAACAAAACTCTAAAATAAATCCCCACATAAACAAACACAATAACAAAACTACATTAAAGAATACCACAACACAGCCAAAAGAAAAATATGTAAGCTTGCCATTTGTAGGAAAGCTGTCATATAAAATATCAAACTTGTTCCGAGGAACAGATATCAAAATCAGCTACTATTCAAATAACAAAATAAAGGACAAAGCTATCCATAACATTAAAAATAATACCAAATCGTACAATCAATCAGGAATATACAAACTTAACTGCAACTCATGTCAAAAAACATACATAGGCCAAACAGGGAGAAACTTCAGCATACGGTTTCGAGAACACATGGATGCTCATCGTTTAAAAAACTTAAATAAATCCACATTCGCCCAACATGTAGCAGAAGAAGAACATCAAGTAACAGACATATCCCATAACCTACAAGTTCTCCACTTAGCCAACAAAGGAAAAAGAATGAACCTCCTAGAAGAAATCGAAATTTATTCACATAAACATGCATCCCCTTCTGACATACTTAACGACCAAACAGAGCTGCCAAACCGAATATTTCTAAAAAAACTTCCACACTCTACTTATCAAACCACTTACTAAGCACAATCAACAAACAACATAATCTGATATAAACCCAGCAAATGCATGTAAAAAACATAAAAATCTTAATTCTAATATCTTAATTATATCTTTGTTATATTGTAAATGTATGAATTACTGCTTTGTATAAATGTGTTATGTTAGACTACTTCTATCAGCCAAATCAATATTTAGAAAACAATAGCTTATCTTAGAACCTCAAAACTTTCGTAAAAATATAACTCTGTCCATAGATAAACCATTTGTATGTAAACAAAAACTGTCAGTCGACAACATGGCGGATAACGCAGTGCGCCTGTGCAAAATACTTGACAAAAAGTGTTTGTGTCGTTGCAAAAAGGAAGAAAAGCCAGGAAAAAACAAGGAGAGGAGAAAGTAAGTAATATGAACAGCTGATAGTATGTGACTTTAAACTCGCGAAATTGAAGTAACTGATTGGAGTCGTTGCTTTGCACAGGCTTGCTGCAGCATCCAAACTGCTGTCGAGATTATACTACTGTAATAACTGAAGATCCATGTAATTTGCCAGCTGAAGATGGGCGCAAACCCGAAATACATATTGGCGTCAATAAAAAACGCATTAAAAAGTGGCTGGTTGCCGTATTTTTTCAGTGAAATATCATTATCCATGGCCACGGAGCTCAACAGTCCCAATAAAATGGACAAATTGTTATTGACACTACCTAGCCAGGTACTAAGAGCGTTACATGACTTCAGAAAGTACAAAATTAAGTTAGAAAGAACAATTCTTAGTATCAAGTTCAATAAAATGTGTTTAAGTGCGAATGTAACTCCAAAATATGTGAAAGTGAACATCAACAGTCAAAGCAAAGCAGCGAAAATAGCTAAAGAAAGAAGTGAAATTATATGGCTCCAATCTGAAATCCGAAACCAACACAGAAAGAAGCAGTTTTTAAACCACCAGTTATATAGATTACATTTAGAGCTAGGTAAACAACTTACTCGTACACAATTCAACCATGCTTTAGATTTTGTCACTATAATAGCTATGAAAGAACAGCATAAAGTCAGATGTAGGCATAACAATAAGTTGAAAAAGCTTATGTCACAAATTCCAAAGGTGAATGACAAATTACCTCCCACTAATCATAAATTCTCCAAACGTCTAGTAAATTCAACTAACATCATCTTCAGTGATAAAGAAGTAAGTTTGCTGAATAAAGGGCTTCAACATAATATCACCCCATCTCTGACTGAAAATAATATTAAAGAATTAATAGTAGGCACCAAAATAGCCTGTGGTACTGCAAAACTAACTCAGAATGATCAGATTGCCATAGGCCACAAAGTTAACAATTTTATCACCAAACAAATGGAGAAAGCAAATAATAATAATAGTATAAAGCACCATGACAGAACAATACTTAAAAGTGTTAATAAGAAACTAAGTGACAGTAAAGCCTTAGTAGTAAAAGCAGCTAAAAGCAATGCTATTGTTGTAATGCATGAAAGTGAATATGTAAGAAAAACCATTGAATTTTTCAGTAATAATAATATAGTAGAAATTAAGTCTGATCCCACTCTTAAGTTACAGAATAAACTTAAAAATATGATGAAAAGAAGTAATTTCCTCTTAAATGCAAAAGATATACATGAATGCACCGTTATGAACCCTTATGCACCACGTCTACGAGCACAACCTAAGACCCATAAAGTTAACTGTCCCATACGTCCAACTGTTAATTCTCGGACCAGCCCAACTTATATAATCAGCAAGAAACTAAATGAGGTCCTTAGCAACACATTCAAATTTGAAGAGACCTACACAGTAAAGAACAGTTATGAACTTATTAATTGTCTAAAGGAAATTCAGATTCCTGATACTGCTAGGTTTGCATCACTTGACATCACAAACCTCTACACAAACATACCCGTCAAAGAAACAATAGAAATAATAAAAAACAATTTACTTAAACATAAAAATTTGGCATTACCAGAAATATATGAATTCATTGATCTATTAACACTAGTACTATCACACAACTATTTTTCTTTTAATAACAAAATGTACCAGCAGAAAGAGGACCTGGCTATGGGTAGCTGCCTTGCCAGTTTGCTAGCAGATATTTTCATCAATAACTTAGAATGTAAATTTTTTAAAGAAAACCCCCAGATGGTAAACAAGATAATTTATTACAGAAGGTATGTTGATGATATAATAGTCTTATTTGATGGCACAGCAGAAGAAATTGATAACCTTGCAAAAGAAATGAATAAAATGCATCAGAACATCATCTTCACTGTAGAACACCAAACAGCAGTAGGTTTAAATTTTCTGGATCTCTGCATAAGTAGCTCCAACAACAAACACAAATTTCTAGTATACAGGAAACCAACATACACAGATAACACAATTAATAAGTCATCCTGAAACCCGGATCAACATAAGACGGCTTCATACAGAGCAATGCTAAACAGAATGCACAAAATACCACTACAACCAGCTGACCAAATAGAAGAACTAAACACCAGCAAAGCAATTGCTTACAATAATGGTTACAATCCAAAATTAATAGATGAACTAAACTCTAAGATAAATCCCCACATAAAGAAACACAATAACAAAACTACATTAAAGAATACCACAACACAGCCAAAAGAAAAATATGTAAACTTGCCATTTGTAGGAAAGCTGTCATATAAAATATCAAACTTGTTCCGAGGAACAGATATCAAAATCAGCTACTATACAAATAACAAAATAAAGGACAAAGCTATCCATAACATTAAAAATAATACCAAACCGTACAATCAATCAGGAATATACAAACTTAACTGCAACTCATGTCCAAAAACATACATAAGCCAAACAGGGAGAAATTTCAGCATACGGTTTCGAGAACACATGGATGCTCTTCGTTTAAAAAACTTAAATAAATCCACATTCGCCCAACATGTAGCAGAAGAAGAACATCAAGTAACAGACATATCCCATAACCTACAAGTTCTCCACTTAGCCAACAAAGGAAAAAGAATGAACCTCCTAGAAGAAATCGAAATTTATTCACATAAACATGCATCCCCTTCTGACATACTTAACGACCAAACAGGGCTGCCAAACCGAATATTTCTAAAAAACTTCCACACTCTACTTATCAATCCACTTACTAAGCACAATCAACAAACAACATAATCTGATATAAACCCAGCAAATGCATGTAAAAAACATAAAAATCTTAATTCTAATATCTTAATTATATCTTTGTTATATTGTAAATGTATGAATTACTGCTTTGTATAAATGTGTTATGTTCGACTACTTCTATCAGCCAAATCAATATTTAGAAAACAATAGCTTATCTTAGAACCTCAAAACTTTCGTAAAAATATAACTCTGTCCATAGATAAACCATCTGTACGTAAACAAAAACTGTCAGTCGACAACATGGCGGATAAAGCAGTGCACCTGTGCAAAATACGTGATAAAAAGTGTTTGTGTCTTTGCAAAAAGGAAGAAAAGCCAGGAAAAAACAAGGAGAGGAGAAAGTAAGTAAAATGAACAGCTGATAGTATGTGACTTTAAATTCGCGAAATTGAAGTAACTGATTGGAGTCGTTGCTTTGCACAGGCTTGCTGCAGCATCCAAACTACTGTCGAGATTATACTACTGTAATAACTGAAGATCCATGTAATTTGCCAGCTGAAGATGGGTGCAAACCCGAAATGCATATTGGCGTAAATAAAAAACGCATTCAAAAGTGGCTGGTTGCCGTATTTTTTCAGTGAAATATCATTATCCACGGCCACGGAGATCAACAGTCCCAATAAAATGGACAAATTGTTATTGACACTACCTAGCCAGGTACTAAGAGCGTTACATGACTTCAGAAAGTACAAAATTAAGTTAGAAAGAACCATTCTTAGTATCAAGTTCAATAAAATGTGTTTAAGTGCGAATGTAACTCCAAAATATGTGAAAGTGAACATCAACAGTCAAAGCAAAGCAGCGAAAATAGCTAAAGAAATAAGTGAAATTATATGGCTCCAATCTGAAATCCGAAACCAACACAGAAAGAAGCTGTTTTTAAACCACCAGTTATATAGATTACATTTAGAGCTAGGTAAACAACTTACTCCTACACAATTCAACCATGCTTTAGATTTTGTCACTATAATAGCTATGAAAGAACAGCATAAAGTCAGATGTAGGCATAACAATAAGTTGAAAAAGCTTATGTCACAAATTCCAAAGGTGAATGACAAATTACCTCCCACTAATCATAAATTCTCCAAACGTCTAGTAAATTCAACTAACATCATCTTCAGTGATAAAGAAGTAAGTTTGCTGAATAAAGGGCTTCAACGTAATATCACCCCATCTCTGACTGAAAATAATATTAAAGAATTAATAGTAGGCACCAAAATAGCCTGTGATACTGCAAAACTAACTCAGAATGATCAGATTGCCATAGGCCACAAAGTTAACAATTTTATCACCAAACAAATGGAGAAAGCAAATAATAATAATAGTATAAAGCACCATGACAGAACAATACTTAAAAGTGTTAATAAGAAACTAAGTGACAGTAAAGCTTTAGTAGTAAAAGCAGATAAAAGCAATGCTATTGTTGTAATGTATGAAAGTGAATATGTAAGAAAAACCATTGAATTTTTCAGTAATAATAATATAGTAGAAATTAAGTCTGATCCCACTCTTAAGTTACAGAATAAACTTAAAAATATGATGAAAAAAAGTAATTTCCTCTTAAATGCAAAAGATACACATGAATGCACCGTTATGAACCCTTATGCACCACGTCTACGAGCACAACCTAAGACCCATAAAGTTAACTGTCCCATACGTCCAATTGTTAATTCTCGGAGCAGCCCAACTTATATAATCAGCAAAAAACTAAATGAGGTCCTTAGCAACACATTCAAATTTGAAGAGACCTACATAGTAAAGAACAGTTATGAACTTATTAATTGTCTAAAGGAAATTCAGATGCCTGATACTGCTAGGTTTGCATCACTTGACATCACAAACCTCTACACAAACATACCCGTCAAAGAAACAATAGAAATAATTAAAAACAATTTACTTAAACATAAAAATTTGGCATTACCAGAAATATATGAATTCATTGATCTATTAACACTAGTACTATCACACAACTATTTTTCTTTTACTAACAAAATGTACCAGCAGAAAGAGGGCCTGGCTATGGGTAGCTGCCTTGCCAGTTTGCTAGCAGATATTTTCATCAATAACTTAGAATGTAAATTTTTTAAAGAAAACCCCCAGATGGTAAACAAGATAATTTATTACAGAAGGTATGTTGATGATATAATAGTCTTATTTGATGGCACAGCAGAAGAAATTGATAACCTTGCAAAAGAAATGAATAAAATGCATCAGAACATCATCTTCACTGTAGAACACCAAACAGCAGTAGGTTTAAATTTTCTGGATCTCTGCATAAGTAGCTCCAACAACAAACACAAATTTCAAGTATACAGGAAACCAACATACACAGATAACTCAATTAATAAGTCATCCTGCCACCCGGATCAACATAAGACGGCTTCATACAGAGCAATGCTAAACAGAATGCACAAAATACCACTACAACCAGCTGACCAAATAGAAGAACTAAACACCATCAAAGCAATTGCTTACAATAATGGTTACAATCCAAAATTAATAGATGAACTAAACTCTAAGATAAATCCCCACATAAACAAACACAATAACAAAACTACATTAAAGAATACCACAACACAGCCAAAAGAAAAGTATGTAAGCTTGCCATTTGTAGGAAAGCTGTCATATAAAATATCAAACTTGTTCCGAGGAACAGATATCAAAATCAGCTACTATACAAATAACAAAATAAAGGACAAAGCTATCCATAACATTAAAAATAATACCAAACCGTACAATCAATCAGGAAAATACAAACTTAACTGCAACTCATGTCCAAAAACATACATAAGCCAAACAGGGAGAAATTTCAGCATACGGTTTCGAGAACACATGGATGCTCTTCGTTTAAAAAACTTAAATAAATCCACATTCGCCCAACATGTAGCAGAAGAAGAACATCAAGTAACAGACATATCCCATAACCTACAAGTTCTCCACTTAGCCAACAAAGGAAAAAGAATGAACCTCCTAGAAGAAATTGAAATTTATTCACATAAACATGCATCCCCTTCTGACATACTTAACGACCAAACAGAGCTGCCAAACCGAATATTTCTAAAAAAACTTCCACACTCTACTTATCAAACCACTTACTAAGCACAATCAACAAACAACATAATCTGATATAAACCCAGCAAATGCATGTAAAAAACATAAAAATCTTAATTCTAATATCTTAATTATATCTTTGTTATATTGTAAATGTATGAATTACTGCTTTGTATAAATGTGTTATGTTCGACTACTTCTATCAGCCAAATCAATATTTAGAAAACAATAGCTTATCTTAGAACCTCAAAACTTTCGTAAAAATATAACTCTGTCCATAGATAAACCATCTGTATGTAAACAAAAACTGTCAGTCGACAACATGGCGGATAACGCAGTGCGCCTGTGCAAAATACGTGATAAAAAGTGTTTGTGTCGTTGCAATAAGGAAGAAAAGCCAGGAAAAAACAAGGAGAGGAGAAAGTAAGTAAAATGAACAGCTGATAGTATGTGACTTTAAACTCGCGAAATTGAAGTAACTGATTGGAGTCGTTGCTTTGCACAGGCTTGCTGCAGCATCCAAACTGCTGTCGAGATTATACTACTGTAATAACTGAAGATCCATGTAATTTGCCAGCTGAAGATGGGTGCAAACCCGAAATGCATATTGGCGTAAATAAAAAACGCATTCAAAAGTGGCTGGTTGCCGTATTTTTTCAGTGAAATATCATTATCCACGGCCACGGAACTCAACAGTCGCAATAAAATGGACAAATTGTTATTGACACTACCTAGCCAGGTACTAAGAGCGTTTCATGACTTCAGAAAGTACAAAATTAAGTTAGAAAGAACAATTCTTAGTATCAAGTTCAATAAAATGTGTTTAAGTGCGAATGTAACTCCAAAATATGTGAAAGTGAACATCAACAGTCAAAGCAAAGCAGCGAAAATAGCTAAAGAAAGAAGTGAAATTATATGGCTCCAATCTGAAATCCGAAACCAACACAGAAAGAAGCAGTTTTTAAACCACCAGTTATATAGATTACATTTAGAGCTAGGTAAACAACTTACTCGTACACAATTCAACCATGCTTTAGATTTTGTCACTATAATAGCTATGAAAGAACAGCATAAAGTCAGATGTAGGCATAACAATAAGTTGAAAAAGCTTATGTCACAAATTCCAAAGGTGAATGACAAATTACCTCCCACTAATCATAAATTCTCCAAACGTCTAGTAAATTCAACTAACATCATCTTCAGTGATAAAGAAGTAAGTTTGCTGAATAAAGGGCTTCAACGTAATATCACCCCATCTCTGACTGAAAATAATATTAAAGAATTAATAGTAGGCACCAAAATAGCCTGTGATACTGCAAAACTAACTCAGAATGATCAGATTGCCATAGGCCACAAAGTTAACAATTTTATCACCAAACAAATGGAGAAAGCAAATAATAATAATAGTATAAAGCACCATGACAGAACAATACTTAAAAGTGTTAATAAGAAACTAAGTGACAGTAAAGCTTTAGTAGTAAAAGCAGATAAAAGCAATGCTATTGTTGTAATGTATGAAAGTGAATATGTAAGAAAAACCATTGAATTTTTCAGTAATAATAATATAGTAGAAATTAAGTCTGATCCCACTCTTAAGTTACAGAATAAACTTAAGAATATGATGAAAAAAAGTAATTTCCTCTTAAATGCAAAAGATATACATGAATGCACCGTTATGAACCCTTATGCACCACGTCTACGAGCACAACCTAAGACCCATAAAGTTAACTGTCCCATACGTCCAATTGTTAATTCTCGGAGCAGCCCAACTTATATAATCAGCAAGAAACTAAATGAGGTCCTTAGCAACACATTCAAATTTGAAGAGACCTACATAGTAAAGAACAGTTATGAACTTATTAATTGTCTAAAGGAAATTCAGATTCCTGATACTGCTAGGTTTGCATCACTTGACATCACAAACCTCTACACAAACATACCCGTCAAAGAAACAATAGAAATAATTAAAAACAATTTACTTAAACATAAAAATTTGGCATTACCAGAAATATATGAATTCATTGATCTATTAACACTAGTACTATCACACAACTATTTTTCTTTTAATAACAAAATGTACCAGCAGAAAGAGGGCCTGGCTATGGGTAGCTGCCTTGCCAGTTTGCTAGCAGATATTTTCATCAATAACTTAGAATGTAAATTTTTTAAAGAAAACCCCCAGATGGTAAACAAGATAATTTATTACAGAAGGTATGTTGATGATATAATAGTCTTATTTGATGGCACAGCAGAAGAAATTGATAACCTTGCAAAAGAAATGAATAAAATGCATCAGAACATCATCTTCACTGTAGAACACCAAACAGCAGTAGGTTTAAATTTTCTGGATCTCTGCATAAGTAGCTCCAACAACAAACACAAATTTCAAGTATACAGGAAACCAACATACACAGATAACACAATTAATAAGTCATCCTGCCACCCGGATCAACATAAGACGGCTTCAAACAGAGCAATGCTAAACAGAATGCACAAAATACCACTACAACCAGCTGACCAAATAGAAGAACTAAACACCATCAAAGCAATTGCTTACAATAATGGTTACAATCCAAAATTAATAGATGAACTAAACTCTAAGATAAATCCCCACATAAACAAACACAATAACAAAACTACATTAAAGAATACCACAACACAGCCAAAAGAAAAGTATGTAAGCTTGCCATTTGTAGGAAAGCTGTCATATAAAATATCAAACTTGTTCCGAGGAACAGATATCAAAATCAGCTACTATTCAAATAACAAAATAAAGGACAAAGCTATCCATAACATTAAAAATAATACCAAACCGTACAATCAATCAGGAATATACAAACTTAACTGCAACTCATGTCCAAAAACATACATAGGCCAAACAGGGAGAAACTTCAGCATACGGTTTCGAGAACACATGGATGCTCTTCGTTTAAAAAACTTAAATAAATCCACATTCGCCCAACATGTAGCAGAAGAAGGACATCAAGTAACAGACATATCCCATAACCTACAAAGTCTAAACTTAGCCAACAAAGGAAAAAGAATGAACCTCCTAGAAGAAATCGAAATTTATTCACATAAACATGCATCCCCTTCTGACATACTTAACGACCAAACAGAGCTGCCAAACCGAATATTTCTAAAAAAACTTCCACACTCTACTTATCAAACCACTTACTAAGCACAATCAACAAACAACATAATCTGATATAAACCCAGCAAATGCATGTAAAAAACATAAAATTCTTAATTCTAATATCTTAATTATATCTTTGTTATGTTGTAAATGTATGAATTACTGCTTTGTATAAATGTGTTATGATAGACTACTTCTATCAGCCAAATCAATATTTAGAAAACAATAGCTTATCTTAGAACCTCAAAACTTTCGTAAAAATATAACTCTGTCCATAGCTAAACCATTTGTATGTAAACAAAAACTGTCAGTCGACAACTTGGCGGATAACGCAGTGCGCCTGTGCAAAATACGTGATAAAAAGTGTTTGTGTCGTTGCAAAAAGGAAGAAAAGCCAGGAAAAAACAAGGAGAGGAGAAAGTAAGTAAAATGAACAGCTGATAGTATGTGACTTTAAACTCGCGAAATTGAAGTAACTGATTGGAGTCGTTGCTTTGCACAGGCTTGCTGCAGCATCCAAACTGCTGTCGAGATTATACTACTGTAATAACTGAAGATCCATGTAATTTGCCAGCTGAAGATAGGTGCAAACCCGAAATGCATATTGGCGTAAATAAAAAACGCATTCAAAAGTGGCTGGTTGCCGTATTTTTTCAGTGAAATATCATTATCCACGGCCACGGAGCTCAACAGTCCCAATAAAATGGACAAATTGTTATTGACACTACCTAGCCAGGTACTAAGAGCGTTATATGACTTCAGAAAGTACAAAATTAAGTTAGAAAGAACAATTCTTAGTATCAAGTTCAATAAAATGTGTTTAAGTGCGAATGTAACTCCAAAATATGTGAAAGTGAACATCAACAGTCAAAGCAAAGCAGCGAAAATAGCTAAAGAAAGAAGTGTAATTATATGGCTCCAATCTGAAATCCGAAACCAACACAGAAAGAAGCAGTTTTTAAACCACCAGTTATATAGATTACATTTAGAGCTAGGTAAACAACCTACTCGTACACAATTCAACCATGCTTTAGATTTTGTCACTATAATAGCAATGAAAGAACAGCATAAAGTCAGATGTAGGCATAACAATAAGTTGAAAAAGCTTATGTCACAAATTCCAAAGGTGAATGACAAATTACCTCCCACTAATCATAAATTCTCCAAACGTCTAGTAAATTCAACTAACATCATCTTCAGTGATAAAGAAGTAAGTTTGCTGAATAAAGGGCTTCAACATAATATCACCCCATCTCTGACTGAAAATAATATTAAAGAATTAATAGTAGGCACCAAAATAGCCTGTGATACTGCAAAACTAACTCAGAATGATCAGATTGCCATAGGCCACAAAGTTAACAATTTTATCACCAAACAAATGGAGAAAGCAAATAATAATAATAGTATAAAGCACCATGACAGAACAATACTTGAAAGTGTTAATAAGAAACTAAGTGACAGTAAAGCTTTAGTAGTAAAAGCAGATAAAAGCAATGCTATTGTTGTAATGTATGAAAGTGAATATGTAAGAAAAACCATTGAATTTTTCAGTAATAATAATATAGTAGAAATTAAGTCTGATCCCACTCTTAAGTAACAGAATAAAATTAAAAATATGATGAAAAAAAGTAATTTCCTCTTAAATGGAAAAGATATACATGAATGCACCGTTATGAACCCTTATGCACCACGTCTACGAGCACAACCTAAGACCCATAAAGTTAACTGTCCCATACGTCCAATTGTTAATTCTCGGAGCAGCCCAACTTATATAATCAGCAAGAAACTAAATGAAGTCCTTAGCAACACATTCAAATTTGAAGAGACCTACATAGTAAAGAACAGTTATGAACTTATTAATTGTCTAAAGGAAATTCAGATTCCTGATACTGCTAGGTTTGCATCACTTGACATCACAAACCTCTACACAAACATACCCGTCAAAGAAACAATAGAAATAATTAAAAACAATTTACTTAAACATAAAAATTTGGCATTACCAGAAATATATGAATTCATTGATCTATTAACACTAGTACTATCACACAACTATTTTTCTTTTAATAACAAAATGTACCAGCAGAAAGAGGGCCTGGCTATGGGTAGCTGCCTTGCCAGTTTGCTAGCAGATATTTTCATCAATAACTTAGAATGTAAATTTTTTAAAGAAAACCCCCAGATGGTAAACAAGATAATTTATTACAGAAGGTATGTTGATGATATAATAGTCTTATTTGATGGCACAGCAGAAGAAATTGATAACCTTGCAAAAGAAATGAATAAAATGCATCAGAACATCATCTTCACTGTAGAACACCAAACAGCAGTAGGTTTAAATTTTCTGGATCTCTGCATAAGTAGCTCCAACAACAAACACAAATTTCAAGTATACAGGAAACCAACATACACAGATAACACAATTAATAAGTCATCCTGCCACCCGGATCAACATAAGACGGCTTCATACAGAGCAATGCTAAACAGAATGCACAAAATACCACTACAACCAGCTGACCAAATAGAAGAACTAAACACCATCAAAGCAATTGCTTACAATAATGGTTACAATCCAAAATTAATAGATGAACTAAACTCTAAGATAAATCCCCACATAAACAAACACAATAACAAAACTACATTAAAGAATACCACAACACAGCCAAAAGAAAAATATGTAAGCTTGCCATTTGTAGGAAAGCTGTCATATAAAATATCAAACTTGTTCCGAGGAACAAATATCAAAATCAGCTACTATACAAATAACAAAATAAAGGACAAAGCTATCCATACCATTAAAAATAATACCAAACCGTACAATCAAAGGACAAAGCTATCCATACCATTAAAAATAATACCAAACCGTACAATCAATCAGGAATATACAAACTTAACTGCAACTCATGTCCAAAAACATACATATCCCAAAAAGGGGGAAACTTCAGCATACGGTTTCGAGAACACATGGATGCTCTTAGTTTATAAACTTAAGTAAATCCACATTCGCCCAACATGTAGCAGAAGAAGAACATCAAGTAACAGACATATCCCATAACCTACAAGTTCTCCACTTAGCCAACAAAGGAAAAAGAATGAACCTCCTACAAGATATCGAAATTTATTCACATAAACATGCATCCCCTTCTGACATACTTAACGACCAAACAGAGCTGCCAAACCGAATATTTCTAAAAAACTTCCACACTCTACTTATCAAACCACTTACTAAGCACAATCAACAAACAACATAATCTGATATAAACCCAGCAAATGCATGTAAAAAACATAAAAATCTTAATTGTAATATCTTAATTATATCTTTGTTATATTGTAAATGTATGAATTACTGCTTTGTATAAATGTGTTATGTTAGACTACTTCTATCAGCCAAATCAATATTTAGAAAACAGTAGCTTATTTTAGAACCTCAAAACTTTCGTAAAAATATAACTCTGTCCATAGATAAACCATTTGTATGTAAACAAAAACTGTCAGTCGACAACATGGCGGATAACGCAGTGCGCCTGTGCAAAATACGTGATAAAAAGTGTTTGTGTCGTTGCAAAAAGGAAGAAAAGCCAGGAAAAAACAAGGAGAGGAGAAAGTAAGTAAAATGAACAGCTGATAGTATGTATCTTTAAACTCGCGAAATTGAAGTAACTGATTGGAGTCGTTGCTTTGCACAGGCTTGCTGCAGCATCCAAACTGCTGTCGAGATTATACTACTGTAATAACTGAAGATCCATGTAATTTGCCAGCTGAAGATGGGTGCAAACCCGAAATGCATATTGGCGTAAATAAAAAACGCATTAAAAAGTGGCTGGTTGCCGTATTTTTTCAGTGAAATATCATTATCCACGGCCACGGAGCTCAACAGTCCCAATAAATCGGACAAATTGTTATAGTCTATGCTTAGATCATTCCCGGGAAGACCAGTAGTAGTTTCCGATGCACATCTGAAGGCAATCTGTAATCTGTGGACAATCAGAGTGTTGATGAAACACAGAAATTGCATCGGGATTGAATACAACAGTCACCATTCGCACTACCCTCCACCAGAATAATGTCTCAAACAGTCTACGATTTGAATGTTCCATGTAAGACCAGCAGTAGTTTCCCATGTACATCTGGAGGCATTCTGTAATCTGTGGACCTTCAAAGTGTTGATGAAACACAGAAATTGCATCGGGATTGAATATACAACAGTAACCATGTGCACTTTCCTTCATGGGAGTAATGTCTCAAACAGTCAACGCTTTGATCGTTCCCTGGAAGACCAGTAGTAGTTTCCGATGCACATCTTGAGGCATTCTGTAATCTGTTGACCTTCAAAGTGTTGAAGAAACACAGAAATTGCCTCGGGATTGTATACAACATTTACCATGCGCACTTTCCTCTATGAGAGTAATGCCTCATACAGTCTACGCTTTAATCGTACCCTGGAAGACCAGTAGTAGTTTCCGATGCACATCTGGAGGCATTCTTTAATCTGTGGACTATCAGATTGTTGATGAAACACAGAAATTGCATCGGGATTGAATACAACAGTCACCATACGCACTTTCCTCCATGGGAGTAATGTCTCAAACTGTCATCGATTTGATCGTTCCCTAAAAACCAGTAGTAGTTTCCGATGGACATCTCTAGGCATTCTGTAATCTGTGCACTATCAGATTGTTGATGAAACACAGAAATTGCATCGGGATTGAATACAACAGTCACCATAAGCACTTTCCACCATGGGAGTAATGTCTCAAACTGTCATCGATTTGATCGTTCCCTAAAGACCAGTAGTAGTTTCCGATAGACATCTCTAGGCATTCTGTAATCTGTGGACTATCTGAGTGTTGATGAAACACAGAAATTGCCTCGGGATTGAATACAACAATCACCTTGCGCACTTTCCTCCATGGGAGTAATGTCTCAAACAGTCTACGCTTTGATCGTTCCCAGGAAGACCAGTAGTAGTTTCCGTTGCACATCTGCAGGCAATCTGTAATCGATGGACTATCAGAGTGTTGATGAAACACAGAAATTGCATCGGGATTCAATACAACAGTCACCATGCGCACTTTCCTCCATGGGAGTAATGTCACAAACAGTCTACACTTTGATCGTTCCCAGGAAGACCAGTTGTAGTTTCCGATGCACATCTGGAGGCATTCTGTAATCTGTGGACCTTCAAAGTGTTGATGAAACACAGAAATTGCATCGGGATTGAATACAACAGTCACCGTGCGCACTTTCCTCCATGGGAGTAATGTCTCAAACAGTCTACGCTTTGATCGTTCCCTAGAAAACCAGTAGTAGTTTCCGATGCACATCTGGGGCAATCTGTAATCTGTGGACCTTCAAAGAGTTGATGAAACACAGAAATTGCATCGGGAGTGAATACAACAGCCACCATCCGCACATTCCTCCATGGGAGTAACGTCTGAAACAGTCTACGCTTTGATCGTTCCTGGAAGTCCAGTACTAGTTTCAGATGCACATATTGAGGCATTCTGTTCTGTGGACCTTCAAAGTGTTGATGAAACACAGAAATTCCCTCGGGATTGAATACAACAGTCACCATGAGCACTTTCCTCCATGAGAGTAATGCCTCAAACTGTCTACGCTTTAATCGTTCCCTGGAAGACCAGTAATAGTTTCCGATGCACATCTGGAGGCATTCTGTAATCTGTGGACTATCAGAGTGTTGTTGAAACACAGAAATTGCATCGCGATTTAATACTAGAGTCACCATGCGCACTTCCCTCCATGGGAGTAATGACTCAAAGAGTCTACGGTTTCACCGTTCCCAGGAAGACCAGTAGTAGTTTCCGATGCACATCTGGTGGCATTCTGTAATCTGTCTACTATCAGTGTGTTGATGAAACACAGAAATTGCATCGGGATTGAATACAACAGTCACCATCCGCACTTTCCTCCATGGGAGTAATGTCAGAAAATGTCCACGATTTGTTCGTTCCCCGGAAGACCAGTAGTACTTTCCGATGCATATCTATTGGCATTCTGTAATCTGTGGACTATCAGAGTGTTGATGAAACACAGAAATATAATGGGGATTTAATACAAAAGTCACCACGCTCACTTTCCTCCACGGGAGTAATGTCTCAAACAGTCTACGCTTTGATCGTTCCCTGGAAGACCAGTGGTAGTTCTTAATGCACATCTGGAGGCATTATGTAATCTGTGGACTAACTGTGTGTTGATGAAACACAGAAATTGCATCGGGATTGAATACAACAGTCACCATGCGCATTTTCATATATGGGAGTAATGTCTTAAACAGTCTATGCTTTGATAGTTCCCTGGAAGACCAGTAGCAGTTTCCGATGCACCTCTGGAGCCATTCTGTAATCTGTGGACCTTCAAAGTGTTGATGGAACACAGAAATTGCATCGGGATTGAATACAACCGTCACCATCCGCCCTATCCTCCATGTGAGTAATGTCTCAAACAGTCTACGCTTCGACCGTTCCCAGGAAGACCAGTAGTAGTTTCCGAGGCACATCTGGAGTCAATCTGTAATCTGTGGACTATCAAAGTGTTGATGAAACACAGATATTGCACCGGGATTGAATACAACAGTAACCATTCGCACGATGAAACACAGAATTTGCATCGGGATTGAGTACAACAGTCACCATGCACACTTTCCTTGATGGGAGTAATGTCTCAAACAGTCTACGTTTTGATCGTTCCCAGGAAGACCAGTAGTAGTTTCCGTTGCACATCTGCAGGCAATCTGTAATCGATGGAATATCAGAGTGTTGATGAAAATCAGAAATTGCATCGGGATTCAATACAACAGTCACCATGCGCACTTTCCTCCATGGGAGTAATGTCACAAACAGTCTACACTTTGATCGTCCCCAGGAAGACCAGTAGTAGTTTCCGATGCACATCTGGAGGCATTCTGTAATCTGTGGACCTTCAAAGTGTTGATGAAACACAGAAATTGCATCGGGATTGAATACAACAGTCACCGTGCGCACTTTCCTCCATGGGAGTAATGTCTCAAACAGTCTACGCTTTGATCGTTCCCTGGAAAACCTGTAGTAGTTTCCGATGCACATCTGGAGGCATTCTGTAATCTGTGGACCTTCAAAGTGTTGATGAAACACAGAAATTGCATCGGGAGTGAATACAACAGTCACCATCCGCACATTCCTCCATGGGAGTAACGTCTGAAACAGTCTACGCTTTGATCGTTCCCAGGAAGTCCAGTACTAGTTTCCGATGCACATCTTGAGGCATTCTGTAATCTGTGGACCTTCAACGTGTTGATGAAACACAGAAATTCCCTCGGGATTGAATATAACAGTCACCATGCGCACTTTCCTCCATGAGAGTAATGCCTCAAACAGTCTACGCTTTAATCGTTCCCTGGATGACCAGTAGTACTTTCCGATGTACATCTAGAGGCATTCTGTAATCTGTGGACCTTCAAAGTGTTGATGAAACACAGAAATTGCATCGGGATTGAATACAACATTTACCATGCGCACTTTCCTCCATGAGAGTAATGCCTCAAACAGTCTACGCTTTAATCGTTCCCTGGAAGACCAGTAGTACTTTCCGATGTACATCTAGAGGCATTCTGTAATCTGTGGACTATCAGATTGTTAATGAAACACAGAAATTGCATCAGGATTGAATACAACAGTCACCATCCGCACTTTCCTCCATGGGAGTAATGTCTGAAACTGTCCACGCTTTGATCGTTCCCTGGAAGACCAGTAGTAGTTTCCGATGGACATCGCTAGGCATTCTGTAATCTGTGGACTATCTAAGTATTGATGAAACACAGAAATTGCATCGGGATTGAATACAATAGTCAGCATGCGCACTTTCCTCCATGGGAGTAATGACTCAAAGAGTCTACGCTTTCATCGTTCCCAGGAAGACCAGTAGTAGTTTCCGATGCACATCTGGTGGCATTCTGTAATCTGTCTACTATCAGTGTGTTGATGAAACACAAAAATTGCATCGGGATTGAATACAACAGTCACCATCCGCACTTTCCTCCATGGGAGTAATGTCTGAAACTGTCCACGCTTTGATCGTTCCCTGGAAGACCAGTAGTTGTTTCCGATGCACATCTATTGGCATTCTGTAATCTGTGGACTATCAGAGTGTTGATGTAACACAGAAATTGCATCGGGATTGAATACAACAGTCATCATGCGCACTTTCCTCCATGGGAGTAATATCTCAAACAGTCTACGCTTCGACCGTTCCCTAGAAGACCAGTAGTTGTTTCCGATGCACATCTATTGGCATTCTGTAATCTGTGGACTATCACAGTGTTGATGAAACACAGAAATTGCATCGGGATTGAATACAACAGTCACCATGCTCACATTCCTCCATGGGAGTAATGTCTCAAACAGTCTAGGCTTTGATCGTTCCCTGGAAGACCAGAAGTAGTTTCCGATGCACATCTGAAGGCAATCTGTAATCTGTGGACTATCAGAGTGTAGATGAAACACATAAATTGCATCGCGATATAATACAACAGCCACCATGCACACTTTCCTCCATGGGAGTAATATCTCAAACAGTCTACGCTTCGACCGTTCCCAGGAAGACCAGTAGTAGCTTCCGATGCACATCTGGTGGCAATCTGTATTCTGTGGACTATCAGGGTGTTGATGAAACACAGAAATTGCATAGGGATTGAATACAACAGTCATCATGCGCACTTTCCTCCGTGGGAGTAATGTCACAAACAGTTTACGATTTGATCGTTCCCAGGAAGACCAGTAGTAGTTTCCGATGCACATCTGGAGGCAATCTGTGATCTGTGGACTATCAGAGTGTTAATGAAACACAGAAATTGCATCGGGATTGAATACAACAGTCACCATGCGCACTATCCTCCATGGGAGTAATGTCTCAAACAGTCTACGCTTTGATCGTTCCCTGGAAGACCAGTGGTAGTTCTTAATGCACATCTGGAGGCATTATGTAATCTGTGGACTAACTGAGTGTTGATGAAACACAGAAATTGCATCGGGATTGAATACAACAGTCAGCATGCGCATTTTCATCCATGGGAGTAATGTCTTAAACAGTCTATGCCTTGATAGTTCCCTGGAAGTCCAGTAGCAATTTCCGATGCACCTCTGGAGGCATTCTGTAATCTGTGGACCTTCAAAGTGTTGATGGAACACAGAAATTGCATCGGGATTGAATACAACAGTCACCATGCGCACTTTCCTCCATGGGAGTAATGTCTCAAACAGTCTACGCTTTGATCGTTCCCAGGAAGACCAGTAGTAGTTTCCGTTACACATCTGCAGGCAATCTGTAATCGATGGACTATCAGAGTGTTGATGAAACACAGAAATTGCATCGGGATTCAATACAACAGTCACCATGCGCACTTTCCTCCATGGGAGTAATGTCACAAACAGTCTACACTTTGATCGTTCCAAGGAAGACCAGTAGTAGTTTCCGATGCACATCTGGAAGCATTCTGTAATCTGTGGACCTTCAAAGTGTTGATGGAACACAGAAATTGCATCGGGATTGAATACAACAGTCACCATGCGCACTTTCCTCCATGGTAGTAACGTCTGAAACAGTCTACGCTTTGATCGTTCCCTGGAAGTCCAGTACTAGTTTCCGATGCACATCTTGAGGCATTCTGTAATCTGTGGACCTTCAAAGTGTTGATGAAACACAGAAATTCCCTCGGGATTGAATATAACAGTCACCATGCGCACTTTCCTCCATGGGAGTAATGTCTCAAACAGTCTACGCTTTGATCGTTCCCAGGAATACCAGTAGTAGTTTCCGTTGCAGATCTGCAGGCAATCTGTAATCGATGGACTATCAGAGTGTTGATGAAACACAGAAATTGCATCGGGATTCAGTACAACAGTCACCATGCGCACTTTCCTCCATGGGAGTAATGTCACAAACAGTCTACACTTTGATCGTTCCCAGGAAGACCAGTAGTAGTTTCCGATGCACATCTGGAGGCATTCTGTAATCTGTGGACCTTCAAAGTGTTGATGAAACACAGAAATTGCATCGGGATTGAATACAACAGTCTCCGTGCGCACTTTCCTCCATGGGAGTAATGACTCAAAGAGTCTACGCTTTCAAAGTTCGCAGGAAGACCAGTAGTAGTTTCCGATGCACATCTGGTGGCATTCTGTAATCTGTCTACTATCAGTGTGTTGATGAAACACAGAAAATGCATCGGGATTGAATACAACAGTCACCATCCGCACTTTCCTCCATGGGTGTAATGTCTGAAACTGTCCACAATTTGTTCGTTCCCCGGAAGACCAGTAGTAGTTTCCGATGCGCATCTATTGGCATTCTGTAATCTGTGGACTATCAGGGTGTTGATGAAACACAGAAATATAATGGGGATTTAATTCAAAAGTCACCATGCTCACTTTCCTCCACGGGAGTAATGTCTCAAACAGTCTACGCTTTGATCGTTCCCTGAAAGACCAGTGAAAGTTTCTGATGCACATCTGGAGGCATTCTGTAATCTGTGGACTATCTGAGTGTTGATAAAACACAGGAATTGCATCGGTATTGAATACAACAGTCATCATGCGCATTTTCCTCCGTGGGAGTAATGTTTTAAACAGTCTATGCTTTGATCGTTCCCTGGAAGACCAGTAGCAGTTTCCGATACACCTCTGGAGGCATTCTGTAATCTGTGGACCTTCAAAGTGTTGATGGAACACAGAAATTGCATCGGGATTTAATACAACAGTCACCATCCGCCCTTTCCTCCATGTGAGTAATGTCTCAAGTAGTCTCTGCTTAGATCGTTCCCTGGAAGACCAGCAGTAGTTTCCGATGCATATCTGAAGGCAATCTGTAATCTATGGACTATCTGAGTGTTGATGAAACACAGAAATTGCATTGCGATTTAATACAACAGTCACCATGCGCACTTTCCTCCATGGGAGTAATGTCGGATACAGTCTAAGATTTGATCGTTCCCTGGAAGACCAGTAGTAGTTTCCGATGCACGTCTGAAGGCATTCTGTAATCTGTGGACCTTCAAAGTGTTGATGAAGCACAGAAATTGCATCGGGAGTGAATACAACAGTCACCATCCACACTTTCCTCCATGGGAGTAACGTCTGAAACAGTCTACGCTTTGATCGTTCCCTGGAAGACCAGTAGTTGTTTCCGATGCACATCTATTGGCATTCTGTAATCTGTGGACTATCAGAGTGTTGATGAAACACAGAAATTGCATCGGGATTGAATACAACAGTCATCATGCGCACTTTCCTCCATGGGAGTAATATCTCAAACAGTCTATGCTTCGACCGTTCCCTGGAAGACCAGTAGTTGTTTCCGATGCACATCTATTGGCATTCTGTAATCTGTGGACTATCACAGTGTTGATGAAACACAGAAATTGCATCGGGATTGAATACAACAGTCACCATGCTCACATTCCTCCACGGGAGTAGTGTCTCAAACAGTCTAGGCTTTGATCGTTCCCTGGAAGACCAGAAGTAGTTTCCGATGCACATCTGAAAGCAATCTGTAATCTGTGGACTATCAGAGTGTTGATGAAACACAGAAAATGCATCGCGATATAATACAACAGCCACCATGCACACTTTCCTCCATGGGAGTAATATCTCAAACAGTCTACGCTTCGACCGTTCCCAGGAAGACCAGTAGTAGCTTCCGATGCACATCTGGTGGCAATCTGTAATCTGTGGACTATCAGAGTGTTGATGAAACACAGAAATTGCATAGGGATTGAATACAACAGTCATCATGCGCACTTTCCTCCGTGGGAGTAATGTCACAAACAGTTTACGATTTGATCGTTCCCAGGAAGACCAGTAGTAGTTTCCGATGCACATCTGGAGGCAATCTGTGATCTGTGGACTATGAGAGTGTTAATGAAACACAGAAATTGCATCGGGATTGAATACAACAGTCACCATGCGCACTATCCTCCATGGGAGTAATGTCTCAAACAGTCTACGCTTTTGATCGTTCCCTGGAAGACCAGTGGTAGTTCTTAATGCACATCTGGAGGCATTATGTAATCTGTGGACTAACTGAGTGTTGATGAAACACAGAAATTGCATCGGGATTTAATACAACAGTCACCAGGCGCATTTTCATCCATGGGAGTAATGTCTTAAACAGTCTATGCTTTGATAGTTCTCTGGAAGACCTGTAGCAGTTTCCGATGCACCTCTGGAGGCATTCTGTAACTTGTGGACCTTCAAAGTGTTGATGGAACACAGAAATTGCATCGGGATTGAATACAACCGTCACCATCCGCCCTATCTTCCATGTGAGTAATGTCTCAAACAGTCTACGCTTCGACCGTTCCCAGGAAGACCAGTAGTAGTTTCCGATGCACATCTGGAGTCAATCTGTAATCTGTGGACTATCAGCGTGTTGATGAAACACAGAAATTGCACCGGGATTGAATACAACAGTAACCATTCGCACTTTCCTCCATGGGAGTAATGTCTCAAACAGTCTACGCTTTGATCGTTCATTGGAAGACCAGTGGTAGTTTCCGATGCACATCTGGAGGCATTCTGTAATCTGTGGACTATCAGAGTCTTGGTGAAACACAGAATTTGCATCGGGATTGAGTACAACAGTCACCATGCACACTTTCCTTGATGGGAGTAATGTCTCAAACAGTCTACGCTTTGATCGTTCCCAGGAAGACCAGTAGTAGTTTCCGTTGCACATCTGCAGGCAATCTGTAATCGATGGACTATCAGAGTGTTGATGAAACACAGAAATTGCATCGGGATTGAATACAACAGTCACCATTCGCACTTCCCTCCACCGAAATAATGTCTCAAACAGACTACGCGTTGATCGTTCCCTGGAAGACCAGCAGTAGTTTCCGATGCATATCTGAAGGCAATCTGTAATCTGTGGACCTTCAAAGTGTTGATGAAACACAGAAATTGCGTCGTTGTTGAATACAACAGTCATCATCCGCACTTTCCTCCATGGGAGTAATGTCTGAAACAGTCTATGCCTTGATCGTTCCCAGGAAGACCAGTAGTAGTTTCTGATGCACATCTGGAGGCATTCTGTAATCTGTGGACTATCAGAGTGTTGATGAAACACAGAAATTGCATCGGGATTGAATACAACAGTCACCATGCGCACTTTCCTCCATGGGAGTAATGTCTAAAACAGTCTACGATTTGATCGTTCCCTGGAAAACCAGTAGTAGTTTCCGATGCACATCTGGAGGCATTCTGTAATCTGTGGACCTTCAAAGTGTTGATGAAGCACAGAAATTGCATCGGGAGTTAATACAACAGTCACCATCCGCACTTTCCTCCATGGGAGTAACGTCTGAAACAGTCTACGCTTTGATCGTTCCCTGGAAGACCAGTAGTAGTTTCCGATGCACATCTGGAGGCATTCTGTAATCTGTGGACTATCAGAGTCTTGGTGAAACACAGAATTTGCATCTGGATTGAGTACAACAGTCACCATGCACACTTTCCTTGATGGGAGTAATGTCTCAAACAGTCTACGCTTTGATCGTTCCCAGGAAGACCAGTAGTAGTTTCCGTTGCACATCTGCAGGCAATCTGTAATCGACGGACTATCAGAGTGTTGATGAAACACAGAAATTGCATCGGGATTCAATACAACAGTCACCATGCGCACTTTCTTCCATGGGAGTAATGTCACATCAGTCTACACTTTGATCGTTCCCAGGAAGACCAGTAGTAGTTTCCGATGCACATCTGTAGGCATTCTGTAATCTGTGGACCTTCAAAGTGTTGATGAAACACAGAAATTGCATCGGGATTGAATACAACAGTCACCGTGCGCACTATCCTCCATGGGAGTAATGTCTCAAACAGTCTACGTTTTTGATCGTTAACTGGAAAACCAGTAGTAGTTTCCGATGCACATCTGGAGGCATTCTGTAATCTGTGGACCTTCAAAGTGTTGATGAAACACAGTAATTGCATCGGGAGTGAATACAACAGTCACCATCCGCACATTCCTCCATGGGAGTAACGTCTAAAACAGTCTACGATTTGATCGTTCCCTGGAAGTCCAGTACTAGTTTCCGATGCACATCTTGAGGCATTCTGTAATCTGTGGACCTTCAAAGTGTTGATGAAACACAGAAATTCCCTCGGGATTGAATATAACAGTCACCATGCGCACTTTCCTCCATGAGAGTAATGCCTCAAACTGTCTACCATTTAATCGTTCCCTGGGAGACCAGTAATAGTTTCCGATGCACATCTGGAGGCATTCTGTAATCTGTGGACAATCAGAGTGTTGTTGAAACACAGAAATTGAATCGCGATTTAATACTAGAGTCACCATGCGCACTTTCCTCCATGGGAGTAATGACTCAAAGAGTCTACGCTTTCACGGTTCCCAGGAAGACCAGTAGTAGTTTCCGATGCACATCTGGTGGCATTCTGTAATCTGTCTACTATCAGTGTGTTGATGAGACACAGAAAATGCATCGGGATTGAATACAACAGTCACCATCCGCACTTTCCTCCATGGGAGTAATGTCTGAAACTGTCCACGATTTGTTCGTTAACCGGAAGACCAGTAGTAGTTTCCGATGCGCATCTATTGGCATTCTGTAATCTGTGGACTATCAGGGTGTTGATGAAACACAGAAATATAATGGGGATTAAATACAAAAGTCACCATGCTCCCTTTCCTCCACGGGAGTAATGTCTCAAACAGTCTACGCTTTGATCGTTCCCTGAAAGACCAGTGGTAGTTTCTGATGCACATCAGGAGACATTCTGTAATCTGTGGACTATCTGAGTGTTGATAAAACACAGGAATTGCATCGGGATTGAATACAACAGTCATCATGCGCATTTTCCTCCATGGGAGTAATGTTTTAAACAGTCTATGCTTTGATTGTTCCCTGGAAGACCAGTAGCAGTTTCCGATACACCTCTGGAGGCATTCTGTAATCTATGGACCTTCAAAGTGTTGATGGAACACAGAAATTGCATCGGGATTGAATACAACAGTCACCATCCGCCCTTTCCTCCATGTGAGTAATGTCTCATACAGTCTCTGCTTAGATCATTCCCGGGAAGACCAGTAGTAGTTTCCGATGCACATCTGAAGGTAATCTGTAATCTGTGGACAATCAGAGTGTTGATGAAACACAGAAATTGCATCGGGATTGAATACAACAGTCACCATTCGCACTTCCCTCTACCGGAATAATGTCTCAAACAGTCTACGCTTTGATCGTTCCCTGGAAGACCAGCAGTAGTTTCCGATGCATATCTGAAGGCAATCTGTAATCTGTGGACTATCAGAGTGTTGATGAAACACAGAAATTGCATCGCTATTTAATACAACAGTCACCATGCGCACTTTCCTCCATGGGAGTAATGTCGGATACAGTCTAAGATTTGATCGTTCCCTGGAAGACCAGTAGTAGTTTCCGATGCACGTCTGAAGTCATTCTGTAATCTGTGGACCTTCAAAGTGTTGATGAAGCACAGAAATTGCATCGGGAGTGAATACAACAGTCAACATCCACACTTTCCTCCATGGGAGTAACGTCTGAAACTGTCTACGCTTTGATCGTTCCCTGGAAGGCCAGTAGTAGTTACCGATGCACATCTGGAGGCATTCCGTAATCTGTGGACCTTCAAAGTGTTGATGAAACACAGAAATTGCGTCGTTGTTGAATACAACAGTCATCATCCGCACTTTCCTCCATGGGATTAATGTCTGAAACAGTCTATGCTTTGATCGTTCCCAGGAAGACCAGTAGTAGTTTCCGATGCACATCTGGAGACAATCTGTAATCTGTGGACTATCAGATTGTTAATGAAACACAGAAATTGCATCGGGATTGAATACAACAGTAACCATCCGCACTTTCCCCCATGGGAGTAATGTCTCACACAGCCTACGCTTTGATCGTTCCCTGGAAGACCAGTGGTAGTTTCCGATGCAAATCTGGAGGCATTCTGTAATCTGTGGACTATCAGATTGTTAATGAAAGACAGGAATTGCATCGGGATTGAATACAACAGTCACCATCCACACTTTCCTCCATGGGAGTAACGTCTGAAACAGTCTACGCTTTGATCGTTCCCTGGAAGGCCAGTAGTAGTTTCCGATGCACATCTGGAGGCATTCCGTAAACTGTGGACCTTCAAAGTGTTGGTGAAACACAGAAATTGCATCGTTGTTGAATACAACAGTCATCATCCGCACTTTCCTCCATGGGAGTAATGTCTGAAACAGTCTATGCTTTGATCGTTCCCAGGAAGACCAGTAGTAGTTTCCGATGCATATCTGGAGACAATCTGTAATCTGTGGACTATCAGATTGTTAATGAAACGCAGAAATTGCATCGGGATTGAATACAACAGTAACCATCCTCACTTTCCTCCATGGGAGTAATGTCTTAAAGAGTATACGGTTTGATCGTTTCCTGGAAGACCAGTGGTAGTTTCCGATGCAAATCTGGAGGCATTCTGTAATCTGTGGACTATCAGAGTCTTCATGAAACACAGAATTTGCATCGGGATTGAGTACCACAGTCACCATGCCCACTTTCCTCCATGGGAGTAATATCTCATACAGTCTACGCTTCGACCGTTCCCAGGAAGGCCAGTAGTAGTTTCCGATGCACATCTGGAGGCAATCTGTAATCTGTGCACTATCAGAGTGTTAATGAAACACAGAAATTGCATCGGGATTGAATACAACAGTCACCATGCGCACTTTCCTCCATGGGAATAATGTCTCAAACAGTCTACGCTTTGATCGTTCCCTGGAAGACCAGTGGTAGTTTCTGATGCACATCTGGAGGCATTCTATTATCTGTGGACTATCTGAGTGTTGATGAAACACAGAAATTGCATCGTAATTGAATACAACAGGCACCATGCGCATTTTCCTCCATGGGAGTCATGTCTTAAACAGTCTATGCTTTGATCGTTCCCTGGAAGACCAGTAGCAGTTTCCGATGCACCTCTGGAGGCATTCTGTAATCTGTGGACCTTCAAAGTGTTGATGGAACACAGAAATTGCAACGGGATTGAATACAACAGTCACCATCAGCCCTTTCCTCCATGTGAGTAATGTCTCAACCAGTCTATGCTTAGATCATTCCCGGGAAGTCCAGTAGTAGTTTCCGATGCACATCTGAAGGTAATCTGTAATCTGTGGACAATCAGATTGTTGATGAAACACAGAAATTGCATAGGGATTGAATACAACAGTCACCATTCGCACTTCCCTCCACCGGAATAATGTCTCAAACAGTCTACGATTTGAATATTCAATGTAAGACCTGCAGTAATTTCCGATGCACATCTGGAGGCATTCTGTAATCTGTGGACCTTCAAAGTGTTGCTGAAACACAGAAATTGCATCGGGATTGAATATACAACAGTAACCATGCGCACTTTCCTCCATGGGAGTAATGTCTCAAACAGTCTACGCTTTGATCGTTCCCTGGAAGACCAGTAGTAGTTTAAGATGCACATCTTGAGGCATTCTGTAATCTGTGGACCTTCAAAGTGTTGATGAAACAAAGAAATTGCCTCGGGATTGAATACAACATTTACCATGCGCACTTTCCTCCATGAGAGTAATGCCTCAAACAGTCTACGGTTTAATCGTTCCCTGGTAGACCAGTAGTACTTTCCGATGTACATCTAGAGGCATTCTGTAATCTGTGGACTATCAGATTGTTAATGAAACACAGAAATTGCATCGGGATTGAATACAACAGTCACCATACGCACTTTCCTCCATGGGAGTAATGTCTCAGACTGTCATCGATTTGCTCGTTCCCTAAAGACCAGTAGTAGTTTCCGATGGACATCTCTAGGCATTCTGTAATCTGTGGACTATCTGAGTGTTGATGAAACACAGAAATTGCATCGGGATTGAATACAACAGTCAGCATGCGCACTTTCCTCCATGTTAGTAATGTCTCAAACAGTCTACGCTTTGATCGTTCCCAGGAAGACCTGTTGTAGTTTCCGATGCACATCTGGAGGCAATCTGTAATGGATGGACTATCAGAGGGTTGATGAAACACAGAAATTGCATCGGGATTCAATACAACAGTCACCATGCGCACTTTCCTCCATGGGAGTAATGTCACAAACAGTCTACGCTTTGATCGTTCCCAGGAAAACCAGTAGTAGTTTCCGATGCACATTTGGAGGCATTCTGTAATCTGTGGACTTCAAAGTGTTAATGCGACACAGAAATTGCATCGGGATTGAATACATCAGTGACCGTGAGCACTTTCCTCCATGGGAGTAATGTCTCAAACAGTCTATGCTTTGATCGATCCCAGGAAGACCAGTAGTAGTTTCTGATGCACATCTGGAGGCATTCTGTAATCTGTGGACTATCAGAGTGTTGATGAAACACAGAAATTGCATCGGGATTGAATACAACAGTCACCATGCGCACTTTCCTCCATGGGAGTAATGTCTAAAACAGACTACGCTTTGATCGTTCCCTGGAAAACCAGTAGTAGTTTCCGATGCACATCTGGAGGCATTCTGTAATCTGTGGACCCTCAAAGTGTTGATGAAACACAGAAATTGCATCGGGAGTGAATACAACAGTCACCATCCGCACTTTCCTCCATGGGAGTAATGTCTCACACAGTCTACGCTTTGATCGTTCCCTGGAAGACCAGTGGTAGTTTCCGATGCAAATCTGGAGGCATTCTGTAATCTGCGGACTATCAGATTGTTAATGAAAGACAGGAATTGCATCGGGATTGAATACAACAGTCACCATCCACACTTTCCTCCATGGGAGTAACGTCTGAAACAGTCTACGCTTTGATCGTTCCCTGGAAGGCCAGTAGTAGTTTCCGATGCACATCTGGAGGCATTCCGTAATCTGTGGACCTTCAAAGTGTTGATGAAACACAGATATTGCATCGTTGTTGAATACAACAGTCATCATCCGCACTTTCCTCCATGGGAGTAATGTCTGAAACAGTCTATGCTTTGATCGTTCCCAGGAAGACCAGTAGTAGTTTCCGATGCACATCTGGAGACAATCTGTAATCTGTGGACTATCAGATTGTTAATGAAACACAGAAATTGCATCGGGATTGAATACAACAGTAACCATCCGCACTTTCCTCCATGGGAGTAATGTCTCAAAGAGTATACGGTTTGATCGTTTCCTGGAAGACCAGTGGTAGTTTCCGATGCAAATCTGGAGGCATTCTGTAATCTGTGGACTATCAGAGTCTTCATGAAACACAGAATTTGCATCGGGATTGAGTACAACAGTCACCATGCACACTTTCCCCCATGGGAGTAATATCTCAAACAGTCTACGCTTCGACCGTTCCCAGGAATGCCAGTAGTAGTTTCCGATGCACATCTGGAGGCAATCTGTAATCTGTGCACTATCAGAGTGTTAATGAAACACAGAAATTGCATCGGGATTGAATACAACAGTCACCATGCGCACTTTCCTCCATGGGAATAATGTCTCAAACAGTCTACGCTTTGATCGTTCCCTGGAAGACCAGTGGTAGTTTCTGATGCACATCTGGAGGCATTCTATTATCTGTGGACTATCTGAGTGTTGATGAAACACAGAAATTGCATCGTAATTGAATACATCAGGCACCATGCGCATTTTCCTCCATGGGAGTCATGTCTTAAACAGTCTATGCTTTGATCGTTCCCTGGAAGACCAGTAGTAGTTTCCGATGCACCTCTGGAGGCATTCTGTAATCTGTGGACCTTCAAAGTGTTGATGGAACACAGAAATTGCATCGGGATTGAATACAACAGTCACCATCCGCCCTTTCCTCCATGTCAGTAATGTCTCAACCAGTCTATGCTTAGATCATTCCCGGGAAGTCCAGTAGTAGTTTCCGATGCACATCTGAAGATAATCTGTAATCTGTGGACAATCAGATTGTTGATGAAACACAGAAATTGCATAGGGATTGAATACAACAGTCACCATTCGCGCTTCCCTCCACCGGAATAATGTCTCAAACAGTCTACGATTAGAATATTCCCTGTAAGACCAGCAGTAGTTTCCGATGCACATCTGGAGGCATTCTGTAATCTGGGAACCTTCAAAGTGTTGATGAAACACAGAATTTGCATCGGGATTGAATATACAACAGTAACCATGCGCACTTTCCTCCATGGGAGTAATGTCTCAAACAGTCTACGCTTTGATCGTTCCCTGGACGACCAGTAGTAGTTTAAGATGCACATCTTGAGGCATTCTGTAATCTGTGGACCTTCAAAGTGTTGATGAAACACAGAAATTGCCTCGGGATTGAATACAACATTTACCATGCGCACTTTCCTCCATGAGAGTAATGCCTCAAACAGTCTACGCTTTAATCGTTCCCTGGAAGACCAGTAGTACTTTCCGATGTACATCTAGCGGCATTCTGTAATCTGTGGACTATCAGATTGTTAATGAAACACAGAAATTGCATCGGGATTGAATACAACAGTCACCATACGCACTTTCCTCCATGGGAGTAATGTCTCAGACTGTCATCGATTTGATCGTTCCCTAAAGACCAGTAGTAGTTTCCGATGGACATCTCTAGGCATTCTGTAATCTGTGGACTATCTGAGTGTTGATGAAACACAGAAATTGCATCGGGATTGAATACAACAGTCAGCATGCGCACTTTCCTCCATGTTAGTAATGTCTCAAACAGTCTACGCTTTGATCGTTCCCAGGAAGACCTGTAGTAGTTTCCGATGCACATCTGGAGGCAATCTGTAATGGATGGACTATCAGAGTGTTGATGAAACACAGTAATTGCATCGGGATTCAATACAACAGTCACCATGCGCACTTTCCTCCATGGGAGTAATGTCACAAACAGTCTACGCTTTGATCGTTCCCAGGAAAACCAGTAGTAGTTTCCGATGCACATTTGGAGGCATTCTGTAATCTGTGGACTTCAAAGTGTTAATGCGACACAGAAATTGCATCGGGATTGAATACAACAGTGACCGTGAGCACTTTCCTCCATGGGAGTAATGTCTCAAACAGTCTACGCTTTGATCGTTCCCAGGAAGACCAGTAGTAGTTTCTGATGCAATTCTGAAGGCATTCTGTAATCTGTGGACTATCAGAGTGTTGATGAAACACAGAAATTGCATCGCGATTTAATACAACAGTCACCATGCGCACTTTCCTCCATGGGAGTAATGTCTAAAACAGTCTACGCTTTGATCGTTCCCCGGAAAACCAGTAGTAGTTTCCGATGCACATCTGGAGGCATTCTGTAATCTGTGGACCCTCAAAGTGTTGATGAAACACAGAAATTGCATCGGGAGTGAATACAACAGTCACCATCCGCACTTTCCTCCATGGGAGTAACGTTTGAAACAGTCTACGCTTTGATCGTTCCCTGGAAGGCCAGTAGTAGTTTCCGATGCACATCTGGAGGCATTCCGTAATCTGTGGACCTTCAAAGTGTTGATGAAACACAGAAATTGCGTCGTTGTTGAATACAACAGTCATCATCCGCACTTTCCTCCATGGGAGTAATGTCTTAACCAGTCTATGCTTAGATCATTCCCGGGAAGTCCAGTAGTAGTTTCCGATGCACATCTGAAGGTAATCTGTAATCTGTGGACAATCAGATTGTTGATGAAACACAGAAATTGCATCGGGATTGAATACAACAGTCACCATACGCACTTTCCTCTATGGGAGTAATGTCTCAGACTGTCATCGATTTGATCGTTCCCTAAAGACCAGTAGTAGTTTCCGATGGACATCTCTAGACATTCTGTAATCTGTGGACTATCTGAGTGTTGATGAAACACAGAAATTGCATCGGGATTGAATACAACAGTCAGCATGCGCACTTTCCTCCATGTTAGTAATGTCTCAAACAGTCTACGCTTTGATCGTTCCCAGGAAGACCAGTAGTAGTTTCCGATGCACATCTGGAGACAATCTGTAATCTGTGGACCTTAAGATTGTTAATGAAACACAGAAATTGCATCGGGATTGAATACAACAGTAACCTTCCGCACTTTCCTCCATGGGAGTAATGTCTCACACAGTCTACGCTTTGATCGTTCCCTGGAAGACCAGTGGTAGTTTCCGATGCAAATCTGGAGGCATTCTGTAATCTGTGGACTATCAGATTGTTAATGAAAGAAAGGAATTGCATCGGGATTGAATACAACAGTCACCATCCACACTTTCCTCCATGGGAGTAACGTCTGAAACAGTCTACGCTTTGATCGTTCCCTGGAAGGCCAGTAGTAGTTTCCGATGCACATCTGGAGGCATTCCGTAATCTGTGGACCTTCAAAGTGTTGATGAAACACAGGAATTGCATCGTTGTTGAATACAACAGTCATCATCCGCACTTTCCTCCATGGGAGTAATGTCTGAAACAGTCTATGCTTTGATCGTTCCCAGGAAGACCAGTAGTAGTTTCCGATGCACATCTGGAGACAATCTGTAATCTGTGGACTATCAGAGTCTTCATGAAACACAGAATTTGCATCGGGATTGAGTACAACAGTCACCATGCACACTTTCCTCCATGGGAGTAATATCTCAAACAGTCTACGCATCGACCGTTCCCAGGAAGGCCAGTAGTAGTCTCCGATGCACATCTGGAGGCAATCTGTAATCTGTGCACTATCAGAGTGTTAATGAAACACAGAAATTGCATCGGGATTGAATACAACAGTCACCATGCGCACTTTCCTCCATGGGAGTAATGTCTCAAACAGTCTACGCTTTGATCGTTCCCTGGAAGACCAGTGGTAGTTTCTGATGCACATCTGGAGGCATTCTGTAATCTGTGGACTATCTGAGTGTTGATAAAACACAGAAATTGCATCGTAATTGAATACAACAGGCACCATGCGCATTTTCCTCCATGGGAGTCATGTCTTAAACAGTCTATGTTTTGATCGTTCCCTGGAAGACCAGTAGCAGTTTCCGATGCACCTCTGGAGGCATTCTGTAATCTGTGGACCTTCAAAGTGTTGATGGAACACAGAAATTGCACGGGATTGAATACAACAGTCACCATCCGCCCTTTCCTCCATGTGAGTAATGTCTCAACCAGTCTATGCTTAGATCATTCCCGGGAAGTCCAGTAGTAGTTTCCGATGCACATCTGAAGGTAATCTGTAATCTGTGGACAATCAGATTGTTGATGAAACACAGAAATTGCATAGGGATTGAATACAACAGTCACCATTCGCACTTCCCTGCACCGGAATAATGTCTCAAACAGTCTACGATTTGAATATTCCCTGTAAGACCAGCAGTAGTTTCCGATGCACATCTGGAGGCATTCTGTAATCTGTGGACCTTCAAAGTGTTGATGAAACACAGAAATTGCATCGGGATTGAATATACAACAGTAACCATGCGCACTTTAATCCATGGGAGTAATGTCTCAAACAGTCTACGCTTTGATCGTTCCCTGGAAGACCAGTAGTAGTTTAAGATGCACATCTTGAGGCATTCTGTAATCTGTGGACCTTCAAAGTGTTGATGAAACACAGAAATTGCATCGGGATTGAATACAACAGTCACCATACGCACTTTCCTCTATGGGAGTAATGTCTCAGACTGTCATCGATTTGATCGTTTCCTAAAGACAAGTAGTAGTTTCCGATGGACATCTCAAGGCATTCTGTAATCTGTGGACTATCTGAGTGTTGATGAAACACAGAAGTTGCATCGGGATTGAATACAACAGTCACCATGCGCACTTTCATCCATATGAGTTATGTCTCAAGCAGTCTGCGCGTTGATCGTTCCCTGGAAGACCAGTAGTAGCTTCCGATGTACAACTGGAGGCATTCTGTAATGGATGGACTATCAGGGTGTTGATGAAACACAGAAATTGCATCGGGATTCAATACAACAGTCACCATGCGCTTTTTCCTCCATGGGAGTAATGTCACAAACAGTCCACGCTTTGATCGTTCCCAGTAAAACCAGTAGTAGTTTCCGATGCACATTTGGAGGCATTCTGTAATTTGTGGACTTTAATGTGTTAATGCGACACAGAAATTGCATCGGGATTGAATACAACAGTGACCGTGAGCACTTTCCTTCATGGGAGTAATGTCTCAAACAGTCTACGCTTTGATCGTTCCCAGGAAGACCAGTAGTAGTTTCTGATGCACATCTGGAGGCATTCTGTAATCTGTGGACTATCAGAGTGTTGATGAAACACAGAAATTGCATCGGGATTGAATACAACAGTCACCATGCGCACTTTCCTCCATGGGAGTAATGTCTAAAACAGTCTACGCTTTGATCGTTCCCTGGAAAACCAGTAGTAGTTTCCGATGCACATCTGGAGGCATTCTGTAATCTGTGGACCCTCAAAGTGTTGATGAAACACAGAAATTGCATCGGGAGTGAATACAACAGTCACCATCCGCACTTTCCTCCATGGGAGTAACGTTTGAAACAGTCTACGCTTTGATCGTTCCCTGGAAGACCAGTAGTAGTTTCCGATGCACATCTTGAGGCATTCTGTAATCTGTGGACCTTCAAAGTGTGGATGAAACACAGAAATTGCTTCGCGATTGAATACGACAGTCACCATGCGCACTTTCCTCCATGAGAATAATGCCTCAAACAGTCTACGTTTTAATCGTTCCCTGGAAGACCAGTAGTAGTTTCCGATGCACATCTGGAGGCAATCTGTAATCTGTGGACTATCAGAGTGTTGTTGAAACACAGAAATTTTATCGCGATTTAATACCAGAGTCACCATGCGCTCTTTCCTCCATGGGAGAAATGACGCAAAGAGTCTACGCTTTCATCGTTCCCAGGAAGACCAGTAGTAGTTTCCGATGCACATCTTGTGGCATTCTGTAATCTGTCTACTATCAGTGTGTTGATGAAACACAGAAATTGCATCGGGATTGAATACAACAGTCACCATCCGCACTTTCCTCCATGGGAGTAATGTCTGAAACTGTCCACGCTTTGATCGTTCCCTGGAAGACCAGTAGTTGTTTCCGATGCACATCTATTGGCATTCTGTAATCTGTGGACTTTCAGAGTGTTGATAAAACACATGAATTGCATCGGGATTGAATACAACAGTCATCATGCGCACTTTCCTCCATGGGAGTAATATCTCAAACAGTCTACGCTTCGACCGTTCCCTGGAAGACCAGTAGTTGTTTCCGATGCACATCTATTGGCATTCTGTAATCTGTGGACTATCCCAGTGTTGATGAAACACAGAAATTGCATTGGGATAGAATACAACAGTCACCATGCTCACATTCCTCCACGGGAGTAATGTCTCAAAGAGTCTAGGCTTTGATCGTTCCCTGGAAGACCAGTAGTAGTTTCCGATGCACATCTGGAGGCAATCTGTAATCTGTGGACTATCAGAGTGTTGATGAAACACAGAAATTGCATCGCGATATAATACAACAGCCACCATGCACACTTTCCTCCATGGGAGTAATATCTCAAACAGTCTACGCTTCGACCGTTCCCAGGAAGACCAGTAGTAGTTTCCGATGAACATCTGGAGGCAATCTGTAATCTGTGGACTATCAGAGTGTTGATGAAACACAGAAATTGCATAGGGATTGAATACAACAGTCATCGTGCGCACTTTCCTCCGTGGGAGTAATGTCACAAACAGTTTACGATTTGATCGTTCCCAGGAAGGCCAGTAGTAGTTTACGATGCACATCTGGAGTCAATCTGTAATCTGTGGTCTATCAGAGTGTTGATGAAACACAGAAAGTTCACCGGGATTGAATACAACAGTAACCATTCGCACTTTCCTCCATGGGAGTAATGTCTCAAAGAGTCTATGCTTAGATCATTCCTGCGAAGACCAGTAGTAGTTTCCGATGCAGATCTGGAGGCAATCTGTAATCTGTGGACTATCAGAAAGTTGATGAAACACAGAAACTGCATCGCGATTGAATACAACAGTCACCATGCACACTTTTCTAGATGGGAGTAATGTCGGAAACAGTCTAAGCTTTGCTCGTTCCCTGAAAGACCAGTAGTAGTTTCCCATGCACGTCTGGAGGCATTCTGTAATCTGTGGACCTTCAAAGTGTTGATGAAACACAGAAATTGCATCGGGGTTGAATACAACAGTCACCATGCACACTTTCCTACATGGGAGTAATGTCTTAAACAGTCTACGTTTTGATCGTTACCAGGAAGACCTGTAGTAGTTTCCGACGCACATCTGATGGCAATCTGTGATCTGTGGACTATCAGAGTGTTGATGAAACACAGAAATTGCATCGGGATTGAATACAACAGTCACCATGCGCACATTCTTCCATGGGAGTATTGTCTCAAACAGTCTACGCTTTGATCGTTCCCTGGAAGACCAGTGGTAGTTTCCGATGCACATCTGGAGGCATTCTCTAATCTGTGGACTATCAGAGTCTTGATGAAACACAGAAATTGCATCGGGATTGAATACAACAGTCACCATTCGAACTTCGCTCCACCGGAGTAATGTCTCAAACAGTCTACAATTAGATCGTTCCCTGTAAGACCAGCAGTAGTTACGATGCACATCTGGAGGCATTCTGTAATCTGAGGACCTTCAAAGTGTTGATAAAACACAGAAATTGCATCGGGTTTGAATACAACAGTCACCATGCGTACTTTCCTCCATGGGAGTAATTCTCATGCAGTCTGCGAGTTGATCGTTCCCTGGAAGACCAGTAGTAGCTTCCGATGTACATCTGGAGGCATTCTGTAATCTGTGGACTATCAGAGTGTTTATGAAACATAGAAATTGCATCGGGATTGAATACAACAGTCACCATTCGAACTTCGCTCCACCGGAGTAATGCCTCAAACAGTCTACAATTAGATCGTTCTCTGTAAGACCAGCAGTAGTTCCAAAGCACATCAGGAGGCATTCTGTAATCTGTGGACCTTCAAACTGTTGATGAAACACAGAAATTGCATCGGGATTGAATACAACAGTCACCATGCGCACTTTCCCCCATGGGAGTAATTCTCAAGCAGTCAGCGCGTTGATCGGTCCCTGGAAGACCAGTAGTAGCTTCCGATGTACATCTGGAGGCATTCTGTAATCTGTGGACTATCAGAGTGTTTATGAAACATAGAAATTGCATCGGGATTGAATACAACACTCACCATGCGCACTTTCCTCCATACGAGTTATGTCTCAAACATTCTACGCTTTGATCGTTCCCTGGAAGACCAGTGGTAGTTTCCGATGCACATCTGGGGGCAATCTGTAATCTGTGGACAATCAGAGTGTTGATGAACACAGAAATTGCATCGGGATTGAATACAACAGTCACCATGCGAACTTTCCTCCATGGGAGTAATGTCTCAAACAGTCTACGAATTGATCGATTAATGGAAGACCAGTAGTAGTTTCCGATGCAGATCTGGAGGCATTCTGTAATCTGTTTACTATCAGAGTGTTGATGAAACACAGAAATTGTATCGGGATTGAATACAACAGTCACCATGCGCACTTTCTTCCATGGGGGTATTGTCTCAAACAGTCTACGCTTTGATCGTTACCTGGAAGACCAGTGGTAGTATCCGATGCACATCTGGAGGCATTCTGTAATCTGTGGACTATCAGAGTCTTGATGAAACACAGAAATTGCATCGGGATTGAATACAACAGTCACCATGCACACTTTCCTCCATGGGAGTAATGTCTCAAACAGTCTACGCTCTGATCGTTCCCAGGAGGACCAGTAGTAGTTTCCGATGCACATCTGGTGGCAATCTGTAATCTGTGGACTATCAGAGTGATCTTGAAACACAGAAATTGCATCGGGATTGAATGCAACAGTCACCATGCACACTTTCCTCCACGGGAGTAATGTCTCAAACAGTCTACGTTTTGATCGTTATCAGGAAGACCAGTAGTATTTTCCGATGCACATCTGTTGGCAGTCTGTAATCTGTGGACTCTCAGAGTGTTGATGAATCACAGAAATTGCATCGGGATTAAATACAACAGTCGCCATGGGCACTTTCCTCCATGGGAGTAATATCTTAAACAGTCTACGCATTGATCGTTCCCTGGAAGACCAATAGTAGTTTCCTAATCCCATCTGGAGGCATTCTGTATCTGTTTACAATCAGAGTGTTGAGGAAACACAGAAATTACATCGGGTTTGATTACAACAGTCACCATGCAGACTTTCCTCCATGGGAGTAATGTCTCAGACAGTCTACGCTTTGATCGTTCCCCGGATGACCAGTAGTAGTCTCCGATGCACATCTGGAGGCATTCTGTAATCTGTGGACTATCAGGGTGTTGTTGAAACACAGAAATTGCATCGGGATTGAATACAACAGTCACCATGCGCACTTTCATCCATATGAGTTATGTCTCAAGCAGTCTGCGCGTTGATCGTTCCCTGGAAGACCAGTAGTAGCTTCCGATGTACATCTGGAGGCATTCTGTAATCTGTGGACTATCAGAGTGTTTATGAAACATAGAAATTGCATCGGGATTGAATACAACAGTCACCATGCGCACTTTCCTCCATGGTAGTAATGTCTCAAACAGTTTACGATTTGATCGTTCCCTGGAAGACCAGTAGTAGTTTCCGATGCACATCTGGAGGAATTCTTTAATCTGTGGACTATCAGAGTGTTGATGAAAACAGAAATTGCATCGGGATTGAATACAACAGTCACCATGTGCACTTTCCTCCATGGGAGTAATGTCTCAAACAGTCTACGCTTTGATCGTTCCGTGGAAGACCAGTAGTAGTTTCCTAATCCCATCTGGAGGCATTCTGTATCTGTTTACAATAAGAGTGTTGATGAAACACAGACATTACTTCGGGATTGATTACAACAGTCATTATGCGCACTTTCCTCCATGGGAGTAATGTCTCAATCTGCCATCGCATTGATCGATCCTTGAAGACCCGTAGTAGTTTCTGATGCACATCTGGAGGCATTCTGTAATCTGTGGACTTTCCGAGTGTTCATGAAACACAGAAATTGCATCGGAATTGAATACAACAGTCACCATCCGCCCATTCCTCCATGGGAGTAATGTCTGAAACAGTCTATGCTTTGATCGTTCCCAGGAAGACCAGTAGTAGTTTCCGATGCACATCTGGAGGCAATCTGTAATCTGTGGACTATCAGAGTGTTGATGAAACACAGAAATTGCATCGGGATTGAATACAACAGTCACCATCCGCACTTTCCTCCATGGGAGTAATGTCTGAAACAGTCTATGCTTTGATCGTTCGCAGGAAGACCAGTAGTAGTTTCCGATGCACATCTGGAGGCAATCTGTAATCTGTGGACTATCAGAGAGTTGATGAAACACAGAAATTGCATCGCGATTGCATACAACAGTCACCATGCGCACTTTCCTCCGTGGGAGTAATTTTGGAAACAGTCTAAGCTTTGATCGTTCCCTGGAAGACCAGTAGTAGTTTCCGATTACCTCGGGAGGCATTCTGTAATCTGTGGACCTTCAAAGTGTTGATGAAACACAGAAATTGCATCGGGAGTGAATACAACAGTCACCATCCGCACTTTCCTCCATGGGAGTAATGTCTGAAACCGTCTATGCTTTGATCTATCCCAGGAAGTCCAGTAGTAGTTTCCGATGCACATCTGGAGACAATCTGTAATCTGTGGACTATCAGATTGTTGATGAAACACAGAAATTGGATCGGGATTGATTACAACTGTCACCATCCGCACTTTCCTCCATGGGAGCAACGCCTGAAACAGTCTACGCTTTGATCGTTCCCTGGAAGACCAGTAGTAGTTTCCGATTACCTCTTTAGGCATTCTGTAATCTGTGGACCTTCAAAGTGTTGATGAAACACTGAAATTGCAACGGGGTTGAATACAACATTCACCATGATCACTTTCCTCCATGGGAGTATTGTCTCAAACAGTCTACGCTTTGATCGTTCCCAGGAAGACCAGTAGTAGTTTCCGATGAACATGTGGTGGCAATCTGTAATCTGTGGACTATCAGAGTTTTGATGAAACACAGAAATTGCATCGGGATTGAATACAACAGTCACCATGCGCACTTCTCTCCATGGGAGTAATGTCTCAAACAGTGTACGATTTGATCGTTCCCTGGAAGACCAGTGGTAGTTTCCGATGCACATCTGGACGCATTCTGTAATCTGTGGACTATTAGAGACTTGATGAAACACAGAAATTGCATCGGGATTGAATACAACAGTCACCATGCACACTTTCCTCCATGGGAGTAATGTCTCAAACAGTCTACGTTTTGATCGTTATCAGGAAGACCAGTAGTGGTTTCCGATGCACGTCTGGTGGCCATCTGTAATCTGTGGACTATCAAAGTGTTGATGAAACACAAAAATTGCATCGGGATTGAATACAACAGTCACCAGGCACACTTTCCTCCATGGGAGTAATGTCTCTAACTGTCTACGCTTTGACGTTCCCTGGAAGACCAGTAGTATTTTCCGATGGACATCTCTAGGCATTCTGTAATCTGTGGACTATCTGAGTGTTGATGAAACTCAGAAAATGCATCGGGATTGAATACAACAGTCACCATGCTCACTTTCCTCCATGGGAGTAATGTCACAAATAGTCTACGCTTCGACCGTTGCCAGGAAGACCGGTGGTAGTTTCCGATGCACATCTGGAGGCATTCTGTAATCTGTGGACTTTCAAAGTGTTCATGGAACACAGATATTGCATCGGGATGGAATACAACAGTCACCATGCGCCCTTTCCTCCATGTGAGAAATGTCTCAAACAGTCTATGCTTAGATCATTCCCAGGAAGACCAGTAGTAGTTTCCGATGCATAACTGAAGGCAATCTGTAATCTGTGGACAATCAGAGTGTTGATGAAACATAGAAATTGCATCGGGATTGAATCCAACAGTCACCATCCGCACTTTCCTCCATGGGAGTAATTCTCAAGCAGTCTGCGCGTTGATCGTTCCTTGGAAGACCAGTAGTAGTTTCCGATGCACATCTGGAGGCATTCTGTAAACTGTGGACTATCTGGGTGTTGATGAAACACAGAAATTGCATCGGGATTGAATACAACAGTCACCAAGCGCACTTACCTACATGTTAGTAATTTTTCATACAGTCTACGATTTTATCGTTCCCTGGAAGACCAGTAGTAGTTTCCGATGCACATATGGTAGCATTCTGTAATCTGTGGACTATCAGAGTGTTGATGAAACACAGAAATTCCATTGGGATTGAATACAACAGTCACCATGCGCACTTTCCTCCACGCGAGTTATGTCTCTAACAGGTTACACTTTGATCGTTCCCTGGAAGACCAGTAGTAGTTTCCGAAGCACATCTGGAGGGATTCTGTAATCTGTGGACTATCAGAGTGTTGATGAACACAGAAATTGCATCGGGATTGAATACAACAGTCACCATGGGCACTTTCCTCCATTGGAGTAATATCTCAAACAGTCTACGCTTTGATAGTTCCCTTGAAACCCCAGTAGTACTTTCCAAATCCCATCTGGAGGCATTCTGTATCTGTTTACAATCAGAGTGTTGATGAAACACAGACATTACATCGGTATTGATTACAACAGTCACCATGCCAACTTTCCTCCATGGGAGTAATTTCTCAAACAATCTACGCTTTGGTCGTTCCCTGGAAGACCAGTAGTAGTTTCCGATTCCCATCTGGAGGCATTCTGTAATCTGTAGACCTTCAAAGTGTTGATGAAACACAGAAATTGCATCGGGATTGAATACAACAGACACAATGCATACATTTCTCCATGGGAGTAATGTCTCAAACTGACATCGCTTTGATCGATCCCTGAACACTCGTAGTAGTTTCTGATGCACATATGGAGGCATTCTGTAATCTGCGGACTTTCCGTGTGTTGATGAAACACAGGAATTGCTTCGGGATTGAATACAACATTCTTCATGCGCACTTTCCTCCGTGGGAGTAATGTCACAAGCAGTCTACGCTTTGATCGTTCCCAGGAAGACCAGTAGTAGTTTCCGATGCACATCTGGAGGCATTGTGTAATGTGTGGATTATCTGAGTGTTGATGAAACTCAGAAATTGCATCGGGATTGATTACAACAGTCACCATAAGCACTTTCCTCCATGGGAGTAATGTCTGAAACAGTCTATGCTTTGATCGTTCCCAGGAATACCAATAGTAGTTTCCGATGCACATCTGGAGGCAATCTGTAATCTGTGGACTATCAGAGTGTTGATGAAACACAGAAAATGCATCGGGATTGAATACAACTGTCACCATCCGCCCTTTCCTCCATGGGAGTAATGTCTCAAACAGTCTATGCTTAGATCATTCCCAGGAAGACCAGTAGTAGTTTCCGATGCACATCTGAAGGCAATCTGTAATCTGTGGACAATCAAAGTGTTGATGAAACAAAGAAATTGCATCGGGATTGAATACAACAGACACCATGCATACATTTCTCCATGGGAGTAATGTCTCAAACTGTCATCGCTTTGATCGATCCCTGAACACCCGTAGTAGTTTCTGATGCACGGCTGGTGGCATTCTGTAATCTGCGGACTTTCCGAGTGTTGATGAAACGCAGAAATTGCATCGGGATTGAATACAACAGTCAGCATGCGGACTTTCCTCCAAGTTAGTAATGTCTCGAACAGTCTACGCTTTGATCGTCCCCAGGAAGACCTGTAGTAGTTTCCGATGCACATCTGGAGGCAATCTGTAATGGATGGACTATCAGAGTGTTGATGAAACACAGAAATTGCATCGGGATTCAATACAACAGTCACCATGCGCTTTTTCCTCCATGGGAGTAATGTCACAAACAGTCTACGCTTTGATCGCTCCCAGTAAAACCAGTAGTAGTTTCCGATGCACATTTGGAGGCATTCTGTAATTTGTGGACTTTAAAGTGTTAATACGACACAGAAATTGCATCGGGATTGAATACAACATTCTTCATGCGCACTTTCCTCCGTGGGAGTAATGTCACAAGCAGTCTACGCTTTGATCGTTCCCAGGAAGACCAGTAGTAGTTTCCGATGCACATCTGGAGGCATTCTGTAATCTGTGGACTATCAGAGTGTTGATGAAACACAGAAATTGCATCGGGATTGAATACAACAGTCACCATGCGCACTTTCCTCCATCAGAGTAATGTCTAAAACAGTCTACGCTTTGATCGCTCCCTGGAAAACCAGTAGTAGTTTCCGATGCACATCTGGAGGCATTCTGTAATCTGTGGACCCTCAAAGTGTTGATGAAACACAGAAATTGCATCGGGAGTGAATACAACAGTCACCATCCTCACTTTCCTCCATGGGAGTAACGTTTGAAACAGTCTACGCTTTAATCGTTCCCTGGAAGACCAGTAGTAGTTTCCGATGCACATCTTGAGGCATTCTGTAATCTGTGGACCTTCAAAGTGTTAATGAAACACAGAAATTGCCTCGCGATTGAATACGACAGTCACCATGCGCACTTTCCTCCATGAGTAATGCCTCAAACAGTCTACGTTTTAATCGTTCCCTGGAAGTCCAGTAGTAGTTTCCGATGCTCATCTGGAGGCAATGTGTAATCTGTGGACTATCAGAGTGTTGTTGAAACACAGAAATTTTATCGTGATTTAATACCAGAGTCACCATGCGCTCTTTCCTCCATGGGAGAAATTACGCAAAGAGTCTACGCTTTCATCGTTCCCAGGAAGACCAGTGGTAGTTTCCGATGCACATCTTGTGGCATTCTGTAATCTGTCTACTATCAGTGTGTAGATGAAACACAGAAATTTCATCGGGATTGAATACAACAGTCACCATCCGCACTTTCCTCCATGGGAGTAATGTCTGAAACTGTCCACGCTTTGATCGTTCCCTGGAAGACCAGTAGTTGTTTCCGATGCACATCTATTGGCATTCTGTAATCTGTGGACTATCCCAGTGTTGATGAAACACAGAAATTGCATCGGGATAGAATACAACAGTCACCATGCTCACATTCCTCCACGGGAGTAATGTCTCAAAGAGTCTAGGCTTTGATCGTTCCCTGGAAGACCAGTAGTAGTTTCCGATGCACATCTGGAAGCAATCTGTAATCTGTGGACTATCAGAGTGTTGATGAAACACAGAAATTGCATCGCGATATAATACAACATCCACCATGCACACTTTCCTCCATGGGAGTAATATCTCAAACAGTCTACGCTTCGACCGTTCCCAGGAAGACCAGTAGTAGTTTCCGATGAACATCTGGAGGCAATCTGTAATCTGTGGACTATCAGAGTGTTGATGAAACACAGAAATTGCATAGGGATTGAATACAACAGTCATCATGCGCACTTTCCTACGTGGGAGTAATGTCACAAACAGTTTACGATTTGATCGTTCCCAGGAAGACCAGTAGTAGTTTCCGATGCACATCTGGAGGCAATCTGTGATCTGTGGACTATCAGAGTGTTAATGAAACACAGAAATTGCATCGGGATTGAATACAACAGTCACCATGCGCACTTTCCTCCATGGGAGTAATGTCTCAAACAGTCTACGCTTTGATCGTTCACTGGAAGACCAGTGGTAGTTTCTGATGCACATCTGGAGGCATTCTGTAATCTGTGGACTAACTGAGTGTTGATGAAACACAGAAATTGCATCGGGATTGTATGCAACAGTCACCATGCGCATTTTCCTCCATGGGAGCAATATCTTAAACAGTCTATGTTTTGATCGTTCCCTGGAAGACCAGTACCAGTTTCTGATGCACCTCTGGAGGCATTCTGTAATCTGTGGACCTTCAAAGTGTAGATGAAACACAGAAATTGCACCGGGATTGAATACAACAGTAACCATTCGCACTTTCCTCCATGGGAGTAATGTCTCAAACAGTCTATGCTTAGGTCATTCCCGGGTAGACCAGTAGTAGTTTCCGATGCAGATCTGGAGGCAATGTGTAATCTGTGGACTATCAGAAAGTTGATGAAACACAGAAACTGCATCGCGATTGAATACAACAGTCACCATGCACACTTTTCTAGATGGGAGTAATGTCGGAAACAGTCTAAGCTTTGCTCGTTCCCTGAAAGACCAGTAGTAGTTTCCCATGCACGTCTGGAGGCATTCTGTAATCTGTGGACCTTCAAAGTGTTGATGAAACACAGAAATTGCATCGGGGTTGAATACAACAGTCACCATGCACACTTTCCTACATGGGAGTAATGTCTTAAACAGTCTACGTTTTGATCGTTACCAGGAAGACCAGTAGTAGTTTACGGTGCACATCTGGAGCCAATCTGTGATCTGTGGACTATCAGAGTGTTGATGAAACACAGAAATTGCATCGGGATTGAATACAACAGTCACCATGCGCACTTTCTTCCATGGGAGTAATGTCTCAAACAGTCTACGCTTTGATCGTTCCCTGGAAGACCAGTGGTAGTTTCCGATGCACATCTGGAGGCATTCTCTAATCTGTGGACTATCAGAGTATTGATGAAACACAGAAATTGCATAGGGATTGAATACAACAGTCACCATTCGAACTTCGCTCCACCGGAGTAATGTCTCAAACAGTCTACAATGAGATCGTTCCCTGTAAGACCAGCAGTAGTTACGATGCACATCTGGAGGCATTCTGTAATCTGAGGACCTTCAAAGTGTTGATAAAACACAGAAATTGCATCGGGATTGAATACAACAGTCACCATGCGCACTTTCCTCCATGGGAGTAATTCTGAAGCAGTCTGCGCGTTGATCGTTCCCTGGAAGACCAGTAGTAGCTTCCGATGTACATCTGGAGGCATTCTGTAATCTGTGGACTATCAGAGTGTTTATGAAACATAGAAATTGCATCGGGATTGAATACAACAGTCACCATTCGAACTTCGCTCCACCGGAGTAATGTCTCAAACAGTCTACAATTAGATCGTTCTCTGTAAGACCAGCAGTAGTTCCAATGCACATCAGGAGGCATTCTGTAATCTGTGGACCTTCAAAGTGTTGATGAAACACAGAAATTGCATCGGGATTGAATACAACAGTCACCATACGCACTTTCCTCCATGGGAGTAATTCTCAAGCAGTCTGCGCGTTGATCGGTCCCTGGAAGACCAGTAGTAGCTTCCGATGTACATCTGGAGGCATTCTGTAATCTGTGGACTATCAGAGTGTTTATGAAACATAGAAATTGCATCGGGATTGAATACAACACTCACCATGCGCACTTTCCTCCATACGAGTTATGTCTCAAACATTCTACGCTTTGATCGTTCCCTGGAAGACCAGTGGTAGTTTCCGATGCACATCTGGGGGCATTCTGTAATCTGTGGACAATCAGAGTGTTGATGAACACAGAAATTGCATCGGGATTGAATAAAACAGTCACCATGCGAACTTACCTCCATGGGAGTAATGTCTCAAATAGTCTACGAATTGATCGATTAATGGAAGACCAGTAGTAGTTTCCGATGCACATCTGGAGGCATTCTGTAATCTGTTTACTATCAGAGTGTTGATGAAACACAGAAATTGTATCGGGATTGAATACAACAGTCACCATGCGCACTTTCTTCCATTGGGGTATTGTCTCAAACAGTCCACGATTTGATCGTTCCCTGGAAGACCAGTGGTAGTATCCGATGCACATCTGGAGTCATTCTGTAATCTGTGGACTATCAGAGTCTTGATGAAACACAGAAATTGCATCGGGATTGAATACAACAGTCACCATGCACACTTTCCTCCATGGGAGTAATGTCTCAAACAGTCTACGCTCTGATCGTTCCCAGGAGGACCAGTAGTAGTTTCCGATGCACATCTGGTGGCAATCTGTAATCTGTGGACTATCAGAGTGATGTTGAAACACAGAAATTGCATCGGGATTGAATGCAACAGTCACCATGCACACTTTCCTCCACGGGAGTAATGTCTCAAACAGTCTACGTTTTGATCGTTATCAGGAAGACCAGTAGTAGTTTCCGATGCACATCTGGTGGCAATCTGTAATCTGTGGACTCTCAGAGTGTTGATGAAACACAGAAATTGCATCGGGATTAAATACAACAGTCACCATCCGCCCTTTCCTCAATGTGAGAAATGTCTCAAACAGTCTATGCCTAGATCATTCCCAGGAAGACCAGTAGTAGTTTCCGATGCACATCTGAAGGCAATCTGTAATATGTGAACAATCAGAGTGTTGATGAAACAGATATTGCATCGGGATTGAATACAACAGTCACCATGCGCACTTTCCTACAGAGGAGTAATGTCTCAAACAGTCCACACTTTGATCGTTCCCTGGAAGACCATTAGTAGTTTCTGATGCACATCTTGAAGCATTCTGTAATCTGTGGACCATCATAGTCTTGATGCAACACAGAAGTTGCATCAGGATTGAATACAACAGTCACCATGCACACTTTCCTCCATGGGAGTAATATCTCAAACAGTCTCCGCTTTGATCGTTCCCTGGAACATCAGTAGTAGTTTCTGATGCACATCTTGAAGCATTCTGTAATCTGTGGACTATCATAGTGTTGATGAAACACAGAAATTGCATCGGGATTGAATACAACAGTCACCATGCGCACTTTGCTCCAAGGTAGTAATGTCTCAAACAGTTTACGCTTTGATCGTTCCCTGGGAGACCAGTAGTAGTTTCCGAAGCACATATGGATGAATTCTGTAATCTTTGGACTATCAGAGTGTTGATGAAAACAGAAATTGCATCGGGATTGAATACAAAAGTCACCATGCGTACTTTCCTCCATTGGAGTAATGTCTCAAACAGTCTACGCTTTGATCGTTCCCTGGAAGACCAGTAGTAGTTTCCTAATCCCATCAGGAGGCATTCTGTATCTGTTTACAATCAGTGTGTTGATGAAACACAGACATTACATCGGGATTGATTACAACAGTCACCATGCCCACTTTCCTCCATGGGAGTAATGTCTCAAACAGTCTACGCTTTGATCTTTCCCTGGAAGACCAGTAGTAGTTTCCGTTTCACCTCTGGAGGCATTCTGTAATCTGTGGACCTTCAAAGTGTTGATGAAACACAAGAATTGCATCGGGATTGAATACAGCAGACACCATGCATTCATTTATCCATGGGATTAATGTCTCAAACTGTTAACGCTTTGATCGATCCCTGAACACCCGTAGTAGTTTCTGATGCACATCTGGATGCATTCTGTAATCTGCAGACTTTCCGAGTGTTGATGAAACGCAGAAATTGCATCGGGATTGAATACAACATCCACGATGCGCACTTTCCTCCGTGGGAGTAATGTCTCAAACAGTATACGATTTGATCGTTTCCAGGAAGACCAGTAGTAGTTTCCGATGCACATCTGGAGGCATTCTGTAATCTGTGGACTATCAGAGTGTTGATGAAACACAGAAATTGCATCGGGATTGAATACAACAGTCACCATGCGCACTTTCCTCCATCAGAGTAATGTCTAAAACAGTCAACGCTTTGATCGCTCCCTGGAAAACCAGTAGTAGTTTCCGATGCACATCTGGAGGCATTCTGTAATCTGTGGACCCTCAAAGTGTTGATGAAACACAGAAATTGCATCGGGAGTGAATACAACAGTCACCATCCTCACTTTCCTCCATGGGAGTAACGTTTGAAACAGTCTACGCTTTAATCGTTCCCTGGAAGACCAGTAGTAGTTTCCGATGCACATCTTGAGGCATTCTGTAATCTGTGGACCTTCAAAGTGTTAATGAAACACAGAAATTGCCTCGCGATTGAATACGACAGTCACCATGCGCACTTTCCTCCATGAGTAATGCCTCAAACAGTCTACGTTTTAATCGTTCCCTGGAAGTCCAGTAGTAGTTTCCGATGCTCATCTGGAGGCAATGTGTAATCTGTGGACTATCAGAGTGTTGTTGAAACACAGAAATTTTATCGTGATTTAATACCAGAGTCACCATGCGCTCTTTCCTCCATGGGAGAAATTACGCAAAGAGTCTACGCTTTCATCGTTCCCAGGAAGACCAGTGGTAGTTTCCGATGCACATCTTGTGGCATTCTGTAATCTGTCTACTATCAGTGTGTAGATGAAACACAGAAATTGCATCGGGATTGAATACAACAGTCACCATCCGCACTTTCCTCCATGGGAGTAATGTCTGAAACTGTCCACGCTTTGATCGTTCCCTGGAAGACCAGTAGTTGTTTCCGATGCACATCTATTGGCATTCTGTAATCTGTGGACTATCCCAGTGTTGATGAAACACAGAAATTGCATCGGGATAGAATACAACAGTCACCATGCTCACATTCCTCCACGGGAGTAATGTCTCAAAGAGTCTAGGCTTTGATCGTTCCCTGGAAGACCAGTAGTAGTTTCCGATGCACATCTGGAAGCAATCTGTAATCTGTGGACTATCAGAGTGTTGATGAAACACAGAAATTGCATCGCGATATAATACAACATCCACCATGCACACTTTCCTCCATGGGAGTAATATCTCAAACAGTCTACGCTTCGACCGTTCCCAGGAAGACCAGTAGTAGTTTCCGATGAACATCTGGAGGCAATCTGTAATCTGTGGACTATCAGAGTGTTGATGAAACACAGAAATTGCATAGGTATTGAATACAACAGTCATCATGCGCACTTTCCTACGTGGGAGTAATGTCACAAACAGTTTACGATTTGATCGTTCCCAGGAAGACCAGTAGTAGTTTCCGATGCACATCTGGAGGCAATCTGTGATCTGTGGACTATCAGAGTGTTAATGAAACACAGAAATTGCATCGGGATTGAATACAACAGTCACCATGCGCACTTTCCTCCATGGGAGTAATGTCTCAAACAGTCTACGCTTTGATCGTTCACTGGAAGACCAGTGGTAGTTTCTGATGCACATCTGGAGGCATTCTGTAATCTGTGGACTAACTGAGTGTTGATGAAACACAGAAATTGCATCGGGATTGTATGCAACAGTCACCATGCGCATTTTCCTCCATGGGAGCAATGTCTTAAACAGTCTATGCTTTGATCGTTCCCTGGAAGACCAGTACCAGTTTCTGATGCACCTCTGGACGCATTCTGTAATCTGTGGACCTTCAAAGTGTAGATGAAACACAGAAATTGCACCGGGATTGAATACAACAGTAACCATTCGCACTTTCCTCCTTGGGAGTAATGTCTCAAACAGTCTATGCTTAGGTCATTCCCGGGTAGACCAGTAGTAGTTTCCGATGCAGATCTGGAGGCAATGTGTAATCTGTGGACTATCAGAAAGTTGATGAAACACAGAAACTGCATCGCGATTGAATATAACAGTCACCATGCACACTTTTCTAGATGGGAGTAATGTCGGAAACAGTCTAAGCTTTGCTCGTTCCCTGAAAGACCAGTAGTAGTTTCCCATGCACGTCTGGAGGCATTCTGTAATCTGTGGACCTTCAAAGTGTTGATGAAACACAGAAATTGCATCGGGGTTGAATACAACAGTCACCATGCACACTTTCCTACATGGGAGTAATGTCTTAAACAGTCTACGTTTTGATCGTTACCAGGAAGACCAGTAGTAGTTTACGGTGCACATCTGGAGCCAATCTGTGATCTGTGGACTATCAGAGTGTTGATGAAACACAGAAATTGCATCGGGATTGAATACAACAGTCACCATGCGCACTTTCTTCCATGGGAGTAATGTCTCAAACAGTCTACGCTTTGATCGTTCCCTGGAAGACCAGTGGTAGTTTCCGATGCACATCTGGAGGCATTCTCTAATCTGTGGACTATCAGAGTATTGATGAAACACAGAAATTGCATAGGGATTGAATACAACAGTCACCATTCGAACTTCGCTCCACCGGACTAATGTCTCAAACAGTCTACAATGAGATCGTTCCCTGTAAGACCAGCAGTAGTTACGATGCACATCTGGAGGCATTCTGTAATCTGAGGACCTTCAAAGTGTTGATAAAACACAGAAATTGCATCGGGATTGAATACAACAGTCACCATGCGCACTTTCCTCCATGGGAGTAATTCTGAAGCAGTCTGCGCGTTGATCGTTCCCTGGAAGACCAGTAGTAGCTTCCGATGTACATCTGGAGGCATTCTGTAATCTGTGGACTATCAGAGTGTTTATGAAACATAGAAATTGCATCGGGATTGAATACAACAGTCACCATTCGAACTTCGCTCCACCGGAGTAATGTCTCAAACAGTCTACAATTAGATCGTTCTCTGTAAGACCAGCAGTAGTTCCAATGCACATCAGGAGGCATTCTGTAATCTGTGGACCTTCAAAGTGTTGATGAAACACAGAAATTGCATCGGGATTGAATACAACAGTCACCATACGCACTTTCCTCCATGGGAGTAATTCTCAAGCAGTCTGCGCGTTGATCGGTCCCTGGAAGACCAGTAGTAGCTTCCGATGTACATCTGGAGGCATTCTGTAATCTGTGGACTATCAGAGTGTTTATGAAACATAGAAATTGCATCGGGATTGAATACAACACTCACCATGCGCACTTTCCTCCATACGAGTTATGTCTCAAACATTCTACGCTTTGATCGTTCCCTGGAAGACCAGTGGTAGTTTCCGATGCACATCTGGGGGCATTCTGTAATCTGTGGACCTTCAAAGTGTTGATGAACACAGAAATTGCATCGGGATTGAATACAACAGTCACCATGCGAACTTACCTCCATGGGAGTAATGTCTCAAATAGTCTACGAATTGATCGATTAATGGAAGACCAGTAGTAGTTTCCGATGCACATCTGGAGGCATTCTGTAATCTGTTTACTATCAGAGTGTTGATGAAACACAGAAATTGTATCGGGATTGAATACAACAGTCACCATGCGCACTTTCTTCCATTCGGGTATTGTCTCAAACAGTCCACGATTTGATCGTTCCCTGGAAGACCAGTGGTAGTATCCGATGCACATCTGGAGGCATTCTGTAATCTGTGGACTATCAGAGTCTTGATGAAACACAGAAATTGCATCGGGATTGAATACAACAGTCACCATGCACACTTTCCTCCATGGGAGTAATGTCTCAAACAGTCTACGCTCTGATCGTTCCCAGGAGGACCAGTAGTAGTTTCCGATGCACATCTGGTGGCAATCTGTAATCTGTGGACTATCAGAGTGATGTTGAAACACAGAAATTGCATCGGGATTGAATGCAACAGTCACCATGCACACTTTCCTCCACGGGAGTAATGTCTCAAACAGTCTACGTTTTGATCGTTATCAGGAAGACCAGTAGTAGTTTCCGATGCACATCTGGTGGCAATCTGTAATCTGTGGACTCTCAGAGTGTTGATGAAACACAGAAATTGCATCGGGATTAAATACAACAGTCACCATCCGCCCTTTCCTCAATGTGAGAAATGTCTCAAACAGTCTATGCCTAGATCATTCCCAGGAAGACCAGTAGTAGTTTCCGATGCACATCTGAAGGCAATCTGTAATATGTGAACAATCAGAGTGTTGATGAAACAGATATTGCATCGGGATTGAATACAACAGTCACCATGCGCACTTTCCTACAGAGGAGTAATGTCTCAAACAGTCCACACTTTGATCGTTCCCTGGAAGACCAGTAGTAGTTTCTGATGCACATCTTGAAGCATTCTGTAATCTGTGGACCATCATAGTCTTGATGCAACACAGAAGTTGCATCAGGATTGAATACAACAGTCACCATGCACACTTTCCTCCATGGGAGTAATATCTCAAACAGTCTCCGCTTTGATCGTTCCCTGGAACATCAGTAGTAGTTTCTGATGCACATCTTGAAGCATTCTGTAATCTGTGGACTATCATAGTGTTGATGAAACACAGAAATTGCATCGGGATTGAATACAACAGTCACCATGCGCACTTTGCTCCAAGGTAGTAATGTCTCAAACAGTTTACGCTTTGATCGTTCCCTGGGAGACCAGTAGTAGTTTCCGAAGCACATATGGATGAATTCTGTAATCTTTGGACTATCAGAGTGTTGATGAAAACAGAAATTGCATCGGGATTGAATACAAAAGTCACCATGCGTACTTTCCTCCATTGGAGTAATGTCTCAAACAGTCTACGCTTTGATCGTTCCCTGGAAGACCAGTAGTAGTTTCCTAATCCCATCAGGAGGCATTCTGTATCTGTTTACAATCAGTGTGTTGATGAAACACAGACATTACATCGGGATTGATTACAACAGTCACCATGCCCACTTTCCTCCATGGGAGTAATGTCTCAAACAGTCTACGCTTTGATCTTTCCCTGGAAGACCAGTAGTAGTTTCCGTTTCACCTCTGGAGGCATTCTGTAATCTGTGGACCTTCAAAGTGTTGATGAAACACAAGAATTGCATCGGGATTGAATACAGCAGACACCATGCATTCATTTATCCATGGGATTAATGTCTCAAACTGTTAACGCTTTGATCGATCCCTGAACACCCGTAGTAGTTTCTGATGCACATCTGGATGCATTCTGTAATCTGCAGACTTTCCGAGTGTTGATGAAACGCAGAAATTGCATCGGGATTGAATACAACATCCACGATGCGCACTTTCCTCCGTGGGAGTAATGTCTCAAACAGTATACGATTTGATCGTTCCCTGTAAGACCAGCAGTAGTATCCGATGCACATCTGGATTCATTCTGTTATCTCTTCACTATCAGAGTGTTGTAGAAACACAGAAATTGCATCGGGATTGAATACAACAGTCTCCATGCGCACTTTCCTACATGGGAGTAATTCTCAAGCAGTCTGCGCGTTGATCTTTCCCTGGAAGACATGTAGTAGTTTCTGATGCACATCTGGAGGCATTCTGTAATCTGTGGACTATCAGAGTGTTGATGAACACAGAAATTGCATCGGGATTGAATACAACAGTCCCTATGGGCACTTTCCTCCATGGGAGTAATATCTCAAACAGTCTACGCATTGATCGTACCCTGGAAGGCCAGTGGTAGTTTCCGATGCACATCTGGAGGCATTCTGTAAACTGTGGACTATCAGAGTCTTGATGAAACACAGAAATTACATCGGGATTGATTAAAACAGGCAATATGCGTACATTTCTCCATGGGATTAATGTCTCAAACTGTCATCGCATTGATCGTTCCCTGAAGACCAGTAGTAGTTTCCGATGCACATCTAGAGGCATTCTGTAATCTGTGGACTTTCAGAGTGTTGATGAAACACAGAAATTGCATCAGGATTGAATACAACATTCACCATGACCACTCTCCTCCATGGGAGTAATGTCTCAAACAGTCTACGCTTTGATCGTTCCCTGGAAGACCAGTAGTAGTTTCCGATGCACATCTGGTAGCGTTCTGTAATCTGTGGACTATCATAGTGTTAATGAAACACAGAAATTGCATCGGGATTGAATACAACAGACACCATGCATTTATTTCTCCATGGGATTAATGTCTCAAACTGTCATCGCTTTGATCGATCCCTCAACACCCGTAGTAGTCTCTGAAGCTCATCTAGAGGCATTCTGTAATCTGCAGACTTTCCGAGTGTTGATGAAACACAGAAATTGCATCGGGATTGAATACAAGATTCACCATGCGCACTTTCCTCCGTGCGAGTAATGTCACAAACAGTCTACGCTTTGATTGTTTCCAGGAAGACCAGTAGTAGTTTCCGATGCACATCTGGAGGCAATCTGTAATGTGTTGACTATCAGAGCGTTCATGAAACACAGAAATTGCATCGGGATTGAGTACAACAGTCACCATCCGCACTTCCCTCCATGGGAGTAATGTCTGAAACAGTCTACGATTTGATCGTTCCCAGGAAGACCAGTAGTAGTTTCCGATGCACATCTAGTGGCAATCTGTAATCTGTGGACTATCAGAGTGTTGATGAAACACAGATATGGCATCGGGATTGTATACAACAGTCACCATGCGCACTTTCCTCCATGGGAGTAATGTCTCAAACAGTCTACGCTTTGATCGTTCCCTGGAAGACCAGTGGTAGTTTCCGATGCACATCTGGAGGCATTTTGTAATCTGTGGACTATCAGGGTGTTGTTGAATAACAGAAATTGCATCGGGATTTAATACAACAGTCCCCATGCACACTTTCATCCATATGAGTTATGTCTCAAACAGTCTTCGCTTTGATCGTTCCCAGGAAGACCAGTAGTAGTTTCCGATGCACATCTGGTGGCAATCTGTAATCTGTGGACCATCAGAGTGTTGATGAAACACAGATATGGCATTGGGATTGAATACAACAGTCACCATGCGCACTTTCCTCCATGGGAGTAATGTCTCAAACAGTCTACGCTTTGATCGTTCCCTGGAAGATCAGTGGTAGTTTCCGATGCACATCTGGTGGCATTCTGTAATCTGTGGACCATAAGAGTGTTAATGAAACACAGAAATTGCATCGGGATTGAATACAACAGTCACCATTCGCACTTCGCTCCACCGGAGTAATGTCTCAAACAGTCTACGATTTGATCGTTCCCAGGAAGACCAGTAGTAGTTTCCGATGCACATCTGGTGGCAATCTGTAATCTGTGGACTATCAGACTGTTGATGAAACACAGAAATTGCATCGGGATTGAATACAACAGTCACCATCCGCCCTTTCCTCCATGTGAGTACTGTCTCAAACTGTCTATGCTTAGATCATTCCCAGGATTACCAGTAGTAGTTTAAGATGGACATCTGAACTCAATCTGTAATCTGTGGACTATCAGAGTGTTGATGAAACACAGAAATTGCATCGGGATTGAATACAACAGTCACCATGCGCACTTTCCTCCATGGGAGTAATGTCTCATACAGTCTACGCTTTGATCGTTCCCTGGAAGACCAGTAGTAGTTTTCGATGCACATCTGGATGTTTCTGTAATCTGTTTACTATCTGAGTGTTGTTGAAACTATGAAATTGCATCGGGATTGAATACAACCGTCACCATGTGGACTTTCCTCCATGGGAGTAATGTCTCAGACAGTCTACGCTTTGATCGTTCCCTGGAAGACCAGTAGTAGTTTCCGATGTACATCTGGAGGCATTCTGTAAACTGTGGACCTTCAAATTGTTGATGAAACACAGAAATTGCATCGGGGTTGAATACAACAGTCACCATGCACACTCTACTCCATGGCAGTAATGTCTCAAACAGTCTACGCTTTGATCGGTCCCAGGAAGACCAGTAGTAGTTTCCGATGCACATCTGGTGGCAATCTGTAATCTGTGGACTATCAGAGTGTTGATGAAACACAGATATGGCATTGGGATTGAATACAACAGTCACCATGCGCACTTTCCTCCATGGGAGTAATGTCTCAAACAGTCTACGCTTTGATCGTTCCCTGGAAGATCAGTGGTAGTTTCCGATGCACATCTGGTGGCATTCTGTAATCTGTGGACCATAAGAGTGTTGATGAAACACAGAAATTGCATCGGGATTGAATACAACAGTCACCATTCGCACTTCGCTCCACCGGAGTAATGTCTCAAACAGTCTACGATTTGATCGTTCCCAGGAAGACCAGTGGTAGTTTCCGATTCACATCTGGAGGCATTCTGTAATCTGTGGACTATCAGAGTGTTGATGAAACACAGAAATTGCATCGGGATTGAATACAACAGTCACCATGCGCACTTTCCTCCATGGTAGTAACGTCTCAAACAGTTTACGCTTTGATCGTTCCCTGGAAGACCAGTAGTAGTTTCCGATGCACATCTGGAGGAATTCTGCTATCTGTGGACTATCAGAGTGTTGATGAAAACAGAAATTGCATCGGGATTGAATACAACAGTCACCATGAGCACTTTCCTGCATGGGAGTAATATCTCAAACAGTCTACGCTTTGATCGTTCCCTGGAAGACCAGTAGTAGTTTCCTAATCCCATCTGGAGGCATTCTGTATCTGTTTACAATCAGTGTATTGATGAAACACAGACATTACATCGGGATTGATTACAACAGTCACCATGCCCACTTTCCTCCATGGGAGTAATGTCTCAAACAGTCTACGCATTGATCGTTCCCTGGAAGGCCAGTGGTAGTTTCCGATGCACATCTGGAGGCATTCTGTAAACTGTGGACTATCAGAGTCTTGATGAAACACAGAAATTACGTCGGGATTGATTACAACAGGCAATATGCGGACTTTCCACCATGGGATTAATTTCTTAAACTGTCATCGCATTGATCGTTCCCTGAAGACCAGTAGTAGTATCCGATGCACATCTGGAGGCATTCTGTAATCTGTGGACTTTCCGAGTGTTGATGAAACACAGTAATTGCATCGTGATTGAATACAACATTCACCATGACCACTCTCCTACATGGGAGTAATGTCTCAAACAGTCTACGCTTTGATCGTTCCCTGGAAGACCAGTAGAAGTTTTCGATGCACATCTGGAGGTTTCTGTAATCAGTTTACTATCAGAGTGTTGTTGAAACTATGAAATTGCATCGGGATTGAATACAACAGTCACCATGCGGACTTTCCTCCATGGGAGTAATGTCACAAACAGTCTACGCTTTGATCGTTCCCTGGAAGACCAGTAGTAGTTTCCTAATCCCATCTGGAGGCATTCTGTATCTGTTTACAATCAGTGTATTGATGAAACACAGACATTACATCGGGATTGATTACAACAGTCACCATGCCCACTTTCCTCCATGGGAGTAATGTCTCAAACAGTCTACGCTTTAATCTCTCCCTGGAAGACCAGTAGTAGTTTCCGATTCACATCTGGAGGTATTCTGTAATCTGTGGACCTTCAAAGTGTTGATGAAACACAGAAATTGCATCGGGATTGAATACAACAGACACCATGCATTTATTTCGCCATGGGATTAATGTCTCAAACTGTCATCGCTTTGATCGATCCCTCAACACCCGTAGTAGTTTCTGATGCACATCTGGAGGCATTCTGTAATATGCAGACTTTCCGAGTGTTGATGAAACACAGAAATTACATCGGGATTGAATACAACATTCACCATGCGCACTTTCCTCCGTGGGAGTAATGTCACAAACAGTGTACGCTTTGATCGTTCCCAGGAAGGCCAGTAGTAGTTTCCGATGCACATCTGGAGGAAATCTGTAATGTGTGGACTATCAGAGCGTTCATCAAACACAGAAATTGCATCGGGATTGAATACAACAGTCACCATGGGCACTTTCCTCCATGGGAGTAATATCTCAAACAGTCTACGCATTGATCGTTCCCTGGATGGCCAGTGGTAGTTTCCGATGCACATCTGGAGGCATTCTGTAAACTGTGGACTATCAGAGTCTTGATGAAACACAGAAATTACATCGGGATTGATTACAACAGGCAATATGCGGACTTTCCACCATGGGATTAATTTCTCAAACTGTCATCGCATTGATCGTTCCCTGAAGACCAGTAGTAGTATCCGATGCACATCTGGAGGCATTCTGTAATCTGTGGACTTTCCGAGTGTTGATGAAACACAGTAATTGCATCGTGATTGAATACAACATTCACCATGACCACTCTCCTCCATGGGAGTAATGTCTCAAACAGTCTACGCTTTGATCGTTCCCTGGAAGACCAGTAGAAGTTTTCGATGCACATCTGGAGGTTTCTGTAATCAGTTTACTATCAGAGTGTTGTTGAAACTATGAAATTGCATCGGGATTGAATACAACAGTCACCATGCGGACTCTCCTCCATGGGAGTAATGTCTCAGACAGTCTACGCTTTGATCTTTCCCTGGAAGACCAGTAGTAGTTTCCGATGTACGTCTGGAGGCATTCTGTAATCTGTGGACCTTCAAATTGTTGATGAAACACAGAAATTGCATCGGGGTTGAATACAACAGTCACCATGATCACTTTCCTCCATGGTAGTAATGTCTCAAACATTTTACGCTTTGATCGTTCCCTGGAAGACCAGTAGTAGTTTCCGATGCACATCTGGAGGAATTCTGTAACCTGTGGACTATCAGAGTGCTGATGAAAACAGAAATTGCATCGGGATTGAATATAACAGTCACCATGCGCACTTTCCTGCATTGGAGTAATATCTCAAACAGTCTACGCTTTGATCGTTCCCTGGAAGACCAGTAGTAGTTTTCGATGCACATCTGGAAGCATTCTGTAATCTGTGGACTATCATAGTGTTAATGAAACACAGAAATTGCATCGGGATTGAATACAACAGTCACCATGCGCACTTCCCTCCATGGTACTAATGTCTCAAACATTTTAAGCATTCATCGTTCCCTGGGAGACCAGTAGTAGTTTCCGATGCACATCTGGAGGAATTCTGTAATCTGTGGACTATCAGAGTGTTGATGAAAACAGAAATTGCATCGGGAATGAATACAACAGACACCATGCATTTATTTCTCCATGGGATTAATGTCTCAAACTGTCATCGCTTTGATCGATCCCTCAACACCCGTAGTAGTTTCTGATGCACATCCGGAGGCATTCTGTAATCTGCAGACATTCCGAGTGTTGATGAAACACAGAAATTGCATCGGGATTGAATACAACATTCACCATGCGCACTTTCCTCCGTGGGAGTAATGTCACAAACAGTCTACGCTTTGATCGTTCCCAGGAAGACCAGTAGTAGTTTCCGATGCACATCTGGAGGCAATCTGTAATGTGTGGACTATCAGAGCCTTCATCAAACACAGAAATTGCATCGGGATTGAATACAACAGTCACCATCCGCACACACCTCCATGGGACTAATGTCTGAAACAGTCTACGCTTTGATCGTTCCCTGGAAGACCAGTGGTAGTTTCCGATGCACATCTGGTGGCATTCTGTAATCTGTGGACCATCAGAGTGTTGATGAAACACAGAAATTGCATCGGGATTGAATACAACAGTCACCATTCGCACTTCGCTCCACCGGAGTAATGTCTCAAACAGTCTACGCTTTGATCGTTCCTGGAAGACCAGTGGTAGTTTCCGATGCACATCTGGTGGCATTCTGTAACCTGTGGACCATCAGAGTGTTGCTGAAACACAGAAATTGCATCGGGATTGAATACAACATTCACCATTCGCACTTCGCTCCACCGGAGTAATGTCTCAAACAGTCTACGATTTGATAGTTCCAAGGAAGACCAGTAGTAGTTTCCGATGCACATCTGGTGGCAATCTGTAATCTGTGGACTATCGGAGTGTTGATGAAACCCAGAAATTGCATCGGGATTGAATACAACAGTCACCATGCGCACTTTCCTCTATGGGAGTAATGTCTCAGACAGTCTAACCTTTGATCGTTCCCTGGAAGACCAGTAGTAGATTCCGATGCACATGTGAAGGCATTTTTAATCTGTGGACTATCAGGGTGTTGTTGAATCACAGAAATTGCATCGGGATTTAATACAACAGTCACCATGCGCACGTTCATCCATATGAGTTATGTCTCAAACAGTCTACGCTTTAATCGTTCCCTGGAAGACCAGTAGTAGTTTCCGACGCACATCTGGAGGCATTCTGTAATCTGTGGACTATCAGAGTGTTGATGAAACACAGAAATTGCATCGGGATTGAATACAACAGTCACCATGCGCACTTTCCTATAGAGGAGTAATGTCTCAAACAGTCCACGCTTTGATCGTTCCCTGGGAGACCAGTAGTAGTTTCTGATGCACATCTTTAAGCATTCCGTAATCTGTGGACTATCATAGTGTTGATGAAACACAGAAACTGCATCGGGATTGAATACAGCAGTCACCATGCGCACTTTCCTCCATGGTAGTAATGGTCTCAAACAGTTTACGCTTTGATCGTTCCCTGGAAGACCAGTAGTAGTTTCCGATGCACATATGGAGGACTTCTGTAATCTGTGGACTATCAGAGTGTTGATGAAAACAGAAATTGCATCGGGATTGAATACAACATTCACCATGCGCACTTTCCTCCATGGGAGTAATATCTCAAACAGTCTACGCTTTGATCGTTCCGTGGAAGACCAGTAGTAGTTTAATAATCCCATCTGGAGGCATTCTCTATCTGTTTACAAACAGTGTGTTGATGAAACACAGACATTACATTGGGATTGATTACAACAGTCACCATGCCCACTTTCCTCCATGGGAGTAATATCTCAAACAGTCTACGCTTTGATCTCTCTCTGGAAGTCCAGTAGTAGTTTCCGATTCTCATCTGGAGGCATTCTGTAATCTGTGGACCTTCAAAGTGTTGATGAAACACAGGAATTACATCGGGATTGAATACAGCAGACACCATGCATTCATTTCTCATTGGGATTAAGGTCTCAAACTGTCATCGCTTTGATCGATCCCTCAACACCCGTAGTAGTTTCTGATGCACATCTGGAGGCATTCTGTAATCTGCAGACTTTCCGAGTGTTGATGAAACACAGAAAATGCATCGGGATTGAATACAACATTCACCATGCGCACTTTCCTCCGTGGGAGTAATGTCACAAACAGTCTACGCTTTGATCGTTCCCAGGAAGACCAGTAGTAGTTTCCGATGCACATCTGGAGGCAATGTGTAATGTGTGGACTCTCAGAGCGTTCATCAAACACAGAAATTGCATCGGGATTGAATACAACAGTCACCATGGGCACTTTCCTCCATGGGAGTAATATCTCAAACAGTCTACGCTATGATCGTTCCCTGGAAGACCAGTAGTAGTTTTCAATGCACATCTGGAGGTTTCTGTAATCTGTTTACTATCTGAGTGTTGTTGAAACTATGAAATTGCATCGGGATTGAATACAACAGTCACCATGCGGACTTTCCTCCATGGGAGTAATGTCTCAGACAGTCTACGCTTTGATCTTTCCCTGGAAGACCAGTAGTAGTTTCCGATGTACATCTGGAGGCATTCTGTAATCTGTGGACCTTCAAATTGTTGATGAAACACAGAAATTGCATCGGGGTCGAATACAACAGTCACCGTGCACACTTTACTCCATGGTAGTAATGTCTCAAACAGTCTACGCTTTGATCGTTCCCAGGAAGACCAGTAGTAGTTTCCGATGAACATCTGGTGGCAATCTGTGATCTGTGGACTATCAGAGTGTTGATGAAACACAGAAATTGCATCGGGATTGAATACAACATTCACCATGTTCACTTTCCTCCATGGTAGTAATGTCTCAAACAGTTTACGCTTTGATCGTTCCCTGGAAGACCAGTAGTAGTTTCCGATGCACATCTGGCGGAATTGTGTAATCAGTGGACTATCAGAGTGCTGATGAAAACAGGAATTGCATCGGGATTGAATATAACAGTCACCATGCGCACTTTCCTGCATTGGAGTACTATCTCAAACAGTCTACGCTTTGATCGTTCCCTGGAAGACCAGTAGTAGTTTCCGATGCACATCTGGAGGAGTTCTGTAATCTGTGGACTATCAGTGTGTTGATGAAAACAGAAATTGCATCGGGATTGAATACAACAGACACCATGCATTTATTTCTACATGGGATTAATGTCTCAAACTATCATCGCTTTGATCGATCCCTCAACACCCGTAGTAGTTTCTGATGCACATCCGGAGGCATTCTGTAATCTGCATACTTTCCGAGTGTTGATGAAACACAGAAATTGCATCGGGATTGAATACAAAATTCACCATGCGCACTTTCGTCCGTGGGAATAATGTCACAAACAGTCTACGCTTTGATCGTTCCCAGGAAGACCAGTAGTAGTTTCCGATGCACATCTGGAGGCAATCTGTAATGTGTGGACTATCAGAGCGTTAATCAAACACAGAAATTGCATCGGGATTGAATACAACAGTCACCATCCGCACACACCTCCATGGGAGTAATGTCTGAAACAGTCTACGCTTTGATCGTTCCCTGGAAGACCAGTGGTAGTTTCCGATGCACATCTGGTGGCATTCTGTAATCTGTGGACCATCAGAGGGTTGATGAAACACAGAAATTGCATCGGGATTGAATACAACAGTCACCATTCGCACTTCGCTCCACCGGAGTAATGTCTCAAACAGTCTACGCTTTGATCGTTCCCTGGAAGACCAGTGGTAGTTTCCGATGCACATCTGGTGGCATTCTGTAATCTGTGGACCATCAGAGTGTTGCTGAAACACAGAAATTGCATCGGGATTGAATACAACAGTCACCATCCGCACACACCTCCATGGGAGTAATGTCTGAAACAGTCTACGCTTTGATCGTTCCCTGGAAGACCAGTGGTAGTTTCCGATGCACATCTGGTGGCATTCTGTAATCTGTGGACCATCAGAGTGTTGATGAAACACAGAAATTGCATCGGGATTGAATACAACAGTCACCATGGGCACTTACCTCCATGGGAGTAATATCTCAAACAGTCTACGCTTTGATCGTTCCCTGGAAGACCAGTAGTAGTTTTCGATGCACATCTGGAGGTTTCTGCAATCTGTTTACTATCTGAGTGTTGTTGAAACTATGAAATTGCATCAGGATTGAATACAACAGTCACCATGCGGACTTTCCTCCATGGGAGTAATGTCTCAGACAGGCTACGCTTTGATCTTTCCCTGGAAGACCAGTAGTAGTTTCCGATGTACATCTGGAGGCATTCTGTAATCTGTGGACCTTCAAATTGTTGATGAAACACAGAAATTGCATCGGGGTTGAATACAACAGTCACCATGCACACTTTACTCCATGGCAGTAATGTCTCAAACAGTCTACGCTTTGATCGTTCCCAGGAAGACCAGTAGTAGTTTCCGATGAACATCTGGTGGCAATCTGTGATCTGTGGACTATCAGAGTGTTGATGAAACACAGAAATTGCATCGGGATTGAATACAACAGTCACCATGCGCACTTTCCTCCATGGGAGTAATGTCTCAAACAGTCTACGCTTTGATCGTCCTCTGGAAGAACAGTGGTAGTTTCCGATGCACATCTGGAGGCATTCTGTAATCTGTGGACTATCAGAGTGTTGATGAAACACAGAAATTGCATCGGGATTGAATACAACATTCACCATGTTCACTTTCCTCCATGGTAGTAATGTCTCAAACAGTTTACGCTTTGATCGTTCCCTGGAAGACCAGTAGTAGTTTCCGATGCACATCTGGAGGAATTCTGTAATCTGTGGACTATCAGAGTGCTGATGAAAACAGAAATTGCATCGGGATTGAATATAACAGTCACCATGCGCACTTTCCTGCATTGGAGTATTATCTCAAACAGTCTACGCTTTGATCGTTCCCTGGAAGACCAGTAGTAGTTTCCGATGCACATCTGGAAGCATTCTGTAATCTGTGGACTATCATAGTGTTAATGAAACACAGAAATTGCATCGAGATTGAATACAACAGTCACCATCCGCACACACCTCCATGGGAGTAATGTCTGAAACAGTCTACGCTTTGATCGTTCCCTGGAAGACCAGTGGTAGTTTCCGATGCACATCTGGTGGCATTCTGTAATCTGTGGACCATCAGAGTGTTGATGAAACACAGAAATTGCATCGGGATTGAATACAACAGTCACCATTCGCACTTCGCTCCAACATTAGTAATGTCTCAAACAGTCTACGCTTTGATCGTTCCCTGGAAGACCAGTGGTAGTTTCCGATGCACATCTGGTGGCATTCTGTAATCTGTGGACCATCAGAGTGTTGCTGAAACACAGAGATTGCATCGGGATTGAATAAAACAGTCACCATTCGCACTTCGCTCCACCGGAGTAATGTCTCAAACAGTCTACGATTTGATCGTTCCAAGGAAGACCAGTAGTAGTTTCCGATGCACATCTGGTGGCAATCTGTAATCTGTGGACTATCAGAGTGTTGATGAAACCCAGAAATTGCATCGGGATTGAATACAACAGTCACCATGCTCACTTTCCTCCATGGGAGTAATGTCTCAGAAAGTCTACGCTTTGATCGTTCCCTGGAAGACCAGTAGTAGATTCCGATGCACATCTGGAGGCATTTTCAATCTGTGGACTATCAGGGTGTTTTTGAATCACAGAAATTGCATCGGGATTTAATACAACAGTCACCATGCGCACGTTCATCCATATGAGTTATGTCTCAAACAGTCTACGCTTTGATCGTTCCCTGGAAGACCAGTAGTAGTTTCCGACGCACATCTGGAGGCATTCTGTAACCTGTGGACTATCAGAGTGTTGATGAAACACAGAAATTGCATCGGGATTGAATACAACAGTCACCATGCGCACTTTCCTACAGAGGAGTAATGTCTCAAACAGTCCACGCTTTGATCGTTCCCTGGGAGACCAGTAGTAGTTTCTGATGCACATCTTGAAGCATTCCGTAATCTGTGGACTATCATAGTGTTGATGAAACACAGAAACTGCATCGGGATTGAATACAACAGTCACCATGCACACTTTACTCCATGGCAGTAATGTCTCAAACAGTCTACGCTTTGATCGTTCCCAGGAAGACCAGTAGTAGTTTCCGATGAACATCTGGTGGCAATCTGTGATCTGTGGACTATCAGAGTGTTGATGAAACACAGAAATTGCATCGGGATTGAATACAACAGTCACCATGCGCACTTTCCTCCATGGGAGTAATGTCTCAAACAGTCTACGCTTTGATCGTCCTCTGGAAGAACAGTGGTAGTTTCCGATGCACATCTGGAGGCATTCTGTAATCTGTGGACTATCAGAGTGTTGATGAAACACAGAAATTGCATCGGGATTGAATACAACATTCACCATGTTCACTTTCCTCCATGGTAGTAATGTCTCAAACAGTTTACGCTTTGATCGTTCCCTGGAAGACCAGTAGTAGTTTCCGATGCACATCTGGAGGAATTCTGTAATCTGTGGACTATCAGAGTGCTGATGAAAACAGAAATTGCATCGGGATTGAATATAACAGTCACCATGCGCACTTTCCTGCATTGGAGTATTATCTCAAACAGTCTACGCTTTGATCGTTCCCTGGAAGACCAGTAGTAGTTTCCGATGCACATCTGGAAGCATTCTGTAATCTGTGGACTATCATAGTGTTAATGAAACACAGAAATTGCATCGAGATTGAATACAACAGTCACCATCCGCACACACCTCCATGGGAGTAATGTCTGAAACAGTCTACGCTTTGATCGTTCCCTGGAAGACCAGTGGTAGTTTCCGATGCACATCTGGTGGCATTCTGTAATCTGTGGACCATCAGAGTGTTGATGAAACACAGAAATTGCATCGGGATTGAATACAACAGTCACCATTCGCACTTCGCTCCAACATTAGTAATGTCTCAAACAGTCTACGCTTTGATCGTTCCCTGGAAGACCAGTGGTAGTTTCCGATGCACATCTGGTGGCATTCTGTAATCTGTGGACCATCAGAGTGTTGCTGAAACACAGAGATTGCATCGGGATTGAATAAAACAGTCACCATTCGCACTTCGCTCCACCGGAGTAATGTCTCAAACAGTCTACGATTTGATCGTTCCAAGGAAGACCAGTAGTAGTTTCCGATGCACATCTGGTGGCAATCTGTAATCTGTGGACTATCAGAGTGTTGATGAAACCCAGAAATTGCATCGGGATTGAATACAACAGTCACCATGCTCACTTTCCTCCATGGGAGTAATGTCTCAGAAAGTCTACGCTTTGATCGTTCCCTGGAAGACCAGTAGTAGTTTTCGATGCACATCTGGAGGTTTCTGCAATCTGTTTACTATCTGAGTGTTGTTGAAACTATGAAATTGCATCAGGATTGAATACAACAGTCACCATGCGGACTTTCCTCCATGGGAGTAATGTCTCAGACAGGCTACGCTTTGATCTTTCCCTGGAAGACCAGTAGTAGTTTCCGATGTACATCTGGAGGCATTCTGTAATCTGTGGACCTTCAAATTGTTGATGAAACACAGAAATTGCATCGGGGTTGAATACAACAGTCACCATGCACACTTTACTCCATGGCAGTAATGTCTCAAACAGTCTACGCTTTGATCGTTTCCAGGAAGACCAGTAGTAGTTTCCGATGAACATCTGGTGGCAATCTGTGATCTGTGGACTATCAGAGTGTTGATGAAACACAGAAATTGCATCGGGATTGAATACAACAGTCACCATGCGCACTTTCCTCCATGGGAGTAATGTCTCAAACAGTCTACGCTTTGATCGTCCTCTGGAAGAACAGTGGTAGTTTCCGATGCACATCTGGAGGCATTCTGTAATCTGTGGACTATCAGAGTGTTGATGAAACACAGAAATTGCATCGGGATTGAATACAACATTCACCATGTTCACTTTCCTCCATGGTAGTAATGTCTCAAACAGTTTACGCTTTGATCGTTCCCTGGAAGACCAGTAGTAGTTTCCGATGCACATCTGGAGGAATTCTGTAATCTGTGGACTATCAGAGTGCTGATGAAAACAGAAATTGCATTGGGATTGAATATAACAGTCACCATGCGCACTTTCCTGCATTGGAGTATTATCTCAAACAGTCTACGCTTTGATCGTTCCCTGGAAGACCAGTAGTAGTTTCCGATGCACATCCGGAAGCATTCTGTAATCTGTGGACTATCATAGTGTTAATGAAACACAGAAATTGCATCGAGATTGAATACAACAGTCACCATCCGCACACACCTCCATGGGAGTAATGTCTGAAACAGTCTACGCTTTGATCGTTCCCTGGAAGACCAGTGGTAGTTTCCGATGCACATCTGGTGGCATTCTGTAATCTGTGGACCATCAGAGTGTTGATGAAACACAGAAATTGCATCGGGATTGAATACAACAGTCACCATTCGCACTTCGCTCCAACATTAGTAATGTCTCAAACAGTCTACGCTTTGATCGTTCCCTGGAAGACCAGTGGTAGTTTCCGATGCACATCTGGTGGCATTCTGTAATCTGTGGACCATCAGAGTGTTGCTGAAACACAGAGATTGCATCGGGATTGAATAAAACAGTCACCATTCGCACTTCGCTCCACCGGAGTAATGTCTCAAACAGTCTACGATTTGATCGTTCCAAGGAAGACCAGTAGTAGTTTCCGATGCACATCTGGTGGCAATCTGTAATCTGTGGACTATCAGAGTGTTGATGAAACCCAGAAATTGCATCGGGATTGAATACAACAGTCACCATGCTCACTTTCCTCCATGGGAGTAATGTCTCAGAAAGTCTACGCTTTGATCGTTCCCTGGAAGACCAGTAGTAGATTCCGATGCACATCTGGAGGCATTTTCAATCTGTGGACTATCAGGGTGTTTTTGAATCACAGAAATTGCATCGGGATTTAATACAACAGTCACCATGCGCACGTTCATCCATATGAGTTATGTCTCAAACAGTCTACGCCTTGATCGTTCCCTGGAAGACCAGTAGTAGTTTCCGACGCACATCTGGAGGCATTCTGTAACCTGTGGACTATCAGAGTGTTGATGAAACACAGAAATTGCATCGGGATTGAATACAACAGTCACCATGCGCACTTTCCTACAGAGGAGTAATGTCTCAAACAGTCCACGCTTTGATCGTTCCCTGGGAGACCAGTAGTAGTTTCTGATGCACATCTTGAAGCATTCCGTAATCTGTGGACTATCATAGTGTTGATGAAACACAGAAACTGCATCGGGATTGAATACAACAGTCACCATGCGCACTTTCCTCCATGGTAGTAATGGTCTCAAACAGTTTACGCTTTGATCGTTCCCTGGAAGACCAGTAGTAGTTTCCGATGCACATATGGAGGACTTCTGTAATCTGTGGACTATCAGAGTGTTGATGAAAACAGAAATTGCATCGGGATTGAATACAACAGTCACCATGCGCACTTTCCTCCACGGGAGTAATATCTCAAACAGTCTACGCTTTGATCGTTCCGTGGAAGACCAGTAGTAGTTTAATAATCCCATCTGGAGGCATTCTCTATCTGTTTACAAACAGTGTGTTGATGAAACACAGACATTACATTGGGATTGATTACAACAGTCACCATGCCCACTTTCCTCCATGGGAGTAATATCTCAAACAGTCTACGCTTTGATCTTTCCCTGGAAGACCAGTAGTAGTTTCCGATTCACATCTGGACGCATTCTGTAATCTGCAGACTTTCCAAATGTTGATGAAACACAGAAATTGCATCGGGATTGAATACAGCAGACACCATGCATTCATTTCTCCATGGGATTAAGGTCTCAAACTGTCAACGCTTTGATCGATCCCTGAACACCCGTAGTAGTTTCTGATGCACATCTGGAGGCATTCTGTAATCTGCAGACTTTCCAAGTGTTGATGAAACACAGAAAACACATCTGGAGGCATTCTGTAATCTGTGGACCTTCAAAGTGTTGCTGAAACACACGAATTGCATCGGGATTGAATACAGCAGACACCATGCATTCATTTCTCCATGGGATTAAGGTCTCAAACTGTCAACGCTTTGATCGATCCCTGAACACCCGTAGTAGTTTCTGATGCACATCTGGAGGCATTCTGTAATCTGCAGACTTTCCAAGTGTTGATGAAACACAGAAATTGCATCGGGATTGAATACAACAGTCACCATCCGCCCTTTCCTCCATGTGAGTAATGTCTCAAACTGTCTATGCTTAGATCATTACAGGAAGTTTAGTAGTAGTTTACGATGCACATCTGAAGGCAATCTGTAATCTGTGGACAATCAGAGTGTTGATGAAACAGAGAAATTGCATCGGGATTGAATACAACAGTCACCATTCGCACTTCGCTCCACCGGAGTAATGTCTCAAACAGTCTACGATTTGATCGTTCCCTGTAAGACCAGCAGCAGTTTCCGATGCACATCTGGAGGCATTCTGTAATCTGTGGATCTTCAAAGTGTTGATGAAACACAGAAATTGCATCGGGATTGAATACAACAGTCACCAAGCGCACTTTCCTCCATGGGAGTAATTCTCAAGCAGTTCGCGCGTTGATCGTTCCCTGGAAGACCAGTAGTAGTTTCCGATGCACATCTGGAGGCATTCTGTAAACTGTGGACTATCTGAGTGTTGATGAAACACAGAAATTGCATCGGCATTGAATACAACAGTCACCATGCGCACTTTCCTCCACGCGAGTTATGTCTCTATCAGTTTACGCTTTGATCGTTCCCTGGAAGACCAGTAGTAGTTTCCGATGCACATCTGGGGGCATTCTGTCATTTGTGGACTATCAGAGTGTTGATGAACACAGAAATTGCATCGGGATTGAATACAACAGTCACCATGCGCACTTTCCTCCATGGGAGTAATATCTCAAACAGTCTACGCATTGATCGTTCCGTGGAAGACCAGTAGTAGTTTAATAATCCCATCTGGAAGCATTCTCTATCTGTTTACAATCAGTATGTTGATGAAACACTGTAATTACGTCGGGATTGATTACAACAGTCACCATGCCCACTTTCTTCCATGGGAGTAATATCTCAAACATTCTACGCTTTGTTCTTTCCTGGAAGACCAGTAGTAGTTTCCGATTCACATCTGGAGGCATTCTGTAATCTGTGGACCTTCAAAGTGTTGCTGAAACACAGGAATTGCATCGGGATTGAATACAGCAGACACCATGCATTCATTTCTCCATGGGATTAAGGTCTCAAACTGTCAACGCTTTGATCGATCCCTGAACACCCGTAGTAGTTTCTGATGCACATCTGGAGGCATTCTGTAATCTGCAGACTTTTCAAGTGTTGATGAAACACAGAAATTACATCGGGATTGAATACAACAGTCACCATCTGCCCTTTCCTCCATGTGAGTAATGTCTCAAACTGTCTATGCTTAGATCATTCCCAGGAAGTCCAGTAGTAGTTTCCGTTTCACATCTGAAGGCAATCTGTAATCTGTGGACAATCAGAGTGTTGATGAAACACAGAAATAGCGTCGGGATTGAATACAACAGTCACCATTCGCACTTCGCTCCACCGGAGTAATGTCTCAAACAGTCTACGATTTGATCGTTCCCTGTAAGACTAGAAGTAGTTTCCGATGCCCATCTGGAGGCATTCTGTAATCTGTGGAGCTTCAAAGTGTTGATGAAACACAGAGTGTGCATCGGGATTGAATACAACAGTCACCATGCGCACTTTCCTCCAGGGGAGTAATTCTCAAGCAGTCCACGCGTTGATGGTTCCCTGGTAGACCAGTAGTAGTTTCCGGTGCACATCTGAAGGCAATCTGTAATCTGTGGACTATCTGAGTGTTGATGAAACACAGAAATTGCATCGGGATTGAATACAACAGTCACCATGCGCACTTTCCTCCACGCGAGTTATGTCTCTAACAGTTTACGTTTTGATCGTTCCCTGGAAGACCAGTAGTAGTTTCAGATGCACATCTGGGGGCATTCTGTCATCTGTGGACTATCAGAGTGTTGATGAACACAGAAATTGCATCGGGATTGAATACAACAGTCACCATGGGCACTTTCCTCCATGGGAGTAATGTCTCAAAGAGTCTACGCTTTGATCGTTAACTGGAGGACCAGTGGTAGTTTCCGATGCACATCTGGAGGCATTCTGTAATCAGTGGACTATGGGAGTGTTGATGAAACACAGAAATTGCATCGGGATTGAATACAACATTCACCACGCGCACTTTCCTACATAAGAGTAATGTCTCAAACAGTACACGCTTTGATCGTTAACTGGAAGACCAGTGGTAGTTTCCGATGCACATCTGGAGGCATTCTGTAATCTGTGGACTATCAGAGTCTTGATGAAACACAGAAATTACATCGGGACTGATTACAACAGGCACCATGCGTACATTTCTCCATGGGAATAATGTCTCAAACTGTCATCGCATTGATCGTTCCCTGAAGACCAGTAGTAGCTTCCGATGTACATCTAGAGGCATTCTGTAATCTGTGGACTTTCCGAGTGTTGATGAAACACAGAAATTGCATCGGGATTGAATACAACATTCACCATGACCACTCTCCTTCACGGGAGTAATGTCTCAAACAGTCCACGATTTGATCGTTCCCTATAAGACCAGTAGTAGTTTTCGATGCACATCTGGAGGTTTCTGTAATCTGTTTACTACCGGAGTGTTTTTGAAACTATGAAATTGCATCGGGATTGAATACAACAGTCACCATGCGGACTTTCCTCCATGGAAGTAATGTCTCAGACAGTCTACGCTTTGATCTTTCCCTGGAAGACCAGTAGTAGTTTCCGATGCACATCTGGAGGCGTTCTGTAATCTGTGGACCTTCAAAGTGTTGATGAAACACAGAAATTGCATCGGGGTTGAAGACAACAGTCACCATGCACACTTTCCTCCAGGGGAGTAATGTCTCAAACAGTCTACGCTTTGATCGTTCCCAGGAAGACCAGTAGTAGTTTCCGATGCACATCTGGTGGCAATCTGTAATCTGTGGACTATCAGAGTGTTGATGAAACACAGAAATTGCATCGGGATTGAATACAACAGTCACCATGCACACTTTCCTCCATGGGAGTAATGTCTCAAAGAGTCTACGCTTTGATCGTTAACTGGAAGACCAGTGGTAGTTTCCGATGCACATCTGGAGGCATTCTGTAATCAGTGGACTATGGGAGTGTTGATGAAACACAGAAATTGCATCGGGATTGAATACAACATTCACCATGCGCACTTTCCTACATAAGAGTAATGTCTCAATCAGTACACGCTTTGATCGTTCCCTGGAAGACCAGTAGTAGTTTCCGATGCACATCTGGAAGCATTCTGTAAACTGTGGCCTAACATAGTGTTGATGAAACACAGAAATTGCATCGGGATTGAATACAGCAGTCACCATGCGCACTTTCCTCCATGGTAGTAATGTCTCAAACTGTTTACGCTTTGATCGTTCCCTGGAAGACCAGTAGTAGTTTCCGATGCACATCTGGAGGAATTCTGTAATCTGTGGACTAGCAGAGTGTTGATGAAAACAGAAATTGCATCGGGATTGAATACAACAGTCACCATGCGCACTTTCCTGCATGGGAGTAATATCTCAAACAGTCTACGCTTTGATCGTTCCCTGGAAGACCAGTAGTAGTTTCCGATGCACATCTGGAGGCATTCTGTAATCTGTGGACCATCAGAGACTTGATGAAACACAGAAATTGCATCGGGATTGAATACAACAGTCACCATGCCCACTTTCCTCCACGTTAGTAATATCTCAAACAGTCTACGCTTTGACCTTTCCCTGGAAGACAGTAGTAGTTTCCGATTCACATCTTTAGGCATTCTGTAATCTGTGGACCTTCAAAGTGTTGATGAAACACAGGAATTGCATCGGGATTGAATACAGCAGACACCATGCATTCATTTCGCCATGGGATTAAGGTCTCAAACTGTCAACGCTTTGATCGATCCCTGAACACCCGTAGTAGTTTCTGATGCACATCTGGAGGCATTCTGTGATCTGCAGACTTTCCGAGTGTTGATGAAACACAGAAATTTCATCGGGATTGAATACAACATCCACCATGCGCACTTCCCTCCGTGGGAGTAATGTCACAAACAGTCTACGCTTTGATCGTTCCCAGGAAGACCAGTAGTAGTTTCCGATGCACATCTGGAGGCAATCTGTAAAGGGTGGACTATCAGAGCGTTGATGAAACACAGAAATTAGATCGGGATTGAATACAACAGTCACCATCCGCACTTTCCTTCATGGGAGTAATGTCTGAAACAGTCTATGCTTTGATCGTTCCCAGGAAGACCAGTAGTAGTTTCCAATGCACATCTGGAGGCAATCTGTAATCCGTGGACTATCAGAGTGTTGATGAAACACAGAAATTGCATCGGGATTGAATTCAACAGTCACCATCCGCCCTTACCTCCATGTGAGTAATGTCTCAAACTGTCTATGCTTAGATCATTCCCAGGAAGACCAGTAGTAGTTTCCGATGCACATCTGAAGGCAATCTGTAATCTGTGGACAATCAGAGTCTTGATGAAACACAGAAATTGCATCGAGATTCAATACAACAGTCCCCATGCACACTTTCCTCCATCGGAGAGATGTCCCAAACAGTCTACGCTTTGATCGTTCCCAGGAAGACCAGTAGTAGTTTCCGATGCACATCTGGTGGCAATCTGTAATCTGTGGACTATCAGAGTGTTGATGAAACACAGAAATTGCATCGGGATTGAATACAACAGTCACCATGCGCACTTTCCTCCATGGTAGTAATGTCTCAAACAGTTTACGCTTTGATCGTTCCCTGGAAGACCAGTTGTAGTTTCCGATGCACATCTGGAGGAATTCTGTAATCTGTGGACCTTCAAAGTGTTGATGAAACACAGAAATTGCATTGGGATTGAATACAGCAGACACAATGCATTTATTTCTCCATGGGATTAATGTCTCAAACTGTCATCGCTTTGATCGATCCCTGAACACCCGTAGTATTTTCTGATGCACATCTGGAGGCATTCTGTAATCTGCAGACTTTCCGAGTGTTGATGAAACACAGAAATTGCATCGGGATTCAATACAACGGTCACCATCCGCCCTTTCCTCCATGTGAGTAATGTCTCAAACAGTCTATGCTTAGATCATTCCCAGGAAGACCAGTAGTAGTTTCCGATGCACATCTGAAGGCAATCTGTAATCTGTGGACAATCGGAGCGTTGATGAAGCACAGAAATTGCATCGGGATTGAATACAACATTCACCATGCGCACTTTCCTCCGTGGGAGTAATGTCACAAACAGTCTACGCTTTGATCGTTTCCAGGAAGACCAGTAGTAGTTTCCGATGCACATCTGGAGGCAATCTGTAATGTGTGGACTATCAGAGCGTTCATGAAACACAGAAATTGCATCGGGATTGAATACAACAGTCACCATCCGCACTTTTCTCCATGGGAGTAATGTCTGAAACAGTCTACGCTTTGATCGTTCCCAGGAAGACCAGTAGTAGTTTCCGATGCACATCTGGAATAAATCTGTAATCTGTGGACTATCAGAGTGTTGATGAAACACAGATATTGCATCGGGATTGAATACAACAGTCACCATGCGCACTTTCCTCCATGGGAGTAATGTCTCATACAGTCTACGCTTTGATCGTTCCCTGGGAGAACAGTAGTAGTTTCCGATGCACATCTGGAGGCATTCTGTAATCTGTGGACTATCAGAGTGTTGATGAAACACAGAATTTGCATCGGGATTGAGTACAACAGTCACCATGCGCACTTTCCTACAGAGGAGTAATGTCTCAAACAGTCCACGCTTTGATCGTTCCCTGGAAGACCAGTAGTAGTTTCTGATGCACATCTTGAAGCATTCTGTAATCTGTGGACTATCATAGTGTTGATGAAACACAGAAACTGCATCGGGATTGAATACAACAGTCACCATGCGCACTTTCCTCCATGGTAGTAATGTCTCAAACAGTTTACGATTTGATCGTTCCCTGGAAGACCAGTTGTAGTTTCCGATGCACATCTGGAGGAATTCTGTAATCTGTGGACCTTCAAAGTGTTGATGAAACACAGAAATTGCATTGGGATTGAATACAGCAGACACAATGCATTTATTTCTCCATGGGATTAATGTCTCAAACTGTCATCGCTTTGATCGATCCCTGAACACCCGTAGTATTTTCTGATGCACATCTGGAGGCATTCTGTAATCTGCAGACTTTCCGAGTGTTGATGAAACACAGAAATTGCATCGGGATTCAATAGAACGGTCACCATCAGCCCTTTCCTCCATGTGAGTAATGTCTCAAACAGTCTATGCTTAGATCATTCCCAGGAAGACCAGTAGTAGTTTCCGATGCACATCTGGAATAAATCTGTAATCTGTGGACTATCAGAGTGTTGATGAAACACAGATATTGCATCGGGATTGAATACAACAGTCACCATGCGCACTTTCCTCCATGGGAGTAATGTCTCATACAGTCTACGCTTTGATCGTTCCCTGGGAGACCAGTAGTAGTTTCCGAAGCACATCTGGAGGCATTCTGTAATCTGTGGACCTTCAAAGTGTTGATGAAACACAGGAATTGCATCGGGATTGAATACAGCAGACACCATGCATTCATTTCTCCATGGGATTAAGGTCTCAAACTGGCAACCCTTTGATCGATCCCTGAACACCCATAGTAGTTTCTGATGCACATCTGGAGGCATTCTGTAATCTGCAGACTTTCCGAGTGTTGATGAAACACAGAAATTGCATCGGGATTGAATACAACATTCACCATGCGCACTTCCGTCCGTGGGAGTAATGTCACAAACAGTCAACGCTTTGATCGTTCCCAGGAAGACCAGTAGTAATTTCCGATGCACAGCTGGAGGCAATCTCGTCACCATCCGCACTTTCCTTCATGGGAGTATTGTCTGAAACAGTCTATGCTTTGATCATCCCCAGGAAGACCAGTAGTAGTTTCCGATGCACATCTGGAGGAAATCTGTAATCTGTGGACTATCAGAGTGTTGATGAAACACAGAAATTGCATCGGGATTGAATACAACAGTCACCATCCGCCCTTTCCTCCATGTGAGTAATGTCTCAAACTGTCTATGCTTAGATCATTTCCAGGAAGACCAGTAGTAGTTTCCGATGCACATCTGAAGGCAATCTGTAATCTGTGGACAATCAGAGTGTTGATGAAACACAGAAATTGCATCGGCATTGAATACAACAGTCACCATGCGCACTTTCCTACAGAGGAGTAATGTCTCAAACAGTCCACGCTTTGATCGTTCCCTGGAAGACCAGTAGTAGTTTCTGATGCACATCTGGAGGCATTCTGTAATCTGTGGACCTTCAATGTGTTGATGAAACACAGAAATTTCATCGGGATTGAATACAACAGACACCATGCGCACTTTCCTCCATGGGAGTAATTTCTCAAACAGTCAACGCTTTGATCGTTCCCAGGAAGACCAGCAGTAGTTTCCGATGCACATCTGGTGGCAATCTGTAATCTGTGGACTATCAGAGTGTTGATGAACCACAGAAATTGCATCGGGATTGAATACAACAGTCACCATGCGCACTTTCCTCCGTGGGAGTAATGTCTCAAACAGTCTACGCTTTGATCCTTCCCTGGAAGACCAGTGATAGTTTCCGATGCACATCTTAAGGCATTGTGTAATCTGTGGACCATCAGAGTCTTGATGAAACACAGAAATTGCATCGGGATTGAATACAACAGTCACCATGCACACTTGCCTCCATGGGAGTGATGTCTCAAACAGTCTACGCTTTGATCGTTCCCAGGAAGACCAGTAGTAGTTTCCGATGCACATCAGGTATCAATCTGTAATCTGTGGACTATCAGAGTGTTGATGAAACACAGAAATTGCATCGGGATTGAATACAACAGTCACCATGCGCACTTTTCTCCTTGGGAGTAATGTCTCAGACAGTCTACGCTTTGATCGTTCCCTGGAAGACCAGTAGTAGATTCCGATGCACATCTGGAGGCATTTTGTAATCTGTGGAGTATCAGGGTGTTGTTGAATCACAGAAATTGCATCGGGATTTATTACAACAGTCACCATGCGCACGTTCATCCATATGAGTTATGTCTCAAAAACTCTACGCTTTGATCGTTCCCTGGAAGACCAGTAGTAGTTTCCGATGCACATCTGGAGGCATTCTGTAATCTGTAGACTAACAGAGTGTTGATGAAACACAGAAATTGCATCGGGATTGAATACAACAGTCACCATGCGCACTTTCCTACAGAGTAGTAATGTCTCAAACAGTCCACGCTTTGATCGTTCCCTGGAAGACCAGTAGTAGTTTCTGATGCACATCTTGAAGCATTCTGTAATCTGTGGACTATCATAGTGTTGATGAAACACAGAAACTGCATCGGGATATAATACAACAGTCACCATGAGCACTTTCCTCAATGGTAGTAATGGTCTCAAACAGTTTACGCTTTGATCGTTCCTTGGAAGACCAGTAGTAGTTTCCGATGCACATATGGAGGAATTCTGTAATCTGTGGACTATAAGAGTGTTGATGAAAACAGAAATTGCTTCGGGATTAAATACAACAGCCACCATGCGCACTTTCCTACATGGGAGTAATATCTCAAACTGTCTACGCTTTGATCGTTCCCAGGAAGACCAGTAGTAGTTTCCGATGCACATCTGGAGGCAATCTGTAATCTGTGGACTATCAGAGTGTTAATGAAACACAGAAATTGCATCGGGATTGAATACAACAGTCACCATCCGCCCTTTCCTCCATTTGAGTACTGTCTCAAACTGTCTATGCTTAGATCATTCCCAGGAGGACCAGTAGTAGTTTAAGATGGACATCTGAAGGCAATCTGTAATCTGTGCACTATCAGAGTGTTGATGAAACACAGAAATTGCATCGGATTGAATACAACAGTCACCATGCACACTTTCCTCCATGGGAGTAATTTCTCAAACAGTCTAAGCTTTGATCGTTCCCAGGAAGACCAGTAGTAGTTTCCGATGCACATCTGGTGGCAATCTGTAATCTGTGGACTACCAGAGTGTTGATGAAACACAGAAATTGCATCGGGATTGAATACAACAGTCACCATGCGCACTTTCCTCCATGGGAGTAATGTCTCATACAGTCTACGCTTTGGTCGTCCCCTGGAAGACCAGTAGTAGTTTCCGATGCACATCTGGAGGCATTCTGTAATCTGTGGACCTTCAAAGTGTTGATGAAACACAGAAATTGCATCGGGGTTGAATACAACAGTCTCCATGCCCACTTTCCTCCATGGGAGTAATGTCTCAAACAGTCTACGTTTTGATCGTTCCCAGGAAGACCACTAGTAGTTTCCGATGCACATCTGGTGGAAATCTGTAATCTGTGGACTATCAGAGTGGTGATGAACCACACAAATTGCATCGGGATTGAATACAACAGTCACCATGTTCACTTTCCTCCATGGGAGTAATGTCTCATACAGTCTACGCTTTAATCCCTCCCTGGAAGGCCAGTGGTAGTTTCCGATGCACATCTGGAGGCATTCTTTAATCTGTGGACCATCTGAGTCTTGATGAAACACAGAAATTGCATCGGGATTGAATACAACAGTCACCATGCCCACTTTCCTCCATGGGAGTAATATCTCAAACAGTCTACGCTTTGACATTTCCCTGGAAGACCAGTAGTAGTTTCCGATTCACATCTGGAGGCATTCTGTAATCTGTGGACCTTCAAAGTGTTGATGAAACACACGAATTGCATCGGGATTGAATACAGCAGACACCATGCATTCATTTCTCCATGGGATTAAGGCCTCAAACTGTCAACGCTTTGATAGATCCCTGAACACCCGTAGTAGTTTCTGATGCACATCTGGAGGCATTCTGTAATCTGCAGACTTTCCGAGTGTTGATGAAACACAGAAATTTCATCGGGATTGAATACAACATCCACCATGCGCAGTTCCCTCCGTGGGAGTAATGTCACAAACAGTCTACGCTTTGATCGTTCCCAGGAAGATCAGTAGTAGTTGCCGATGCACATCTGGAGGCAATCTGTAAAGTGTGGACTATCAGAGCGTTGATGAAACACAGAAATTAGAACGGCATTGAATACAACAGTCACCACCCGCACTTTCCTTCATGGGAGTAATGTCTGAAACAGTCTATGCTTTGATCGTTCGCAGGAAGACCAGTAGTAGTTTCCGATGCACATCTGAAGGCATTCTGTAATCTGTGGACTATCAGAGTGTTGATGAAACACAGAAATTGCATCGGGATTGAATACAACAGTCACCATCCGCCCTTTCCTCCATGTGAGTAATGTCTCAAACTGTCTATGCTTAGATCATTCCCATTAAGACCAGTAGTAGTTTCCGATGCACATTTGAAGGCAATCTGTAATCTGTGGACAATCAGAGTGTTGATGAAACACAGAAATTGCATCGGGATTGAATACAACAGTCACCATGCGCACTTTCCTACAGAGGAGTAATGTCTCAAACAGTCCACGCTTTGATCGTTCCCTGGAAGACCAGTAGTAGTTTCTGAAGCACATCTGGAGGCATTCTGTAATCTGTGGACCTTCAATGTGTTGATGAAACACAGAAATTGCATCGGGATTGAATACAACAGACACCATGCGCACTTTCCTCCATGGGAGTAATTTCTCAAACAGTCTACGCTTTGATCGTTCCCAGGAAGACCAGCAGTAGTTTCCGATGCACATCTGGTGGCAATCTGTAATCTGTGGACTATCAGAGTGTTGATGAACCACAGAAATTGCATCGGGATTGAATACAACAGTCACCATGCGCACTTTCCTCCGTGGGAGTAATGTCTCAAACAGTCTACGCTTTGATCCTTCCCTGGAAGACCAGTGGTAGTTTCCGATGCACATCTGGAGGCATTCTGTAATCTGTGGACCATCAGAGTCTTGATGAAACACAGAAATTGCATCGGGATTGAATACAACAGTCACCATGCACACTTGCCTCCATGGGAGTGGTGTCTCAAACAGTCTACGCTTTGATCGTGCCCAGGAAGACCAGTAGTAGTTTCCGATGCACATCAGGTATCAATCTGTAATCTGTGGACTATCAGAGTGTTGATGAAACACAGAAATTGCATCGGGATTGAATACAACAGTCACCATGCGCACTTTTCTCCATATGAGTAATGTCTTAGACAGTCTACGCTTTGATCGTTCCCTGGAAGACCAGATGCACATCTGGAAGCATTTCGTAATCTGTGGAGTATCAGGTTGTTGTTGAATCACAGAAATTGCATCGGGATTGAATACAACAGTCACCATGCGCACTTTCCTACAGAGGAGTAATGTCTCAAACAGTCCACGCTTTGATCGTTTCCTGGAAGACCAGTAGTAGTTTCTGATGCACATCTTGAAGCATTCTGTAATCTGTGGACTATCATAGTGTTGATGAAACACAGAAACTGCATCGGGATTGAATACAACAGTCACTATGCGCACTTCCCTCAATGGTAGTAATGGTCTCAAACAGTTTACGATTTGATCGTTCCTTGGAAGACCAGTAGTAGTTTCCGATGCACATATGGAGGAATTCATTAATCTGTGGACTATCAGAGTGTTGATGAAAACAGAAATTACATCGGGATTGATTACAACAGTCACCATGCCGACTTTCCTCCATGGGAGTAATATCTCAAACAGTCTACGCTTTGACCTTTCCCTGGAAGACCAGTAGTAGTTTCCGATTCACATCTGGAGGCATTCTGTACTCTGCAGACTTTCCGAGTGTTGATGAAACACAGAAATTGAATCGGGATATAATACAACACCCACCATGCGCACTTCCCTCCGTGGGAGTAATGTCACAAACAGTTTACGCTTTGATCGTTCCCAGGAAGTCCAGTAGTGGTTTCCGATGCACATCTGGAGGCAATCTGTAAAGTGTGGACTATCAGAGCGATGATGAAACACAGAAATTAGATCGGGATTGAATACAACAGTCACCATCCGCACTTTCCTTCATGGGAGTAATGTCTGAAACAGTCTATGCTTTGATCGTTCCCAGGAAGACCAGTAGTAGTTTCCGATGCACATCTGGAGGCAATCTGTAATCTGTGGACTATCAGAGTGTTGATGAAACACAGAAATTGCATCGGGATTGAACACAACAGTCACCATCCGCCCTTTCCTCCATGTGAGTAATGTCTCAAACTGTCTATGCTTAGATCATTCCCAGGAGGACCAGTAGTAGTTTAAGATGGACATCTGAAGGCAATCTGTAATCTGTGGACAATCAAAGTGTTGATGAAACACGGAAATAGCATCGGGATTGAATACAACAGTCACCATTCGCACTTCGCTCCACCGGAGTAATGTCTCAAACAGTCTACGATTTGATCGTTCCCTGTCAGACCAGCAGTAGTTTCCGATGCACATCTGGAGGCATTCTGTAATCTGTGGACCTTCAAAGTGTAGATGAAACACAGAAATTGCATCGGGATTGAATACAACAGACACCATGCGCACTTTCCTCCATGGGAGTAATTCTCAAGCAGTCTGCTCGTTGATCGTTCCCTGGAAGACCAGTAGTAGTTTCCGATGCACATCTGGAGGCATTCTGTAAACTGTGGACTATCATAGTGTTGATGAAACACAGAAATTGCATCGGGATTGAATACAACAGTCACCATGCCACTTTCCTCCATGGGAGTAATGTCTCATACAGTCTACGCTTTGATCGTTCCCTGGAAGACCAGTAGTAGTTTCCGATGCACATCTGGAGGCATTCTGTAATCTGTGGACCTTCAAAGTGTTGATGAAACACAGAAATTGCATCGGGGTTGAATACAACAGTCACCATGCCCACTTTCCTCCATGGGAGTAATGTCTCAAACAGTCTACGCTTTGATCGTTCCCAGGAAGACCAAGAGTAGTTTCCGATGCACATCTGGTGGCAATCTGTAATCTGTGGACTATCAGAGTGTTGATGAACCACACAAATAGCATCGGGATTGAATACAACAGTCACCATTCGCACTTCGCTCCACCGGAGTAATGTCTCAAACAGTCTACGATTTGATCGTTCCCTGTCAGACCAGCAGTAGTTTCTGATGCACATCTGGAGGCATTCTGTAATCTGTGGACCTTCAAAGTGTTGATGAAACACAGAAATTGCATCGGGATTGAATACAGCAGACACCATGCATTCATTTCTCCATGAGATTAAGGTCTCAAACTGTCAACGCTTTGATCGATCCCTGAACACCCGTAGTAGTTTCTGATGCACATCTGGAGGCATTCTGTAATCTGCAGACTTTCCGAGTGTTGATGAAACACAGAAATTTTATCGGGATTGAATGCAACATCCACCATGCGCACTTCCCTCCGTGGGAGTAATGTCACAAACAGTCTACGCTTTGATCGTTCCCAGGAAGACCAGTAGTAGTTTCCGATGCACATCTGGAGGCAATCTGTAATCTGTGGACAATCAGAGTGTTGATGAAACACAGAAATTGCATCGGGATTGAATACAACAGTCATCATTCGCACTTCGCTCCACCGGAGTAATGTCTCAAACAGTCTACGATTTGATCGTTCCCTGTAAGAAAAGCGGTAGTTTCCGATGCACATCTGGAGGCATTCTGTAATCTGTGGACCTTCAAAGTGTAGATGAAACACAGAAATTGCATCGGGATTGAATACAACAGACACCATACGCACTTTCCTCCATGGGAGTAATTCTCAAGCAGTCTGCTCGTTGATCGTTCCCTGGAAGACCAGTAGTAGTTTCCGATGCACATCTGGAGGCATTCTGTAAACTGTGGACTATCATAGTGTTGATGAAACACAGAAATTGCATCGGGATTGAATACAACAGTCACCATGCCACTTTCCTCCATGGGAGTAATGTCTCATACAGTCTACGCTTTGATCGTTCCCTGGAAGACCAGTAGTAGTTTCCGATGCACATCTGGAGGCATTCTGTAATCTGTGGACCTTCAAAGTGTTGATGAAACACAGAAATTGCATCGGGGTTGAATACAACAGTCACCATGCCCACTTTCCTCCATGGGAGTAATGTCTCAAACAGTCTGCGCTTTGATCGTTCCCAGGAAGACCACTAGTAGTTTCCGATGCACATCTGGTGGCAATCTGTAATCTGTGGACTATCAGAGTGTTGATGAACCACACAAATAGCATCGGGATTGAATACAACAGTCACCATTCGCACTTCGCTCCACCGGAGTAATGTCTCAAACAGTCTACGATTTGATCGTTCCCTGTCAGACCAGCAGTAGTTTCTGATGCACATCTGGAGGCATTCTGTAATCTGTGGACCTTCAAAGTGTTGATGAAACACAGAAATTGCATCGGGATTGAATACAGCAGACACCATGCATTCATTTCTCCATGAGATTAAGGTCTCAAACTGTCAAAGCTTTGATCGATCCCTGAACACCCGTAGTAGTTTCTGATGCACATCTGGAGGCATTCTGTAATCTGCAGACTTTCCGAGTGTTGATGAAACACAGAAATTTCATCGGGATTGAATGCAACATCCACCATGCGCACTTCCCTCCGTGGGAGTAATGTCACAAACAGTCTACGCTTTGATCGTTCCCAGGAAGACCAGTAGTAGTTTCCGATGCACATCTGGAGGCAATCTGTAATCTGTGGACAATCAGAGTGTTGATGAAACACAGAAATTGCATCGGGATTGAATACAACAGTCATCATTCGCACTTCGCTCCACCGGAGTAATGTCTCAAACAGTCTACGATTTGATCGTTCCCTGTAAGAAAATCGGTAGTTTCCGATGCACATCTGGAGGCATTCTGTAATCTGTGGACCTTCAAAGTGTTGATGAAACACAGAAATTGCATCGGGATTGAATACAACAGACACCATGCGCACTTTCCTCCATGGGAGTAATTTCTCAAACAGTCTACGCTTTGATCGTTCCCAGGAAGACCAGCAGTAGTTCCCGATGCACATCTGGTGGCAATCTGTATTCTGTGGACTATCAGAGTGTTGATGAACCACAGAATTTGCATTTGGATTGAATACAACAGTCACCATGCGCACTTTCCTCCATGGGAGTAATGTCTCAAACAGTCTACGGTTTGATCCTTCCCTGGAAGACCAGTGGTAGTTTCCGATGCACATCTGGAGGCATTCTGTAATCTGTGGTCCTTCAAAGTGTTGATGAAACATAGAAATTGCATCGGGATTGAATACAACAGACACCATGCGCACTTTCCTCCATGGGAGTAATTCTCAAGCAGTCTGCTCGTTGATCGTTCCCTGGAAGACCAGTAGTAGTTTCCGATGCACATCTGGAGGCATTCTGTGAACTGTGGACTATCTGGGTGTTGATGAAACACAGAAATTGCATCGGGATTGAATACAACAGTCACCATGCGCACTTTCCTACAGAGGAGTAATGTCTCAAACAGTCCACGCTTTGATCGTTCCCTGGAAGACCAGTAGTAGTTTCTGATGCACATCTGGAGGCATTCTGTAATCTGTGGACCTTCAATGTGTTGATGAAACACAGAAATTGCATCGAGATCGAATACAACAGACACCATGCGCACTTTCCTCCATGGGAGTAATTTCTCAAACAGTCTACGCTCTGACATTTCCCTGGAAGACCAGTAGTAGTTTCCGATTCACATCTGGAGGCATTCTGTAATCTGTGGACCTTCAAAGTGTTGATGAAACACAGGAATTGCATCGGGATTGAAAACAGCAGACACCATGCATTCATTTCTCCATGGGGTTAAGGTCTCAAACTGTCAACGCTTTGATAGATCCCTGAACACCCGTAGTAGTTTCTGATGCACATCTGGAGGCATTCTGTAATCTGCAGACTTTCCGAGTGTTGATGAAACAAGGAAATTTCATCGGGATTGAATACAACATCCACCATGCGCACTTCCCTCCGTGGGAGTAATGTCACAAACAGTCTACGCTTTGATCGTGCCCAGGAAGACCAGTAGTAGTTTCCGATGCACATCTGGTGGCAATCTGTAATCTGTGGACTATCAGAGTGTTGATGAACCACAGAAATTGCATCGGGATTGAATACAACAGTCACCATGCACACTTGCCTCCATGGGAGTGATGTCTCAAACAGTCTACGCTTTGATCGTGCCCAGGAAGACCAGTAGTAGTTTCCGATGCACATCAGGAATCAATCTGTAATCTGTGGACTATCAGAGTGTTGATGAAACACAGAAATTGCATCGGGATTGAATACAACAGTCACCATGCGCACTTTTCTCCATATGAGTAATGTCTCAGACAGTCTACGCTTTGATCGTTCCCTGGAAGACCAGATGCACATCTGGAGGCATTTTGTAATCTGTGGAGTATCAGGGTGTTGTTGAATCACAGAAATTGCATCGGGATTGAATACAACAGTCACCATGCGCACTTTCCTACAGAGGAGTAATGTCTCAAACAGTCCACGCTTTGATCGTTTCCTGGAACACCAGTAGTAGTTTCTGATGCACATCTTGAAGCATTCTGTAATCTGTGGACTATCATAGTGTTGATGAAACACAGAAACTGCATCGGGATTGAATACAACAGTCACCATGCGCACTTCCCTCAATGGTAGTAATGGTCTCAAACAGTTTACGCTTTGATCGTTCCTTGGAAGACCAGTAGTAGTTTCCGATGCACATATGGAGGAATTCATTAATCTGTGGACTATCAGAGTGTTGATGAAAACAGAAATTACATCGGGATTGATTATAACAGTCACCATGCCGACTTTCCTCCATGGGAGTAATATCTCAAACAGTCTACGCTTTGACCTTTCCCTGGAAGACCAGTAGTAGTTTCCGATTCACATCTGGAGGCATTCTGTACTCTGCAGACTTTCCGAGTGTTGATGAAACACAGAAATTGCATCGGGATATAATACAACACCCACCATGCGCACTTCCCTCCGTGGGAGTAATGTCACAAACAGTTTACGCTTTGATCGTTCCCAGGAAGACCAGTAGTGGTTTCCGATGCACATCTGGAGGCAATCTGTAAAGTGTGGACTATCAGAGCGATGATGAAACACAGAAATTAGATCGGGATTGAATACAACAGTCACCATCCGCACTTTCCTTCATGGGAGTAATGTCTGAAACAGTCTATGCTTTGATCGTTCCCAGGAAGACCAGTAGTAGTTTCCGATGCACATCTGGAGGCAATCTGTAATCTGTGGACTATCAGAGTGTTGATGAAACACAGAAATTGCATCGGGATTGATCACAACAGTCACCATCCGCCCTTTCCTTCATGTGAGTAATGTCTCAAACTGTCTATGCTTAGATCATTCCCAGGAGGACCAGTAGTAGTTTAAGATGGACATCTGAAGGCAGTCTGTAATCTGTGGACAATCAAAGTGTTGATGAAACACGGAAATAGCATCGGGATTGAATACAACAGTCACCATTCGCACCTCGCTCCACCGGAGTAATGTCTCAAACAGTCTACGATTTGATCGTTCCCTGTCAGACCAGCAGTAGTTTCCGATGCACATCTGGAGGCATTCTGTAATCTGTGGACCTTCAAAGTGTTGATGAAACACAGAAATTGCATCGGGATTGAATACAACAGACACCATGCGCACTTTCCTCCATGGGAGTAATTCTCAAGCAATCTGCTCGTTGATCGTTCCCTGGAAGACCAGTAGTAGTTTCCGAAGCACATCTGGAGGCATTCTGTAAACTGTGGACTATCATAGTGTTGATGAAACACAGAAATTGCATCGGGATTGAATACAACAGTCACCATGCCACTTTCCTCCATGGGAGTAATGTCTCATACAGTCCACGCTTTGATCGTTCCCTGGAAGACCAGTAGTAGTTTCCGATGCACATCTGGAGGCATTCTGTAATCTGTGGACCTTCAAAGTGTTGATGAAACACAGAAATTGCATCGGGGTTGAATACAACAGTCACCATGCCTACTTTCCTCCATGGGAGTAATGTCTCAAACAGTCTACGCTTTGATCGTTCCCAGGAAGACCACTAGTAGTTTCCGATGCACATCTGGTGGCAATCTGTAAAATGTGGACTATCAGAGTGTTGATGAACCACACAAATTGCATCGGGATTGAATACAACAGTCACCATGCGCACTTTCCTCCATGGGAGTAATGTCTCAAACAGTCTACGCTTTAATCCTTCCCTGGGTGACCAGTGGTAGTTTCCGATGCACATCTGGAGGCATTCTGTTATCTGTGGACCATCAGAGTGTTGATGAAACACAGAAATTGCATCGGGATTGAATACAACATTCACCATGCCCACTTTCCTCCATGGGAGTAATATCTCAAACAGTCTACGCTTTGACCTTTCCCAGGAAGACCAGTAGTAGTTTCCGATTCACATCTGGAGGCATTCTGTAATCTGTGGACCTTCAAAGTGTTGATGAAACACAGGAATTGCATCGGGATTGAATACAGCAGACACCATGCGCACTTCCCTCCGTGGGAGTAATGTCAGAAACAGTCTACGCTTTGATCGTTCCCAGGAAGACCAGTAGTAGTTTCCGATGCACATCTGGAGGCAATCTGTAAAGTGTGGACTATCAGAGCGATGATGAAACACAGAAATTAGATCGGGATTGAATACAACAGTCACCATCCGCACTTTCCTTCATGGGAGTAATGTCTGAAACAGTCTATGCTTTGATCGTTCCCAGGAAGACCAGTAGTAGTTTCCGATGCAAATCTGGAGGCAATCTGTAATCTGTGGACAATCAGAGTGTTGATGAAACATAGAAATTGCATCGGGATTGAATACAACAGTCATCATTCGCACTTCGCTCCACCGGAGTAATGTCTCAAACAGTCTAATATTTGATTGTTCCCTGTAAGACCAGCGGTAGTTTCCGATGCACATCTGGAGGCATTCTGTAATCTGTGGACCTTCAAAGTGTTGATGAAACACAGAAATTGCATCGGGATTGAATACAACAGTCACCATGCGCACTTTCCTACAGAGGAGTAATGTCTCAAACAGTCCACGCTTTGATCGTTCCCTGGAAGACCAGTAGTAGTTTCTGATGCACATCTGGAGGCATTCTGTAATCTGTGGACTTTCAATGTGTTGATGAAACACAGAAATTGCATCGGGATTGAATACAACAGACACCATGCGCACTTTCCACCATGGGAGTAATTTCTCAAACAGTCTACGCTTTGATCGTTCCCAGGAAGACCAGCAGTAGTTTCCGATGCACATCTGGTGGCAATCTGTAATCTGTGGACTATCAGAGTGTTGATGAACCACAGGATTTGCATCGGGATTGAATACAACAGTCACCATGTGCACTTTCCTCCATGGGAGTAATGTCTCAAACAGTCTACGCTTTGATCCTTCCCTGGAAGACCAGTGGTAGTTTCCGATGCACATCTGGAGGCATTCTGTAATCTGTAGACCATCAGAGTCTTGATGAAACACAGAAATAGCATCGGGATTGAATACAACAGTCACCATGCACACTTGCCCCCATGGGAGTGATTTCTCAAACAGTCTACGCTTTGATCGTTCCCAGGAAGACCAGTAGTAGTTTCCGATGCACATCAGGTATCAATCTGTAATCTGTGGACTATCAGAGTGTTGATGAAACACAGAAATTGCATCGGGATTGAATACAACAGTTACCATGCGCACTTTTCTCCATGGGAGTAATGTCTCAGACAGTCTATGCTTTGATCGTTCCCAGGAAGACCAGTAATAGTTTCCGATGCACATCTGGAGGCAATCTGTAATCTGTGGACTATTAGAGTGTTGATGAAACACAGAAATTGCATCGGGATTGAATACAACAGTCACCATCCGCCCTTTCCTCCATGTGAGTAATGTCTCAAACTGTCTATGCTTAGATAATTCCCAGGAGGACCAGTAGTAGTTTAAGATGGACATCTGAAGGCAATCTGTAATCTGTGGACAATCAAAGTGTTGATGAAACACGGAAATTGCATCGGGATTGAATACAACAGTCACCATTCGCACTTCGCTCCACCGGAGTAATGTCTAAAACAGTCTACGATTTGATCGTTCCGTGTAAGACCAGCAGTAGTTTCCGATGCACATCTGGAGGCATTCTGTAATCTGTGGTCCTTCAAAGTGTTGATGAAACACAGAAATTGCATCGGGATTGAATACAACAGACACCATGCGCACTTTCCTCCATGGGAGTAATTCTCAAGCAGTCTGCTCGTTGATCGTTCCCTGGAAGACCAGTAGTAGTTTCCGATGCACATCTGGAGGCATTCTGTGAACTGTGGACTATCTGGGTGTTGATGAAACACAGAAATTGGATCGGGATTGAATACAACAGTCACCATTCGCACTTTCCTCTACGCGAGTTATGTCTCTAACAGTTTACGCTTTGATCGTTCCCTGGAAGACCAGTAGTAGTTTCCGAAGCACATCTGGAGGCATTCTGTAATCTGTGGACTATCATAGTGTTTATGAAACACAGAAATTGCATCGGGGTTGAATACAACAGTCACCATGCACACTTTCCTCCATGGGAGTGATGTCTCAAACAGTCTACGCTTTGATCGTTCCCAGGAAGACCAGTAGTTGTTTCCAATGCACATCTGGTGGCAATCTGTAATCTGTGGACTATCAGAGTGTTGATGAAACACAGAAATTGCATCGGGATTGAATTCAACAGCCACCATGCGCACTTTCCTCCATGGGACTAATGTCTCATACAGTCTACGCTTTGATCGTTCCCTGCAAGACCAGTAGTAGTTTCCGATGCACATCTGGAGGCATTCTGTAATCTGTGGACCTTCAAAGTGTTGATGAAACACAGCAATTACATCGGGATTGAATACAACAGTCACCATGCGCACTTTCCTCCATGGGAGTTATGTCTCAAACAGTCTACGATTTGATCGTTCCCTGGAAGACCAGTAGTAGTATCCGATGCACATCTGGAGGCATTCTGTAATCTGTGGACTATCAGAGTGTTGATGAAACACAGAAATTGCATCGTGATTAAATACAACACTCACCATGCGCACTTTCCTCCATGGGAGTAATGTCTCAAACAGTCTACGTTTTTGATCGTTCCCTGCAAGACCAGTAGTAGTTTCCGATGCACATCTGGAGGCATTCTGTAAACTTTGGACCTTCAAAGTGTTGATGAAACACAGAAATTGAATTGGGATCGAATAAAAAAGTCACCATGCGCACTTTCCTCCATGGGAGTAATTCTCAAGCAGTCTGCTCGTTGATCGTTCCCTGGAAGACCAGTAGTAGTTTCCGATGCACATCTGGAGGCATTCTGTGAACTGTGGACTATCTGGGTGTTGATGAAACACAGAAATTGCATCGGGATTGAATACAACAGTCACCATGCGCACTTTCCTCCATGGGAGTAATATCTCAAACAGTCTACGCTTTGATCGTTCCCTGGAAGACCAGTAGTAGTTTCCGATGCACAGCTGGAGGCATTCTGTAATCTGTGGTCCTTCAAAGTGTTGATGAAACACAGAAATTGCATCGGGATTGAATACAACAGACACCATGCGCACTTTCCTCCATGGGAGTAATTCTCAAGCAGTCTGCTCGTTGATCGTTCCCTGGAAGACCAGTAGTAGTTTCCGATGCACATCTGGAGGCATTCTGTGAACTGTGGACTATCCGGGTGTTGATGAAACACAGAAATTGCATCGGGATTGAATACAACAGTCACCATGCGCACTTTCCTACAGAGGAGTAAAGTCTCAAACAGTCCACGCTTTGATCGTTCCCTGGAAGACCAGTAGTAGTTTCTGATGCACATCTGGAGGCATTCTGTAATCTGTGGACCTTCAATGTGTTGATGAAACACAGAAATTGCATCGGGATTGAATACAACAGACACCATGCGCACTTTCCTCCATGGGAGTAATTTCTCAAACAGTCTACGCTTTGATCGTTCCCAGGAAGACCAGCAGTAGCTTCCGATGCACATCTGGTGGCATTCTGTAATCTGTGGACTATCAGAGTGTTGATGAACCACAGAAATTGCATCGGGATTGAATACAACAGTCACCATGCGCACTTTCCTCCATGGGAGTAATGTCTCAAACTGTCTACGCTTTGATCCTTCCCTGGAAGACCAGTGGTAGTTTCCGATGCACATCTGGAGGCATTCTGTAATCTGTGGACCATCAATGTGTTGATGAAACACAGAAATTGCATCGGGATTGAATGCAACAGTCACGATGCACACTTGCCTCCATGGGAGTGATGTCTCAAACAGTCGACGCTTTGATCGTTCCCAGGAAGACCAGTAGTAGTTTCTGATGCACATCTTGAAGCATTCTGTAATCTGTGGACTATCATAGTGTTGATGAAACACAGAAACTGCATCGGGATTGAATACAACAGTCACCATGCGCACTTCCCTCAATGGTAGTAATGGTCTCAAACAGTTTACGCTTTGATCGTTCCTTGGAAGACCAGTAGTAGTTTCCGATGCACATATGGATGAATTCTGTAATCTGTGGACTATCAGAGTGTTGATGAAAACAGAAATTACATGGGGATTGATTACAACAGTCACCATGCCGACTTTCCTCCATGGGAGTAATATCTCAAACAGTCTACGCTTTGACCTTTCCCTGGAAGACCAGTAGTAGTTTCCGATTCACAACTGGAGGCATTCTGTAATCTGCAGACATTCCGAGTGTTGATGAAACACAGAAATTGCATCGGGATATAATACAACACCCACCATGCGCACTTCCCTCCGTGGGAGTAATGTCACAAACAGTTTACGCTTTGATCGTTCCCAGGAAGACCAGTAGTGGTTTCCGATGCACATCTGGAGGCAATCTATAAAGTGTGGACTATCAGAGCGATGATGAAACACAGAAATTAGATTGGGATTGAATACAACAGTCACCATCCGCACTTTCCTTCATGGGAGTAATGTCTGAAACAGTCTATGCTTTGATCGTTCCCAGGAAGACCAGTAGTAGTTTCCGATGCACATCTGGAGGCAATCTGTAATCTGTGGACTATCAGAGTGTTGATGAAACACAGAAATTGCATCGGGATTGAATACAACAGTCTCCATCCGCCCTATCCTCAATGTGAGTAATGACTCAAACTGTCTATGCTTAGATCATTCCCAGGAGGACCAGTAGTAGTTTAAGATGGACATCTGAAGGCAATCTGTAATCTGTGGACAATCAAAGTGTTGATGAAACATGGTAATTGCATCGGGATTGAATACAACAGTCATCATTCGCACTTCGCTCCACCGGAGTAATAACTCAAACAGTCTACGATTTGATCGTTCCCTGTAAGACCAGCGGTAGTTTCCGATGCACATCTGGAGGCATTCTGTAATCTGTGGACCTTCAAAGTGTTGATGAAACACAGAAATTGCATCGGGATTGAATACAACAGTCACCATGCGCACTTTCCTCCATGGGAGTAATGTCTCAAACAGTCTACGCTTTGATCCTTCCCTGGAAGACCAGTGGTAGTTTCCGATGCACATCTGGAGGCATTCTGTAATCTGTGGACCATCAGAGTCTTGATGAAACACAGAAATTGCATCGGGATTGAATACAACAGTCACCATGCACACTTGCCTCCATGGGAGTGATTTCTCAAACAGTCTACGCAATGATCGTTCCCAGGAAGACCAGTAGTAGTTTCCGATGCACATCTGGAGGCAATCTGTAATCTGTGACTATTAGAGTGTTGATGAAACACAGAAATTGCATCGGGATTGAATACAACAGTCACCATCCGCCCTTTCCTCCATGTGAGTAATGTCTCAAACTGTCTATGCTTAGATCATTCCCAGGAGGACCAGTAGTAGTTTAAGATGGACATCTGAAGGCAATCTGTAATCTGTGGACAATCAAAGTGTTGATGAAACACGGAAATTGCATCGGGATTGAATACAACAGTCACCATTCGCACTTCGCTCCACCGGAGTAATGTCTCAAACAGTCTACGATTTGATCGTTCCGTGTAAGACCAGCAGTAGTTTCCGATGCACATCTGGAGGCATTCTGTAATCTGTGGTCCTTCAAAGTGTTGATGAAACACAGAAATTGCATCGGGATTGAATACAACAGACACCATGCGCACTTTCCTCCATGGGAGTAATTCTCAAGCAGTCTGCTCGTTGATCGTTCCCTGGAAGACCAGTAGTAGTTTCCGATGCACATCTGGAGGCATTCTGTGAACTGTGGACTATCTGGGTGTTGATGAAACACAGAAATTGGATCGGGATTGAATACAACAGTCACCATTCGCACTTTCCTCTACGCGAGTTATGTCTCTAACAGTTTACGCTTTGATCGTTCCCTGGAAGACCAGTAGTAGTTTCCAATGCACATCTGGAGGCATTCTGTAATCTGTGGACTATCATAGTGTTTATGAAACACAGAAATTGCATCGGGGTTGAATACAACAGTCACCATGCACACTTTCCTCCATGGGAGTGATGTCTCAAACAGTCTACGCTTTGATCGTTCCCAGGAAGACCAGTAGTTGTTTCCAATGCACATCCGGTGGCAATCTGTAAACTGTGGACTATCAGAGTGTTGATGAAACACAGAAATTGCATCGGGATTGAATTCAACAGCCACCATGCGCACTTTCCTCCATGGGACTAATGTCTCATACAGTCTACGCTTTGATCGTTCCCTGCAAGACCAGTAGTAGTTTCCTATACACATCTGCAGGCATTCTGTAATCTGTGGACCTTCAAAGTGTTGATGAAACACAGCAATTACATCGGGATTGAATACAACAGTCACCATGCGCACTTTCCTCCATGGGAGTAATGTCTCAAACAGTCTACGCTTTGATCGTTCCCTGGAAGACCAGTAGTAGTATCCGATGCACATCTGGAGGCATTCTGTAATCTGTGGACTATCAGAGAGTTGATGAAACACAGAAATTGCATCGTGATTAAATACAACACTCACCATGCGCACTTTCCTCCATGGGAGTAATGTCTCAAACAGTCTACGTTTTTGATCGTTCCCTGCAAGACCAGTAGTAGTTTCCGATGCACATCTGGAGGCATTCTGTAATCTTTGGACCTTCAAAGTGTTGATGAAACACAGAAATTGAATCGGGATCGAATAAAAAAGTCACCATGCGCACTTTCCTCCATGGGAGTAATTCTCAAGCAGTCTGCTCGTTGATCGTTCCCTGGAAGACCAGTAGTAGTTTCCGATGCACATCTGGAGGCATTCTGTGAACTGTGGACTATCTGGGTGTTGATGAAACACAGAAATTGCATCGGGATTGAATACAACAGTCACCATGCGCACTTTCCTACAGAGGAGTAATGTCTCAAACAGTCCACGCTTTGATCGTTCCCTGGAAGACCAGTAGTAGTTTCTGATGCACATCTGGAGGCATTCTGTAATCTGTGGACCTTCAATGTGTTGATGAAACACAGAAATTGCATCGGGATTGAATACAACAGACACCATGCGCACTTTCCTCCATGGGAGTAATTTCTCAAACAGTCTACGCTTTGATCGTTCCCAGGAAGACCAGCAGTAGCTTCCGATGCACATCTGGTGGCAATCTGTAATCTGTGGACTATCAGAGTGTTGATGAACCACAGAAATTGCATCGGGATTGAATACAACAGTCACCATGCGCACTTTCCTCCATGGGAGTAATGTCTCAAACAGTCTACGCTTTGATCCTTCCCTGGAAGACCAGTGGTAGTTTCCGATGCACATCTGGAGGCATTCTGTAATCTGTTGACCATCAATGTGTTGATGAAACACAGAAATTGCATCGGGATTGAATGCAACAGTCACGATGCACACTTGCCTCCATGGGAGTGATGTCTCAAACAGTCGACGCTTTGATCGTTCCCAGGAAGACCAGTAGTAGTTTCTGATGCACATCTTGAAGCATTCTGTAATCTGTGGACTATCATAGTGTTGATGAAACACAGAAACTGCATCGGGATTGAATACAACAGTCACCATGCGCACTTCCCTCAATGGTAGTAATGGTCTCAAACAGTTTACGCTTTGATCGTTCCTTGGAAGACCAGTAGTAGTTTCCGATGCACATATGGAGGAATTCTGTAATCTGTGGACTATCAGAGTGTTGATGAAAACAGAAATTACATGGGGATTGATTACAACAGCCACCATGCCGACTTTCCTCCATGGGAGTAATATCTCAAACAGTCTATGATTTGACCTTTCCCTGGAAGACCAGTAGTAGTTTCCGATTCACATCTGGAGGCATTCTGTAATCTGCAGACTTTCCGAGTGTTGATGAAACACAGAAATTGCATCGGGATATAATACAACACCCACCATGCGCACTTCCGTCCGTGGGAGTAATGTCTGAAACAGTTTACGCTTTGATCGTTCCCAGGAAGACCAGTAGTGGTTTCCGATGCACATCTGGAGGCAATCTGTAATCTGTGGACTATCAGAGTGTTGATGAAACACAGAAATTGCATCGGGACTGAATACAACAGTCACCATCAGCCCTATCCTCAATGTGAGTAATGACTCAAACTGTCTATGCTTAGATCATTCCCAGGAGGACCAGTAGTAGTTTAAGATGGACATCTGAAGGCAATCTGTAATCTGTGGACAATCAAAGTGTTGATGAAACATGGAAACTGCATCGGGATTGAATACAACAGTCACCATTCGCACTTCGCTCCACCGGAGTAATGTCTCAAACAGTCTACGATTTGATCGTTCCCTGTCAGACCAGCAGTAGTTTCCGATGCACATCTGGAGGCATTCTGTAATCTGTGGACCTTCAAAGTGTTGATGAAACACAGAAATTGCATCGGGATTGAATACAACAGACACCATGCGCACTTTCCTCCATGGGAGTAATGTCTCAAACAGTCTACGCTTTAATCCTTCCCTGGAAGACCAGTGGTAGTTTCCGATGCACACCTGGAGGCATTCGGTAATCTGTGGACCATCAGAGTCTTGATGAAACACAGAAATTGCATCGGGATTGAATACAACAGTCACCATCCGCCCTTTATTCCATGTGAGTAATGTCTCAAACTGTCTATGCTTAGATCATTCCCAGGAATACCCGTAGTAGTTTCCGATGCACATAAGAAGGCAATCTGTAATCTATGGACAATCAGAGTGTTGATGACACACAGAAATTGCATCGGGATTGAATACAACAGTCATCATTCGCACTTCGCTCCACCGGAGTAATGTCTCAAACAGTCTACGATTTGATCGTTCCCTGTAAGACCAGCGGTAGTTTCCGATGCACATCTGGAGGCATTCTGTAATCTGTGGACCTTCAAAGTGTTGATGAAACACAGAAATTGCATCCTGATTGAATACAACAGTCACCATGCCCACTTTCCTCCATGGGAGTAATATCTCAAACAGTCTACGCTTTGACCTTTCCCTGGAAGACCAGTAGTAGTTTCCGATTCACATCTGGAGGCATTCTGTAATCTGTGGACCTTCAAAGTGTTGATGAAACACAGGAATTGCATCGGGATTGAATACAGCAGACACCATGCATTCATTTCTCCGTGGGATTAAGGTCTCAAACTGTCAACGCTTTGATCGATCCCTGAACACCCGTAGTAGTTTCTGATGCACATCTGGAGGCATTCTGTAATCTGCAGACTTTCCGAGTGTTGATGAAACACAGAAATTTCATCGGGATTGAATACAACATCCACCATGCGCACTTCGCTCCACCGGAGTAATGTCACAAACAGTCTACGCTTTCATCGTTCCCAGGAAGACCAGTAGTAGTTTCCGATGCACATCTGGAGGCAATCTGTAAAGTGTGGACTATCAGAGCGATGATGAACACAGAAATTAGATCGTGATTGAATACAACAGTCACCATCCACACTCTCCTTCATGGGAGTAATGTCTGAAACAGTCTATGCTTTGATCGTTCCCAGGAAGACCAGTAGTAGTTTCCGATGCACATCTGGAGGCAATCTGTAAACTGTGGACTATCAGAGTGTTGATGAAACACAGAAATTGCATCGGGATTGAATACAACAGTCACCATCCGCCCTTTATTCCATGAGAGTAATGTCTCAAACTGTCTATGCTTAGATCATTCCCAGGAAGACCAGTAGTAGTTTCCGATGCACATAAGAAGGCAATCTGTAATCTGTGGACAATCAGAGTGTTGATGACACACAGAAATTGCATCGGGATTGAATACAACAGTCATCATTCGCACTTCGCTCCACCGGAGTAATGTCTCAAACAGTCTACGATTTGATCGTTCCCTGTAAGACCAGCGGTAGTTTCCGATGCACATCTGGAGGCATTCTGTAATCTGTGGACCTTCAAAGTGTTGATGAAACACAGAAATTGCATCCTGATTGAATACAACAGACACCATGCGCACTTTCCTCCATGGGAGTAATGTCTCAAACAGTCTACGCTTTGATCGTTCCCAGGAAGACCATCAGTAGTTTCCGATGCACATCTGGTGGCAATCTGAAATCTGTGGACTATCAGAGTGTTGATGAACCACAGAAATTGCATCGGGATTGAATACAACAGTCACCATGCGCACTTTCCTCCATGGGAGTAAAGTCTCAAACAGTCTACGCTTTGATCCTTCCCTGTAAGACCAGTGGTAGTGTCCGATGCACATCTGGAGGCATTCTGTAATCTGTGGACCATCAGAGTCTTGATGAAACACAGAAATTGCATCGGGATTGAATACAACAGTCACCATGCACACTTTCCTCCATGGGAGTGATGTCTCAAACAGTCTACGCTTTGACCGTTCCCTGTGAGACCAGCGGTAGTTTCCGATGCACATCTGGAGAAATTCTGTAATCTGTGGACCATCAGAGTCTTGATGAAACACTGAAATTGCATCGGGATTGAATACAACAGTCACCATGCACACTTTCCTCCATGGGAGTGATGTCTCAAACAGTCTACGCTTTGATCGTTCCCAGGAAGACCAGTAGTAGTTTCCGATGCACATCTGGTGGCAATCTGTAATCTGTGGACTATCAGAGTGTTGATGAAACACAAAAATTGCATCGGGATTGAATACAACAGTCACCATGGGCACTTTCCTCCATGGGAGTAATGTCTCAAAGACTCTACGATTTGATCGTTCCCTGGTAGACCAGTAGTAGTTTCCGATGCACATCTGGAGGAATTCTGTAATCTGTGGACTAGCAGAGTGTTGATGAAAACAGAATTGCATCGAAATTGAATACAACAGTGACCATGCGCACTTTCCTGCATGGGAGTAATATCTCAAACAGTCTACGCTTTGATCGTTCCCTAGAAGACCAGTAGTAGTTTCCTAATCCCATCTGGAGGCAATCTGTATCTGTTTACAATCAGGGTGTTGATGAAACACAGACATTACATCGGGATTGATTACAACAGTCACCATGCCCACTATCCTCCATGGGAGTAATGTCTCAAACAGGATACGCTTTGATCTTTCCTTTAAGACCAGTAGTAGTTTCCGATTCACATCTGGAGGCATTCTGTAATCTGTGGACCTTCAAAGTGTTGATGAAACACAGAAATTGCATCGGGATTGAATACAACAGACACCATGCGCACTTTCCTCCATGGGAGTAATTCTCAAGCAGTCTGCTCGTTGATCGTTCACTGGAAGACCAGTAGTAGTTTCCGATGCACGTCTGGAGGCATTCTGTAAACTGTGGACTATCTGAGTGTTGATGAAACACAGATATTGCATCGGGATTGAATACAACAGTCACCATGCGCACTTTCCTCCACGCGAGTTATGTCTCTAACAGTTTACGCTTTGATCGTTCCCTGGAAGACCAGTAGTAGTTTCCGATGCACATCTGGAGGCATTCTGTAATCTGTGGACTATCATAGTGTTTATGAAACACAGAAATTGCATCGGGATTCAATACAACAGTCACCATCCGCCCTTTCCTCCATGTGAGTAATATCTCAAACAGTCTATGCTTAGATCATTCCCAGGAAGACCAGTAGTGGTTTCCGATGCACATCTGAAGGCAATCTGTAATCTGTGGACAATCAGAGTGTTGATGAAACACAGAAATTGCATCGGGATTGAATACAACATTCACCATGCGCACTTTCCTCCATGGGAGTAATGTCACAAACAGTCTACGCTTTGATCGTTCCCAGGAAGACGAGTAGTAGTTTCCGATGCACATCTGGAGACAATCTGTAATGTGTGGACTATCAGAGCGTTCATAAAACACAGAAATTGCATCGGGATTGAATACAACAGTCACCATCCTCACTTCCCTACATGGGAGTAATGTCTGAAACAGTCTATGCTTTGATCGTTCCAAGGAAGACCAGTAGTAGTTTCCGATGCACATCTGGAGGCAATCTGTAATCTGTGGACTTTCAGAGTGTTGATGAAACACAGATTTTGCATCGGGATTGAAAACAACAGTCACCATGCACTCTTTCCTCCATGGGAGTGATGTCTAAAACAGTCTACGCTTTGATCGTTAACAGGAAGACCAGTAGTAGTTTCCGATGCACATCTGGTGGCAATCTGTAATCTGTGGACTATCAGAGTGTTGATGAAACACAGAAATTGCATCGGGATTGAATACAACAGTCACCAAGCGGACTTTCCTCCATGGAAGTAATGTGTCAGACAGTCTACGCTTTGATCGTTCCCAGGAAGACCAGTAGTAGTTTCCGATGCACATCTGGAAGCATTTTGTAATCTGTGGACTATCAGGGTGTTGTTGAATCACAGAAATTAAATCGGGATTTAATACAACAGTCATCATGCGCACTTTCATCCATATGAGTTATGTCTCAAACAGTCTACGCTTTGATCGTTCATTGGAAGACCAGTAGCAGTTTCCGATGCACATCTGGAGGCATTCTGTAATCTGTAAACTATCGGAGTGTTGATGAAACACAGAAATTGCATCGGGATTGAATACAACAGTCACCATGCGCACTTTCCTTTATAGGAGTAATGTCTCAAACAGTCCACGCTTTGATCGTTCCCTGGAAGACCAGTAGTAGTTTCCGATGCACATCTGGAAGCATTCTGTAATCTGTGGTCTATCATAGTGTTGATGAAACACAGAATTTGCATCGGGATTGAATACAACAGTCACCATGCACACTTTCCTGCATGGGAGTAATGTCTCAAACAGTCTACGCTTTCATCGTTCCCTGGAAGACCAGTAGTAGTTTCCGATGCACATCTGGAGGCATCCTGTAATCTGTGGACCATCAGAGTGTTGATGAAACACAGAAATTGCATCGGGATTGAATACAACAGTCACCATGCGCACTTTCCTGCATGGGAGTAATATCTCAAACAGTCTATACTTTGATCGTTCCCTGGAAGACCAGTAGTAGTTTCCTAATCCCATCTGGAGGCATTCTGTATCTGTTTACAATCAGTGTGTTGATGAAACACAGACATTACATCGGGATTGATTACAACAGTCACCATGCCCACTTTCCTCCATGGGAGTAATATCTCAAACAGTCTACGCTTTGACCTTTCCCTGGAAGACCAGTAGTAGTTTCTGATTCACATCTGGAGGCATTCTGTAATCTGCAGACTTTCCGAGTGTTGATGAAACACAGAAATTGCATCGGGATTGAATACAACATCCACCATGCGCACTTCCCTCCGTGGGAGTAATATCACAAACAGTCTACGGTTTGATCGTTCCCAGGAAGACCAGTAGTAATTTCCGATGCACATCTGGAGGCAATCTGTAAAGTGTGGACTATCAGAGTGTTGATGAAACACAGAAATGGCATCGGGATTGAATACAACAGTCACCATCCGCACTTTCCTCCACGCGAGTTATGTCTCTAACAGTTTACACTTTGATCGTTCCCTGGAAGACCAGTAGTAGTTTCCGATGCACATCTGGAGGCATTCTGTGATCTGTGGACTATCATAGTGTTAATGAAACACAGAAACTGCATCGGGGTTGAATACAACAGTCACCATGCACACTTTCCTCCATGGGAGTAATGTCTCAAACAGTCTACGCTTTGATCGTTCCCTGGAAGACCAGTAGTAGTATCCGATGCACATCTGGAGGCATTCTGTAATCTGTGGACCTTCAAAGTGTTGATGAAACACAGGAATTGCATCGGGATTGAATACAGCAGACACCATGCATTCATTTCTCCGTGGGATTAAGGTCTCAAACGGTCAACGCTTTGATCGATCCCTGAACACCCGTAGTAGTTTCTGATGCACATCTGGAGGCATTCTGTAATCTGCAGACTTTCCGAGTGTTGATGAAACACAGAAATTTCATCGGGATTGAATACAACATCCACCATGCGCACTTCGCTCCACCGGAGTAATGTCACAAACAGTCTACGCTCTCATCGTTCCCAGGAAGACCAGTAGTAGTTTCCGATGCACATCTGGAGGCAATCTGTAAAGTGTGGACTATCAGAGCGATGATGAAACACAGAAATTAGATCGTGATTGAATACAACAGTCACCATCCACACTCTCCTTCATGGGAGTAATGTCTGAAACAGTCTATGCTTTGATCGTTCCCAGGAAGACCAGTAGTAGTTTCCGATGCACATCTGGAGGCAATCTGTAAACTGTGGACTATCAGAGTGTTGATGAAACACAGAAATTGCATCGGGATTGAATACAACAGTCACCATCCGCCCTTTATTCCATGTGAGTAATGTCTCAAACTGTCTATGCTTAGATCATTCCCAGGAAGACCAGTAGTAGTTTCCGATGCACATAAGAAGGCAATCTGTAATCTGTGGACAATCAGAGTGTTGATGACACACAGAAATTGCATCGGGATTGAATACAACAGTCATCATTCGCACTTCGCTCCACCGGAGTAATGTCTCAAACAGTCTACGATTTGATCGTTCCCTGTAAGACCAGCGGTAGTTTCCGATGCACATCTGGAGGCATTCTGTAATCTGTGGACCTTCAAAGTGTTGATGAAACACAGAAATTGCATCCTGATTGAATACAACAGACACCATGCGCACTTTCCTCCATGGGAGTAATGTCTCAAACAGTCTACGCTTTGATCGTTCACAGGAAGACCATCAGTAGTTTCCGATGCACATCTGGTGGCAATCTGAAATCTGTGGACTATCAGAGTGTTGATGAACCACAGAAATTGCATCGGGATTGAATACAACAGTCACCATGCGCACTTTCCTCCATGGGAGTAATGTCTCAAACAGTCTACGCTTTGATCCTTCCCTGTAAGACCAGTGGTAGTTTCCGATGCACATCTGGAGGCATTCTGTAATCTGTGGACCATCAGAGTCTTGATGAAACACAGAAATTGCATCGGGATTGAATACAACAGTCACCATGCTCACTTTCCTCCATGGTAGTGATGTCTTAAACAGTCTACGCTTTGACCGTTCCCTGTGAGACCAGCGGTAGTTTCCGATGCACATCTGGAGAAATTCTGTAATCTGTGGACCATCAGAGTCTTGATGAAACACTGAAATTGCATCGGGATTGAATACAACAGTCACCATGTACACTTTCCTCCATGGGAGTGATGTCTCAAACAGTCTACGCTTTGATCGTTCCCAGGAAGACCAGTAGTAGTTTCCGATGCACATCTGGTGGCAATCTGTAATCTGTGGACTATCTGAGTGTTGATGAAACACAGATATTGCATCGGGATTGAATACAACAGTCACCATGCGCACTTTCCTCCATGGGAGTAATGTCTCAAAGACTCTACGCTTTGATCGTTCCCTGGTAGACCAGTAGTAGTTTCCGATGCACATCTGGAGGAATTCTGTAATCTGTGGACTAGCAGAGTGTTGATGAAAACAGAATTGCATCGAGATTGAATATAACAGTCACCATGCGCACTTTCCTCCACACGAGTTATGTCTCTAACAGTTTACGCTTTGATCGTTCCCTGGAAGACCAGTAGTAGTTTCCGATGCACATCTGGAGGCATTCTGTAATCTGTGGACTATCATAGTGTTTATGAAACACAGAAATTGCATCGGGATTCAATACAACAGTCACCATCCGCCCTTTCCTCCATGTGAGTAATGTCTCAAACAGTCTATGCTTAGATCATTCCCAGGAAGACCAGTAGTGGTTTCCGATGCACATCTGAAGGCAATCTGTAATCTGTGGACAATCAGAGTGTTGATGAAACACAGAAATTGCATCGGGATTGAATACAACATTCACCATGCGCACTTTCCTCTGTGGGAGTAATGTCACAAACAGTCTACGCTTTGATCGTTCCCAGGAAGACGAGTAGTAGTTTCCGATGCACATCTGGAGACAATCTGTAATGTGTGGACTATCAGAGCGTTCATAAAACACAGAAATTTCATCGGGATTGAATACAACAGTCACCATCCTCACTTCCCTACATGGGAGTAATGTCTGAAACAGTCTATGCTTTGATCGTTCCAAGGAAGACCAGTAGTAGTTTCCGATGCACATCTGGAGGCAATCTGTAATCTGTGGACTTTCAGAGTGTTCATGAAACACAGATTTTGCATCGGGATTGAAAACAACAGTCACCATGCACACTTTCCTCCATGGGAGTGATGTTTAAAACAGTCTACGCTTTGATCGTTCCCAGGAAGACCAGTTGTAGTTTCCGATGCACATCTGGTGGCAATCTGTAATCTGTGGACTATCAGAGTGTTGATGAAACACAGAGATTGCATCAGGATTGAATACAACAGTCACCATGCGGACTTTCCTCCATGGAAGTAATGTGTCAGACAGTCTACGCTTTGATCGTTCCCAGGAAGACCAGTAGTAGTTTCCGATGCACATCTGGAAGCATTTTGTAATCTGTGGACTATCAGGGTGTTGTTGAATCACAGAAATTAAATCGGGATTTAGTACAACAGTCATCATGCGCACTTTCATCCATATGAGTTATGTCTCAAACAGTCTACGCTTTGATCGTTCATTGGAAGACCAGTAGCAGTTTCCGATGCACATCTGGAGGCATTCTGTAATCTGTAAACTATCGGAGTGTTGATGAAACACAGAAATTGCATCGGGATTGAATACAACAGTCACCATGCGCACTTTCCTACATAGGAGTAATGTCTCAAACAGTCCACGCTTTGATCGTTCCCTGGAAGACCAGTAGTAGTTTCCGATGCACATCTGGAAGCATTCTGTAATCTGTGGTCTATCATAGTGTTGATGAAACACAGAATTTGCATCGGGATTGAATACAACAGTCACCATGCACACTTTCCTGCATGGGAGTAATGTCTCAAACAGTCTACGCTTTCATCGTTCCCTGGAAGACCAGTAGTAGTTTCCGATGCACATCTGGAGGCATCCTGTAATCTGTCGACCATCAGAGTGTTGATGAAACACAGAAATTGCATCGGGATTGAATACAACAGTCACCATGCGCACTTTCCTGCATGGGAGTAATATCTCAAACAGTCTACACTTTGATCGTTCCCTGGAAGACCAGTAGTAGTTTCCTAATCCCATCTGGAGGCATTCTGTATCTGTTTACAATCAGTGTGTTGATGAAACACAGACATTACATCGGGATTGATTACAACAGTCACCATGCCCACTTTCCTCCATGGGAGTAATATCTCAAACAGTCTACGCTTTGACCTTTCCCTGGAAGACCAGTAGTAGTTTCTGATTCACATCTGGAGGCAATCTGTAATCTGCAGACTTTCCGAGTGTTGATGAAACACAGAAATTGCATCGGGATTGAATACAACATCCACCATGCGCACTTCCCTCCGTGGGAGTAATATCACAAACAGTCTACGGTTTGATCGTTCCCAGGAAGACCAGTAGTAATTTCCGATGCACATCTGGAGGCAATCTGTAAAGTGTGGACTATCAGAGTGTTGATGAAACACAGAAATGGCATCGGGATTGAATACAACAGTCACCATCCGCACTTTCCTCCACGCGAGTTATGTCTCTAACAGTTTACGCTTTGATCGTTCCCTGGAAGACCAGTAGTAGTTTCCGATGCACATCTGGAGGCATTCTGTAATCTGTGGACTATCATAGTGTTAATGAAACACAGAAACTGCATCGGGGTTGAATACAACAGTCACCATGCACACTTTCCTCCATGGGAGTAATGTCTCAAACAGTCTACGCTTTGATCGTTCCCTGCAAGACCAGTAGTAGTTTCCGATGAACATCTGGTGGCAATCTGTAGTCTGTGGACTATCAGAGTGTTGATGAAACACAGAAATTGCATCGGGATTGAATACAACAGTCACCATGCGCACTTTCCTGCATGGGAGTAATATCTCAAACAGTCTATGCTTTGATCGTTCCCTGGAAGACCAGTAGTAGTTTCCGATTCACATCTGGAGGCATTCTGTATTCTGTGGACCTTCAAAGTGTTGATGAAACACAGAAATTGCATCGGGATTGAATACAACAGACACCATGCGCACTTTCCTCCATGGGAGTAATTCTCAAGCAGTCTGCTCGTTGATCGTTCCCTGGAAGACCAGTAGTAGCTTCCGATGCACATCTGGAGGCATTCTGTAAACTGTGGACTATCTGAGTGTTGATGAAACACAGAAATTGCATCGGGATTGAACACAACAGTCACCATTCGCACTTTCCTCCACGCGAGTTATGTCTCTAACAGTTTAGGCTTTGATCGTTCCCTGGAAGACCAGTAGTAGTTTCCGATGCACATCTGGAGGCATTCTGTAATCTGTGGACTATCATAGTGTTTATGAAACACAGAAATTGCATCGGGATTCAATACAACAGTCACCATCCGCCCTTTCCTCCATGTGAGTAATGTCTCAAACAGTCTATGCTTAGATCATTCCCAGGAAGACCAGTAGTGGTTTCCGATGCACATCTGGAGGTAATCTGTAATGTGTGGACTATCAGAGCGTTCATAAAACACAGAAATTGCATCGGGATTGAATACAACAGTAACCATCCGCACTTCCCTCCATGGGAGCAATGTCTGAAACAGTCTACGCTTTGATCGTTCCCAGGAAGACCAGTAGTTGTTTTCAATGCACATCTAGTGGCAATCTGTAATCTGTGGACTATCAGAGTGTTGATGAAACACAGAAATTGCATCGGGATTGAATACAACAGTCACCATGCGCACTTTCCTCCATGGGAGTAATGTCTCATACAGTCTACGCTTTGATCGTTCCCTGGAAGACCAGTAGTAGTTTCCGATGCACATAAGAAGGCAATCTGTAATCTGTGGACAATCAGAGTGTTGATGACACACAGAAATTGCATCAGGATTGAATACAACAGTCATCATTCGCACTTCGCTCCACCGGAGTAATGTCTCAAACAGTCTATGATTTGATCGTTCCCTGTAAGACCAGCGGTAGTTTCCGATGCACATCTGGAGGCATTCTGTAATCTGTGGACCTTCAAAGTGTTGATGAAACACAGAAATTGCATCCTGATTGAATACAACAGACACCATGCGCACTTTCCTCCATGGGAGTAATGTCTCAAACAGTCTACGCTTTGATCGTTCCCAGGAAGACCATCAGTAGTTTCCGATGCACATCTGGTGGAAATCTGAAATCTGTGGACTATCAGAGTGATGATGAACCACAGAAATTGCATCGGGATTGAATACAACAGTCACCATGCGCACTTTCCTCCATGGGAGTAATGTCTCAAACAGTCTACGCTTTGATCCTTCCCTGTAAGACCAGTGGTAGTTTCCGATGCACATCTGGAGGCATTCTGTAATCTGTGGACCATCAGAGTCTTGATGAAACACAGAAATTGCATCGGGATTGAATACAACAGTCACCATGCACACTTTCCTCCATGGGAGTGATGTCTCAAACAGTCTACGCTTTGACCGTTCCCTGTGAGACCAGCGGTAGTTTCCGATGCACATCTGGAGAAATTCTGTTATCTGTGGACCATCAGAGTCTTGATGAAACACTGAAATTGCATCGGGATTGAATACAACAGTCACCATGCACACTTTCCTCCATGGGAGTGATGTCTCAAACAGTCTACGCTTTGATCGTTCCCAGGAAGACCAGTAGTAGTTTCCGATGCACATCTGGTGGCAATCTGTAATCTGTGGACTATCAGAGTGTTGATGAAACACAGAAATTGCATCGGGATTGAATACAACAGTCACCATGCGCACTTTCCTCAATGGGAGTAATGTCTCAAACAGGATACGCTTTGATCTTTCCTTTAAGACCAGTAGTAGTTTCCGATTCACATCTGGAGGCATTCTGTAATCTGTGGACCTTCAAAGTGTTGATGAAACACAGAAATTGCATCGGGATTGAATACAACAGACACCGTGCGCACTTTCCTCCATGGGAGTAATTCTCAAGCAGTCTGCTCGTTGATCGTTCCCTGGAGGACCAGTAGTAGTTTCCGATGCACATCTGGAGGCATTCTGTAAACTGTGGACTATCTGAGTGTTGATGAAACACAGATATTGCATCGGGATTGAATACAACAGTCACCATGCGCACTTTCCTCCACGCAAGTTATGTCTCTAACAGTTTACGCTTTGATCGTTCCCTGGAAGACCAGTAGTAGTTTCCGATGCACATCTGGAGGCATTCTGTAATCTGTGGACTATCATAGTGTTTATGAAACACAGAAATTGCATCGGGATTCAATACAACAGTCACCATCCGCCCTTTCCTCCATGTGAGTAATGTCTCAAACAGTCTATGCTTAGATCATTCCCAGGAAGACCAGTAGTGGTTTCCGATGCACATCTGAAGGCAATCTGTAATCTGTGGACAATCAGAGTGTTGATGAAACACAGAAATTGCATCGGGATTGAATACAACATTCACCATGCGCACTTTCCTCCGTGGGAGTAATGTCACAAACAGTCTACGCTTTGATCGTTCGCAGGAAGACGAGTAGTAGTTTCCGATGCACATCTGGAGACAATCTGTAATGTGTGGACTATCAGAGCGTTCATAAAACACAGAAATTGCATCGGGATTGAATACAACAGTCACCATCCTCACTTCCCTACATGGGAGTAATGTCTGAAACAGTCTATGCTTTGATCGTTCCAAGGAAGACCAGTAGTAGTTTCCGATGCACATCTGGAGGCAATCTGTAATCTGTGGACTTTCAGAGTGTTGATGAAACACAGATTTTGCATCGGGATTGAAAACAACAGTCACCATGCACACTTTCCTCCATGGGAGTGATGTCTAAAACAGTCTACGCTTTGATCGTTCCCAGAAAGACCAGTAGTAGTTTCCGATGCACATCTGGTGGCAATCTGTAATCTGTGGACTATCAGAGTGTTGATGAAACACAGAGATTGCATCGGGATTGAATACAACAGTCACCATGCGGACTTTCCTCCATTGAAGTAATGTGTCAGACAGTCTACGTTTTGATCGTTCCCAGGAAGACCAGTAGTAGTTTCCGATGCACATCTGGAAGCATTTTGTAATCTGTGGACTATCATGGTGTTGTTGAATCACAGAAATTAAATCGGGATTGAATACAACAGTCACCATGCACACTTTCCTGCATGGGAGTAATGTCTCAAACAGTCTACGCTTTCATCGTTCCCTGGAAGACCAGTAGTAGTTTCCGATGCACATCTGGAGGCATCCTGTAATCTGTGGACCATCAGAGTGTTGATGAAACACAGAAATTGCTTCGGGATTGAATACAACAGTCACCATGCGCACTTTCCTGCATGGGAGTAATATCTCAAACAGTCTACACTTTGATCGTTCCCTGGAAGACCAGTAGTAGTTTCCTAATCCCATCTGGAGGCATTTTGTATCTGTTTACAATCAGTGTGTTGATGAAACACAGACATTACATCGGGATTGATTACAACAGTCACCATGCCCACTTTCCTCCATGGGAGTAATATCTCAAACAGTCTACGCTTTGACCTTTCCCTGGAAGACCAGTAGTAGTTTCTGATTTACATCTGGAGGCATTCTGTAATCTGCAGACTTTCCGAGTGTTGATGAAACACAGAAATTACATCGGGATTGAATACAACATCCACCATGCGCACTTCCCTCCGTGGGAGTAATATCACAAACAATCTACGGTTTGATCGTTCCCAGGAAGACCAGTAGTAATTTCCGATGCACATCTGGAGGCAATCTGTAAAGTGTGGACTATCAGAGTGTTGATGAAACACAGAAATGGCATCGGGATTGAATACAACAGTCACCATCCGCACTTTCCTCCACGCGAGTTATGTCTCTAACAGTTTACGCTTTGATCGTTCCCTGGAAGACCAGTAGCAGTTTCCGATGCACATCTGGAGGCATTCTGTAATCTGTGGACTATCATAGTGTTAATGAAACACAGAAACTGCATCGGGGTTGAATACAACAGTCACCATGCACACTTTCCTCCATGGGAGTAATGTCTCAAACAGTCTACGCTTTGATCGTTCCCTGCAAGACCAGTAGTAGTTTCCGATGAACATCTGGTGGCAATCTGTAGTCTGTGGACTATCAGAGTGTTGATGAAACACAGAAATTGCATCGGGATTGAATACAACAGTCACCATGCGCACTTACCTCCATGGTAGTAATGTCTCAAACAGTTTACGCTTTGATCGTTCCCTGGATGACCAGTAGTAGTTTCCGATGCACATCTGGAGGAATTCTGTAATCTGTGCACTAGCAGAGTGTTGATGAAAACAGTAATTGCATTGGGATTGAATACAACAGTCACCATGCGCACTTTCCTGCATGGGAGTAATATCTCAAACAGTCTACGCTTTGATCGTTCCCTGGAAGTCCAGTAGTAGTTTCCTAATCCAATCTGGAGGCATTCTGTATGTGTTTACAATCAGGGTGTTGATGAAACACAGACATTACATCGGGATTGATTACAACAGTCACCATGCTCACTTTCGTCCATGGGAGTAATGTCTCAAACAGTCTACGCTTTGATCTTTCCCTGTAAGACCAGTAGTAGTTTCCGATTCACATCTGGAGGCATTCTGTAATCTGTGGACCTTCAAAGTGTTGATGAAACACAGAAATTGCATCGGGATTGAATACAACAGACACCATGCGCACTTTCCTCCATGGGAGTAATGTCTCAAACAGTCTACACTTTGATCGTTCCCTGGAAGACCAGTAGTAGTTTCCTAATCCCATCTGGAGGCATTCTGTATCTGTTTACAATCAGTGTGTTGATGAAACACAGACATTACATCGGGATTGATTATAACAGTCACCATGCCCACTTTCCTCCATGGGAGTAATATCTCAAACAGTCTACGCTTTGACCTTTCCCTGGAAGACCAGTAGTAGTTTCTGATTTACATCTGGAGGCATTCTGTAATCTGCAGACTTTCCGAGTGTTGATGAAACACAGAAATTACATCGGGATTGAATACAACATCCACCATGCGCACTTCCCTCCGTGGGAGTAATATCACAAACAGTCTACGGTTTGATCGTTCCCTGGAAGACCAGTAGTAGCTTCCGATGCACATCTGGAGGCATTCTGTAAACTGTGGACTATCTGAGTGTTGATGAAACACAGAAATTGCATCGGGATTGAACACAACAGTCACCATTCGCACTTTCCTCCACGCGAGTTATGTCTCTAACAGCTTAGGCTTTGATCGTTCCCTGGAATACCAGTAGTAGTTTCCGATGCACATCTGGAGGCAATCTGTAATCTGTGGACTATCATAGTGTTTATGAAACACAGAAATTGCATCGGGATTCAATACAACAGTCACCATCCGCCCTTTCCTCCATGTGAGTAATGTCTCAAACAGTCTATGCTTAGATCATTCCCAGGAAGACCAGTAGTGGTTTCCGATGCACATCTGGAGGTAATCTGTAATGTGTGGACTATCAGAGCGTTCATAAAACACAGAAATTGCATCGGGATTGAATACAACAGTAACCATCCGCACTTCCCTCCATGGGAGTAATGTCTGAAACAGTCTACGCTTTGATCGTTCCCAGGAAGACCTGTAGTAGTTTCCGATGCACATCTGGAGGCAATCTGTAATCTGTGGACTATCAGAGTGTTGATGAAACACAGATATTGCATCGGGATTGAAAACAACAGTCACCATGCACACTTTCCTCCATGGGAGTGATGTCTCAAACAGTCTACGCTTCGATCGTTCGCAGGAAGACCAGTAGTAGTTTCCGATGCACATCTGGTGGCAATCTGTAATCTGTGGACTATCAGAGTGTTGATGAAACACAGAAATTGCATCGGGATTGAATACAACAGTCAGCATGCGGACTTTCCTCCATGGGAGTAATGTCTCAGACAGTCTACGATTTGATCGTTCCCTGGAAGACCAGTAGTAGTTTCCGATGCACATCTGGAAGCATTTTGTAATCTGTGGACTATCAGGGTTTTGTTGAATCACAGAAATTGCATCGGGATTTAATACAACAGTCACCATGCGCACTTTCATCCATATGAGTTATGTCTCAAACAGTCTACGCTTTGATCGTTCCCTGGAAGACCAGTAGTAATTTCCGATGCACATCTGGAGGCATTCTGTAATCTGTAAACTATCGAAGTGTTGATGAAACACAGAAATTGCATCGGGATTGAATACAACAGTCACCATGCGCACTTTCCTACATAGGATTAATGTCTCAAACAGTCCACGATTTGATCGTTCCCTGGAAGTCCAGTAGTAGTTTCCGATGCACATCTGGAAGCATTCTGTAATCTGTGGTCTATCATAGTGTTCTGAAACACAGAATTTGCATCGGGATTGAATACAACAGCCACCATGCGAACTTTACTCCATGGTAGTGATGTCTCAAAGAGTTTACGCTTTGATCGTTCCCTGGAAGACCAGTAGTAGTTTCCGATGCACATCTGGAGGAATTCTGTAATCTGTGGACTAGCAGAGTGTTGATGAAAACAGAAATTGCTTCGGGGTTGAATACAATAGTCACCATGCGCACTTTCCTGCATGGGAGTAATATCTCAAACAGTCTACGCTTTGATCGTTCCCTGGAAGACCAGTAGTAGTTTCGTAATCCCATCTGGAGGCATTCTGTATCTGTTTACAATCAGTGTGTTGATGAAACACAGAAATTGCATCGGGATTGAATACAACATTCACCATTCGCACTTCGCTCCACCGGAGTAATGTCTCAAACAGTCTACGATTTGATCGTTCCCTGTAAGACCAGCAGTAGTTTCCGATGCACATCTGGAGGCATTTTGTAATCTGTGGACCTTCCAAGTGTTGATGAAACACAGAAATTGCATCGGGATTAATTACAACAGCCACCATGCGCACTTTCCTCCATGGGAGTAATTCGCAAGCAGTCTGCGCGTTGATCGTTCACTGGAAGACCAGTAGTAGTTTCCGATGCACATCTGGAGGCATTCTGTAAACTGTGGACTATCTGAGTGTTGATGAAACACAGAAATTGCATCGGGATTGAATACAAGAGTCACCATGCTCACTTTCCTCCACGCGAGTTATGTCTCTAACAGTTAACGCTTTGATCGTTCACTGGAAGACCTGTAGTAGTTTCCGATGCACTTCTGGAGGCATTCTGTAATCTGTGGACTATCAGAGTCTTGATGAAACACAGAAATTGCATCGGGATTGAATACAACAGTCACCATCCACCCTATCCTCCATGAGAGAAATGTCCCAAACAGTCTATGCTTAGTACATTCCCAGGAAGACCAGTAGTAGTTTCCGATGCACATCTGAAGGCAATCTGTAATCTGTGGACAATCAGATTGTTGATGAAACACTGAAATTGCATCGGGATTGAATACAACAGTCACCATGCACACTTTCTTCCATGGGAGTAATGTCTCAAACATTCTACGCTTTGATCGTTCACTGGAAGACCAGTAGTAGTTTCCGATGCACATATGGTGGCAATCTGTAATCTGTGGACTATCAGAGTGTTGATGAAACACAGAAATTGCATCGGGATTGAATACAACAGTCACCATGCCCACTTTCCTCAATGGGAGGAATGTCTCAAACAGTCTACGCTTTGATCGTTCCCTGGAAGACCAGTAGTAGTTTCCGATGCACTTCTGGAGGCATTCTGTAATCTGTGGACTATCAGAGTCTTGATGAAACACAGAAATTGCATCGGGATTGAATACAACAGTCACCATCCACCCTTTCCTCCATGTGAGAAATGTCTCAAACAGTCTATGCTTAGTACATTCCCAGGAAGACCAGTAGTAGTTTCCGATGCACATCTGAAGGCAATCTGTAATCTGTGGACAATCAGATTGTTGATGAAACACTGAAATTGCATCAGGATTGAATACAACAGGCACCATGCACACTTTCTTCCATGGGAGTAATGTCTCAAACATTCTACGCTTTGATCGTTCACTGGAAGACCAGTAGTAGTTTCCGATGCACATATGGTGGCAATCTGTAATCTGTGGACTATCAGAGTGTTGATGAAACATAGAAATTGCATCGGGATTGAATACAACAGTCACCATGCGCACTTTCCTCCATGGCAGTAATGTCTCAAACAGTCTACGCTTTGATCGTTCCCTGGAAGACCAGTGGTAGTTTCCGATGCACATCTGGAGGCATTCTGTAATCTGTGGACTATCAGAGTCTTGATGAAACACAGAAATTGCATCGGGATTGAATACAACAGACACCATGCACACTTTCCTCCATGGGAGTAATGTCTCAAACAGTCTACGCTTTGATCGTTCCCAGGAAGACGAGTAGTAATTTCCGATGCACTTCTGGTGGCAATCTGTAATCTGTGGACTATCAGAGTGTTGATGAAACACAGAAATTGCATCGGGATTGAATACAACAGTCACCATGCACACTTTCCTCCATGGGAGTAATGTCTCTAACAGTCTACGATTTGATCGTTCCCTGGAAGACCAGTAGTATTTTCCGATGGACATCTCTAGGCATTCTGTAATCTGTGGACTATCTGAGTGTTGATGAAACACAGAAAAAGCATCGGGATTGAATACAACAGTCACCATGCGCACTTTCCTCCATGGGAGTAATGTCTCAAACAGTCTACGCTTCGACCGATCCCATGAAGACCAGTAGTAGTTTCCGATGGACATCTGGACGCATTCTGTAATCTGTGGACTTTCAAGGTGTTGATGAAACAGCAAAATTGCATCGGGATTCAATACAACAGTCACCATGCGCACTTTCCTCCATGGTAGTAATGTCTCAAACAGTTTACGCTTTGATCGTTCCCTGGAAGACCATTAGTAGTTTCCGATGCACATCTGCAGGAATTCTGTAATCTGTGGACTATCAGAGTGTTGATGAAAACAGAAATAGCATCGGGATTGATTACAACAGTCACCATGCCACTTTCCTCCATGGGAGTAATATCTCAAACAGTCTACGCTTTGATCGTTCCCTTGAAGACCAGTAGTAGTTTCCTAATCCCATCTGGAGGCATTCTGTATCTGTTTACAATCAGAGTGTTGATGAAACACAGACATTACATCGGGATTGAATAAAACAGTCACCATGCCCACTTTCCTCAATGGGAGGAATGTCTCAAACAGTCTACGCTTTGATCGTTCCCTGGAAGACCAGTAGTAGTTTCCGATGCACTTCTGGAGGCATTCTGTATCTGTTTACAATCAGAGTGTTGATGAAACACAGACATTACATCGGGATTGAATAAAACAGTCACCATGCCCACTTTCCTCAATGTGAGAAATGTCTCAAACAGTCTATGCTTAGTACATTCCCAGGAAGACCAGTAGTAGTTTCCGATGCACATCTGCAGGCAATCTGTAATCTGTGGACAATCAGATTGTTGATGAAACACTGAAATTGCATCGGGATTGAATACAACAGTCACCATGCACACTTTCTTCCATGGGAGTAATGTCTCAAACATTCTACGCTTTGATCGTTCCCTGGAAGACCAGTAGTAGTTTCCGATGCACATCTGGAGGCATTCTGTATTCTGTGAACTATCAGAGAGTTGATGAAACACAGAAATTGCATCGGGATTGAATAAAACAGTCACCATGCGCCCTTTCCTCCATGTGAGTAATGTGTCAAACAGTCTACGGTTTGATCGCTCCCTGGAAGACCACTAGTAGCTTCTGATGCACATCTGGAGGCATTCTGTAACCTGTGGACTATCAGAGTGTTATTGAAACACAGAAATTGCATCGGGCTTGAATACAACAGACACCATGCGCACTTTCCTCCATGGGAGTAATATCTCAAACAGTCTACGCTTTGACCGTTCCCTGGAAGACCAGTAGTAGTGTCCTAATCCCATCTGGAGGCATTCTGTATCTGTTTACAATCAGAGTGTTGATCAAACACATACATTAAATCGGGATTGATTACAACAGTCACCATGCGCACTTTCCTCCATGGGAGTAATGTCTCGAACAGTCTACGCCTTCAACGTTCCCTGCAAGACCAGTAGTAGTTTCCGATTCACATCTGGAGGCATTCTGTAATCTGTGGACCTTCAAAGTGTTGATGGAACACAGAAATTGCATCGGGATTGAATACAACAGTCACCAACCGCCTTCCCTCCATGTGAGTAATGTCTCAAACAGTCTATGCTTAGATCATTCCCAGGAAGACCAGTAGTAGTTTCCGATGCATATCTAAAGGCAATCTGTAATCTGTGGATAATCAGAGTGTTGATTAAACACAAAAATTGCACCGGGATTGAATACAACAGTCACCATTCGCACTTCGCTTCACCAGATTAATGTCTCAAACAGTCTACGATTTGATCGTTCCCTGTAAGACCAGCAGTTGTTTCCAATGCACATCTGGAGGCATTCTGTAATCTGTGGACCTTCAAAGTGTTGATGAAACACAGAAATTGCATCGGGATTGAATACAACAGTCACCATTCGTACTTTCCTCCGTGGGAGTAATTCTCAAGCAGTCTGCGCGTTGATCGTTCCCTGGAGGACCAGTAGTAGTTTCCGATGCACATCTGGAGGCATTCTGTAAACTGTGGGCTATCTGAGTGTTGATGAAACACAGAAATTGCATCGGGATTTAATACAACAGTCACTATGCGCACTTTCCTCCATGCGAGTTATGTCTGAAGCAGTTTACGCTTTGATCGTTCCCTGGAAGACCAGTAGTAGTTTCCGATGGACATCTCGAGGCATTCTGTAATCTGTGGACTTTCCGAGTGTTGATGAAACACAGAAATTGCATCGGGATTGAATACAACATTCGCCATGACCACTTTCCTCCATGGGAGTAATGTCTCAAACAGTCTACGCTTTGATCGTTCCCAGGAAGACCAGTAGTAGTTTTCGATGCACATCTGGAGGCTTCTGTAATCAGTTTACTATCCGAGTATTGTTGAAACTATGAAATTGCATCGGTATTGAATACAACAGTCACCATGCGGACTTTCCTCCATTGGAGTAATGTCTCAGACAGTCTACGCTTTGATCGTTCCCTGGAAGACCAGTAGTAGTTTCCGATGCACATCTGGAGGCACTCTGTAATCTGTGGACTATCAGGGTGTTGTTGAAACACAGAAATTGCATCGGGATTGAATACAAAAGACACCATGCGCACTTTCATCCATATGAGTTATGTCTCAAACAGTCTACGCTTTGATCGTTCCCTGGAAGACCAGTAGTACTTTCCGATGCACATCTGGAGGCATTCTGTAATCTGTGGACTATCAGAGTGTTGATGAAACACAGATATTGCATCGGGATTGAATACAACAGTCACCGTGCGCACTTCCCTACTTAGGAGTAATGTCTCAAACAGTCCACGCTTTGATCGTTCCCTGGAAGACCAGCAGCAGTTTCCGATGCACAACTGGAAGCATTCTGTAATCTGTGGACTATCATAGTGTTGATGAAACACAGAAATTGCATCGGGATCCAATACAACAGTCACCATGCGCACTTTCCTACATGGTAGTAATGTCTCAAACAGTTTACGCTTTGATCGTTCCCTGGAAGACCAGTAGTAGTTTCCAATGCACATCTGGAGGAATTCTGTAATCTGTGGACTATCAGATTGTTGATGAAAACAGAAATTGCGTCGGGATTGAATACAACAGTCACCATTCGCACTTTCCTCCATGGGAGTAATATCTCAAACAGTCTACTCTTTGATCGTTCCCTTGAAGACCAGTAGTAGTTTCCTAATCCCATCCGGAGGCATTCTGTATCTGTTTGCCATCAGAGTGTTGATGAAACACAGACATTACATCGGGATTGATTAAAACAGTCACCATGCGTACATTTCTCCATGGGAGTAATGTCTCAAACTGTCATCGCCTTGATCGTTTCCTGAAGACCAGTAATAGTTTCCGATGCACATCTGGAGGCATTCTGTAAACTGTGTACTTTCCGAGTGTTGATGAAACACAGAAATGGCATCGGGATGAATACAACATTCGCCATGACCACTTTCCTCCATGGGAGTAATGTCTCAAACAGTCCACGCCCTCATCGTTCCCTGGAAGACCAGTAGTAGTTTCCGATTGCACATTTGGAAGCATTCTGTAATCTGAGGACTATCATAGTGTTGATGAAACACAGAAATTGCATCGGGATTCAATACAACAGTCACCATGCGCACTTTCCTCCATGGTAGTAATGTCTCAAAGAGTTTACGCTTTGATCGTTCCCTGGAAGATCAGTAGTAGTTTCCGATGCACATCTGGAGAAATTCTGTAATCTGTGGACTATCAGAGTGTTGATGAAAACAGAAATTGCATCGGGATTGAATACAACAGTCATTATGCGTACTTTCCTCCTTGGGAGTAATATCTCAAACAGTCTACGCTTTGATCGTTCCCTTGAAGACCAGTAGTAGTTTCCTAATCCCATCACGAGGCATTCTGTATCTGTTTACAATCAGAGTGTTGATGAAACATAGACATTACATCGGGATTGATTAAAACAGTCACCATGCCCACTTTTTCCATGGGAGTAATGTCTCAAGCGGTCTACGCTTTGATCGTTCCCTGGAAGACCAGTGGTAGCTTCCGATAAACATCTGGAGGCATTCTGTAATCTGTGGACCTTCAAAGTGTTGATGAAACACAGAAATTGCATCGGGATAGAATACAACAGACCCCATGCATTCATTTCTCCATGGGAGTAATGTCTCAAACTGTCTTCGCTTTGATCGATCCCTGAACACCCGTAGTAGTTTCTGATGCACATCTGGAGGCATTCTGTAATCTGCGGACTTTCCGAGTTTTGATGAAACACAGAAATTGCATCGGGACTGAATACAACATTCACCATGCGCACTTTCCTCCGTCGGACTAATGTCACAAACAGTCTACGCTGTGATCACTCCCAGGAAGACCAGTAGTAGTTTCCGATGCACATCTGGAGGCTATCTGTAATGTGTGGACTATCAGAGCGTTGATGAAACACAGAAATTGGATCGGGATTGAATACAACAGTAACCAACCGCACTTTCCTCCATGGGAGTAATGTCTGATACAGTCTATGCTTTGATCGATCCCAGGAAAACCAGTAGTAGTTTCCGATGCACATCTGGAGACAATCTGTAATCTGTGGACTATCAGAGTGTTCTTGAAACACAGAAATTGCATCGGGCTTGAATACAACAGACACCATGCGCACTTTCCTCCATGGGAGTAATATCTCAAACAGTCTACGCATTGATCGTTCCCTGGAAGACCAATAGTAGTTTCCTAATCCCATCTGGAGGCATTCTGTATCTGTTTACAATCAGAGTGTTGAGTAAACACAGAATTTACATCGGGATTGATTACAACAGGCACCATGCATACATTTCTCCATGGGAGTAATGTCTCAAACTGTCATCGCTTTGATCGGTCCCTGAAGACCAGTAGTAGTTTCCGATGCTCATCTGTAGGCACTCTGTAATCTGTGGACTATCAGGTTGTTGATGAAACACAGAAATTGCATCGGGAATTAATACAACAGTCACCATGCGCTCTTTCCTACATAGGAGTAACGTCTCAAACAGTCCATGCTTTGATCGTTCCCTGGAAGACCAGTAGTAGTTTCCTAATCCCATCTGGGGGCATTCTGTATCTGTTTACAATCAGAGTGTTGATGAAACACAGACATTACATCGGTATTGTTTACAACAGTCACCATGCGCACTTTCCTCCATGGGAGTAATATCTCAAACAGGCTACGCTTTGATCGTTCCCTCGGAGACCTGTAGTAGTTTCCGATTCACATCTGGAGGCATTCTGTAATCTGTGGACCATCAAATTGTTGATGAAACATAGAAATTGCATCGGGATTGAATACAACAGACACCATACATATATTTCTCCATGGGAGTAATGTCTCAAACTGTCATAGCTTTGATCGATCCCTGAACACCCGTAGTATCTTCTGATGAACATCGGGAGGCATTCTGTAAACTGTGGTCTTTCCGAGTGTTGATGAAACACAGAAATTGCATCGGGATTGAATACAACATTCACCATGCGCACTTTCCTCCATGCGAGTTATGTCTCAAACAGTTTACGCTTTGATCGTTCCCTGGAAGACCAGTAGTAGTTTCCGATGGACATCTCTAGGCATTCTGTAATCTGTGGACTTTCCGAGTGTTGATGAAACACAGAAATTGCATCGGGATTGAATACAACATACGCCATGACCACTTTCCTCCATGGAAGTAATGTCTCAAACAGTCTACGCTTTGATCGTTCCCTGGAAGACCAGTAGTAGTTTTCGATGCACATCTGGGGCTTCTGTAATCTGTTTACTATCAGAGTATTGTTGAAACAATGAAATTGCATCGGGATTGAATACAACAGTCACCATGCGGACTTTCCTCCATGGGAGTAATATCTCAAACAGGCTACGCTTTGATCGTTCCCTCGGAGACCTGTAGTAGTTTCCGATTCACATCTGGAGGCATTCTGTAATCTGTGGACCATCAAATTGTTGATGAAACATAGAAATTGCATCGGGATTGAATACAACAGACACCATACATATATTTCTCCATGGGAGTAATGTCTCAAACTGTCATAGCTTTGATCGATCCCTGAACACCCGTAGTATCTTCTGATGAACATCGGGAGGCATTCTGTAAACTGTGGTCTTTCCGAGTGTTGATGAAACACAGAAATTGCATCGGGATTGAATACAACATTCACCATGCGCACTTTCCTCCATGCGAGTTATGTCTCAAACAGTTTACGCTTTGATCGTTCCCTGGAAGACCAGTAGTAGTTTCCGATGGACATCTCTAGGCATTCTGTAATCTGTGGACTTTCCGAGTGTTGATGAAACACAGAAATTGCATCGGGATTGAATACAACATACGCCATGACCACTTTCCTCCATGGAAGTAATGTCTCAAACAGTCTACGCTTTGATCGTTCCCTGGAAGACCAGTAGTAGTTTCCGATGCACATCTGGAGGCATTCTGTGATCTGTGGACTATCAGGGTGTTGTTGAAACACAGAAATTGCATCGGGATTGAATACAAGAGACACCATGCGCACTTTCATCCATATGAGTTATGTCTCAAACAGTCTACGCTTTGATCGTTCCCTGGAAGACCAGTAGTAGTTTCCGATGCACATCTGGAGGCATTCTGTAATCTGTGGACTATCAGAGTGTTGAGGAAACACAGATATTGCATCGGGATTGAATACAACAGTCACCATGCGCACTTTCCTACATAGGAGTAATGTCTCAAACAGTCCACGCTTTGATCGTTCCCTGGAAGACCAGTAGCAGTTTCCGATGCACATCTGGAAGCATTCTGTAATCTGTGGACTATCATAGTGTTGATGAAACACAGAAATTGCATCGGGATCCAATACAACAGTCACCATGCGCACTTTCCTCCATGGTAGTAATGTCTCTAACAGTTTACGCTTTGATCGTTCCCTGGAAGACCAGTAGTATTTTCCAATGCACATCTGGAGGAATTCTGTAATCTGTGGACTATCAGATTGTTGATGAAAACAGAAATTGCATCGGGATTGAATACAACAGTCACCATGCGCACTTTCCTCCATGGGAGTAATATCTCAAACAGTCTACTCTTTGATCGTTACCTTGAAGACCAGTAGTAGTTTCCTAATCCCATCCGGAGGCATTCTGTTTCTGTTTACCATCAGAGTGTTGATGAAACACAGACATTACATCGGGATTGATTAAAACAGTCACCATGCGTACATTTCTCCATGGGAGTAATGTCTCAAACTGTCATCGATTTTATCGTTTCCTGAAGACCAGTAGTAGTTTCCTATGCACATCTGGAGGCATTCTGTAAACTGTGTACTTTCCGAGTGTTGATGAAACACAGAAATGGCATCGGGATGAATACAACATTCGCCATGACCACTTTCCTCCATGGGAGTAATGTCTCAAACAGTCTACGATTTGATCGTTCCCTGGAAGACCAGTAGTAGTTTTCGATGCACATCTGGAGACTTCTGTAATCTGTTTACTATCAGAGTGTTGTTGACAATATGAAATAGCATCGGGATTGAATACAACAGTCACCATGCGGACTTTCCTCCATGGGAGTAATGTCTCAGACAGACTACGCTTTGATCGTTCCCTGGAAGACCAGTAGTAGTTTCCGATGCACATCTGGAGGCATTCTGAAATCTGTGGACTATCAGGGTGTTGTTGAAACACAGAAATTGCATCGGGATTGAATACAACAGTCACCATGCGCACTTTCCTACATAGAATTAATGGCTCAAACAGTTTACGCTTTGATCGTTCCCTGGAAGACCAGTAGTAGTTTCCGATGCACATCTGGAGGAATTCTGTAATCTGTGGACGATCAGAGTGTTGATGAAAACAGAAATTGAATCAGGATTGAATACAACAGTCACCATGCGTACTTTCCTCCATGGGAGTAATATCTCAAACAGTCTACGCTTTGATCGTTCCCTTGAAGACCAGTAGTAGTTTCCTAATTTCACCTCGAGGCATTCTGTATCTGTTTACAATCAGAGTATTGATGAAACACAGACATTACATCGGGATTGATTAAAACAGTCACCATGCCCACTTTCCTCCATGGGACTAATGTCTCAAACAGGCTACGCTTTGATCGTTCCCTGAAGACCAGTAGTAGTTTCCGATGCACATCTGGAGGCATTCTGTAATCTTTGGACTATCAGGGTGTTGATGAATCACAGAAATGTCATCGGGATGAATACAACATTCGCCATGACCACTTTCCTCAATGGGAGTAATGTCTCAAACAGTCTACGCTTTGATCGTTCCCTGGAAGACCAGTAGTAGTTTTCGATGCACATCTGGAGACTTCTGTAATCTGTTTACTATCAGAGTGTTGTTGAAAATATGAAATTGCATCGGGATTGAATACAAAAGTCACCATGCGGACTTTCCTCCATGGGAGTAATGTCTCAGACAGACTACGCTTTGATCGTTCCCTGGAAGACCAGTAGTAGGTTCCGATGCACATCTGGAGGCATTCTGTAATCTTTGGACTATCAGGGTGTTGTTGAAACACAGAAATTGCATCGGGATTGAATACAACAGTCACCATGCGCACTTTCCTACATAGGAGTAATGTCTCAAACAGTCCTCGCCTTGATCGTTCATTGGAAGACCAGTAGTAGTTTCCGATGCACATTTGGAAGCATTCTGTAATCTGAGGACTATCATAGTGTTGATGAAACACAGAAATTGCATCGGGATTCAATACAACAGTCACCATGCGCACTTTCCTCCATGGTAGTAATGTCTCAAAGAGGTTACGCTTTGATCGTTCCCTGGAAGACCAGTAGTAGTTTCCGATGCACATCTGGAGGAATTCTGTAATCTGTGGGCTATCAGAGTGTTGATGAAAACAGAAATTGCATCGGGATTGAATACATCAGTCACCATGCGTACTTTCCTCCTTGGGAGTAATATCTCAAACAGTCTACGCTTCGATCGTTCCCTTGAAGACCAGTAGTAGTTTCCTAATCCCATCAGGAGGCATTCTGTATCTGTTTACAATCAGAGTGTTGATGAAACACAGACATTACATCGGGATTCATTAAAACAGTCACCATGCCCACTTTCTTCCATGGGAGTAATGTCTCAAGCGGTCTACGATGTGATCGTTCCCTGGAAGACCAGTAGTAGTTTCCGATAGACATCTGGAGGCATTCTGTAATCTGTGGACCTTCAAAGTGTTGATGAAACACAGAAATTGCATCGGGATTGAATACAACAGACCCCATGCATTCATTTCTCCATGGGAGTAATGTGTCAAACTGTCATCGCTTTGATCGATCCCTGAACACCCGTAGTAGTTTTCGATGCACATCTGGAGCCATTCTGTAATCTGCGGACTTTCCGAGTTTTGATGAAACACAGAAATTGCATCGGTACTGAATACAACATTCACCATGCGCACTATCCTCCGTCGGACTAATGTCACAAACAGTCTACGCTGTGATCGTTCCCAGGAAGACCAGTAGTAGTTTCCGATGCACATCTGGAGGCTATCTGTAATGTGTGGACTATCAGAGCGTTGATGAAACACAGAAATTGCATCGGGATGGAATACAACAGTCACCATGCGCACTTTCCTACATAGGAGTAATGTCTCAAACAGTCCATGCTTTGATCGTTCCCTGGAAGACCAGTAGTAGTTTCCTAATCCCATCTGGAGGCATTCTGTAACTGTTTACAATCAGAATGTTGATGAAACACAGACATTACATCGGTATTGATTATAACAGTCACCATGCGCACTTTCCTCCATGGGAGTAATGTCTCAAACAGGCTACGCTTTGATCGTGCCCTGGAAGACCTGTAGTAGTTTCCGATTCACATCTGGAGGCATTCTGTAATCTGTGGACCATCAAAGTGTTGATGAAACATAGAAATTGCATCGGGATTGAATACAACAGACACCATACATATATTTCTCCATGGGAGTAATGTCTCAAACTGTCATCGCTTTGATCGATCCCTGAACACCCGTAGTATCTTCTGATGAACATCGGGAGGCATTCTGTAATCTGTGGACTTTCCGAGTGTTGATGAAACACAGAAATTGCATCGGGATTGAATACAACTTTTACCATGCGCACTTTCCTCCGTGGGAGTAGTGTCACAAACTGTCTACGTTTTGATCGCTACCAGGAAGACCAGTAGTAGTATCCGATGCACATCTGGAGGCAATCTGTAATGTGTGGACTATCAGAGCGTTGTGAAACACAGAAATTGCATCTTGATTGAATAAAACAGTCACCATCCGCACTTTCCTTAATAGGAGTAGTGTCTGAAACAGTCTACGCTTTGATCGTTCCCTGGAAGACCAGTAGTAGTTTCCGAATCACATCTGGAGGCATTCCGAAATCTGTGGACCTTCAAAGCGTTGATGAAATACAGAAATTGCATCGGGATTGAATACAACCGACACCATGCATACATTTCTCCATGGGAGTAATGCCTCAAACTGTCATCGCTTTGATCGATCCCTGAAACCTGTAGTAGTTTCTGATGCACATCTGGAGGCATTCTGTAATCTGTGGACCTTCAAAGTGTTGATGGAACACAGGAATTGCATCGGGATTGAATACGACAGTCACCATCCGCCCTTTCCCCCATGTGAGTAATGTCTCAAACAGTCTATGCTTAGATCATTCCCAGGAAGACCAGTAGTAGTTTCCGATGCACATTTGGAAGCATTCTGTAATCTGAGGACTATCATAGTGTTGATGAAACACAGAAATTGCATCGGGATTCAATACAACAGTCACCATGCGCACTTTCCTCCATGGTAGTAATGTCTCAAAGAGTTTACGCTTTGATCGTTCCCTGGAAGACCAGTAGTAGTTTCCGATGCACATCTGGAAGAATTCTGTAATCTGTGGACTATCAGAGTGTTGATGAAAACAGAAATTGCATCGGGATTGAATACAACAGTCACCATGCGTACTTTCCTCCTTGGGAGTAATATCTCAAACAGTCTACGCTTCGATCGTTCCCTTGAAGACCAGTAGTAGTTTCCTAATCCCATCAGGAGGCATTCTGTATCTGTTTACAATCAGAGTGTTGATGAAACACAGACATTACATCGGGATTGATTAAAACAGTCACAATGCCCACTTTCTTCCATGGGAGTAATGTCTCAAGCGGTCTATGCTTTGATCGTTCCCTGGAAGACCAGTAGTAGTTTCCGATAGACATCTGGAGGCATTCTGTAATCTGTGGACCTTCATAGTGTTGATGAAACACAGAAATTGCATCGGGATTGAATACAACAGGCCCCATGCATTCATTTCTCCATGGGAGTAATGTGTCAAACTGTCACCGCTTTGATCGATCCCTGAACACCCGTAGTAGTTTTCGATGCACATCTGGAGCCATTCTGTAATCTGCGGACTTTCCGAGTTTTGATGATACACAGAAATTGCATCGGGACTGAATACAACATTCACCATGCGCACTATCCTCCGTCGGACTAATGTCACAAACAGTCTACGCAGTGATCGTTCCCAGGAAGACCAGTAGTAGTTTCCGATGCACATCTGGAGGCTATCTGTAATGTGTGGACTATCAGAGCGTTGATGAAACACAGAAATTGCATCGGGATTGAATACAACAGTCACCATGCGCACTTTCCTACATAGGAGTAATGTCTCAAACAGTCCATGCTTTGATCGTTCCCTGGAAGACCAGTAGTAGTTTCCTAATCCCATCTGGAGGCATTCTGTAACTGTTTACAATCAGAGTGTTGATGAAACACAGACATTACATCGGTATTGATTACAACAGTCACCATTCGCACTTTCCTCCATGGGAGTAATGTCTCAAACAGGCTACGCTTTGATCGTTCCCTGGAAGACCTGTAGTAGTTTCCGATTCACATCTGGAGGCATTCTGTAATCTGTGGACCATCAAAGTGTTGATGAAACATAGAAATTGCATCGGGATTGAATACAACAGACACCATACATATATTTCTCCATGGGAGTAATGTCTCAAACTGTCATCGCTTTGATCGATCCCTGAACACCCGTAGTATCTTCTGATGAACATCGGGAGGCATTCTGTAATCTGTGGACTTTCCGAGTGTTGATGAAACACAGAAATTGCATCGGGATTGAATACAACATTCACCATGCGCACTTTCCTCCGTGGGAGTAGTGTCACAAACGGTCTACGTTTTGATCGCTACCAGTAAGACCAGTAGTAGTATCCGATGCACATCTGGAGGCAATCTGTAATGTGTGGACTATCAGAGCGTTGATGAAACACAGAAATTGCATCTTGATTGAATAAAACAGTCACCATCCGCACTTTCCTTAATAGGAGTAGTGTCTGAAACAGTCTACCCTTTGATCGTTCCCAGGAAGACCAGTAGTAGTTTCCGATGCACATCTGAAGGCAATCTGTAATCTGTGGACAATCAGAGTGTTGATGAAACACAGAAATTTCATCGGGATTGAATACAACAGTCACCATTCGCACTTCGTTCCACCGGAGTAATGCCTCAAGCTGTCTACGATTTGATCGTTCCCTGTATGACCAGCAGTAGTTTCCGATGCACATCTGGAGGCATTCTGTAATCTGTGGACCTTCAAGGTGTTGATGAAACACAGATATTGCATCGGGATTGAATACAACAGTCACCATGCACACATTCCTCCATGGGAGTAATTCTCAAGCAGTCTGCGCGTTGATCGTTCCCTCGAAGACCAGTAGTAATTTCCGATGCACATCTGGAGGCATTCTGTAATCTGTGGACTATCAGAGTGTTGATGAACACAGAAATTGTCTCGGGATTAAATACAACAGTCACCATGGGCACTTTCCTTCATGGGAGTAATATCTCAAACAGTCTACGCATTGATCGTTCCCTGGAAGACCAATAGTAGTTTCCTAATCCCATCTGGAAGCATTCTGTATCTGTTTACAATCAGAGTGTTGAGGAAACACAGAAATTACATCGGGGTTGATTACAACTGGCACCATGCGTACATTTCTCCTTGGGAGTAATGATTCATACTGTCATCGCTTTGATCGTTCCCTGAAGACCAGTAGTAGTTTCCGATGCACATCTGGAGGCATTCTGTAATCTGTGGATTTTCCGAGAGTTGATGAAACAGAGAAATTGCATCGGGATTGAATACAACTGTCACCATGCGCACTTTCCTCCATGGGAGTAATGTCTCAAACAGTCTACGCTTTGATCGTTCCCTGGAAGACCAGTAGTAGTTTCCGATTCACATCTGGAGGCATTCCGAAATCTGTGGACCTTCAAAGTGTTGATGAAATACAGAAATTGCATCGGGATTGAATACAACCGACACCATGCATACATTTCTCCTTGGGAGTAATGTCTCAAACTGTCATCGCTTTGATAGATCCCTGAACACCTGTAGTAGTTTCTGATGCACATCTGGAAGCATTCTGTAATCTGTGGACCTTCAAAGTGTTGATGGAACACAGGAATTGCATCGGGATTGAATACGACAGTCACCATCCGCCCTTTCCTCCATGTGAGTAATGTCTCAAACAGTCTATGCTTAGATCATTCCCAGGAAGACCAGTAGTAGTTTCCGATGCACATCTGAAGGCAATCTGTAACCTGTGGACTATCAGAGTGTTGATAAAACAAAGATATTGCATCGGGATTGAATGCAACAGTCACCATTCGCACTTCGCTCTACTGGAGTAATGTCTCAAACAGTCTACGATATGATCGTTCCCTGTAAGACCAGCAGTAGTTTCCGATGCACATCTGGAGGCATTCTGTATCAGTTTACAATCAGAGTGTTGATGAAACAGAGAAATTACATCGGGATTGATTACTACAGTCACCATGCGCACTTTCCTCCATGGGAGTAATGTCTCAAAGAGTCTACGCTTTGATCGTTCCCTGGAAGACCTGTAGTAGTTTCCGAATCACATCTGGGGGCATTCTGTAATCTGTGGACTTTCAAAGTGTTGATGAAACACAGATATTGCATCGCGATTGAATACAACAGGCACCATGCGTACATTTCTCCATGGGAGTAATGTCTCAATCTGTCATCCCTTTGATCGTTCCCTGAAGACCAGTAGTAGTTTCCGATGCACATCTGGAGGCATTCTGTAATCTGAGGACTTTCCGAGAGTTGATGAAACACAGAAATTGCCACGGAATAGAATACAACATTCACCATGCGCAATTTCCTCCACGGGAGTAATGTCTCAAAGAGTCTACGATTTGATCGTTCCCTGGAAGACCAGTAGTAGTTTCCTAATCGCATCTGGAGGCATTCTGTATCTGTCTACAATCAGAGTATTGATGAAACACAGACATTACATCGGGATTGATTACAACAGCCACCATGAACACTTTTTCCATGGGAGTAATGTCTCAAACAGTCTACGCTTTGATCGTTCCCTGGAAGACCAGTAGTAGTTTCCGATTCACATCTGGAGGCATTCCGAAATCTGTGGACCTTCAAAGTGTTGATGAAATACAGAAATTGCATCGGGATTGAATACAACCGACACCATGCATACATTTCTCCATGGGAGTAATGTCTCAAACTGTCATCGCTTTGATCGATCCCTGAATACCTGTAGTAGTTTCTGATGCACATCTGGAGGCATTCTGTAATCTGTGGACCTTCAAAGTGTTGATGGAACACAGGAATTGCATCGGGATTGAATACGACAGTCACCATCCACCCTTTCCTCCATGTGAGTAATGTCTCAAACAGTCTATGCTTAGATCATTCCCAGGAAGACCAGTAGTAGTTTCCGATGCACATCTGAAGGCAATCTGTAACCTGTGGACTATCAGAGTGTTGATAAAACATAGAAATTGCATCGGGATTGAATGCAACAGTCACCATTCGCACTTCGCTCTACTGGAGTAATGTCTCAAACAGTCTACGATATGATCGTTCCCTGTAAGACCAGCAGTAGTTTCCGATGCACATCTGGAGGCATTCTGTATCAGTTTACAATCAGAGTGTTGATGAAACAGAGAAATTACATCGGGATTGATTACTACAGTCACCATGCGCACTTTCCTCCATGGGAGTAATGTCTCAAAGAGTCTATTCTTTGATCGTTCCCTGGAAGACCTGTAGTAGTTTCCGAATCACATCTGGGGGCATTCTGTAATCTGTGGACTTTCAAAGTGTTGATGAAACACAGATATTGCATCGCGATTGAATACAACAGGCACCATGCGTACATTTCTCCATGGGAGTAATGTCTCAATCTGTCATCCCTTTGATCGTTCCCTGAAGACCAGTAGTAGTTTCCGATGCACATCTGGAGGCATTCTGTAATCTGAGGACTTTCCGAGAGTTGATGAAACACAGAAATTGCCACGGAATTGAATACAACATTCACCATGCGCAATTTCCTCCACGGGAGTAATGTCTCAAAGAGTCTACGATTTGATCGTTTCCTGGAAGACCAGTAGTAGTTTCCTAATCGCATCTGGAGGCATTCTGTATCTGTCTACAATCAGAGTATTGATGAAACACAGACATTACATCGGGATTGATTACAACAGCCACCATGAACACTTTTTCCATGGGAGTAATGTCTCAAACAGTCTACGCTTTGATCGTTCCCTGGAAAACCAGTAGTAGTTTCTGATGCACATCAGGGGGCCTTTTGTAATGTGTGGACCCTCAAAGTGTTGATGAAACACAGAAATTGCATCGGGACTGAATACAACAGTCAGCATGCACACTTTCATCCATGGGAGTAATGTCTCAAACAGTTTACGCTTTGATCGTTCCCTGGAAGACCAGTAGTAGTTTCCGATGCACATCTGGAGGCATTCTGCAATCTGTGGACCTTCAAAGTGTTGATGAAACACAGAAAGTGCATCGGGATTGAATACAACAATCACCATGCGCACTTTCCTCCATGGGAGTAATGTCTCAAACAGTTTACGTTTGATCGTTCCCTGGAAAACCAGTAGTAGTTTCCGATGCACATCTGGAGGCATTCTGCACTCTGTGGACCTTCAAAGTGTTGATGAAAGACAGAAAATGCATCGGGATTGAATACAACAATCACCATGCGCACTTTCCTCCATGGGAGTAGTGTCTCAAACAGTCTACGCTTTGATCGTTCCCTGGAAAACCAGTAGTAGTTTCTGATGCACATCAGGGGGCCTTATGTAATGTGTGGACCTTCTAAGTGTTGATGAAACACAGAAATTGCATCGGGATTTAATACAACAGTCACCATGCACACTTTCCTCCATGGGAGTAGTGTCTCAAACAGTTTACGCTTTGATCGTTCCCTGGAAATCCAGTAGTAGTTTCCGATGCACATCTGGAGGCATTCTGCACTCTGTGGACCTTCAAAGTGTTGATGAAAGACAGAAAATGCATCGGGATTGAATACAACAATCACCATGCGCACTTTCCTCCATGGGAGTAATTTCTCAAACAGTCTACGCTTTGATCGTTCCCTGGAAAACCAGTAGTAGTTTCTGATGCACATCAGTGGGCCTTCTGTAATGTGTGGACTATCAGAGTGTTGATGAAACACAGAAATTGCATCGGGATTGAGTAAATCAGTCACCATGCACACTTTCATCCTTGGGAGTAATGTCTCAAACAGTTTACGCTTTGATCGTTCCCTGGAAGACCAGTAGTAGTTTCCGATGAACATCTGGGGGCATTCTGTAATGTGTGGACTATCAGAGTGTGGTTGAAACACAGAAATTGGATCGGTATTGTATACAACAGCCACCATGCGCCATTTTCCTCCATGGGAGTAATGTCTCAAACAGTCTACGTTTTGATCGATCCCTGGAAGAACAGTAGTAGTTTCCGATGCACATCTCAATGCTTTCTGTAATCTGTGGACTATCAGAGTGTTGTTGAAACACAGAAATTGCATCGGGATTAAATACAACAGTCACCATTCGCACTTTCCTCCATAGCAGTAATGTCTCAAACCGTCTACGCTTTGATCGTTCCCTGGAAGACCAGTAGTAGTTTCCGATGCCTATCTGGAGGCATTCTGTAATCTGTGGACCTTCAAGGTGTTGATGAAACACAGATATTGCATCGGGATTGAATACAACAGTCACCATGCACACATTCCTCCATGGGAGTAATTCTCAAGCAGTCTGCGCGTTGATCGTTCCCTCGAAGACCAGTAGTAATTTCCGATGCACATCTGGTGGCATTCTGTAATCTGTGGACTATCAGAGTGTTGATGAACACAGAAATTGTCTCGGGATTAAATACAACAGTCACCATGGGCACTTTCCTTCATGGGAGTAATATCTCAAACAGTCTACGCATTGATCGTTCCCTGGAAGACCAATAGTAGTTTCCTAATCCCATCTGGAAGCATTCTGTATCTGTTTACAATCAGAGTGTTGAGGAAACACAGAAATTACATCGGGGTTGATTACAACTGGCACCATGCGTACATTTCTCCTTGGGAGTAATGATTCATACTGTCATCGCTTTGATCGTTCCCTGAAGACCAGTAGTAGTTTCCGATGCACATCTGGAGGCATTCTGTAATCTGTGGATTTTCCGAGAGTTGATGAAAAAGAGAAATTGCATCGGGATTGAATACAACTGTCACCATGCGCACTTTCCTCCATGGGAGTAATGTCTCAAACAGTCTACGCTTTGATCGTTCCCTGGAAGACCAGTAGTAGTTTCCGATTCACATCTGGAGGCATTCCGAAATCTGTGGACCTTCAAAGTGTTGATGAAATACAGAAATTACATCGGGATTGAATACAACCGACACCATGCATACATTTCTCCATGGGAGTAATGTCTCAAACTGTCATCGCTTTGATAGATCCCTGAACACCTGTAGTAGTTTCTGATGCACATCTGGAGGCATTCTGTAATCTGTGGACCTTCAAAGTGTTGATGGAACACAGGAATTGCATCGGGATTGCATACGACAGTCACCATCCGCCCTTTCCTCCATGTGAGTAATGTCTCAAACAGTCTATGCTTAGATCATTCCCAGGAAGACCAGTAGTAGTTTCCGATGCACATCTGAAGGCAATCTGTCACCTGTGGACTATCAGAGTGTTGATAAAACAAAGAAATTGCATCGGGATTGAATGCAACAGTCACCATTCGCACTTCGCTCTACTGGAGTAATGTCTCAAACAGTCTACGATATGATCGTTCCCTGTAAGACCAGCAGTAGTTTCCGATGCACATCTGGAGGCATTCTGTATCAGTTTACAATCAGAGTGTTGATGAAACAGAGAAATTACATCGGGATTGATTACTACAGTCACCATGCGCACTTTCCTCCATGGGAGTAATGTCTCAAAGAGTCTACGCCTTGATCGTTCCCTGGAAGACCTGTAGTAGTTTCCGAATCACATCTGGGGGCATTCTGTAATCTGTGGACTTTCAAAGTGTTGATGAAACACAGATATTGCATCGCGATTTAATACAACAGGCACCATGCGTACATTTCTCCATGGGAGTAATGTCTCAATCTGTCATCCCTTTGATCGTTCCCTGAAGACCAGTAGTAGTTTCCGATGCACATCTGGAGGCATTCTGTAATCTGAGGACTTTCCGAGAGTTGATGAAACACAGAAATTGCCACGGAATTGAATACAACATTCACCATGCGCAATTTCCTCCACGGGAGTAATGTCTCAAAGAGTCTACGATTTGATCGTTCCCTGGAAGACCAGTAGTAGTTTCCTAATCGCATCTGGAGGCATTCTGTATCTGTCTACAATCAGAGTATTGATGAAACACAGACATTACATCGGGATTGATTACAACAGCCACCATGAACACTTTTTCCATGGGAGTAATGTCTCAAACAGTCTACGCTTTGATCGTTCCCTGGAAGACCAGTAGTAGTTTCCGATTCACATCTGGAGGCATTCCGAAATCTGTGGACCTTCAAAGTGTTGATGAAATACAGAAATTGCATCGGGATTGAATACAACCGACACCATGCATACATTTCTCCATGGGAGTAATGTCTCAAACTGTCATCGCTTTGATCGATCCCTGAACACCTGTAGTAGTCTCTGATGCACATCTGGAGGCATTCTGTAATCTGTGGACCTTCAAAGTGTTGATGGAACACAGGAATTGCATCGGGATTGAATACGACAGTCACCATCCGCCCTTTCCTCCATGTGAGTAATGTCTCAAACAGTCTATGCTTAGATCATTCCCAGGAAGACCAGTAGTAGTTTCCGATGCACATCTGAAGGCAATCTGTAACCTGTGGACTATCAGAGTGTTGATAAAACAAAGAAATTGCATCGGGATTGAATGCAACAGTCACCATTCGCACTTCGCTCTACTGGAGTAATGTCTCAAACAGTCTACGATATGATCGTTCCCTGTAAGACCAGCAGTAGTTTCCGATGCACATCTGGAGGCATTCTGTATCAGTTTACAATCAGAGTGTTGATGAAACAGAGAAATTACATCGGGATTGATTACTACAGTCACCATGCGCACTTTCCTCCATGGGAGTAATGTCTCAAAGAGTCTACGCTTTGATCGTTCCCTGGAAGACCTGTAGTAGTTTCCGAATCACATCTGGGGGCATTCTGTAATCTGTGGACTTTCAAAGTGTTGATGAAACACAGATATTGCATCGCGATTGAATACAACAGGCACCATGCGTACATTTCTCCATGGGAGTAATGTCTCAATCTGTCATCCCTTTGATCGTTCCCTGAAGACCAGTAGTAGTTTCCGATGCACATCTGGAGGCATTCTGTAATCTGAGGACTTTCCGAGAGTTGATGAAACACAGAAATTGCCACGGAATTGAATACAACATTCACCATGCGCAATTTCCTCCACGGGAGTAATGTCTCAAAGAGTCTACGATTTGATCGTTTCCTGGAAGACCAGTAGTAGTTTCCTAATCGCATCTGGAGGCATTCTGTATCTGTCTACAATCAGAGTATTGATGAAACACAGACATTACATCGGGATTGATTACAACAGCCACCATGAACACTTTTTCCATGGGAGTAATGTCTCAAACAGTCTACGCTTTGATCGTTCCCTGGAAAACCAGTAGTAGTTTCTGATGCACATCAGGGGGCCTTTTGTAATGTGTGGACCCTCAAAGTGTTGATGAAACACAGAAATTGCATCGGGACTGAATACAACAGTCAGCATGCACACTTTCATCCATGGGAGTAATGTCTCAAACAGTTTACGCTTTGATCGTTCCCTGGAAGACCAGTAGTAGTTTCCGATGCACATCTGGAGGCATTCTGCAATCTGTGGACCTTCAAAGTGTTGATGAAACACAGAAAGTGCATCGGGATTGAATACAACAATCACCATGCGCACTTTCCTCCATGGGAGTAATGTCTCAAACAGTTTACGTTTGATCGTTCCCTGGAAAACCAGTAGTAGTTTCCGATGCACATCTGGAGGCATTCTGCACTCTGTGGACCTTCAAAGTGTTGATGAAAGACAGAAAATGCATCGGGATTGAATACAACAATCACCATGCGCACTTTCCTCCATGGGAGTAGTGTCTCAAACAGTCTACGCTTTGATCGTTTCCTGGAAAACCAGTAGTAGTTTCTGATGCACATCAGGGGGCCTTATGTAATGTGTGGACCTTCTAAGTGTTGATGAAACACAGAAATTGCATCGGGATTTAATACAACAGTCACCATGCACACTTTCCTCCATGGGAGTAGTGTCTCAAACAGTTTACGCTTTGATCGTTCCCTGGAAATCCAGTAGTAGTTTCCGATGCACATCTGGAGGCATTCTGCACTCTGTGGACCTTCAAAGTGTTGATGAAAGACAGAAAATGCATCGGGATTGAATACAACAATCACCATGCGCACTTTCCTCCATGGGAGTAATTTCTCAAACAGTCTACGCTTTGATCGTTCCCTGGAAAACCAGTAGTAGTTTCTGATGCACATCAGTGGGCCTTCTGTAATGTGTGGACTATCAGAGTGTTGATGAAACACAGAAATTGCATCGGGATTGAGTAAATCAGTCACCATGCACACTTTCATCCTTGGGAGTAATGTCTCAAACAGTTTACGCTTTGATCGTTCCCTGGAAGACCAGTAGTAGTTTCCGATGAACATCTGGGGGCATTCTGTAATGTGTGGACTATCAGAGTGTGGTTGAAACACAGAAATTGGATCGGTATTGTATACAACAGCCACCATGCGCCATTTTCCTCCATGGGAGTAATGTCTCAAACAGTCTACGTTTTGATCGATCCCTGGAAGAACAGTAGTAGTTTCCGATGCACATCTCAATGCTTTCTGTAATCTGTGGACTATCAGAGTGTTGTTGAAACACAGAAATTGCATCGGGATTAAATACAACATTCACCATTCGCACTTTCCTCCATAGCAGTAATGTCTCAAACCGTCTACGCTTTGATCGTTCCCTGAAAGACCAGTAGTAGTTTCCGATGCCTATCTGGAGGCATTCTGTAATCTGTGGACTATCTGAGTGTTGTTGAAACACATAAATTGCACCGCGATTGAATACAACAGTCACCATGCGCACTTTCCTCCATGGGAGTGATGTCTCAAACAGTCTACGCTTTGATCGATTCCTGGAAGACCAGTTGTAGTGTCCGATGCACATCTGGAGGCATTCTGCAATCTGTGGACCTTCAAAGTATTGATGAAACACAGAAAATGCATCGCGATTGAAACAACAATCACCATGCGCACTTTCCTCCATGGGAGTAATGTCTCAAACAGTCTACGCTTTGATCGTTCCCTGGATAACCAGTAGTAGTTTCTGATGCACATCAGGGGGCCTTCTGTAATGTGTGGACTATCAGAGTGTGGATGAAACACAGAAATTTCATCGGGATTGATTACAACTGTCACCATGCACACTTTCCTCCATGATAGTAATCTCTCAAACAGTTTACGATTTGATCGTCCCCTGGAAGACCAGTAGTAGTTTCCGATGCACATCTGGGGGCATTCTGCAATGTGTGGAATATCAGAGTGTTGATGAAACACAGAAAATGCATCGGGATTGAATACAACAATCACCATGCGCACTTTCCTCCATGGGAGTAATTTCTCAAACAGTCTTCGCTTTGATCGTTCCCTGGAAAGCCAGTAGTAGTTTCTGATGCACATCAGGGGGCCTTCTGTAATGTGTGGACCTTCAAAGTGTTGATGAAACACAGAAATTGCATCGGCATTGAATACAACAGTCACCATGCACACTTTCCTCCATGGGACTAATGTCTCAAACAGTTTACGCTTTGATCGTTCCCTGGAAAACCAGTAGTAGTTTCCGATGAACATCTGGGGGTATTCGGTAATGTGTGGACTATCAGAGTGTTGATGAAACAAAGAAATTGCATCGGGATTGAATACAATAGTCAGCATGCACACTTTCATCCATGGGAGTAATGTCTCAAACAGTTTACGCTTTGATCGTTCCCTGGAAGACCAGCAGTAGTTTCCGATGAACATCTGGGGGCATTCTGCAATGTGTGGACTATCAGAGTGTGGTTGAAACACAGAAATTGCATCGTAATTGTATACAACAGCCACCATGCGCATTTGTCCTCCATCGGAGTAATGTCTCAAACAGTCTAGGTTTGGATCGTTCCCTGGAAGACCAGTAGTAGTTTCCGATGCACATCTGGAGGCATTCTGCAATCTGTGGACCTTCAAAGTATTGATGAAACACAGAAAATTCATCGGGATTGAATACAACAATCACCATGCGCACTTTCCTCCATGGGAGTAATGTCTCAAACAGTCTACGCTTTGATCGTTCCCTGGAAAACCAGTAGTAGTTTCTGATTCACATCAGGGCGCCTTCTGTAATGTGTGGACCTTCTAAGTGTTGATGAAACACAGAAATTGCATCGGGATTTAATACAGCAGTCACCATGCACACTTTCATCCATGGGAGTAATGTCTCAAACAGTTTACGCTTTGATCGTTCCCTGGAAGACCAGTAGTAGTTTCCGATGAACATCTGGGGGCATTCTGTAATGTGTGGACTATCAGAGTGTGGTTGAAACACAGAAATTGGATCGGTATTGTATACAACAGCCACCATGCGCAATTTTCCTCCATGGGAGTAATGTCTCAAACAGTCTACGTTTTGATCGTTCCCTGGAAGACGAGTAGTAGTTTCCGATGCACATCTCTATGCATTCTGTAATCTGTGGACTATCAGAGTGTTGTTGAAACACAGATATTGCATCGGGATTGAATACAACAGTCACCATGCGCACTTTCCTCCATGGCAGCAATGTCTCAAACCGTCGACGCTTTGATCGTTCCCTGGAAGACCAGTAGTAGTTTCTGATGCCTATCTGGAGGCATTCTGTAATCTGTGGACTATCTGAGTGTTGTTGAAACACATAAGTTGCATCGGGATTAAATACAACAGTCACCATGCGCACTTTCCTCCATGGGAGTGATGTCTCAAACAGTCTACGCTGTGATCGATTCCTGGAAGACCAGTAGTAGTTTCCGATGCACATCTGGAGGCATTCCGTAATCTGTGGACCTTCAAAGTGTTGATGAAACACAGAAAATGCATCGGGATTGAATACAACAATCACCATGCGCACTTTCCTACATGGGAGTAATGTCTCAAACAGTCTAAGCTTTGATCGTTCCCTTAAGGCCAGTAGTAGTTTCCGGTACACATGTGGGAGCATTCTGTAATCTGTGGACTATCTGAGTGTTGTTGAAACACAGAAATTGTTTCGGGATTGAATACAACAGTCACCATGCGCACTTTCCCCCATGGGAGTAATGCCTCAAACAGCCTACGCTGTGATCGATTCCTGGAAGACCAGTAGTAGTTTCCGATGCACATCTGGAGGCATTCCGTAATCTGTGGACCTTCAAAGTGTTGATGAAACACAGAAATTGCATCAGGATTGAATACAACAGTCACCATGCGCACTTTCCTTCATGGGAGTAATGTCTTAAACAGTCCACGTTTTGATCGTTCCATGCAAGTCCGGTAGTAGTTTCCGATGCACATCTGGGGGCATTCTGTAATCTTTGGACCTTCAAAGTGTTGATGAAACACAGAAATTGCCTCGGGATTGAATACAACAGTCATCATGCGCATTTTCAATGCACATCTGGAGGCATTCTGTAATCTGTGGTCCTTCAAAGTGTTGATGAAACACAGAAATTGCCGCTGGATTGAATACAACAGTCACCATGCGCACTTTCCTCCGTGGGAGTAATGTCTCAAACAGTCTACGCTTTGATCGTTTCCTGGAGGACCAGTAGTATTTTCCGATGCACATCTGGAGGCATTCTGTAATCTGTGGACCTTCAAGGTGTTGATGAAACAAAGAAATTGCATCGGGATTGAATACAACAGTCACCATGCGCACTTTCCTCCATGGGAGTAATGTCTCAAACAGTCTACGGTTTGATCGTTTCCTGGAAGACCAGTAGTAGTATCCGATGCACATCTGGAGGAATTCTGTAATCTTTGGACCTTCAAAGTGTTGATGAAACACAGAAATTGCATCGGGATTGAATACAACATTCACCATGCGCACTTTCCTCCATGGGAGTAATGTCTCAAACAGTCTACGATTTGATCGTTCCCTGGAAGACCAGTAGTAGTTTCCGATGGACATCTGGAGGCATTCTGTAATCTGCGGACAATCAGAGTGTTGATGAAACACAGAAATTGCATCGGGAATGAATACAACAGACACCATGCGCACTTTCCTCATTGGGAGTAATGTCTCAAAGAGTTTATGCATTGATCGTTTCCTGGAAGACCAGTAGTAGCTTCCGACGCACATCTGGGGTCATTCTGTAACGTGTGGACTATCACAGTGTTGATGAAACACAGAAATTGCATCAGGATTGAATACAACAGTCACCATGCGCAATTTCCTCCATGGGAGTAATGACTAAAACAGTCTACGCTTTGATCGTTCCCTGGAAGACCAGTAGTAGTTTCCGATGCACATCTGGGGGTATTCTGTAATGTGTGGACTATCAGAGTGTTGATGAAACACAGAAATTGCATCGGGATTGAATTCAACAGACCCCCAGCGCACTTTCCTCCATGGGGGTGATGTCTCAAACAGTCTACGCTTTGATCGTTCCCTGGAAGACCAGTAGTAGTTTCCGATGCACATCTGTGGGCATTCTGTAATGTGTGGACTATCAGAGTGTTGATGAAACATAGAAATTGTATCAGGATGGATTACAACTGTCACCATGCGCACTTTCCTCCATGGGAGTAATGTCTCAAACAGTCTACGCTTTGATCGTTTCCTGGAGGACCAGTAGTATTTTCCGATGCACATCTGGATGCATTCTGTAATCTGTGGACCTTCAAGGTGTTGATGAAACAAAGAAATAGCTTCGGGATTGAATACAACAGTCGCCATGCGCACTTTCCTCCATGGGAGTAATGTCTCAAACAGTCTACGCTTTGATCGATCCCTCGGAGACCTGTAGTAGTTTCCGATGCACATCTGGATTCATTCTGTAATCTGTGGACTATCAGAGTGTTGATGAAACACAGATATTGCATCGGGATTGAATACAACATTCACCATGTGCACTTTCCTCCATGGGTGTAATACCTCAGACAGTCTACGCTTTGATCGTTCCCTGGAAGACCAGGAGTAGTTTCCGATGCACATCTGTGGGCATTCTGTAATGTGTGGACTATCAGAGTGTTGATGAAACATAGAAATGGTATCAGGAATGAATACAACAGTCACCATGCGCATTTTCCCCCATGGGAATAATGTCTCAAACAGTCTAAGCATTGATCGTTCCCTGCAAGACCACTAGTAGTTTGCAATGCACATCTGGATGCATTCTGTAATCTGTGGTCCTTCAAAGTGTTGATGAAACACAGAAATGGCCGCGAGATTGAATACAACAGTCACCATGCGCACTTTCCTCCATGGGAGTAATGTCTCTAACAGTCTACGCTTTGATCGTTTCCTGGAGGACGAGTAGTATTTTCCGATGCACATCTGGAGGCATTCTGTAATCTGTGGACCTTCAAGGTGTTGATGAAACAAAGAAATTGCATCGGGATTGAATCCAAAAGTCACCATGCGCACTTTCCTCCATGGGAGTAATGTCTCAAACAGTCTACGGTTTGATCGTTTCCTGGAAGACCAGTAGTAGTATCCGATGCACATCTGGAGGAATTCTGTAATCTTTGGACCTTCAAAGTTTTGATAAAACACAGAAATTGCATCGGGATTGAATACAACATTCACCATTCGCACTTTCCTCCAAGGGAGTAATGTCTCTAACAGTCTGCGCTTTGATCGTTCCCTGCAAGACCAGTAGTAGTTTCCGATACACATCTGGAGGCATTCTGTAATGTGTGGACCTTCAAAGTGTTGATGAAACACAGGAATTGCCGCGGGATTGAATACAAGAGTCACCATGCGCACTTTCCTCCATGGGAGTAATGTCTCAAACAGTCTACGCTTTGATCGTTTCCTGGAGGACCAGTATTATTTTCCGATGCACATGTGGAGGCATTCTGTAATCTGTGGACAATCAGAGTGTTGATGAAACACAGAAATTGCCGCGAGATTGAATACAACAGTCACCATGCGCACTTTCCTCCATGGGAGTAATGTCTCAAACAGTCTACGCTTTGATCGTTTCCTGGAGGACAAGTAGTATTTTCCGATGCACATCTGGAGGCATTCTGTAATCTGTGGACCTTCAAGGTGTTGATGAAACAAAGAAATTGCATCGGGATTGAATACAACAGTCACCATGCGCAGTTTCCTCATTGGGAGTAATGTCTCAAACAGTCTACGGGTTGATCGTTTCCTGGAAGACCAGTAGTAGTATCCGATGCACATCTGGAGGCATTCGGTAATACTTGGACCTTCAAAGTGTTGATGAAACACTGAAATTGCATCGGGATTGAATACAACATTCTCCATGCGCACTTTCCTCCATGGGAGTAATGTCTCTAACAGTCTACGCTTTGATCGTTCCCTGCAAGACCAGTAGTAGCTTCCGATGCACACCTGGAGGCATTCTGTAATGTGTGGACCTTCAAAGTGTTATGAAACACAGGAATTGCCGCGGGATTGAATACAACAGTCACTATGCGCACTATCCTCCATGGGAGTAATGTCTCAAACAGTCTACGATTTGATCGTTCCCTGGAAGTCCAGTAGTAGTTTCCGATGGACATCCGGAGGCATTCTGTAATCTGTGGACAATCAGAGTGTTGATGAAACACAGAAATTGCATCGGGATTGAATACAACAGACACCATGAGCAATTTCCTCCATGGGAGTAATGACTCAAACAGTCTACGCTTTGACCGCTCCCTGGAAGACCAGTAGTAGTTTCCGATGCACATCTGGGGGCATTCTGTAATGTGCGGACTATCAGGGTGTTGATGAAACACAGAAATAGCATCGGGATTGAATACAACAGGCCTCATGCGCAATTTCCTCCATGGGAGTAATGACTCAAACAGTCTACGCTTTGACCGTTCCCTGGAAGACCAGTAGTAGTTTCCGATGCACATCTGGGGGCATTCTGTAATATGTGGACTATCAGGGTGTTGATGAAACACAGAAATAGCATCGGGATTGAATACAACAGACCCCATGCGCACTTTCCTCCATGGGGGTGATGTCTCAAACAGTCTACGCTTTGATCGTTCTCTGGAAGACCAGTAGTAGTTTCCGATGCACATCTGTGGACATTCTGTAATATGTGGACTATCAGAGTGTTGATGATACACAGAAATTGCATCGGGATTGAATACAACAGTCACCATGAGCACTTTCCTCCATGGGAGTAATGTCTCAAACAGTCTACGCTTTGATCGTTCCCTGGAAGACCAGTAGTAGTTTCCGATGCACATCTGGAGGCATTCTGTAATCTGTGGACTATCAGAGTGTTGATGAAACACAGAATTTGCATCGGGATTGAATACAACAGTCACCATGAGCACTTTCCTCCATGGGAGTAATGTCTCAAACAGTCTACGGTTTGATCGTTTCCTGGAATACCAGTAGTAGTTTCCGATGCACATCTCGAGGCATTCTGTAATCTTTGGACCTTCAAAGTGTTGATGAAACACAGAAATTGCATCGGGATTCAATACAACAGTCACCATGCGCACTTTCCTCCATGGGAGTAATGTCTTTAACAGTCTACGCTTTGATCGTTCCCTGCAAGACCAGTAGTAGTTTCCGATGCACATCTGGAGGCATTCTGTAATGTGTGGACCTTCAAAGTGTTGATGAAACACAGGAATTGCCGCGGGATTGAATACAAGAGTCACCATGCGCACTTTCCTCCATGGGAGTAATGTCTCAAACAGTCTACGCTTTGATCGTTTCCTGGAGGACCAGTATTATTTTCCGATGCACATGTGGAGGCATTCTGTAATCTGTGGACAATCAGAGTGTTGATGAAACACAGAAATTGCATCGGGATTGAATACAACAGACACCATGCGCACTTTCCTCATTGGGAGTAATGTCTCAAACAGTCTACGCTTTGATCGTTTCCTGGAGGACCAGTAGTATTATCCGATGCACATCTGGAGGCATTCTGTAATCTGTGGACCTTCAAGGTGTTGATGAAACAAAGAAATTGCATCGGGATTGAATACAACAGTCACCATGCGCACTTTCCTCATTGGGAGTAATGTCTCAAAGAGTCTACGATTTGATCGTTTCCTGGAAGACCAGTAGTAGTTTCCTAATCGCATCTGGAGGCATTCTGTATCTGTCTACAATCAGAGTATTGATGAAACACAGACATTACATCGGGATTGATTACAACAGCCACCATGAACACTTTTTCCATGGGAGTAATGTCTCAAACAGTCTACGCTTTGATCGTTCCCTGGAAAACCAGTAGTAGTTTCTGATGCACATCAGGGGGCCTTTTGTAATGTGTGGACCCTCAAAGTGTTGATGAAACACAGAAATTGCATCGGGACTGAATACAACAGTCAGCATGCACACTTTCATCCATGGGAGTAATGTCTCAAACAGTTTACGCTTTGATCGTTCCCTGGAAGACCAGTAGTAGTTTCCGATGCACATCTGGAGGCATTCTGCAATCTGTGGACCTTCAAAGTGTTGATGAAACACAGAAAGTGCATCGGGATTGAAATCAACAATCACCATGCGCACTTTCCTCCATGGGAGTAATGTCTCAAACAGTCTACGCTTTGATCGTTCCCTGGAAAACCAGTAGTAGTTTCCGATGCACATCTGGAGGCCTTCTGCACTCTGTGGACCTTCAAAGTGTTGATGAAAGACAGAAAATGCATCGGGATTGAATACAACAATCACCATGCGCACTTTCCTCCATGGGAGTAGTGTCTCAAACAGTCTACGCTTTGATCGTTCCCTGGAAAACCAGTAGTAGTTTCTGATGCACATCAGGGGGCCTTATGTAATGTGTGGACCTTCTAAGTGTTGATGAAACACAGAAATTGCATCGGGATTTAATACAACAGTCACCATGCACACTTTCCTCCATGGGAGTAGTGTCTCAAACAGTTTACGCTTTGACCTTTCCCTGGAAATCCAGTAGTAGTTTCCGATGCACATCTGGAGGCATTCTGCACTCTGTGGACCTTCAAAGTGTTGATGAAAGACAGAAAATGCATCGGGATTGAATACAACAATGACCATGCGCACTTTCCTCCATGGGAGTAATTTCTCAAACAGTCTACGCTTTGATCGTTCCCTGGAAAACCAGTAGTAGTTTCTGATGCACATCAGTGGGCCTTCTGTAATGTGCGGACTATCAGAGTGTTGATGAAACACAGAAATTGCATCGGGATTGAGTAAATCAGTCACCATGCACACTTTCATCCTTGGGAGTAATGTCTCAAACAGTTTACGCTTTGATCGTTCCCTGGAAGACCAGTAGTAGTTTCCGATGAACATCTGGGGGCATTCTGTAATGTGTGGACTATCAGAGTGTGGTTGAAACACAGAAATTGGATCGGTATTGTATACAACAGCCACCATGCGCAATTTTCCTCCATGGGAGTAATGTCTCAAACAGTCTACGTTTTGATCGTTCCCTGGAAGACGAGTAGTAGTTTCCGATGCACATCTCTATGCATTCTGTAATCTGTGGACTATCAGAGTGTTGTTGAAACACAGATATTGCATCGGGATTGAATACAACAGTCACCATGCGCACTTTCCTCCATGGCAGCAATGTCTCAAACCGTCGACGCTTTGATCGTTCCCTGGAAGACCAGTAGTAGTTTCTGATGCACATCTGGAGGCATTCTGTAATCTGTGGACTATCTGAGTGTTGTTGAAACACATAAGTTGCATCGGGATTAAATACAACAGTCACCATGCGCACTTTCCTCCATGGGAGTGATGTCTCAAACAGTCTACGCTTTGATCGATTCCTGGAAGACCAGTAGTAGTTTCCGATGCACATCTGGAGGCATTCTGCAATCTGTGGACCTTCAAAGTATTGATGAAACACAGAAAATGCATCGCGATTGAAACAACAATCACCATGCGCACTTTCCTCCATGGGAGTAATGTCTCAAACAGTCTACGCTTTGATCGTTCCCTGGATAAACAGTAGTAGTTTATGATGCACATCAGGGGCCTTCTGTAATGTGTGGACTATGAGAGTGTTGATGAAACACAGAAATTGCATCGGGATTGAATACAACAGTCACCATGCTCACTTTCCTCCATGGGAGTAATGTCTCAAACAGTCTACGCTTTGATCGTTCCCTGGAAGACCAGTAGTAGTTTCCGATGCACATCTGGTGTCATTCTGTAATGTGTTTACAACGGAGTGTTGTTGAAACACAGATATTGCATCGGGGTTGAATACAACAGTCACCATGCACACTTTCCTCCATGGGAGTAATGTCTCAATCAGTCTACCCTTTGATCGTTCCCTGGAAGACCAGTAGTAGTTACCGAAGCCTATCTGGAGGCATTCTGTAATCTGTGGACTATCTGAGTGTTGTTGAAACACAGAAATTGTTTCGAGATTGAATACAACAGTCACCATGCGCACTTTCCCCCATGGGAGTAATGCCTCAAACAGTCTACGCTGTGATCGATTCCTGGAAGACCAGTAGTAGTTTCCGATGCACATCTGGAGGCATTCCGTAATCTGTGGACCTTCAAAGTGTTGATGAAACACAGAAAATGCATCGGGATTGAATACAACAATCACCATGCGCACTTTCCTCCAAGGGAGTAATTTCTCAAACAGTCTAAGCTTTGATCGTTCCCTTAAGGCCAGTAGTAGTTTCCGGTACACATGTGGGAGCATTCTGTAATCTGTGGACTATCTGAGTGTTGTTGAAACACAGAAATTGTTTCGGGATTGAATACAACAGTCACCATGCGCACTTTCCCCCATGGGAGTAATGCCTCAAACAGCCTACGCTGTGATCGATTCCTGGAAGACCAGTAGTAGTTTCCGATGCACATCTGGAGGCATTCCGTAATCTGTGGACCTTCAAAGTGTTGATGAAACACAGAAATTGCATCAGGATTGAATACAACAGTCACCATGCGCACTTTCCTTCATGGGAGTAATGTCTTAAACAGTCCACGTTTTGATCGTTCCATGCAAGTCCGGTAGTAGTTTCCGATGCACATCTGGGGGCATTCTGTAATCTGTGGACCTTCAAAGTGTTGATGAAACACAGAAATTGCCTCGGGATTGAATACAACAGTCATCATGCGCATTTTCAATGCACATCTGGAGGCATTCTGTAATCTGTGGTCCTTCAAAGTGTTGATGAAACACAGAAATTGCCGCTGGATTGAATACAACAGTCACCATGCGCACTTTCCTCCGTGGGAGTAATGTCTCAAACAGTCTACGCTTTGATCGTTTCCTGGAGGACCAGTAGTATTTTCCGATGCACATCTGGAGGCATTCTGTAATCTGTGGACCTTCAAGGTGTTGATGAAACAAACAAATTGCATCGGGATTGAATACAACAGTCACCATGCGCACTTTCCTCCATGGGAGTAATGTCTCAAACAGTCTACGGTTTGATCGTGTCCTGGAAGACCAGTAGTAGTATCCGATGCACATCTGGAGGAATTCTGTAATCTTTGGACCTTCAAAGTGTTGATGAAACACAGAAATTGCATCGGGATTGAATACAACATTCACCATGCGCACTTTCCTCCATGGGAGTAATGTCTCTAAATGTCTACGCTTTGATCGCTCCCTGCAAGACCAGTAGTAGTTTCCGATGCAGATCAGGAGGCATTCTGTAATGTGTGGACCTTCAAAGTGTTGATGAAACACAGGAATTGCCGCATGATTGAATACAACAGTCACCATGCGCACTTTCCTCCATGGGAGTAATGTCTCAAACAGTCTACGATTTGATCGTTCCCTGGAAGACCAGTAGTAGTTTCCGATGGACATCTGGAGGCATTCTGTAATCTGCGGACAATCAGAGTGTTGATGAAACACAGAAATTGCATCGGGAATGAATACAACAGACACCATGCGCACTTTCCTCATTGGGAGTAATGTCTCAAAGAGTTTATGCATTGATCGTTCCCTGGAAGACCAGTAGTAGTTTCCGATGCACATCTGGGGGTATTCTGTAATGTGTGGACTATCAGAGTGTTGATGAAACACAGAAATTGCATCGGGATTGAATACAACAGACCCCCAGCGCACTTTCCTCCATGGGGGTGATGTCTCAAACAGTCTACGCTTTGATCGTTCCCTGGAAGACCAGTAGTAGTTTCCGATGCACATCTGTGGGCATTCTGTAATGTGTGGACTATCAGAGTGTTGATGAAACATAGAAATTGTATCAGGATGGATTACAACTGTCACCATGCGCACTTTCCTCCATGGGAGTAATGTCTCAAACAGTCTACGCTTTGATCGTTTCCTGGAGGACCAGTAGTATTTTCCGATGCACATCTGGATGCATTCTGTAATCTGTGGACCTTCAAGGTGTTGATGAAACAAAGAAATAGCATCGGGATTGAATACAACAGTCGCCATGCGCACTTTCCTCCATGGGAGTAATGTCTCAAACAGTCTACGCTTTGATCGATCCCTCGGAGACCTGTAGTAGTTTCCGATGCACATCTGGATTCATTCTGTAATCTGTGGACCTTCAAGGTGTTGATGAAACAAACAAATTGCATCGGGATTGAATACAACAGTCACCATGCGCACTTTCCTCCATGGGAGTAATGTCTCAAACAGTCTACGGTTTGATCGTGTCCTGGAAGACCAGTAGTAGTATCCGATGCACATCTGGAGGAATTCTGTAATCTTTGGACCTTCAAAGTGTTGATGAAACACAGAAATTGCATCGGGATTGAATACAACATTCACCATGCGCACTTTCCTCCATGGGAGTAATGTCTCTAAATGTCTACGCTTTGATCGCTCCCTGCAAGACCAGTAGTAGTTTCCGATGCAGATCAGGAGGCATTCTGTAATGTGTGGACCTTCAAAGTGTTGATGAAACACAGGAATTGCCGCATGATTGAATACAACAGTCACCATGCGCACTTTCCTCCATGGGAGTAATGTCTCAAACAGTCTACGATTTGATCGTTCCCTGGAAGACCAGTAGTAGTTTCCGATGGACATCTGGAGGCATTCTGTAATCTGCGGACAATCAGAGTGTTGATGAAACACAGAAATTGCATCGGGAATGAATACAACAGACACCATGCGCACTTTCCTCATTGGGAGTAATGTCTCAAAGAGTTTATGCATTGATCGTTCCCTGGAAGACCAGTAGTAGTTTCCGATGCACATCTGGGGGTATTCTGTAATGTGTGGACTATCAGAGTGTTGATGAAACACAGTAATTGCATCGGGATTGAATACAACATTCACCATGTGCACTTTCCTCCATGGGTGTAATATCTCAGACAGTCTACGCTTTGATCGTTCCCTGGAAGACCAGGAGTAGTTTCCGATGCACATCTGTGGGCATTCTGTAATGTGTGGACTATCAGAGTGTTGATGAAACATAGAAATGGTATCAGGAATGAATACAACAGTCACCATGCGCATTTTCCTCCATGGGAATAATGTCTCAAACAGTCTACGCATTGATCGTTCCCTGCAAGACCACTAGTAGTTTGCAATGCACATCTGGATGCATTCTGTAATCTGTGGTCCTTCAAAGTGTTGATGAAACACAGAAATTGCCGCGAGATTGAATACAACAGTCACCATGCGCACTTTCCTCCATGGGAGTAATGTCTCTAACAGTCTACGCTTTGATCGTTTCCTGGAGCACCAGTAGTATTTTCCGATGCACATCTGGAGGCATTCTGTAATCTGTGGACCTTCAAGGTGTTGATGAAACAAAGAAATTGCATCGGGATTGAATAGAAAAGTCACCATGCGCACTTTCCTCCATGGGAGTAATGTCTCAAACAGTCTACGGTTTGATCGTTTCCTGGAAGACCAGTAGTAGTATCCGATGCACATCTGGAGGAATTCTGTAATCTTTGGACCTTCAAAGTGTTGATAAAACACAGAAATTGCATCTGGATTGAATACAACATTCACCATTCGCACTTTCCTCCAAGGGAGTAATGTCTCTAACAGTCTGCGATTTGATCGTTCCCTGCAAGACCAGTAGTAGTTTCCGATACACATCTGGAGGCATTCTGTAATGTGTGGACCTTCAAAGTGTTGATGAAACACAGGAATTGCCGCGGGATTGAATACAAGAGTCACCATGCGCACTTTCCTCCATGGGAGTAATGTCTCAAACAGTCTACGCTTTGATCGTTTCCTGGAGGACCAGTATTATTTTCCGATGCACATGTGGAGGCATTCTGTAATCTGTGGACAATCAGAGTGTTGATGAAACACAGAAATTGCATCGGGATTGAATACAACAGACACCATGCGCACTTTCCTCATTGGGAGTAATGTCTCAAACAGTCTACGCTTTGATCGTTTCCTGGAGGACCAGTAGTATTTTCCGATGCACATCTGGAGGCATTCTGTAATCTGTGGACCCTCAAGGTGTTGATGAAACAAAGAAATTGCATCGGGATTGAATACAACAGTCACCATGCGCACTTTCCTCATTGGGAGTAATGTCTCAAACAGTCTACGGGTTGATCGTTTCCTGGAAGACCAGTAGTAGTATCCGATGCACATCTGGAGGCATTCTGTAATACTAGGACCTTCAAAGTGTTGATGAAACACAGAAATTGCATCAGGATTGAATACAACAGTCACCATGCGAAATTTCCTCCATGGGAGTAATGACTCAAACAGTCTACGCTTTGACCGTTCCCTGGAAGACCAGTAGTAGTTTCCGATGCACATCTGGGGGCATTCTGTAATGTGTGGACTATCAGAGTGTTGATGAAACACAGAAATTGCATCGGGATTGAATACAACAGACCCCATGCGCACTTTCCTCCATGGGGGTGATGTCACAAACAGTCTACGCTTTGATCGTTCCCTGGAAGACCAGTAGTAGTTTCCGATGCACATCTGTGGGCGTTCTGTAATGTGTGGACTATCAGAGTGATGATGAAACACAGAAATTGCATCGGGATTGAATACAACAGTCACCATGCGCATGTTCCTCCATGGGAGTAATGTCTCAAACAGTCTACGCATTGATCGTTCCCTGCAAGACCACTAGTAGTTTGCAATGCACATCTGGAGGCATTCTGTAATCTGTGGTCGTTCAAAGTGTTGATGAAACACAGAAATTGCCGCGAGATTGAATACAACAGACACCATGCGCACTTTCCTCCATGGGAGTAATGTCTCAAACAATCTACGCTTTGATCGTTTCCTGGAGGACCAGTAGTATTTTCCGATGCACATCTGGAGGCATTCTGTAATCTGTGGACCTTCAAGGTGTTGATGAAACAAAGAAATTGCATCGGGATTGAATACAACAGTCACCATGCGCACTTTCCTCATTGGGAGTAATGTCTCAAACAGTCTACGGGTTGATCGTTTCCTGGAAGACCAGTAGTAGTATCCGATGCACATCTGGAGGCATTCTGTAATACTTGGACCTTCAAAGTGTTGATGAAACACTGAAATTGCATCGGGATTGAATACAACATTCTCCATGCGCACTTTCCTCCATTGGAGTAATGTCTCTAACAGTCTACGCTTTGATCGTTCCCTGCAAGACCAGTAGTAGTTTCCGATGCACACCTGGAGGCATTCTGTAATGTGTGGACCTTCAAAGTGTTATGAAACACAGGAATTGCCGCGGGATTGAATACAACAGTCAACATGCGCACTTTCCTCCATGGGAGTAATGTCTCTAACAGTCTACGCTTTGATCGTTTCCTGGAGGACCAGTAGTATTTTCCGATGCACATCTGGAGGCATTCTGTAATCTGTGGACCTTCAAGGTGTTGATGAAACAAAGAAATTGCATCGGGATTGAATACAAAAGTCACCATGCGCACTTTCCTCCATGGGAGTAATGTCTCAAACAGTCTACGGTTTGATCGTTTCCTGGAAGACCAGTAGTAGTATCCGATGCACATCTGGAGGAATTCTGTAATCTTTGGACCTTCAAAGTGTTGATAAAACACAGAAATTGCATCGGGAATGAATACAACATTCACCATTCGCACTTTCCTCCAAGGGAGTAATGTCTCTAACAGTCTGCGATTTGATCGTTCCCTGCAAGACCAGTAGTAGTTTCCGATGCACACCTGGAGGCATTCTGTAATGTGTGGACCTTCAAAGTGTTATGAAACACAGGAATTGCCGCGGGATTGAATACAACAGTCACCATGCGCACTTTCCTCCATGTGAGTAATGTCTCAAACAGTCTACGATTTGATCGTTCCCTGGAAGACCAGTAGTAGTTTCCGATGGACATCCGGAGGCATTCTGTAATCTGTGGACAATCAGAGTGTTGATGAAACACAGAAATTGCATCGGGATTGAATACAACAGACACCATGAGCAATTTCCTCCATGGGAGTAATGACTCAAACAGTCTACGCTTTGACCGTTCCCTGGAAGACCAGTAGTAGTTTCCGATGCACATCTGGGGGCATTCTGTAATGTGCGGACTATCAGTGTGTTGATGAAACACAGAAATAGCATCGGGATTGAATACAACAGGCCCCATGCGCAATTTCCTCCATGGGAGTAATGACTCAAACAGTCTACGCTTTGACCGTTCCCTGGAAGACCAGTAGTAGTTTCCGATGCACATCTGGCGGCATTCTGTAATATGTGGACTATCAGGGTGTTGATGAAACACAGAAATAGCATCGGGATTGAATACAACAGACCCCATGCGCACTTTCCTCCATGGGGGTGATGTCTCAAACAGTCTACGCTTTGATCGTTCTCTGGAAGACCAGTAGTAGTTTCCGATGCACATCTGTGGACATTCTGTAATATGTGGACTATCAGAGTGTTGATGAAACACAGAAATTGCATCGGGATTGAATACAACAGTCACCATGAGCACTTTCCTCCATGGGAGTAATGTCTCAAACAGTCTACGCTTTGATCGTTCCCTGGAAGACCAGTAGTAGTTTCCGATGCACATCTGGAGGCATTCTGTAATCTGTGGACTATCAGAGTGTTGATGAAACACAGAATTTGCATCGGGATTGAATACAACAGTCACCATGAGCACTTTCCTCCATGGGAGTAATGTCTCAAACAGTCTACGGTTTGATCGTTTCCTGGAATACCAGTAGTACTTTCCGATGCACATCTCGAGGCATTCTGTAATCTTTGGACCTTCAAAGTGTTGATGAAACACAGAAATTGCATCGGGATTCAATACAACAGTCACCATGCGCACTTTCCTCCATGGGAGTAATGTCTTTAACAGTCTACGCTTTGATCGTTCCCTGCAAGACCAGTAGTAGTTTCCGATGCACATCTGGAGGCATTCTGTAATGTGTGGACCTTCAAAGTGTTGATGAAACACAGGAATTGCCGCGGGATTGAATACAAGAGTCACCATGCGCACTTTCCTCCATGGGAGTAATGTCTCAAACAGTCTACGCTTTGATCGTTTCCTGGAGGACCAGTATTATTTTCCGATGCACATGTGGAGGCATTCTGTAATCTGTGGACAATCAGAGTGTTGATGAAACACAGAAATTGCATCGGGATTGAATACAACAGACACCATGCGCACTTTCCTCATTGGGAGTAATGTCTCAAACAGTCTACGCTTTGATCGTTTCCTGGAGGACCAGTAGTATTATCCTATGCACATCTGGAGGCATTCTGTAATCTGTGGACCTTCAAGGTGTTGATGAAACAAAGAAATTGCATCGGGATTGAATACAACAGTCACCATGCGCACTTTCCTCATTGGGAGTAATGTCTCAAACAGTCTACGGGTTGATCGTTTCCTGGAAGACCAATAGTAGTATCCGATGCACATCTGGAGGCATTCTGTAATACTTGGACCTTCAAAGTGTTAATGAAACACAGAAATTGCATCAGGATTGAATACAACAGTCACCATGCGAAATTTCCTCCATGGGAGAAATGACTCAAACAGTCTACGCTTTGATCGATCCCTGGAAGACCAGTAGTAGTTTCCGATGCACATCTGGGGGCATTCTGTAATGTGTGGACTATCAGAGTGTTGATGAAACACAGAAATTGCATCGGGATTGAATACAACACACCCCATGCGCACTTTCCTCCATGGGGGTGATGTCTCAAACAGTCTACGCTTTGATCGTTCCCTGGAAGACCAGTAGTAGTTTCCGATGCACATCTGTGGGCGTTCTGTAATGTGTGGACTATCACAGTGTTGATGAAACACAGAAATTGCATCGGGATTGAATACAACAGTCACCATGCGCATTTTCCTCCATGGGAGTAATGTCTCAAACCGTCTACGCATTGATCGTTCCCTGCAAGACCACTAGTAGTTTGCAATGCACATCTGGAGGCATTCTGCAATCTGTGGTCGTTCAAAGTGTTGATGAAACACAGAAATTGCCGCGAGATTGAATACAACAGTCACCATGCGCACTTTCCTCCATGGGAGTAATGTCTCAAACAGTCTACGCTTTGATCGTTTCCTGGAGGACCAGTAGTATTTTCCGATGCACATCTGGAGGCATTCTGTAATCTGTGGACCTTCAAGGTGTTGATGAAACAAAGAAATTGCATCGGGATTGAATACAACAGTCACCATGCGCACTTTCCTCATTGGGAGTAATGTCTCAAACAGTCTACGGGATGATCGTTTCCTGGAAGACCAGTAGTAGTATCCGATGCACACCTGGAGGCATTCTGTAATGTGTGGACCTTCAAAGTGTTATGAAACACAGGAATTGCCGCGGGATTGAATACAACAGTCACCATGCGCACTTTCCTCCATGGGAGTAATGTCTCAAACAGTCTAGGATTTGATCGTTCCCTGGAAGACCAGTGTTAGTTTCCGATGGACATCCGGAGGCATTCTGTAATCTGTGGACAAACAGAGTGTTGATGAAACACAGAAATTGCATCGGGATTGAATACAAAAGACACCATGAGCAATTTCCTCCATGGGAGTAATTACTCAAACAGTCTACGCTTTGACCGTTCCCTGGAAGACCAGTAGTAGTTTCCGATGCACATCTGGGGGCATTCTGTAATGTGTGGACTATCAGGGTGTTGATGAAACACAGAAATAGCATCGGGAATGAATACAACAGGCCCCATGCGCAATTTCCTCCATGGGAGTAATGACTCAAACAGTCTACGCTTTGACCGTTCCCTGGAAGACCAGTAGTAGTTTCCGATGCACATCTGGGGGCATTCTGTAATGTGTGGACTATCAGGGTGTTGATGAAACACAGAAATAGCATCAGGATTGAATACAACAGACCCCATGCGCACTTTCCTCCATGGGGGTGATGTCTCAAACAGTCTACGCTTTGATCGTTCTCTGGAAGACCAGTAGTAGTTTCCAATGCACATCTGTGGGCATTCTGTAATATGTGGACTATCAGAGTGTTGATGAAACACAGAAATTGCATCGGGATTGAATACAACAGTCACCATGAGCACTTTCCTCCATGAGAGTAATGTCTCAAACAGTCTACGCTTTGATCGTTCCCTGGAAGACCAGTAGTAGTTTCCGATGCACATCTGGAGGCATTCTGTAATCTGTGGACTATCAGAGTGTTGATGAAACACAGAAATTGCATCGGGATTGAATACAACAGTCACCATGAGCACTTTCCTCCATGGGAGTAATGTCTCAAACAGTCTACGGTTTGATCGTTTCCTGGAATACCAGTAGTAGTTTCCGATGCACATCTCGAGGCATTCTGTAATCTTTGGACCTTCAAAGTGTTGATGAAACACAGAAATTGCATCGGGATTCTATAGAACAGTCACCATGCGCACTTTCCTCCATGGGAGTAATGTCTTTAACAGTCTACGCTTTGATCGTTCCCTGCAAGACCAGTAGTAGTTTCCGATGCACATCTGGAGGCATTCTGTAATCTGTGGACATTCAAAGTGTTGATGAAATACAGAAAATGCTTCAAGATTGAATACAACAGTCATCATGGGCATTTTCCTCCATGGGAGTAATGTCTCAAACAGTCTACGCTTAGATCGTTCCCTGCAAGACGAGTAGTAGTTTCCGATGCACATCTGGAGGCATTCTGTAATGTGTGGACCTTCAAAGTGTTGATGAAACACAGGAATTGATGCGGTATTGATTACAACAGTCACCATGCGCACTTTCCTCCATGGGAGTAACGTCTCAAACAGTTTACGCCTTGATCGTTCCCTGGAAGACCAGTAGTAGTTTCCGATGCACATCTGTGGGCATTCTGTAATATGTGGACTATCAGAGTGTTGATGAAACACAGAAATTGCATCGGGATTGAATACAACAGTCACCATGCGCACTTTCCTCCATGGGAGGAATGTCTCAAACAGTCTACGCTTTGATCGTTCCCTGCAAGACCAGTAGTAGTTTCCGATGCACATCTGGAGGCATACTGTAATCTGTGGACCTTCAAAGTGTTGACGAAACACAGAAATTGCCACGGGATGCAATACAACAGTCACCATGCGCACTTTCCTCCATGGGAATAATGTCTCAAACAGTCTACGCTTTGAACGTTTCCTGGAGGGCCAGTAGTAGTTTCCGATGCCCATCTGCAGGAATTCTGTAATCTGTGGACCTTCAAATTGTTGATGAAAAACACAGAAATTGAATCGGGATCGAATAAAACAGTCACAATGCGCACTTTCCTCCATGGGAGTAATATCTCAAACAGTCTACGCTTTGATCGATCCCTGGAAGACCTGTAGTAGCTTCCGATGCACATCTGGAGGCATTCTGTAATCTGTGGACTATCAGAGTGTTGATGAAACACAGAGATTGCATCGGGATTGAATACAACATTCACCATGTGCACTTTCATCCATGGGAGTAATTTCTCAAACAGTTTACGCTTTGATCGTTCCCTGGAAGACCAGTAGTAGTTTCGGATGCACATCATGGGGCATTCTGTAATCTGTGGACTATCAGACTGTTGATGAAACACAGAAATTGCATCGGGATTGAATACAACAGTCACCATGCGCACTTTCCTCCATGGGAGTAATGTCTCAAACAGTCTACGCTTTGATCGTTCCCTGCAAGACCAGTAGTAGTTTGCAATGCACATCTGGAGGCATTCTGTAATCTGTGGACCTTCAAAGTGTTGATAAAACACAGAAATTGAGGCGAGATTGAATACAACAGTCACCATGCGCACTTTCCTCCATGGGAGTAATGTCTTAAACAGTCTACGCTTTGATCGTTCCCTGCAAGACCAGTAGTAGTTTCCGATGCACATCTGGAGGCATTCTGTAATCTGTGGACCTTCAAAGTGTTGATGAAATACAGAACTTGCCTCAAGATTGAATACAACAAACATCATGGGCATTTTCCTCCATGGGAGTAATGTCTCAAACAGTCTACGTTTTGTTCGTTCCCTGCAAGACCAGTAGTAGTTTCCGATGCACATCTGGAGGCATTCTGTAATGTGTGGACCTTCAAAGTGTTGATGAAACACAGGAATTGCCGCGGGATTCAATACAACAGTCACCATGCGCACTTTCCTCCATGGGAGTAATGTCTCAAACAGTCTACGGTTTGATCGTTTCCTGGAAGACCAGTAGTAGTTTCCGATGCAGATCTGGAGGCATTTTGTAACCTTTGGACCTTCAAAGTGTTGATGAAACACAGAAACTGCATCGGGATTCAATACAACAGTCACCATGCGCACTTTCCTCCATGGGTGTAATGTCTCTAACAGTCTACGCTTTGATCGTTCAATACAAGACCTGTAGTAGTTTCCGATGCACGTCTGGAGGCATTCTGTAATCTGTGGACTATCAGAGTGTTGATGAAACACAGAAATTGCATCGGGATTGAATACAACATTCACCATGTGCACTTTCCTCCATGGGAGTAATGTCACAAAGAGTGTACTCTTTGATCGTTCCCCAGGAAGACCAGTAGTAATTTCTGATGCACATCTGGGGGCATTCTGTAATGTGTGGACTATCAGAGTGTTGATGAAACTTAGATATTGCATCAGGAATGAATACAACAGTCACCATGCGCATTTTCCTCCATGGGAATAATTTCTCAAACAGTTTACGCTTTGATCGTTCCCTGGAAGACCAGTAGTAGTTTCCGATGCACATCTGGGGGCATTCTGTAATGTGTGGACTATCAGAGTGTTGATGAGACACAGAAATTGCATCGGGATTGAATACAACAGTCACCATGCGCACTTTCCTCCATGGGAGTAATGTCTCAAACAGTCTACCCATTGATCGTTCCCTGCAAGACCAGTAATAGTTTGCAATGCACATCTGGAGGCATTCTGTGATCTGTGGACCTTCAAAGTGTTGATGAAACACAAAAATTGCCGCGAGATTGATTACAACAGTCACCATGCGTACTTTCCTCCATGGGAGTAATGTCTCAAACAGTCTACGCTTTGATCGTTTCCTGGAGGACCAGTAGTATTTTCCGATGCACATCTGGAGGCATTCTGTAATCTGTGGACCTTCAAGGTGTTGATGAAACACAGAAATTGCATCAGGATTGAATACAAGAGTCACCATGCGCCCTTTCCTCCATGGGAGTAATGTCTCAAACAGTCTACGCTTTGATCGATACCTGGAAGACCTGTAGTAGTTTCCGCTGCACATCTGGAGGCATTCTGTAATCAGTGGACTATCAGAGTGTTGATGAAACACAGAAATTGCATCGTGATTGAATACAACATTCACCATGTGCACTTTCCTCCATGGGAGTAATGTCTCAAACAGTCTACGCTTTGATCGTTCCCTGGAAGACCTGTAGTAGTTTCCGATGCACATCTGGGGGCATTCTCTAATGTGTGGAATATCAGAGTGTTGATGAAACATAGAAATTGCATCACAATGAATACAACAGCCACCATGCGCACTTTCCTCCATGGGAGTAATTTCTCAAACAGTTTACGCTTGGATCGTTCCCTGGAAAACCAGAAGTAGTTTCCGATGCACATCTGGGGGCATTCTGTAATGTGTGGACTATCAGAGTGTTGATGAAACACAGAAATTGCATGGGGTTTGAATACAACAGTCACTATGCGCACTTTCCCCCATGGGAGTAATGTATCAAACAGTCTACCCATTGATCGTTCCCTGCAAGACCAGTAGTAATTTGCAAATGCACATCTGGAGGCATTCTGTAATCTGTGGACCTTCAAGGTGTTGATGAAACACAGAAATTGCATCAGGATTGAAAACAACAGTCACCATGCGCACTTTCCTCCATGGGAGTAATGTCTCAAACAGTCTGCGCTTTGATCGATACCTGGGAGACCTGTAGTAGTTTCGGATGCACATCTGGAGGCATTCTGTAATCCTTGCACTATCAGAGTGTTGCTGAAGCACAGAAATTGCATCGTGATTGAATACAACATTCACCATGTGCACTTTTCTCCATGGGAGTAATGTCCCAAACAGTCTACGCTTTGATCGTTCCCTGGAAGACCAGTAATAGTTTCCGATGCACATCTGGGGGCATTCTGTAATGTGTGGACTATCAGAGTGTTGATGAAACATAGAAATTGCATCACAATGAATACAACAGTCACCATGTGCACTTTCCTCCATGGGAGTAATTTCTCAAACAGTTTACGCTTTGATCGTTCAATGGAAAACCAGTAGTAGTTTCCGATGCACATCTGGGGGCATTCTGTAATGTGTGGACTATCAGAGTGTTGATGAAACACAGAAATTGCATCGGGATTGAATACAACAGTCACCATGCGCACTTTCTTCCATAAGAGTAATGTCTCAAACAGTCTACGCTTTGATCGTTTCCTGGAGGACCAGTAGTATTTTCCGATGCACATCTGGAGGCATTCTGTAATCTGTGGACCTTCAAGGTGTTGATGAATCACAGAAATTGCATCGGGATTGAATACAACAGTCGCCATGCGCACTTTCCTCCATAGGAGTAATGTCTTAAACAGTCTACGCTTTGATCGTTCCCCGAAAGGCAAGTAGTAGTTTCCGATGCACATCTGGTGTCATTCTGTAATCTGTGTACTATGAGAGTGTTGATGAAAAACAGAAATTGCATCGGGATTGAATACAACAGTCACCATGCGCACTTTTCTTCATGTTAGTAATATCTCAAACAGTCTACGATTTGATCGTTCCCTGCAAGACCAGTAGTAGTTTCCGATGCACATCTGGAGGCATTCTGTAATCTGTGGACCTTCAAAGTGTTGATGAAATACAGAACTTGCCTCAAGATTGAATACAACAGTCATCATGGGCATTTTCCTCCATGGGAGTAATGTCTCAAACAGTCTACGTTTTGATCGTTCCCTGCAAGACCAGTAGTAGTTTCCGATGCACATCTGGAGGCATTCTGTAATGTGTGGACCTTCAAAGTGTTGCTGAAACACAGGAATTGCCGCGGGATTCAATACAACAGTCACCATGCGCACTTTCCTCCATGGGAGTAATGTCTCAAACGGTCTACGGTTTGATCGTTTCCAGGAAGACCAGTAGTAGTTTCCGATGCACATCTGGAGGCATTCTGTAATCTGTGGACTATCAGAGTGTTGATGAAACACAGAAATTGCATCGGGATTGAATACAACAGTCACCATGCGCACTTTCCTCCATGGGAGTAATGTCTCAAACAGTCTACGGTTTGATCGTTTCCTGGAAGACCAGTAGTAGTTTCCGATGCACATCATGGGGCATTCTGTAATCTGTGGACTATCAGACTGTTGATGAAACACAGAAATTGCATCGGGATTGAATACAACAGTCACCATGCGCACTTTCCTCCATGGGAGTAATGCCTCAAACAGTCTACGCTTTGATCGTTCCCTGCAAGACCAGTAGTAGTTTGCAATGCACATCTGGAGGCATTCTGTAATCTGTGGACCTTCAAAGTGTTGATGAAACACAGAAATTGCCGCGAGATTGAATACAACAGTCACCATGCGCACTTTCCTCCATGGGAGTAATGTCTTAAGCAGTCTACGCTTTGATCGTTCCCTGCAAGACCAGTAGTAGTTTCCGATGCACATCTGGAGGCATTCTGTAATCTGTGGACCTTCAAAGTGTTGATGAAATACAGAACTTGCCTCAAGATTGAATACAACAAACATCATGGGCATTTTCCTCCATGGGAGTAATGTCTCAAACAGTCTACGTTTGTTCGTTCCCTGCAAGACCAGTAGTAGTTTCCGATGCACATCTGGAGGCATTCTGTAATGTGTGGACCTTCAAAGTGTTGATGAAACACAGGAATTGCCGCGGGATTCAATACAACAGTCACCATGCGCACTTTCCTCCATGGGAGTAATGTCTCAAACAGTCTACGCTTTGATCGTTTCCTGGAAGACCAGTAGTAGTTTCCGATGCACATCTGGAGGCATTCTGTAACCTTTGGACCTTCAAAGTGTTGATGAAACACAGAAATTGCATCGGGATTCAATACAACAGTCACCATGCGCACTTTCCTCCATGGGTGTAATGTCTCTAACAGTCTACGCTTTGATCGTTCAATACAAGACCTGTAGTAGTTTCCGATGCACGTCTGGAGGCATCTGTAATCTGTGGACTATCAGAGTGTTGATGAAACACAGAAATTGCATCGGGATTGAATACAACATTCACCATGTGCGCTTTCCTCCATGGGAGTAATGTCACTAAGAGTGTTCTCTTTGATCGTTCCCCAGGAAGACCAGTAGTAATTTCTGATGCACATCTGGGGGCATTCTGTAATGTGTGGACTATCAGAGAGTTGATGAAACTTAGATATTGCATCAGGAATGAATACAACAGTCACCATGCGCACTTTCCTCCATGGGAATAATTTCTCAAACAGTTTACGCTTTGATCGTTCCCTGGAAGACCAGTAGTAGTTTCCGATGCACATCTGGGGGCATTCTGTAATGTGTGGACTATCAGAGTGTTGATGAGACACAGAAATTGCATCGGGATTGAATACAACAGTCACCATGCGCACTTTCCTCCATGGGAGTAATGTCTCAAACAGTCTACCCATTGATCGTTCCCTGCAAGACCAGTAATAGTTTGCAATGCACATCTGGAGGCATTCTGTGATCTGTGGACCTTCGAAGTGTTGATGAAACACAAAAATTGCCGCGAGATTGATTACAACAGTCACCATGCGTACTTTCCTCCATGGGAGTAATGTCTCAAACAGTCTACGCTTTGATCGTTTCCTGGAGGACCAGTAGCATTTTCCGATGCACATCTGGAGGCATTCTGTAATCTGTGGACCTTCAAGGTGTTGATGAAACACAGAAATTGCATCAGGATTGAATACAAGAGTCACCATGCGCACTTTCCTCCATGGGAGTAATGTCTCAAACAGTCTACGCTTTGATCGATACCTGGAAGACCTGTAGTAGTTTCCGCTGCACATCTGGAGGCATTCTGTAATCAGTGGACTATCAGAGTGTTGATGAAACACAGAAATTGCATCGTGATTGAATACAATATTCATCATGTGCACTTTCCTCCATGGGAGTAATGTCTCAAACAGTCTACGCTTTGATCGTTCCCTGGAAGACCTGTAGTAGTTTCCGATGCACATCTGGGGGCATTCTCTAATGTGTGGACTATCAGAGTGTTGATGAAACATAGAAATTGCATCACAATGAATACAACAGTCACCATGCGCACTTTCCTCCATGGGAGTAATTTCTCAAACAGTTTACGCTTGGATCGTTCCCTGGAAAACCAGAAGTAGTTTCCGACGCACATCTGGGGGCATTCTGTAATGTGTGGACTATCAGAGTGTTGATGAAACACAGAAATTGCATGGGGTTTGAATACAACAGTCACTATGCGCACTTTCCTCCATGGGAGTAATGTATCAAACAGTCTACCCATTGATCGTTCCCTGCAAGACCAGTAGTAATTTGCAAATGCACATCTGGAGGCATTCTGTAATCTGTGGACCTTCAAGGTGTTGATGAAACACAGAAATTGCATCAGGATTGAATACAACAGTCACCATGCGCACTTTCCTCCATGGGAGTAATGTCTCAAACAGTCTGCGCTTTGATCGATACCTGGGAGACCTGTAGTAGTTTCGGATGCACATCTGGAGGCATTCTGTAATCTGTGCACTATCAGAGTGTTGCTGAAGCACAGAAATTGCATCGTGATTGAATACAACATTCACCATGTGCACTTTTCTCCATGGGAGTAATGTCTCAAACAGTCTACGCTTTGATCGTTCCCTGGAAGACCAGTAATAGTTTCCGATGCACATCTGGGGGCATTCTGTAATGTGTGGACTATCAGAGTGTTGATGAAACATAGAAATTGCATCACAATGAATACAACAGTCACCATGCGCACTTTCCTCCATGGGAGTAATTTCTCAAACAGTTTACGCTTTGATCGGTCAATGGAAAACCAGTAGTAGTTTCCGATGCACATCTGGGGGCATTCTGTAATGTGTGGACTATCAGAGTGTTGATGAAACACAGAAATTGCATCGGGATTGAATACAACAGTCACCATGCGCACTTTCTTCCATGGGAGTAATGTCTTAAACAGTCTACGCTTTGATCGTTCCCTGAAAGGCAAGTAGTAGTTTCCGATGCACATCTGGTGTCATTCTGTAATCTGTGTACTATGAGAGTGTTGATGAAACACAGAAATTGCCTCGGGATTGAATACAACAGTCACCATGCGCTCTTTCCTTCATGTTAGTAATATCTCAAACAGTCTACGATTTGATCGTTCCCTGCAAGACCAGTAGTAGTTTCCGATGCACATCTGGAGGCATTCTGTAATCTGTGGACCTTCAAAGTGTTGATGAAATACAGAACTTGCCTCAAGATTGAATACAACAGTCATCATGGGCATTTTCCTCCATGGGAGTAATGTCTCAAACAGTCTACGTTTTGATCGTTCCCTGCAAGACCAGTAGTAGTTTGCGATGCACATCTGGAGGCATTCTGTAATGTGTGGACCTTCAAAGTGTTGCTGAAACACAGGAATTGCCGCGGGATTCAATACAACAGTCACCATGCGCACTTTCCTCCATGGGAGTAATGTCTCAAACAGTCTACGGTTTGATCGTTTCCAGGAAGACCAGTAGTAGTTTCCGATGCACATCTATAGGCATTCTGTAATCTGTGGACTATCAGAGTGTTGATGAAACACAGAAATTGCATCGGGATTGAATACAACAGTCACCATGCGCACTTTCCTCCATGGGAGTAATGTCTCAAACAGTCCACGGTTTGATCGTTTCCCGGAAGACAAGTAGTAGTTTCCGATGCACATCTGGGGGCATTCTGTAATGTGTGGACTATCAGAGTGTTGATGAAACACAGAAATTGCATCGGGATTGAATACAACAGTCACCATGCGCACTTTCCTCCATGGGAGTAATGTCTCAAACAGTCTACCCATTGATCGTTCCCTGCAAGACCAGTAATAGTTTGCAATGCACATCTGGAGGCATTCTGTGATCTGTGGACCTTCAAAGTGTTGATGAAACACAAAAATTGCCGCGAGATTGATTACAACAGTCACCATGCGTACTTTCCTCCATGGGAGTAATGTCTCAAACAGTCTACGCTTTGATCGTTTCCTGGAGGACCAGTAGTATTTTCCGATGCACATCTGGAGGCATTCTGTAATCTGTGGACCTTCAAGGTGTTGATGAAACACAGAAATTGCATCAGGATTGAATACAAGAGTCACCATGCGCACTTTCCTCCATGGGAGTAAAGTCTCAAACAGTCTACGCTTTGATCGATACCTGGAAGACCTGTAGTAGTTTCCGCTGCACATCTGGAGGCATTCTGTAATCTGTGGACTATCAGAGTGTTGATGAAACACAGAAATTGCATCGTGATTGAATACAACATTCACCATGTGCACTTTCCTACATGGGAGTAATGTCTCAAACAGTCTACGCTTTGATCGTTCCCTGGAAGACCTGTAGTAGTTTCCGATGCACATCTGGGGGCATTCTGTAATGTGTGGACTACCAGAGTGTTGATGAAACATAGAAATTGCATCACAATGAATACAACAGTCACCATGCGCACTTTCCTCCATGGGAGTAATTTCTCAAACAGTTTACGCTTGGATCGTTCCCTGGAAAACCAGAAGTAGTTTCCGATGCACATCTTGGGGCATTCTGTAATGTGTGGACTATCAGAGTGTTGATGAAACACAGAAATTGCATGGGGTTTGAATACAACAGTCACTATGCGCACTTTCCTCCATGGGAGTAATTTCTCAAACAGTTTACGCTTTGATCGTTCAATGGAAAACCAGTAGTAGTTTCCGATGCACATCTGGGGGCATTCTGTAATGTGTGGACTATCAGAGTGTTGATGAAACACAGAAATTGCATCGGGATTGAATACAACATTCACCATGCGCACTTTCTTCCATGGGAGTAATGTCTCAAACAGTCTACGCTTTGATCGTTTCCTGGAGGACCAGTAGTATTTTCCGATGCACATCTGGAGGCATTCTGTAATCTGTGGACCTTCAAGGTGTTGATGAAACACAGAAATTGCGTCAGGATTGAATACAAGAGTCACCATGCGCACTTTCCTCCATGGGAGTAATGTCTCAAACAGTCTACGCTTTGATCGATACCTGGAAGACCTGTAGTAGTTTCCGCTGCACATGTGGAGGCATTCTGTAATCTGTGGACTATCAGAGTGTTGATGAAACACAGAAATTGCATCGTGATTGAATACAACATTCACCATTTGCACTTTCCTCCATGGGAGTAATGTCTCAAACAGTCTACGCTTTGATCGTTCCCTGGAAGACCTGTAGTAGTTTCCGATGCACATCTGGGGGCATTCTGTAATGTGTGGACTATCAGAGTGTTGATGAAACATAGAAATTGCATCACAATGAATACAACAGTCACCATGCGCACTTTCCTCCATGGGAGTAATTTCTCAAACAGTTTACGCTTGGATCGTTCCCTGGAAAACCAGAAGTAGTTTCCGATGCACATCTTGGGGCATTCTGTAATGTGTGGACTATCAGAGTGTTGATGAAACACAGAAATTGCATGGGGTTTGAATACAACAGTCACTATGCGCACTTTCCTCCATGGGAGTAATGTATCAAACAGTCTACCCATTGATCGTTCCCTGCAAGACCAGTAGTAGTTTGCAAATGCACATCTGGAGGCTTTCTGTAATCTGTGGACCTTCAAGGTGTTGATGAAACACAGAAATTGCATCAGGATTGAATACAACAGTCACCATGCGCACTTTCCTCCATGGGAGTAATGTCTCAAACAGTCTGCGCTTTGATCGATACCTGTGAGACCTGTAGTAGTTTCGGATGCACATATGGAGGCATTCTGTATTCTGTGCACTATCAGAGTGTTGCTGAAGCACAGAAATTGCATCGTGATTGAATACAACATTCACCATGTGCACTTTTCTCCATGGGAGTAATGTCTCAAGCAGTCTACGCTTTGATAGTTCCCTGGAAGACCAGTAATAGTTTCCGATGCACATCTGGGGGCATTCTGTAATGTGTGGACTATCAGAGTGTTGATGAAACATAGAAATTGCATCACAATGAATACAACAGTCACCATGCGCACTTTCCTCCATGGGAGTAATTTCTCAAACAGTTTACGCTTTGATCGTTCAATGGAAAACCAGTAGTAGTTTCCGATGCACATCTGGGGGCATTCTGTAATGTGTGGACTATCAGAGTGTTGATGAAACACAGAAATTGCATCGGGATTGAATACAACATTCACCATGCGCACTTTCTTCAATGGGAGTAATGTCTTAAACAGTCTACGCTTTGATCGTTCCCTGAAAGGCAAGTAGTAGTTTCCGATGCACATCTGGTGTCATTCTGTAATCTGTGTACTATGAGAGTGTTGATGAAACACAGAAATTGCATCGGGATTGAATACAACAGTCACCATGCGCACTTTCCTTCATGTTAGTAATATCTCAAACAGTCTACGATTTGATCGTTCCCTGCAAGACCAGTAGTAGTTTCCGATGCACATCTGGAGGCATTCTGTAATCTGTGGATCTTCAAAGTGTTGATGAAATACAGAACTTGCCTCAAGATTGAATACAACAGTAATCATGGGCATTTTCCTCCATGGGAGTAATGTCTCAAACAGTCTACGTTTTGATCGTTCCCTGCAAGACCAGTAGTAGTTTCCGATGCACATCTGGAGGCATTCTGTAATGTGTGGACCTTCAAAGTGTTGCTGAAACACAGGAATTGCCGCGGGATTCAATACAACAGTCACCATGCGCACTTTCCTCCATGGGAGTAATGTCTCAAACAGTCTACGGTTTGATCGTTTCCAGGAAGACCAGTAGTAGTTTCCGATGCACATCTGGAGGCATTCTGTAATCTGTGGACTATCAGAGTGTTGATGAAACACAGAAATTGCATCGGGATTGAATACAACAGTCACCATGCGCACTTTCCTCCATGGGAGTAATGTCTCAAACAGTCTACGGTTTAATCGTTTCCTGGAAGACAAGTAGTAGTTTCCGATGCACATCTGGGGGCATTCTGTAATGTGTGGACTATCAGAGTGTTGATGAAACACAGAAATTGCATCGGGATTGAATACAACAGTCACCATGCGCACTTTCCTCCATGGGAGTAATGTCTCAAACAGTCTACGCATTGATCGTTCCCTGCAAGACCAGTAATAGTTTGCAATGCACATCTGGAGGCATTCTGTTATCTGTGGACCTTCAAAGTGTTGATGAAACACAAAAATTGCTGCGAGATTGATTACAACAGTCACCATGCGTACTTTCCTCCATGGGAGTAATGTCTCAAACAGTCTACGCTTTGATCGTTTCCTGGAGGACCAGTAGTATTTTCCGATGCACATCTGGAGGCATTCTGTAATCTGTGGACCTTCAAGGTGTTGATGAAACACAGAAATTGCATCAGGATTGAATACAAGAGTCACCATGCGCACTTTCCTCCATGGGAGTAATGTCTCAAACAGTCTACGCTTTGATCGATACCTGGAAGACCTGTAGTAGTTTCCGCTGCACATCTGGAGGCATTCTGTAATCTGTGGACTATCAGAGTGTTGATGAAACACAGAAATTGTATCGTGATTGAATACAACATTCACCATGTGCACTTTCCTCCATGGGAGTAATGTCTCAAACAGTCTACGCGTTGATCGTTCCCTGGAAGACCTGTAGTAGTTTCCGATGCACGTCTGGGGGCATTCTGTAATGTGTGGACTACCAGAGTGTTGATGAAACATAGAAATTGCATCACAATGAATACAACAGTCACCATGCGCACTTTCCTCCATGGGAGTAATTTCTCAAACAGTTTACGCTTGGATCGTTCCCTGGAAAACCAGAAGTAGTTTCCGATGCACATCTTGGGGCATTCTGTAATGTGTGGACTATCAGAGTGTTGATGAAACACAGAAATTGCATGGGGTTTGAATACAACAGTCACTATGCGCACTTTCCTCCATGGGAGTAATTTCTCAAACAGTTTACGCTTTGATCGTTCAATGGAAAACCAGTAGTAGTTTCCGATGCACATCTGGGGGCATTCTGTAATGTGTGGACTATCAGAGTGTTGATGAAACACAGAAATTGCATCGGGATTGAATACAACATTCACCATGCGCACTTTCTTCCATGGGAGTAATGTCTCAAACAGTCTACGCTTTGATCGTTTCCTGGAGGACCAGTAGTATTTTCCGATGCACATCTGGAGGCATTCTGTAATCTGTGGACCTTCAAGGTGTTGATGAAACACAGAAATTGCGTCAGGATTGAATACAAGAGTCACCATGCGCACTTTCCTCCATGGGAGTAATGTCTCAAACAGTCTACGCTTTGATCGATACCTGGAAGACCTGTAGTAGTTTCCGCTGCACATGTGGAGGCATTCTGTAATCTGTGGACTATCAGAGTGTTGATGAAACACAGAAATTGCATCGTGATTGAATACAACATTCACCATGTGCACTTTCCTCCATGGGAGTAATGTCTCAAACAGTCTACGCTTTGATCGTTCCCTGGAAGACCTGTAGTAGTTTCCGATGCACATCTGGGGGCATTCTGTAATGTGTGGACTATCAGAGTGTTGATGAAACATAGAAATTGCATCACAATGAATACAACAGTCACCATGCGCACTTTCCTCCATGGGAGTAATTTCTCAAACAGTTTACGCTTGGATCGTTCCCTGGAAAACCAGAAGTAGTTTCCGATGCACATCTTGGGGCATTCTGTAATGTGTGGACTATCAGAATGTTGATGAAACACAGAAATTGCATGGGGTTTGAATACAACAGTCACTATGCGCACTTTCCTCCATGGGAGTAATGTATCAAACAGTCTACCCATTGATCGTTCCCTGCAAGACCAGTAGTAGTTTGCAAATGCACATCTGGAGGCATTCTGTAATCTGTGGACCTTCAAGGTGTTGATGAAACACAGAAATTGCATCAGGATTGAATACAACAGTCACCATGCGCACTTTCCTCCATGGGAGTAATGTCTCAAACAGTCTGCGCTTTGATCGATACCTGTGAGACCTGTAGTAGTTTCGGATGCACATATGGAGGCATTCTGTATTCTGTGCACTATCAGAGTGTTGCTGAAGCACAGAAATTGCATCGTGATTGAATACAACATTCACCATGTGCACTTTTCTCCATGGGAGTAATGTCTCAAGCAGTCTACGCTTTGATAGTTCCCTGGAAGACCAGTAATAGTTTCCGATGCACATCTGGGGGCATTCTGTAATGTGTGGACTATCAGAGTGTTGATGAAACATAGAAATTGCATCACAATGAATACAACAGTCACCATGCGCACTTTCCTCCATGGGAGTAATTTCTCAAACAGTTTACGCTTTGATCGTTCAATGGAAAACCAGTAGTAGTTTCCGATGCACATCTGGGGGCATTCTGTAATGTGTGGACTATCAGAGTGTTGATGAAACACAGAAATTGCATCGGGATTGAATACAACATTCACCATGCGCACTTTCTTCAATGGGAGTAATGTCTTAAACAGTCTACGCTTTGATCGTTCCCTGAAAGGCAAGTAGTAGTTTCCGATGCACATCTGGTGTCATTCTGTAATCTGTGTACTATGAGAGTGTTGATGAAACACAGAAATTGCATCGGGATTGAATACAACAGTCACCATGCGCACTTTCCTTCATGTTAGTAATATCTCAAACAGTCTACGATTTGATCGTTCCCTGCAAGACCAGTAGTAGTTTCCGATGCACATCTGGAGGCATTCTGTAATCTGTGGATCTTCAAAGTGTTGATGAAATACAGAACTTGCCTCAAGATTGAATACAACAGTAATCATGGGCATTTTCCTCCATGGGAGTAATGTCTCAAACAGTCTACGTTTTGATCGTTCCCTGCAAGACCAGTAGTAGTTTCCGATGCACATCTGGAGGCATTCTGTAATGTGTGGACCTTCAAAGTGTTGCTGAAACACAGGAATTGCCGCGGGATTCAATACAACAGTCACCATGCGCACTTTCCTCCATGGGAGTAATGTCTCAAACAGTCTACGGTTTGATCGTTTCCAGGAAGACCAGTAGTAGTTTCCGATGCACATCTGGAGGCAATCTGTAATCTGTGGACTATCAGAGTGTTGATGAAACACAGAAATTGCATCGGGATTGAATACAACAGTCACCATGCGCACTTTCCTCCATGGGAGTAATGTCTCAAACGGTCTACGGTTTAATCGTTTCCTGGAAGACAAGTAGTAGTTTCCGATGCACATCTGGGGGCATTCTGTAATGTGTGGACTATCAGAGTGTTGATGAAACACAGAAATTGCATCGGGATTGAATACAACAGTCACCATGCGCACTTTCCTCCATGGGAGTAATGTCTCAAACAGTCTACGCATTGATCGTTCCCTGCAAGACCAGTAATAGTTTGCAATGCACATCTGGAGGCATTCTGTTATCTGTGGACCTTCAAAGTGTTGATGAAACACAAAAATTGCTGCGAGATTGATTACAACAGTCACCATGCGTACTTTCCTCCATGGGAGTAATGTCTCAAACAGTCTACGCTTTGATCGTTTCCTGGAGGACCAGTAGTATTTTCCGATGCACATCTGGAGGCATTCTGTAATCTGTGGACCTTCAAGGTGTTGATGAAACACAGAAATTGCATCAGGATTGAATACAAGAGTCACCATGCGCACTTTCCTCCATGGGAGTAATGTCTCAAACAGTCTACGCTTTGATCGATACCTGGAAGACCTGTAGTAGTTTCCGCTGCACATCTGGAGGCATTCTGTAATCTGTGGACTATCAGAGTGTTGATGAAACACAGAAATTGTATCGTGATTGAATACAACATTCACCATGTGCACTTTCCTCCATGGGAGTAATGTCTCAAACAGTCTACGCTTTGATCGTTCCCTGGAAGACCTGTAGTAGTTTCCGATGCACGTCTGGGGGCATTCTGTAATGTGTGGACTATCAGAGTGTTGATGAAACACAGAAATTGCATGGGGTTTGAATACAACAGTCACTATGCGCACTTTCCTCCATGGGAGTAATGTATCAGACAGTCTACCCATTGATCGTTCCCTGCAAGACCAGTAGTAGTTTGCAAATGCACATCTGGAGGCATTCTGTAATCTGTGGACCTTCAAGGTGTTGATGAAACACAGAAATTGCATCAGGATTGAATACAACATTCACCATGCGCACTTTCTTCCATGGGAGTAATGTCTCAAACAGTCTACGCTTTGATCTTTTCCTGGAGGACCAGTAGTATTTTCCGATGCACATCTGGAGGCATTCTGTAATCTGTGGACCTTCAAGGTGTTGATGAAACACAGAAATTGCATCGGGATTGAATACAACAGTCGCCATGCGCACTTTCCTCCATAGGAGTAATGTCTTAAACAGTCTACGCTTAGATCGTTCCCTGAAAGGCAAGTAGTAGTTTCCAATGCACATCTGGTGTCATTCTGTAATCTGTGTACTATGAGAGTGTTGATGAAACACAGAAATTGCATCGGGATTGAATACAACAGTCACCATGCGCATTTTCCTTCATGTTAGTAATATCTCAAACAGTCTACGCTTTGATCGTTCCCTGCAAGACCAGTAGTAGTTTCCGATGCACGTCTGGAGGCATTCTGTAATCTGTGGACCATCAAAGTGTCGATGAAATACAGAACTTGCCTCAAGATTGAATACAACAGTCATCATGGGCATTTTCCTCCATGGGAGTAATGTCTCAAACAGTCTACGTTTTGATCGTTCCCTGCAAGACCAGTAGTAGTTTCCGATGCACATCTGGAGGCATTCTTTAATGTGTGGACCTTCAAAGTGTTGATAAAACACAGGAATTGCCGCGGGATTCAATACAACAATCACCATGCGCACTTTCCTACATGGGAGTAATGTCTCAAACAGTCTACGGTTTGATCGTTTCCTGGAAGACCAGTAGTAGTTTCCGATGCACATCTGGGGGCATTCTGTAATGTGTGGACTATCAGAGTGTTGATGAAACACAGAAATTGCATCGGGATTGAATACAACAGACACCATGCGCACTTTCCTCCATGGGAGTAATGTCCCAAACAGTCTACGGTTTGATCGTTTCCTGGAAGACCAGGAGTAGTTTCCGATGCACATCTGGAGGCATTCTGTAACCTTTGGACCTTCAAAGTGTTGATGAAACACAGAAATTGCATCGGGATTCAATACAACAGACACCATGCGCACTTTCCTCCATGGGAGTAATGTCTCTAACAGTCTACGCTTTGATCGTTCCCTACAAGACCTGTAGTAGTTTCCGATGCACGTCTGGAGGCATTCTGTAATCTGTGGACTATCAGAGTGTTGATGAAACACAGAAATTGCATCGGGATTGAATACAACATTCACCATGTGCACTTTCCTCCATGGGAGTAATGTCTCAAACAGTCTACGCTTTGATCGTTCCACAGAAAGACCAGTAGTAGTTTCTGATGCACATCTGGGGGCATTCTGTAATGTGTGGACTATCAGAGTGTTGATGAAACATAGAAATTGCACCAGGAATGAATACAACAGTCACCATGCGCACTTTCCTCCATGGGAATAATCTCTCAAACAGTTTACGCTTTGATCGTTCCCTGGAAGAGCAGTAGTAGTTTCCGATGCACATCTGGGTGCATTCTGTAATGTGTGGACTATCAGAGTGTTGATGAAACACAGAAATTGCATCGGGATTGAATACAAAAGTCACCATGCGCACTTTCCTCCATGGGAGTAATGTCTCAAACAGTCTACCAATTGATCTTTCCCTGCAAGACCAGTAATAGTTTGCAATGCACATCTGGAGGCATTCTGTGATCTGTGGATCTTCAAAGTGTTGATGAAACACAGAAATTGCCGCGAGATTGATTACAACAGTCACCATGCGCACTTTCGTCCATGGGAGTAATGTCTCAAACAGTCTACCCATTGATCGTTCCCTGCAAGACCAGTAGTAGTTTGCAAATGCACATCTGGAGGCATTCTGTAATCTGTGGACCTTCAAGGTGTTGATGAAACACAGACATTGCATCAGGATTGAATACAACAGTCACCATGCGCACTTTCCTCCATGGGAGTAATGTCTCAAACAGTCTACGCATTGATCGATACCTGGGAGACCTGTAGTAGTTTCGGATGCACATCTGGAGGCATTCTGTAATCTGTGCACTATCAGAGTGTTGATGAAGCACAGAAATTGCATCGTGATTGAATACAACATTCACCATGTGCACTTTTCTCCATGGGAGTAATGTCTCAAACAGTCTACGCTTTGATCGTTCCCTGGAAGACCAGTAGTAGCTGCCGATGCACATCTGGGTGCATTCTGTAATGTGTGGACTATCAGAGTGTTGATGAAACATAGAAATTGCATCACAATGAATACAACAGTCACCATGCGCACTTTCCTCCATGGGAGTAATTTCTCAAACAGTTTACGCTTTGATCGTTCCCTGGGAAGCCAGTAGTAGTTTCCGATGCACATCTGGGGGCATTCTGTAATGTGTGGACGATCAGAGTGTTGATGAAACACAGAAATTGCATCGGGATTGAATACAACAGTCACCATGCGCACTTTTTTCCATGGGAGTAATGTCTCAAACAGTCTACGCTTTGATCGTTTGCTGGAGGACCAGTAGTATTTTCCGATGCACATCTGGAGGCATTCTGTAATCTGTGGACCTTCAAGGTGATGATGTAAAACAGAAATTGCATCGGGATTGAATACAACAGCAGCCATGCGCACTTTCCTCCATGTGAGTGATGTCTCAAACAGTCTACGCTTTGATCGTTCCCTGGAAGACAAGTAGTAGTTTCCGATGCACATCTGGTGTCATTCTGTAATCTGTGGACTATGAGAGTGTTGATAAAACACAGAAATTGCATCGGGATTGAATACAACAGTCCCCATGCGCACTTTCCTTCATGTTAGTAATGTCTCAAACAGTCTACGCTTTGATCATTCCCTTGAAGACAAGTAGTAGTTTCCGATGCACATATGGTGTCATTCTGAAATCTGTGGACTATGAGAGTGTTGATGAAACACAGAAACTGCATCGGGATTGAATACAACATTCACCATGCGCACTTTCCTTCATGTTAGTAATGTCTCAAACAGTCTACACTTTGATCGTTTCCTGGAGGGCCAGTAGTATTTTCCGATGCACATCTGGAGGCATTCTGTAATGTGTGGACCTTCAAGGTGATGATGTAAAACAGAAATTGCATCGGGATTGAATACAACAGCAGCCATGCGCACTTTCCTCCATGGGAGTGATGTCTCAAACAGTCTACGCTTTGATCGTTCCCTGGAAGACAAGTAGTAGTTTCCGATGCACATCTGGTGTCATTCTGTAATCTGTGGACTATGAGAGTGTTGATAAAACACAGAAATTGCATCAGGATTGAATACAACAGTCACCATGCGCACTTTCCTCCATGGGAGTAATGTCTCAAACAGTCTGCGCTTTGATCGATACCTGGGAGACCTGTAGTAGTTTCGGATGCACATCTGGAGGCATTCTGTAATCTGTGCACTATCAGAGTGTTGATGAAGCACAGAAATTGCATCACAATGAATACAACAGTCACCATGCGCACTTTCCTCCATGGGAGTAATTTCTCAAACAGTTAACGCTTTGATCGTTCAATGGAAAACCAGTAGTAGTTTCCGATGCACATCTGGGGGCATTCTGTAATGTGTGGACTATCAGAGTGTTGATGAAACACAGATATTGCATCGGGATTGAATACAACATTCACCATGCGCACTTTCTTCCATGGGAGTAATGTCTCAAACAGTCTACGCTTTGATCGTTTCCTGGAGGACCAGTAGTATTTTCCGATGCACATCTGGAGGCATTCTGTAATCTGTGGACCTTCAAGGTGTTGATGAAACACAGAAATTGCATCGGGATTGAATACAACAGTCGCCATGCGCACTTTCCTCCATAGGAGTAATGTCTTAAACAGTCTACGCTTAGATCGTTCCCTGAAAGGCAAGTAGTAGTTTCCAATGCACATCTGGTGTCATTCTGTAATCTGTGTACTATGAGAGTGTTGATGAAACACAGAAATTGCATCGGGATTGAATACAACAGTCACCATGCGCATTTTCCTTCATGTTAGTAATATCTCAAACAGTCTACGCTTTGATCGTTCCCTGCAAGACCAGTAGTAGTTTCCGATGCACGTCTGGAGGCATTCTGTAATCTGTGGACCTTCAAAGTGTCGATGAAATACAGAACTTGCCTCAAGATTGAATACAACAGTCATCATGGGCATTTTCCTCCATGGGAGTAATGTCTCAAACAGTCTACGTTTTGATCGTTCCCTGCAAGACAAGTAGTAGTTTCCGATGCACATCTGGAGGCATTCTTTAATGTGTGGACCTTCAAAGTGTTGATAAAACACAGGAATTGCCGCGGGATTCAATACAACAATCACCATGCGCACTTTCCTCCATGGGAGTAATGTCTCAAACAGTCTACGGTTTGATCGTTTCCTGGAAGACCAGTAGTAGTTTCCGATGCACATCTGGGGGCATTCTGTAATGTGTGGACTATCAGAGTGTTGATGAAACACAGAAATTGCATCGGAATTGAATACAACAGACACCATGCGCACTTTCCTCCATGGGAGTAATGTCTCAAACAGTCTACGGTTTGATCGTTTCCTGGAAGACCAGGAGTAGTTTCCGATGCACATCTGGAGGCATTCTGTAACCTTTGGACCTTCAAAGTGTTGATGAAACACAGAAATTGCATCGGGATTCAATACAACAGACACCATGCGCACTTTCCTCCATGGGAGTAATGTCTCTAACAGTCTACGCTTTGATCGTTCCCTACAAGACCTGTAGTAGTTTCCGATGCACGTCTGGAGGCATTCTGTAATCTGTGGACTATCAGAGTGTTGATGAAACACAGAAATTGCATCGGGATTGAATACAACATTCACCATGTGCACTTTCCTCCATGGGAGTAATGTCTCAAACAGTCTACGCTTTGATCGTTCCACAGAAAGACCAGTAGTAGTTTCTGATGCACATCTGGGGGCATTCTGTAATGTGTGGACTATCAGAGTGTTGATGAAACATAGAAATTGCACCAGGAATGAATACAACAGTCACCATGCGCACTTTCCTCCATGGGAATAATCTCTCAAACAGTTTACGCTTTGATCGTTCCCTGGAAGACCAGTAGTAGTTTCCGATGCACATCTGGGTGCATTCTGTAATGTGTGGACTATCAGAGTGTTGATGAAACACAGAAATTGCATCGGGATTGAATACAAAAGTCACCATGCGCACTTTCCTCCATGGGAGTAATGTCTCAAACAGTCTACCAATTGATCTTTCCCTGCAAGACCAGTAATAGTTTGCAATGCACATCTGGAGGCATTCTGTGATCTGTGGATCTTCAAAGTGTTGATGAAACACAGAAATTGCCGCGAGATTGATTACAACAGTCACCATGCGCACTTTCGTCCATGGGAGTAATGTCTCAAACAGTCTACCCATTGATCGTTCCCTGCAAGACCAGTAGTAGTTTGCAAATGCACATCTGGAGGCATTCTGTAATCTGTGGACCTTCAAGGTGTTGATGAAACACAGACATTGCATCAGGATTGAATACAACAGTCACCATGCGCACTTTCCTCCATGGGAGTAATGTCTCAAACAGTCTACGCTTTGATCGATACCTGGGAGACCTGTAGTAGTTTCGGATGCACATCTGGAGGCATTCTGTAATCTGTGCACTATCAGAGTGTTGATGAAGCACAGAAATTGCATCGTGATTGAATACAACATTCACCATGTGCACTTTTCTCCATGGGAGTAATGTCTCAAACAGTCTACGCTTTGATCGTTCCCTGGAAGACCAGTAGTAGCTGCCGATGCACATCTGGGTGCATTCTGTAATGTGTGGACTATCAGAGTGTTGATGAAACATAGAAATTGCATCACAATGAATACAACAGTCACCATGCGCACTTTCCTCCATGGGAGTAATTTCTCAAACAGTTTACGCTTTGATCGTTCCCTGGGAAGCCAGTAGTAGTTTCCGATGCACATCTCTGGGCATTCTGTAATGTGTGGACGATCAGAGTGTTGATGAAACACAGAAATTGCATCGGGATTGAATACAACAGTCACCATGCGCACTTTTTTCCATGGGAGTAATGTCTCAAACAGTCTACGCTTTGATCGTTTGCTGGAGGACCAGTAGTATTTTCCGATGCACATCTGGAGGCATTCTGTAATCTGTGGACCTTCAAGGTGATGATGTAAAACAGAAATTGCATCGGGATTGAATACAACAGCAGCCATGCGCACTTTCCTCCATGGGAGTGATGTCTCAAACAGTCTACGCTTTGATCGTTCCCTGGAAGACAAGTAGTAGTTTCCGATGCACATCTGGTGTCATTCTGTAATCTGTGGACTATGAGAGTGTTGATAAAACACAGAAATTGCATCGGGATTGAATACAACAGTCCCCATGCGCACTTTCCTTCATGTTAGTAATGTCTCAAACAGTCTACGCTTTGATCATTCCCTTGAAGACAAGTAGTAGTTTCCGATGCACATATGGTGTCATTCTGAAATCTGTGGACTATGAGAGTGTTGATGAAACACAGAAACTGCATCGGGATTGAATACAACAGTCACCATGCGCACTTTCCTTCATGTTAGTAATGTCTCAAACAGTCTACACTTTGATCGTTTCCTGGAGGGCCAGTAGTATTTTCCGATGCACATCTGGAGGCATTCTGTAATGTGTGGACCTTCAAAGTGTTGCCGAAACACAGGAATTGCCGCGGGATTCAATACAACAGTCACCATGCGCACTTTCCTCCATGGGAGTAATGTCTCAAACAGTCTACGGTTTGATCGTTTCCAGGAAGACCAGTAGTAGTTTCCGATGCACATCTGGAGGCATTCTGTAATCTGTGGACTATCAGAGTGTTGATGAAACACAGAAATTGCATCGGGATTGAATACAACAGTCACCATGCGCACTTTCCTCCATGGGAGTAATGTCTCAAACAGTCTACGGTATGATCGTTTCCTGGAAGACCAGTAGTAGTTTCCGATGCACATCATGGGGCATTCTGTAATCTGTGGACTATCAGACTGTTGATGAAACACAGAAATTGCATCGGGATTGAATACAACAGTCACCATGCGCACTTTCCTCCATGGGAGTAATGTCTCAAACAGTCTACGCTTTGATCGTTCCCTGCAAGACCAGTAGTAGTTTGCAATGCACATCTGGAGGCATTCTGTAATCTGTGGACCTTCAAAGTGTTGATGAAACACAGAAATTGCCGCGAGATTGAATACAACAGTCACCATGCGCACTTTCCTCCATGGGAGTAATGTCTCAAACAGTCTACGCTTTGATCGTTCCCTGCAAGACCAGTAGTAGTTTGCAATGCACATCTGGAGGCATTCTGTAATCTGTGGACCTTCAAAGTGTTGATGAAACACAGAAATTGCCGCGAGATTGAATACAACAGTCACCATGCGCACTTTCCTCCATGGGAGTAATGTCTTAAACAGTCTACGCTTTGATCGTTCCCTGCAAGACCAGTAGTAGTTTCCGATGCACATCTGGAGGCATTCTGTAATCTGTGGACCTTCAAAGTGTTGATGAAATACAGAACTTGCCTCAAGATTGAATACAACAAACATCATGGGCATTTTCCTCCATGGGAGTAATGTCTCAAACAGTCTACGTTTTGATCGTTCCCTGCAAGACCAGTAGTAGTTTCCGATGCACATCTGGAGGCATTCTGTAATGTGTGGACCTTCAAAGTGTTGATGAAACACAGGAATTGCCGCGGGATTCAATACAACAGTCACCATGCGCACTTTCCTCCATGGGAGTAATGTCTCAAACAGTCTACGCTTTGATCGTTTCCTGGAAGACCAGTAGTAGATTCCGATGCACATCTGGAGGCATTCTGTAACCTTTGGACCTTCAAAGTGTTGATGAAACACAGAAATTGCATCGGGATTCAATACAACAGTCACCATGCGCACTTTCCTCCATGGGAGTAATGTCTCAAACAGTCTACGCTTTGATCGTTTCCTGGAAGACCAGTAGTAGTTTCCGATGCACATCTGGAGGCATTCTGTAACCTTTGGACCTTCAAAGTGTTGATGAAACACAGAAATTGCATCGTGATTGAATACAACATTCACCATGTGCACTTTCCTCCATGGGAGTAATGTCTCAAACAGTCTACGCTTTGATCGTTCCCTGGAAGACCTGTAGTAGTTTCCGATGCACGTCTGGGGGCATTCTGTAATGTGTGGACTATCAGAGTGTTGATGAAACACAGAAATTGCATGGGTTTTGAATACAACAGTCACTATGCGCACTTTCCTCCATGGGAGTAATGTATCAAACAGTCTACCCATTGATCGTTCCCTGCAAGACCAGTAGTAGCTTGCAAATGCACATCTGGAGGCATTCTGTAATCTGTGGACTATCAGACTGTTGATGAAACACAGAAATTGCATCAGGATCGAATACAACAGTCACCATGCGCACTTTCCTCCATGGGAGTAATGTCTCAAACAGTCTACGCTTTGATCGTTCCCTGCAAGACCAGTAGTAGTTTGCAATGCACATCTGGAGGCATTCTGTAATCTGTGGACCTTCAAAGTGTTGATGAAACACAGAAATTGCCGCGAGATTGAATACAACAGTCACCATGCGCACTTTCCTCCATGGGAGTAATGTCTCAAACAGTCTACGCTTTGATCGTTCCCTGCAAGACCAGTAGTAGTTTGCAATGCACATCTGGAGGCATTCTGTAATCTGTGGACCTTCAAAGTGTTGATGAAACACAGAAATTGCCGCGAGATTGAATACAACAGTCACCATGCGCACTTTCCTCCATGGGAGTAATGTCTTAAACAGTCTACGCTTTGATCGTTCCCTGCAAGACCAGTAGTAGTTTCCGATGCACATCTGGAGGCATTCTGTAATCTGTGGACCTTCAAAGTGTTGATGAAATACAGAACTTGCCTCAAGATTGAATACAACAAACATCATGGGCATTTTCCTCCATGGGAGTAATGTCTCAAACAGTCTACGTTTTGATCGTTCCCTGCAAGACCAGTAGTAGTTTCCGATGCACATCTGGAGGCATTCTGTAATGTGTGGACCTTCAAAGTGTTGATGAAACACAGGAATTGCCGCGGGATTCAATACAACAGTCACCATGCGCACTTTCCTCCATGGGAGTAATGTCTCAAACAGTCTACGCTTTGATCGTTTCCTGGAAGACCAGTAGTAGATTCCGATGCACATCTGGAGGCATTCTGTAACCTTTGGACCTTCAAAGTGTTGATGAAACACAGAAATTGCATCGGGATTCAATACAACAGTCACCATGCGCACTTTCCTCCATGGGAGTAATGTCTCAAACAGTCTACGCTTTGATCGTTTCCTGGAAGACCAGTAGTAGTTTCCGATGCACATCTGGAGGCATTCTGTAACCTTTGGACCTTCAAAGTGTTGATGAAACACAGAAATTGCATCGTGATTGAATACAACATTCACCATGTGCACTTTCCTCCATGGGAGTAATGTCTCAAACAGTCTACGCTTTGATCGTTCCCTGGAAGACCTGTAGTAGTTTCCGATGCACGTCTGGGGGCATTCTGTAATGTGTGGACTATCAGAGTGTTGATGAAACACAGAAATTGCATGGGTTTTGAATACAACAGTCACTATGCGCACTTTCCTCCATGGGAGTAATGTATCAAACAGTCTACCCATTGATCGTTCCCTGCAAGACCAGTAGTAGTTTGCAAATGCACATCTGGAGGCATTCTGTAATCTGTGGACCTTCAAGGTGTTGATGAAACACAGAAATTGCATCAGGATTGAATACAACAGTCACCATGCGCACTTTCCTCCATGGGAGTAATGTCTTAAACAGTCTACGCTTTGATCGTTCCCTGCAAGACCAGTAGTAGTTTCCGATGCACATCTGGAGGCATTCTGTAATCTGTGGACCTTCAAAGTGTTGATGAAATACAGAACTTGCCTCAAGATTGAATACAACAAACATCATGGGCATTTTCCTCCATGGGAGTAATGTCTCAAACAGTCTACGTTTTGATCGTTCCCTGCAAGACCAGTAGTAGTTTCCGATGCACATCTGGAGGCATTCTGTAATGTGTGGACCTTCAAAGTGTTGATGAAACACAGGAATTGCCGCGGGATTCAATACAACAGTCACCATGCGCACTTTCCTCCATGGGAGTAATGTCTCAAGCAGTCTACGCTTTGATAGTTCCCTGGAAGACCAGTAATAGTTTCCGATGCACATCTGGGGGCATTCTGTAATGTGTGGACTATCAGAGTGTTGATGAAACATAGAAATTGCATCACAATGAATACAACAGTCACCATGCGCACTTTCCTCCATGGGAGTAATTTCTCAAACAGTTTACGCTTTGATCGTTCAATGGAAAACCAGTAGTAGTTTCCGATGCACATCTGGGGGCATTCTGTAATGTGTGGACTATCAGAGTGTTGATGAAACACAGATATTGCATCGGGATTGAATACAACATTCACCATGCGCACTTTCTTCCATGGGAGTAATGTCTCAAACAGTCTACGCTTTGATCGTTTCCTGGAGGACCAGTAGTATTTTCCGATGCACATCTGGAGGCATTCTGTAATCTGTGGACCTTCAAGGTGTTGATGAAACACAGAAATTGCGTCGGGAGTGAATACAACAGTCGCCATGCGCACTTTCCTCCATAGGAGTAATGTCTTAAACAGTCTACGCTTAGATCGTTCCCTGAAAGGCAAGTAGTAGTTTCCAATGCACATCTGGTGTCATTCTGTAATCTGTGTACTATGAGAGTGTTGATGAAACACAGAAATTGCATCGGGATTGAATACAACAGTCACCATGCGCATTTTCCTTCATGTTAGTAATATCTCAAACAGTCTACGCTTTGATCGTTCCCTGCAAGACCAGTAGTAGTTTCCGATGCACGTCTGGAGGCATTCTGTAATCTGTGGACCTTCAAAGTGTCGATGAAATACAGAACTTGCCTCAAGATTGAATACAACAGTCATCATGGGCATTTTCCTCCATGGGAGTAATGTCTCAAACAGTCTACGTTTTGATCGTTCCCTGCAAGACCAGTAGTAGTTTCCGATGCACATCTGGAGGCATTCTGTAATGTGTGGACCTTCAAAGTGTTGATAAAACACAGGAATTGCCGCGGGATTCAATACAACAATCACCATGCGCACTTTCCTCCATGGGAGTAATGTCTCAAACAGTCTACGGTTTGATCGTTTCCTGGAAGACCAGTAGTAGTTTCCGATGCACATCTGGGGGCATTCTGTAATGTGTGGACTATCAGAGTGTTGATGAAACACAGAAATTGCATCGGGATTGAATACAACAGACACCATGCGCACTTTCCTCCATGGGAGTAATGTCTCAAACAGTCTACGGTTTGATCGTTTCCTGGAAGACCAGGAGTAGTTTCCGATGCACATCTGGAGGCATTCTGTAACCTTTGGACCTTCAAAGTGTTGATGAAACACAGAAATTGCATCGGGATTCAATACAACAGACACCATGCGCACTTTCCTCCATGGGAGTAATGTCTCTAACAGTCTACGCTTTGATCGTTCCCTACAAGACCTGTAGTAGTTTCCGATGCACGTCTGGAGGCATTCTGTAATCTGTGGACTATCAGAGTGTTGATGAAACACAGAAATTGCATCGGGATTGAATACAACATTCACCATGTGCACTTTCCTCCATGGGAGTAATGTCTCAAACAGTCTACGCTTTGATCGTTCCACAGAAAGACCAGTAGTAGTTTCTGATGCACATCTGGGGGCATTCTGTAATGTGTGGACTATCAGAGTGTTGATGAAACATAGAAATTGCATCAGGAATGAATACAACAGTCACCATGCGCACTTTCCTCCATGGGAATAATTTCTCAAACAGTTTACGCTTTGATCGTTCCCTGGAAGACCAGTAGTAGTTTCCGATGCACATCTGGGGGCATTCTGTAATGTGTGGACTATCAGAGTGTTGATGAAACACAGAAATTGCATCGGGATTGAATACAAAAGTCACCATGCGCACTTTCCTCCATGGGAGTAATGTCTCAAACAGTCTACCAATTGATCTTTCCCTGCAAGACCAGTAATAGTTTGCAATGCACATCTGGAGGCATTCTGTGATCTGTGGATCTTCAAAGTGTTGATGAAACACAGAAATTGCCGCGAGATTGATTACAACAGTCACCATGCGCACTTTCGTCCATGGGAGTAATGTCTCAAACAGTCTACCCATTGATCGTTCCCTGCAAGACCAGTAGTAGTTTTTAAATGCACATCTGGAGGCATTCTGTAATCTGTGGACCTTCAAGGTGTTGATGAAACACAGACATTGCATCAGGATTGAATACAACAGTCACCATGCGCACTTTCCTCCATGGGAGTAATGTCTCAAACAGTCTACGCTTTGATCGATACCTGGGAGACCTGTAGTAGTTTCGGATGCACATCTGGAGGCATTCTGTAATCTGTGCACTATCAGAGTGTTGATGAAGCACAGAAATTGCATCGTGATTGAATACAACATTCACCATGTGCACTTTTCTCCATGGGAGTAATGTCTCAAACAGTCTACGCTTTGATCGTTCCCTGGAAGACCAGTAGTAGCTGCCGATGCACATCTGGGTGCATTCTGTAATGTGTGGACTATCAGAGTGTTGATGAAACATAGAAATTGCATCACAATGAATACAACAGTCACCATGCGCACTTTCCTCCATGGGAGTAATTTCTCAAACAGTTTACGCTTTGATCGTTCCCTGGGAGGCCAGTAGTAGTTTCCGATGCACATCTGGGGGCATTCTGTAATGTGTGGACGATCAGAGTGTTGATGAAACACAGAAATTGCATCGGGATTGAATACAACAGTCACCATGCGCACTTTTTTCCATGGGAGTAATGTCTCAAACAGTCTACGCTTTGATCGTTTGCTGGAGGACCAGTAGTATTTTCCGATGCACATCTGGAGGCATTCTGTAATCTGTGGACCTTCAAGGTGTTGATGAAACACAGAAATTGCATCGGGATTGAATACAACAGCAGCCATGCGCACTTTCCTCCATGGGAGTAATGTCTCAAACAGTCTACGCTTTGATCGTTCCCTGGAAGACAAGTAGTAGTTTCCGATGCACATCTGGTGTCATTCTGTAATCTGTGGACTATGAGAGTGTTGATAAAACACAGAAATTGCATCGGGATTGAATACAACAGTCCCCATGCGCACTTTCCTTCATGTTAGTAATGTCTCAAACAGTCTACGCTTTGATCATTCCCTTGAAGACAAGTAGTAGTTTCCGATGCACATATGGTGTCATTCTGAAATCTGTGGACTATGAGAGTGTTGATGAAACACAGAAACTGCATCGGGATTGAATACAACAGTCACCATGCGCACTTTCCTTCATGTTAGTAATGTCTCAAACAGTCTACACTTTGATCGTTTCCTGGAGGGCCAGTAGTATTTTCCGATGCACATCTGGAGGCATTCTGTAATGTGTGGACCTTCAAAGTGTTGCTGAAACACAGGAATTGCCGCGGGATTCAATACAACAGTCACCATGCGCACTTTCCTCCATGGGAGTAATGTCTCAAACAGTCTACGGTTTGATCGTTTCCAGGAAGACCAGTAGTAGTTTCCGATGCACATCTGGAGGCATTCTGTAATCTGTGGACTATCAGAGTGTTGATGAAACACATAAATTGCATCGGGATTGAATACAACAGTCACCATGCGCACTTTCCTCCATGGGAGTAATGTCTCAAACAGTCTACGGTATGATCGTTTCCTGGAAGACCAGTAGTAGTTTCCGATGCACATCATGGGGCATTCTGTAATCTGTGGACTATCAGACTGTTGATGAAACACAGAAATTGCATCGGGATTGAATACAACAGTCACCATGCGCACTTTCCTCCATGGGAGTAATGTCTCAAACAGTCTACGCTTTGATCGTTCCCTGCAAGACAAGTAGTAGTTTGCAATGCACATCTGGAGGCATTCTGTAATCTGTGGACCTTCAAAGTGTTGATGAAACTCAGAAATTGCCGCGAGATTGAATACAACAGTCACCATGCGCACTTTCCTCCATGGGAGTAATGTCTTAAATAGTCTACGCTTTGATCGTTCCCTGCAAGACCAGTAGTAGTTTCCGATGCACATCTGGAGGCATTCTGTAATCTGTGGACCTTCAAAGTGTTGATGAAATACAGAACTTGCCTCAAGATTGAATACAACAAACATCATGGGCATTTTCCTCCATGGGAGTAATGTCTCTAACAGTCTACGTTTTGTTCGTTCCCTGCAAGACCAGTAGTAGTTTCCGATGCACATCTGGAGGCATTCTGTAATGTGTGGACCTTCAAAGTGTTGATGAAACACAGGAATTGCCGCGGGATTCAATACAACAGTCACCATGCGCACTTTCCTCCATGGGAGTAATGTCTCAAACAGTCTACGCTTTGATCGTTTCCTGGAAGACCAGTAGTAGTTTCCGATGCACATCTGTAGGCATTCTGTAACCTTTGGACCTTCAAAGTGTTGATGAAACACAGAAATTGCATCGGGATTCAATACAACAGTCACCATGCGCACTTTCCTCCATGGGAGTAATGTCTCAAACAGTCTACGCTTTGATCGTTTCCTGGAAGACCAGTAGTAGTTTCCGATGCACATCTGGAGGCATTCTGTAACCTTTGGACCTTCAAAGTGTTGATGAAACACAGAAATTGCATCGGGATTGAATACAACATTCACCATGTGCACTTTCCTCCATGGGAGTAATGTCACTAAGAGTGTACTCTTTGATCGTTCCCCAGGAAGACGAGTAGTAATTTCTGATGCACATCTGGGGGCATTCTGTAATGTGTGGACTATCAGAGTGTTGATGAAACTTAGATATTGCATCAGGAATGAATACAACAGTCACCATGCGCACTTTCCTCCATGGGAATATTTTCTCAAACAGTTTACGCTTTGATCGTTCCCTGGAAGACCAGTAGTAGTTTCCGATGCACATCTGGGGGCATTCTGTAATGTGTGGACTATCAGAGTGTTGATGAGACACAGAAAGTGCATCGGGATTGAATACAACAGTCACCATGCGCACTTTCCTCCATGGGAGTAATGTCTCAAACAGTCTACCCATTGATCGTTCCCTGCAAGACCAGTAATAGTTTGCAATGCACATCTGTAGGCATTCTGTGATCTGTGGACCTTCAAAGTGTTGATGAAACACAAAAATTGCCGCGAGATTGATTAAACAGTCACCATGCGTACTTTCCTCCATGGGAGTAATGTCTCAAACAGTCTACGCTTTGATCGTTTCCTGGAGGACCAGTAGTATTTTCCGATGCACATCTGGAGGCATTCTGTAATCTGTGGACCTTCAAGGTGTTGATGAAACACAGAAATTGCATCAGGATTGAATACAAGAGTCACCATGCGCACTTTCCTCCATGGGAGTAATGTCTCAAACAGTCTACGCTTTGATCGATACCTGGAAGACCTGTAGTAGTTTCCGATGCACATCTGGAGGCATTCTGTAATCAGTGGACTATCAGAGTGTTGATGAAACACAGAAATTGCATCGTGATTGAATACAACATTCACCATGTGCACTTTCCTCCATGGGAGTAATCTCTCAAACAGTCTACGCTTTGATCGTTCCCTGGAAGACCTGTAGTAGTTTCCGATGCACATCTGGGGGCATTCTCTAATGTGTGGACAATCAGAGTGTTGATGAAACATAGAAATTGCATCACAATGAATACAACAGTCACCATGCGCACTTTCCTCCATGGGAGTAATTTCTCAAACAGTTTACGCTTGGATCGTTCCCTTGAAAACCAGAAGTAGTTTCCGATGCACATCTGGGGGCATTCTGTAATGTGTGGACTATCAGAGTGTTGATGAAACACAGAAATTGCATGGGGTTTGAATACAACAGTCACTATGCGCACTTTCCTCCATGGGAGTAATGTATCAAACAGTCTACCCATTGATCGTTCCCTGCAAGACCAGTAGTAATTTGCAAATGCACATCTGGAGGCATTCCGTAATCTGTGGACCTTCAAGGTGTTGATGAAACACAGAAATTGCATCAGGATTGAATACAACAGTCACCATGCGCACTTTCCTCCATGGGAGTAATGTCTTAAACAGTCTGCGCTTTGATCGATACCTGGGAGACCTGTAGTAGTTTCGGATGCACATCTGGAGGCATTCTGTAATCTGTGCACTATCAGAGTGTTGCTGAAGCACAGAAATTGCATCGTGATTGAAAACAACATTAACCATGTGCACTTTTCTCAATGGGAGTAATGTCTCAAACAGTCTACGCTTTGATCGTTCCCTGGAAGACCAGTAATAGTTTCCGATGCACATCTGGGGGCATTCTGTAATGTGTGGACTATCAGAGTGTTGATGAAACATAGAAATTGCATCACAATGAATACAACAGTCACCATGCGCACTTTCCTCCATGGGAGTAATTTCTCAAACAGTTTACGCTTTGATCGGTCAATGGAAAACCAGTAGTAGTTTCCGATGCACATCTGGGGGCATTCTGTAATGTGTGGACTATCAGAGTGTTGATGAAACACAGAAATTGCATCGGGATTGAATACAACAGTCACCATGCGCACTTTCTTCCATGGGAGTAATGTCTCAAACAGTATACGCTTTGATCGTTTCCTGGAGGACCAGTAGTATTTTCCGATGCACATCTGGAGGCATTCTGTAATCTGTGGACCTTCAAGGTGTTGATGAAACACAGAAATTGCATCGGGATTGAATACAACAGTCGCCATGCGCACTTTCCTCCATAGGAGTAATGTCTTAAACAGTCTACGCTTTCATCGTTCCCTGAAAGGCAAGTAGTAGTTTCCGATGCACATCTGGGGGCATTCTGTAATGTGTGGACTATCAGAGTGTTGATGAAACACAGAAATTGCATTGGGATTGAATACAACAGTCACCATGCGCACTTTCCTCCATGGGAGTAATGTCTCAAACAGTCTACCCATTGATCGTTCCCTGCAAGACCAGTAATAGTTTGCAATGCACATCTGGAGGCATTCTGTGATCTGTGGACCTTCAAAGTGTTGATGAAACCCAAACATTGCCGCGAGATTGATTACAACAGTCACCATTCGTACTTTCCTCCATGGGAGTAATGTCTCAAACAGTCTACGCTTTGATCGTTTCCTGGAGGACCAGTAGTATTTTCCGATGCACATCTGGAGGCATTCTGTAATCTGTGGACCTTCAAGGTGTTGATGAAACACAGAAATTGCGTCAGGATTGAATACAAGAGTCACCATGCGCACTTTCCTCCATGGGAGTAATGTCTCAAACCGTCTACGCTTTGATCGATACCTGGAAGACCTGTAGTAGTTTCCGCTGCACATCTGGAGGCATTCTGTAATCTGTGGACTATCAGAGTGTTGATGAAACACAGAAATTGCATCGTGATTGAATACAACATTCACCATGTGCACTTTCCTCCATGGGAGTAATGTCTCAAACAGTCTACGCTTTGATCGTTCCCTGGAAGACCTGTAGTAGTTTCCGATGCACATCTGGGGGCATTCTGTAACGTGTGGACTATCAGAGTGTTGATGAAACATAGAAATTGCATCACAATGAATACAACAGTCACCATGCGCACTTTCCTCCATGGGAGTAATTTCTCACACAGTTTACGCTTGGATCGTTCCCTGGAAAACCAGAAGTAGTTTCCGATGCACATCTTGGGGCATTCTGTAATGTGTGGACTATCAGAGTGTTGATGAAACACAGAAATTGCATGGGGTTTGAATACAACAGTCACTATGCGCACTTTCCTCCATGGGAGTAATGTATCAAACAGTCTACCCATTGATCGTTCCCTGCAAGACCAGTAGTAGTTTGCAAATGCACATCTGGAGGCATTCTGTAATCTGTGGACCTTCAAGGTGTTGATGAAACACAGAAATTGCATCAGGATTGAATACAACAGTCACCATGCGCACTTTCCTCCATGGGAGTAATGTCTCAAACAGTCTGCGCTTTGATCGATACCTGGGAGACCTGTAGTAGTTTCGGATGCACATCTGGAGGCATTCTGTAATCTGTGCACTATCAGAGTGTTGCTGAAGCACAGAAATTGCATCGTGATTGAAAACAACATTAACCATGTGCACTTTTCTCAATGGGAGTAATGTCTCAAACAGTCTACGCTTTGATCGTTCCCTGGAAGACCAGTAATAGTTTCCGATGCACATCTGGGGGCATTCTGTAATGTGTGGACTATCAGAGTGTTGATGAAACATAGAAATTGCATCACAATGAATACAACAGTCACCATGCGCACTTTCCTCCATGGGAGTAATTTCTCAAACAGTTTACGCTTTGATCGGTCAATGGAAAACCAGTAGTAGTTTCCGATGCACATCTGGGGGCATTCTGTAATGTGTGGACTATCAGAGTGTTGATGAAACACAGAAATTGCATCGGGATTGAATACAACAGTCACCATGCGCACTTTCTTCCATGGGAGTAATGTCTCAAACAGTATACGCTTTGATCGTTTCCTGGAGGACCAGTAGTATTTTCCGATGCACATCTGGAGGCATTCTGTAATCTGTGGACCTTCAAGGTGTTGATGAAACACAGAAATTGCATCGGGATTGAATACAACAGTCGCCATGCGCACTTTCCTCCATAGGAGTAATGTCTTAAACAGTCTACGCTTTCATCGTTCCCTGAAAGGCAAGTAGTAGTTTCCGATGCACATCTGGGGGCATTCTGTAATGTGTGGACTATCAGAGTGTTGATGAAACACAGAAATTGCATCGGGATTGAATACAACAGTCACCATGCGCACTTTCCTCCATGGGAGTAATGTCTCAAACAGTCTACCCATTGATCGTTCCCTGCAAGACCAGTAATAGTTTGCAATGCACATCTGGAGGCATTCTGTGATCTGTGGACCTTCAAAGTGTTGATGAAACCCAAAAATTGCCGCGAGATTGATTACAACAGTCACCATTCGTACTTTCCTCCATGGGAGTAATGTCTCAAACAGTCTACGCTTTGATCGTTTCCTGGAGGACCAGTAGTATTTTCCGATGCACATCTGGAGGCATTCTGTAATCTGTGGACCTTCAAGGTGTTGATGAAACACAGAAATTGCGTCAGGATTGAATACAAGAGTCACCATGCGCACTTTCCTCCATGGGAGTAATGTCTCAAACCGTCTACGCTTTGATCGATACCTGGAAGACCTGTAGTAGTTTCCGCTGCACATCTGGAGGCATTCTGTAATCTGTGGACTATCAGAGTGTTGATGAAACACAGAAATTGCATCGTGATTGAATACAACATTCACCATGTGCACTTTCCTCCATGGGAGTAATGTCTCAAACAGTCTACGCTTTGATCGTTCCCTGGAAGACCTGTAGTAGTTTCCGATGCACATCTGGGGGCATTCTGTAACGTGTGGACTATCAGAGTGTTGATGAAACATAGAAATTGCATCACAATAAATACAACAGTCACCATGCGCACTTTCCTCCATGGGAGTAATTTCTCAAACAGTTTACGCTTGGATCGTTCCCTGGAAAACCAGAAGTAGTTTCCGATGCACATCTTGGGGCATTCTGTAATGTGTGGACTATCAGAGTGTTGATGAAACACAGAAATTGCATGGGGTTTGAATACAACAGTCACTATGCGCACTTTCCTCCATGGGAGTAATGTATCAAACAGTCTACCCATTGATCGTTCCCTGCAAGACCAGTAGTAGTTTGCAAATGCACATCTGGAGGCATTCTGTAATCTGTGGACCTTCAAGGTGTTGATGAAACACAGAAATTGCATCAGGATTGAATACAACAGTCACCATGCGCACTTTCCTCCATGGGAGTAATGTCTCAAACAGTCTGCGCTTTGATCGATACCTGGGAGACCTGTAGTAGTTTCGGATGCACATCTGGAGGCATTCTGTAATCTGTGCACTATGAGAGTGTTACTGAAGCACAGAAATTGCATCGTGATTGAATACAACATTCACCATGTGCACTTTTCTCCATGGGAGTAATGTCTCAAACAGTCTACGCTTTGATAGTTCCCTGGAAGACCAGTAATAGTTTCCGATGCACATCTGGGGGCATTCTGTAATGTGTGGACTATCAGAGTGTTGATGAAACATAGAAATTGCATCACAATGAATACAACAGTCACCATGCGCACTTTCCTCCATTGGAGTAATTTCTCAAACAGTTTACGCTTTGATCGTTCAATGGAAAACCAGTAGTAGTTTCCGATGCACATCTGGGGGCATTCTGTAATGTGTGGACTATCAGAGTGTTGATGAAACACAGAAATTGCATCGGGATTGAATACAACATTCACCATGCGCACTTTCTTCCATGGGAGTAATGTCTTAAACAGTCTACGCTTTGATCGTTCCCTGAAAGGCAAGTAGTAGTTTCCGATGCACATCTGGTGTCATTCAGTAATCTGTGTACTATGAGAGTGTTGATGAAACACAGAAATTGCATCGGGATTGAATACAACAGTCACCATGCGCACTTTCCTTCATGTTAGTAATATCTCAAACAGTCTACGATTTGATCGTTCCCTGCAAGACCAGTAGTAGTTTCCGGTGCACATCTGGAGGCATTCTGTAATCTGTGGACCTTCAAGGTGTTGATGAAACACAGAAATTGCGTCAGGATTGAATACAAGAGTCACCATGCGCACTTTCCTCCATGGGAGTAATGTCTCAAACAGTCTACGCTTTGATCGATACCTGGAAGACCTGTAGTAGTTTTCGCTGCACATCTGGAGGCCATCTGTAATCTGTGGACTATCAGAGTGTTGATGAAACACAGAAATTGCATCGTGATTGAATACAACATTCACCATGTGCACTTTCCTCCATGGGAGTAATGTCTCAAACAGTCTACGCTTTGATCGTTCCCTGGAAGACCTGTAGTAGTTTCCGATGCACATCTGGGGGCATTCTGTAACGTGTGGACTATCAGAGTGTTGATGAAACATAGAAATTGCATCACAATGAATACAACAGTCACCATGCGCACTTTCCTCCATGGGAGTAATTTCTCAAACAGTTTACGCTTGGATCGTTCCCTGGAAAACCAGAAGTAGTTTCCGATGCACATCTTGGGGCATTCTGTAATGTGTGGACTATCAGAGTGTTGATGAAACACAGAAATTGCATCTGGATTGAATACAACAGTCACCATGCGCACTTTCCTCCATGGGAGTAATGTCTCAAACAGTCTACCCATTGATCGTTCCCTGCAAGACCAGTAATAGTTTGCAATGCACATCTGGAGGCATTCTGTGATCTGTGGACCTTCAAAGTGTTGATGAAACCCAAAAATTGCCGCGAGATTGATTACAACAGTCACCATTCGTACTTTCCTCCATGGGAGTAATGTCTCAAACAGTCTACGATTTGATCGTTTCCTGGAGGACCAGTAGTATTTTCCGATGCACATCTGGAGGCATTCTGTAATCTGTGGACCTTCAAGGTGTTGATGAAACACAGAAATTGCGTCAGGATTGAATACAAGAGTCACCATGCGCACTTTCCTCCATGGGAGTAATGTCTCAAACAGTCTACGCTTTGATCGATACCTGGAAGACCTGTAGTAGTTTCCGCTGCACATCTGGAGGCATTCTGTAATCTGTGGACTATCAGAGTGTTGATGAAACACAGAAATTGCATCGTGATTGAATACAACATTCACCATGTGCACTTTCCTCCATGGGAGTAATGTCTCAAACAGTCTACGCTTTGATCGTTCCCTGGAAGACCTGTAGTAGTTTCCGATGCACATCTGGGGGCATTCTGTAACGTGTGGACTATCAGAGTGTTGATGAAACATAGAAATTGCATCACAATGAATACAACAGTCACCATGCGCACTTTCCTCCATGGGAGTAATTTCTCAAACAGTTTACGCTTTGATCGTTCAATGGAAAACCAGTAGTAGTTTCCGATGCACATCTGGGGGCATTCTGTAATGTGTGGACTATCAGAGTGTTGATGAAACACAGAAATTGCATCGGGATTGAATACAACATTCACCATGCGCACTTTCTTCCATGGGAGTAATGTCTTAAACAGTCTACGCTTTGATCGTTCCCTGAAAGGCAAGTAGTAGTTTCCGATGCACATCTGGTGTCATTCTGTAATCTGTGTACTATGAGAGTGTTGATGAAACACAGAAATTGCATCGGGATTGAATACAACAGTCACCATGCGCACTTTCCTTCATGTTAGTAATATCTCAAACAGTCTACGATTTGATCGTTCCCTGCAAGACCAGTAGTAGTTTCCGATGCACATCTGGAGGCATTCTGTAATCTGTGGACCTTCAAAGTGTTGATGAAATACAGAACTTGCCTCAAGATTGAATACAACAGTCATCATGGGCATTTTCCTCCATGGGAGTAATGTCTCAAACAGTCTACGTTTTGATCGTTCCCTGCAAGACCAGTAGTAGTTTCCGATGCAAATCTGGAGGCATTCTGTAATGTGTGGACCTTCAAAGTGTTGCTGAAACACAGGAATTGCCGCGGGATTCAATACAACAGTCACCATGCGCACTTTCCTCCATGGGAGTAATGTCTCAAACAGTCTACGGTTTGATCGTTTCCAGGAAGACCAGTAGTAGTTTCCGATGCACATCTGGAGGCATTCTGTAATCTGTGGACTATCAGAGTGTTGATGAAACACAGAAATTGCATCGGGATTGAATACAACAGTCACCATGCGCACTTTCCTCCATGGGAGTAATGTCTCAAACAGTCTACGGTTTGATCGTTTCCTGGAAGACAAGTAGTAGTTTCCGATGCACATCTGGGGGCATTCTGTAATGTGTGGACTATCAGAGTGTTGATGAAACACAGAAATTGCATCGGGATTGAATACAACAGTCACCATGCGCACTTTCCTCCATGGGAGTAATGTCTCAAACAGTCTACCCATTGATCGTTCCCTGCAAGACCAGTAATAGTTTGCAATGCACATCTTGAGGCATTCTGTGATCTGTGGACCTTCAAAGTGTTGATGAAACACAAAAATTGCCGCGAGATTGATTACAACAGTCACCATGCGTACTTTCATCCATGGGAGTAATGTCTCAAACAGTCTACGCTTTGATCGTTTCCTGGAGGACCAGTAGTATTTTCCGATGCACATCTGGAGGCATTCTGTAATCTGTGGACCTTCAAGGTGTTGATGAAACACAGAAATTGCATCAGGATTGTATACAAGAGTCACCATGGGCACTTTCCTCCATGGGAGTAATGTCTCAAACAGTCTACGCTTTGATCGATACCTGGAAGACCTGTAGTAGTTTCCGCTGCACATCTGGAGGCATTCTGTAATCTGTGGACTATCAGAGTGTTGATGAAACACAGAAATTGCATCGTGATTGAATACAACATTCACCATGTGCACTTTCCTCCATGGGAGTAATGTCTCAAAAAGTCTACGCTTTGATCGTTCCCTGGAAGACCTGTAGTAGTTTCCGATGCACATCTGGGGGCATTCTGTAACGTGTGGACTATCAGAGTGTTGATGAAACATAGAAATTGCATCACAATGAATACAACAGTCACCATGCGCACTTTCCTCCATGGGAGTAATTTCTCAAACAGTTTACGCTTTGATCGTTCCCTGGAAAACCAGAAGTAGTTTCCGATGCACATCTTGGGGCATTCTGTAATGTGTGGACTATCAGAGTGTTGATGAAACACAGAAATTGCATGGGGTTTGAATACAACAGTCACTATGCGCACTTTCCTCCATGGGAGTAATGTATCAAACAGTCTACCCATTGATCGTTCCCTGCAAGACCAGTAGTAGTTTGCAAATGCACATCTGGAGGCATTCTGTAATCTGTGGACCTTCCAGGTGTTGATGAAACACAGAAATTGCATCAGGATTGAATACAACAGTCACCATGCGCACTTTCCTCCATGGGAGTAATGTCTCAAACAGTCTGCGCTTTGATCGATACCTGGGAGACCTGTAGTAGTTTCGGATGCACATCTGGAGGCATTCTGTAATCTGTGCACTATGAGAGTGTTGCTGAAGCACAGAAATTGCATCGTGATTGAATACAACATTCACCATGTGCACTTTTCTCCATGGGAGTAATGTCTCAAACAGTCTACGCTTTGATAGTTCCCTGGAAGACCAGTAATAGTTTCCGATGCACATCTGGGGGCATTCTGTAATGTGTGGACTATCAGAGTGTTGATGAAACATAGAAATTGCATCACAATGAATACAACAGTCACCATGCGCACTTTCCTCCATGGGAGTAATTTCTCAAACAGTTTACGCTTTGATCGTTCAATGGAAAACCAGTAGTAGTTTCCAATGCACATCTGGGGGCATTCTGTAATGTGTGGACTATCAGAGTGTTGATGAAACACAGAAATTGCATCGGGATTGAATACAACATTCACCATGCGCACTTTCTTCCATGGGAGTAATGTCTTAAACAGTCTACGCTTTGATCGTTCCCTGAAAGGCAAGTAGTAGTTTCCGATGCACATCTGGTGTCATTCTGTAATCTGTGTACTATGAGAGTGTTGATGAAACACAGAAATTGCATCGGGATTGAATACAACAGTCACCATGCGCACTTTCCTTCATGTTAGTAATATCTCAAACAGTCTACGATTTGATCGTTCCCTGCAAGACCAGTAGTAGTTTCCGATGCACATCTGGCGGCATTCTGTAATCTGTGGACCTTCAAAGTGTTGATGAAATACAGAACTTGCCTCAAGATTGAATACAACAGTCATCATGGGCATTTTCCTCCATGGGAGTAATGTCTCAAACAGTCTACGTTTTGATCGTTCCCTGCAAGACCAGTAGTAGTTTCCGATGCACATCTGGAGGCATTCTGTAATGTGTGGACCTTCAAAGTGTTGCTGAAACACAGGAATTGCCGCGGGATTCAATACAACAGTCACCATGCGCACTTTCCTCCATGGGAGTAATGTCTCAAACAGTCTACGGTTTGATCGTTTCCAGGAAGACCAGTAGTAGTTTCCGATGCACATCTGGAGGCATTCTGTAATCTGTGGACTATCAGAGTGTTGATGAAACACAGAAATTGCATCGGGATTGAATACAACAGTCACCATGCGCACTTTCCTCCATGGGAGTAATGTCTCAAACAGTCTACGGTTTGATCGTTTCCTGGAAGACAAGTAGTAGTTTCCGATGCACATCTGGGGGCATTCTGTAATGTGTGGACTATCAGAGTGTTGATGAAACACAGAAATTGCATCGGGAGTGAATACAACAGTCACCATGCGCACTTTCCTCCATGGGAGTAATGTCTCAAACAGTCTACCCATTGATCGTTCCCTGCAAGACCAGTAATAGTTTGCAATGCACATCTGGAGGCATTCTGTGATCTGTGGACCTTCAAAGTGTTGATGAAACACAAAAATTGCGACGAGATTGATTACAACAGTCACCATGCGTACTTTCATCCATGGGAGTAATGTCTCAAACAGTCTACGCTTTGATCGTTTCCTGGAGGACCAGTAGTATTTTCCGATGCACATCTGGAGGCATTCTGTAATCTGTGGACCTTCAAGGTGTTGATGAAACACAGAAATTGCATCAGGATTGAATACAAGAGTCACCATGTGCACTTTCCTCCATGGGAGTAATGTCTCAAACAGTCTACGCTTTGATCGATACCTGGAAGACCTGTAGTAGTTTCCGCTGCACATCTGGAGGCATTCTGTAATCTGTGGACTATCAGAGTGTTGATGAAACACAGAAATTGCATCGTGATTGAATACAACATTCACCATGTGCACTTTCCTCCATGGGAGTAATGTCTCAAAAAGTCTACGCTTTGATCGTTCCCTGGAAGACCTGTAGTAGTTTCCGATGCACATCTGGGGGCATTCTGTAATGTGTGGACTATCAGAGTGTTGATGAAACATAGAAATTGCATCACAATGAATACAACAGTCACCATGCGCACTTTCCTCCATGGGAGTAATTTCTCAAACAGTTTACGCTTGGATCGTTCCCTGGAAAACCAGTAGTAGTTTCCGGTGCACATCTTGGGGCATTCTGTAATGTGTGGACTATCAGAGTGTTGATGAAACACAGAAATTGCATGGGGTTTGAATACAACAGTCACTATGCGCACTTTCCTCCATGGGAGTAATGTATCAAACAGTCTACCCATTGATCGTTCCCTGCAAGACCAGTAGTAGTTTGCAAATGCACATCTGGAGGCATTCTGTAATCTGTGGACCTTCAAGGTGTTGATGAAACACAGAAATTGCATCAGGATTGAATACAACAGTCACCATGCGCACTTTCCTCCATGGGAGTAATGTCTCAAACAGTCTGCGCTTTGATCGATACCTGGGAGACCTGTAGTAGTTTCGGATGCACATCTGGAGGCATTCTGTAATCTGTGCACTATCAGAGTGTTGCTGAAGCACAGAAATTGCATCGTGATTGAATACAACATTCACCATGTGCACTTTTCTCCATGGGAGTAATGTCTCAAGCAGTCTACGCTTTGATAGTTCCCTGGAAGACCAGTAATAGTTTCCGATGCACATCTGGGGGCATTCTGTAATGTGTGGACTATCAGAGTGTTGATGAAACATAGAAATTGCATCACAATGAATACAACAGTCACCATGCGCACTTTCCTCCATGGGAGTAATTTCTCAAACAGTTTACGCTTTGATCGTTCAATGGAAAACCAGTAGTAGTTTCCGATGCACATCTGGGGGCATTCTGTAATGTGTGGACTATCAGAGTGTTGATGAAACACAGAAATTGCATCGGGATTGAATACAACATTCACCATGCGCACTTTCTTCCATGGGAGTAATGTCTCAAACAGTCTACGCTTTGATAGTTCCCTGGAAGACCAGTAATAGTTTCCGATGCACATCTGGGGGCATTCTGTAATGTGTGGACTATCAGAGTGTTGATGAAACATAGAAATTGCATCACAATGAATACAACAGTCACTATGCGCACTTTCCTCCATGGGAGTAATGTATCAAACAGTCTACCCATTGATCGTTCCCTGCAAGACCAGTAGTAGTTTGCAAATGCACATCTGGAGGCATTCTGTAATCTGTGGACCTTCAAGGTGTTGATGAAACACAGAAATTGCATCAGGATTGAATACAACAGTCACCATGCGCACTTTCCTCCATGGGAGTAATGTCTCAAACAGTCTGCGCTTTGATCGATACCTGGGAGACCTGTAGTAGTTTCGGATGCACATCTGGAGGCATTCTGTAATCTGTGCACTATCAGAGTGTTGCTGAAGCACAGAAATTGCATCGTGATTGAATACAACATTCACCATGTGCACTTTTCTCCATGGGAGTAATGTCTCAAGCAGTCTACGCTTTGATAGTTCCCTGGAAGACCAGTAATAGTTTCCGATGCACATCTGGGGGCATTCTGTAATGTGTGGACTATCAGAGTGTTGATGAAACATAGAAATTGCATCACAATGAATACAACAGTCACCATGCGCACTTTCCTCCATGGGAGTAATTTCTCAAACAGTTTACGCTTTGATCGTTCCCTGCAAGACCAGTAGTATTTTCCGATGCACATCTGGAGGCATTCTGTAATCTGTGGACCTTCAAGGTGTTGATGAAACACAGAAATTGCATCGGGATTGAATACAACAGTCGCCATGCGCACTTTCCTCCATAGGAGTAATGTCCTAAACAGTCTACGCTTAGATCGTTCCCTGAAAGGCAAGTAGTAGTTTCCAATGCACATCTGGTGTCATTCTGTAATCTGTGTACTATGAGAGTGTTGATGAAACACAGAAATTGCATCGGGATTGAATACAACAGTCACCATGCGCATTTTCCTTCATGTTAGTAATATCTCAAACAGTCTACGCTTTGATCGTTCCGTGCAAGACCAGTAGTAGTTTCCGATGCACGTCTGGAGGCATTCTGTAATCTGTGGACCTTCAAAGTGTCGATGAAATACAGAACTTGCCTCAAGATTGAATACAACAGTCATCATGGGCATTTTCCTCCATGGGAGTAATGTCTCAAACAGTCTACGTTTTGATCGTTCCCTGCAAGACCAGTAGTAGTTTCCGATGCACATCTGGAGGCATTCTGTAATGTGTGGACCTTCAAAGTGTTGATAAAACACAGGAATTGCCGCGGGATTTAATACAACAATCACCATGCGCACTTTCCTCCATGGGAGTAATGTCTCAAACAGTCTACGGTTTGATCGTTTCCTGGAAGACCAGTAGTAGTTTCCGATGCACATCTGGGGGCATTCTGTAATGTGTGGACTATCAGAGTGTTGATGAAACACAGAAATTGCATCGGGATTGAATACAACAGACACCATGCGCACTTTCCTCCATGGGAGTAATGTCTCAAACAGTCTACGGTTTGATCGTTTCCTGGAAGACCAGTAGTAGTTTCCGATGCACATCTGGAGGCATTCTGTAACCTTTGGACCTTCAAAGTGTTGATGAAACACAGAAATTGCATCGGGATTCAATACAACAGACACCATGCGCACTTTCCTCCATGGGAGTAATGTCTCTAACAGTCTACGCTTTGATCGTTCCCTACAAGACCTGTAGTAGTTTCCGATGCACGTCTGGAGGCATTCTGTAATCTGTGGACTATCAGAGTGTTGATGAAACACAGAAATTGCATCGGGATTGAATACAACATTCACCATGTGCACTTTCCTCCATGGGAGTAATGTCTCAAACAGTCTACGCTTTGATCGTTCCACAGAAAGACCAGTAGTAGTTTCTGATGCACATCTGGGGGCATTCTGTAATGTGTGGACTATCAGAGTGTTGATGAAACATAGAAATTGCATCACAATGAATACAACAGTCACCATGCGCACTTTCCTCCATGGGAGTAATTTCTCAAACAGTTTACGCTTCGATCGTTCCCTGGAAAACCAGAAGTAGTTTCCGATGCACATCTTGGGGCATTCTGTAATGTGTGGACTATCAGAGTGTTGATGAAACACAGAAATTGCATGGGGTTTGAATACAACAGTCACTATGCGCACTTTCCTCCATGGGAATAATGTGTCAAACAGTCTACCCATTGATCGTTCCCTGCAAGACCAGTAGTAGTTTGCAAATGCACATCTGGAGGCATTCTGTAATCTGTGGACCTTCAAGGTGTTGATGAAACACAGAAATTGCATCAGGATTGAATACAACAGTCACCATGCGCACTTTCCTCCATGGGAGTAATGTCTCAAACAGTCTGCGCTTTGATCGATACCTGGGAGACCTGTAGTAGTTTCGGATGCACATCTGGAGGCATTCTGTAATCTGTGCACTATCAGAGTGTTGCTGAAGCACAGATATTGCATCGTGATTGAATACAACATTCACCATGTGCACTTTTCTCCATGGGAGTAATGTCTCAAGCAGTCTACGCTTTGATAGTTCCCTGGAAGACCAGTAGTAGTTTCCGATGCACATCTGGGGGCATTCTGTAATGTGTGGACTATCAGAGTGTTGATGAAACACAGAAATTGCATCGGGATTGAATACAACATTCACCATGCGCACTTTCTTCCATGGGAGTAATGTCTCAAACAGTCTACGCTTTGATCGTTTCCTGGAGGACCAGTAGTATTTTCCGATGCACATCTGGAGGCATTCTGTAATCTGTGGACCTTCAAGGTGTTGATGAAACACAGAAATTGCATCGGGATTGAATACAACAGTCGCCATGCGCACTTTCCTCCATAGGAGTAATGTCTTAAACAGTCTACGCTTAGATCGTTCCCTGAAAGGCAAGTAGTAGTTTCCAATGCACATCTGGTGTCACTCTGTAATCTGTGTACTATGAGAGTGTTGATGAAACACAGAAATTGCATCGGGATTGAATACAACAGTCACCATGCGCATTTTCCTTCATGTTAGTAATATCTCAAACAGTCTACGCTTTGATCGTTCCCTGCAAGACCAGTAGTAGTTTCCGATGCACGTCTGGAGGCATTCTGTAATCTGTGGACCTTCAAAGTGTCGATGAAATACAGAACTTGCCTCAAGATTGAATACAACAGTCATCATGGGCATTTTCCTCCATGGGAGTAATGTCTCAAACAGTCTACGTTTTGATCGTTCCCTGCAAGACCAGTAGTAGTTTCCGATGCACATCTGGAGGCATTCTGTAATGTGTGGACCTTCAAAGTGTTGATAAAACACAGGAATTGCCGCGGGATTTAACACAACAATCACCATGCGCACTTTCCTCCATGGGAGTAATGTCTCAAACAGTCTACGGTTTGATCGTTTCCTGGAAGACCAGTAGTAGTTTCCGATGCACATCTGGGGGCATTCTGTAATGTGTGGACTATCAGAGTGTTGATGAAACACAGAAATTGCATCGGGATTGAATACAACAGACACCATGCGCACTTTCCTCCATGGGAGTAATGTCTCAAACAGTCTACGGTTTGATCGTTTCCTGGAAGACCAGTAGTAGTTTCCGATGCACATCTGGAGGCATTCTGTAACCTTTGGACCTTCAAAGTGTTGATGAAACACAGAAATTGCATCGGGATTCAATACAACAGACACCATGCGCACTTTCCTCCATGGGAGTAATGTCTCTAACAGTCTACGCTTTGATCGTTCCCTACAAGACCTGTAGTAGTTTCCGATGCACGTCTGGAGGCATTCTGTAATCTGTGGACTATCAGAGTGTTGATGAAACACAGAAATTGCATCGGGATTGAATACAACATTCACCATGTGCACTTTCCTCCATGGGAGTAATGTCTCAAACAGTCTACGCTTTGATCGTTCCACAGAAAGACCAGTAGTAGTTTCTGATGCACATCTGGGGGCATTCTGTAATGTGTGGACTATCAGAGTGTTGATGAAACATAGAAATTGCATCAGGAATGAATACAACAGTCACCATGCGCACTTTCCTCCATGGGAATAATTTCTCAAACAGTTTACGCTTTGATCGTTCCCTGGAAGACCAGTAGTAGTTTCCGATGCACATCTGGGGGCATTCTGTAATGTGTGGACCATCAGAGTGTTGATGAAACACAGAAATTGCATCGGGATTGAATACAAAAGTCACCATGCGCACTTTCCTCCATGGGAGTAATGTCTCAAACAGTCTACCAATTGATCTTTCCCTGCAAGACCAGTAATAGTTTGCAATGCACATCTGGAGGCATTCTGTGATCTGTGGATCTTCAAAGTGTTGATGAAACACAGAAATTGCCGCGAGATTGATTACAACAGTCACCATGCGCACTTTCGTCCATGGGAGTAATGTCTCAAACAGTCTACCCATTGATCGTTCCCTGCAAGACCAGTAGTAGTTTGCAAATGCACATCTGGAGGCATTCTGTAATCTGTGGACCTTCAAGGTGTTGATGAAACACAGACATTGCATCAGGATTGAATACAACAGTCACCATGCGCACTTTCCTCCATGGGAGTAATGTCTCAAACAGTCTACGCTTTGATCGATACCTGGGAGACCTGTAGTAGTTTCGGATGCACATCTGGAGGTATTCTGTAATCTGTGCACTATCAGAGTGTTGATGAAGCACAGAAATTGCATCATGATTGAATACAACATTCACCATGTGCACTTTTCTCCATGGGAGTAATGTCTCAAACAGTCTACCCTTTGATCGTTCCCTGGAAGACCAGTAGTAGCTGCTGATGCACATCTGGGTGCATTCTGTAATGTGTGGACTATCAGAGTGTTGATGAAACATAGAAATTGCATCACAATGAATACAACAGTCACCATGCGCACTTTCCTCCATGGGAGTAATTTCTCAAACAGTTTACGCTTTGATCGTTCCCTGGGAAGCCAGTAGTAGTTTCCGATGCACATCTGGGGGCATTCTGTAATGTGTGGACGATCAGAGTGTTGATGAAACACAGAAATTGCATCGGGATTGAATACAACAGTCACCATGCGCACTTTTTTCCATGGGAGTAATGTCTCAAACAGTCTACGCTTTGATCGTTTGCTGGAGGACCAGTAGTATTTTCCGATGCACATCTGGAGGCATACTGTAATCTGTGGACCTTCAAGGTGTTGATGAAACACAGAAATTGCATCGGGATTGAATACAACAGCAGCCATGCGCACTTTCCTCCATGGGAGTAATGTCTCAAACAGTCTACGCTTTGATCGTTCCCTGGAAGACAAGTAGTAGTTTCCGATGCACATCTGGTGTCATTCTGTAATCTGTGGACTATGAGAGTGTTGATAAAACACAGAAATTGCATCGGGATTGAATACAACAGTCCCCATGCGCACTTTCCTTCATGTTAGTAATGTCTCAAACAGTCTACGCTTTGATCATTCCCTTGAAGACAAGTAGTAGTTTCCGATGCACATATGGTGTCATTCTGAAATCTGTGGACTATGAGAGTGTTGATGAAACACAGAAATTGCATCGGGATTGAATACAACAGTCACCATGCGCACTTTCCTTCATGTTAGTAATGTCTCAAACAGTCTACACTTTGATCGTTTCCTGGAGGGCCAGTAGTATTTTCCGATGCACATCTGGAGGCATTCTGTAATCTGTGGACCTTCAAGGTGTTGATGAAACACAGAAATTGCATCGGGATTGAATACAACAGTCGCCATGCACACTTTCCTCCATGGGAGTAATGTCTCAAACAGTCTACGCTTTGATCGTTCCCTGGAAGACAAGTAGTAGTTTCCGATGCACATCTGGTGTCATTCTGTAATCTGTGGCTATGAGAGTGTTGGTGAAACACAGAAATTGCATCGGGATTGAATACAACAGTCACCATGCGCACTTTCCTCCATGGGAGTAATGTCTCAAACAGTTTACGGTTTGATCGTTTCCTGGAAGACCAGTAGTAGTTTCCGATGCACATCTGGAGGCATTCTGTAATCTTTGGACCTTCAAAGTGTTGATGAAACACAGAAATTTCCGCGAGATTGAATACAACAGTCACCATGCGCACTTTCTTCCATGGGAGTAATGTCTCAAACAGTCTACGCTTTGATCGTTTCCTGTAGGACCTGTAGTATTTTCCGATGCACATCTGGAGGCATTCTGTAATCTGTGGACCTTCAAGGTGTTGATGAAACACAGAAATTGCATCGGGAATGTATACAACAGTCGCCATGCGCACTTTCCTCCATGGGAGTAATGTCTCAAACAGTCTACGATTTGATCGTTCCCTGGAAGACAAGTAGTAGTTTCCGATGCACATCTGGTGTCATTATGTAATCTGTCGACTATGAGAGTGTTGATGAAACACAGAAATTGCATCGGGATTGAATACAACAGTCAAGATGCGCACTTTCCTTCATGTTAGTAATGTCTCAAACAGTCTACGCTTTGATAGTTCCCTGCAAGACCAGTAGTATTTTCCGATGCACATCTGGAGGCATTCTGTAAGCTGTGGACCTTCAAGGTGTTGATGAGACACAGAAATTGCATCGGGATTGAATACTACAGTCGCCATGCGCACTTTCCTCCATGGGAGTAATGTCTCAAACAGTCTACGCTTTCATCATTCCCTTGAAGAGAAGTAGTAGTTTCCGATGCACATATGGTGTCATTCTGAAATCTGTGGACTATGAGAGTGTTGATGAAACACAGAAATTGCATCTGGATTGAATACAACAGTCACCATGCGCACGTTCCTTCATGTTAGTAATGTCTCAAACAGTCTACGTTTTGATCGTTCCCTGCATGACCAGTAGTAGTTTCCGATGCACATCTGAAGGCATTCTGTAATCTTTGGACCTTCAAAGTGTTGATGAAATACAGAACTTGCCTCAAGATTGAATACAACAGTCATCATGGGCATTTTCCTCCATGGGAGTAATGTCTCAAACAGTCTACGCTTTGATCGTTCCCTGCAAGACCAGTAGTAGTTTCCGATGCACATCTGGAGGCATTCTGTAGTGTGTGGACCTTCAAAGTGTTGATGAAACACAGGAATTGCCGCGGGATTGAATACAACAGGCACCATGCGCACTCTCCTCCATGGGAATAATGTCTCAAACAGTCTACGGTTTGATCGTTTCCAGGAAGACCAGTAGTAGTTTCCGATGCACATCTGGAGGCATTCTGTAATCTGTGGACTATCAGAGTGTTGATGAAACACAGAAATTGCATCGGGATTGAATACAACAGTCACCATGCGCACTTTCCTCCATGGGAGTAATGTCTCAAACAGTCTACGGTTTGATCGTTTCCTGGAACTCCAGTAGTAGTTTGCAATGCACATCTGGAGGCATTCTGTAAACTGTGGACTATCAGAGTGTAGATGAAACACAGAAATCGCATCGGGATTGAATACAACAGTCACCATGCACACTTTCCTCCATGGGAGTAATGTCTCAAACAGTCTACGGTTTGATCGTCTCCTGGAAGACCAGTAGTAGTTTCCGATGCACATCTGGAGGCATTCTGTAATCTGTGGACCTTCAAAGTGTTGATGAAATACAGAACTTGCCTCAAGATTGAATACAACATTCACCATGTGCACTTTCCTCCATGGGAGTGTTGTCTCAAACAGTCTACGCTTTGATCGTTCCCTGGAAGACCAGTAGTAGTTTCCGATGCACATCTGGGGGCATTCTGTAATGTGTGGACTATCAGAGTGTTGATGAAACATAGAAATTGCATCGGGATTGAATACAACAGTCACCATGCGCACTTTCCTCCATGGGAGTAATGTCTCAAACAGTCTACCCATTGATCGTTCCCTGCAAGACCAGTAGTAGTTTGCAATGCACATCTGGAGGCATTCTGTAATCTGTGGACTATCAGAGTGTAGATGAAACACAGAAATTGCATCGGGATTGAATACAACATTCACCATGTGCACTTTCCTCCATGGGAGTAATGTCTCAAACAGTCTACGCTTTGATCGTTCCCCAGGAAGACCAGTAGTAGTTTCTGATGCACATCTGGGGGCATTCTGTAATGTGTGGACTATCAGAGTGTTGATGAAACATAGAAATTGCATCAGGAATGCATACAACAGTTACCATGCGCACTTTCCTCCATGCGAATAATTTCTCAAACAGTTTACGCTTCGATCGTTCCCTGGAAGGCCTGTAGTAGTTTCCGATGCACATCTGGGGGCATTCTGTAATGTGTGGACTATCAGAGTGTTGATGAAACACAGAAATTGCATCGGGATTGAATACAACAATCACCATGCGCACTTTCCTTCATGTTAGTAATGTCTCAAACAGTCTACGCTTTGATAGTTCCCTGTAAGACCAGTAGTATTTTCCGATGCACATCTGGAGGCATTCTGTAATCTGTGGACCTTCAAGGTGTTGATGAGACACAGAAATTGCATCGGGATTGAATACTACAGTCGCCATGCGCACTTTCCTCCATGGGAGTAATGTCTCAAACAGTCTACTCTTTCATCATTCCCTTGAAGACAAGTAGTAGTTTCCGATGCAGATATGGTGTCATTCTGAAACCTGTGGACTATGAGAGTGTTGATGAAACACAGAAATTGCATCGGGATTGAATACAACAGTCACCATGCGCACTTTCCTTCATGTTAGTAATGTCTCAAACAGTCTACGCTTTGATCGTTCCCTGCAAGACCAGAAGTAGTTTCCGATGCACATCTGGAGGCATTCTGTAATCTGTGGACCTTCAAAGTGTCGATGAAATACAGAACTTGCCTCAAGATTGAATACAATAGTCATCATGGGCATTTTCATCCATGGGAGTAATGTCTCAAACAGTCTACGTTTTGATCGTTCCCTGCAAGACCAGTAGTAGTTTCCGATGCACATCTGGAGGCATTCTGTAATATGCGGACCTTCAAAGTGTTGATGAAACACAGGAATTGCCGCGGGATTCAATACAACAATCACCATGCGCACTTTCCTCAATGGGAGTAATGTCTCAAACAGTCTACGGTTTGATCGTTTCCTGGAAGACCAGTAGTAGTTTCCGATGCACATCTGGAGGCATTCTGTAATCTGTGGACTATCAGAGTGTTGATGAAACACAGAAATTGCATCGGGATTGAATACAACAGTCACCATGCGCACTTTCCTCCATGGGAGTAATGTCTCAAACAGTCTACGGTTTGATCGTTTCCTGGAAGACCAGTAGTAGTTTCCGATGCACATCTGGAGGCATTCTGTAACCTTTGGAACTTCAAAGTGTTGATGAAACACAGAAATTGCATCGGGATTCAATACAACAGTCACCATGCTCACTTTCCTCCATGGGAGTAATGTCTCTAACAGTCTACGCTTTGATCGTTCCCTACAAGACCTGTAGTAGTTTCCGATGCACGTCTGGAGGCATTCTGTAATCTGTGGACTATCAGAGTGTTGATGAAACACAGAAATTGCATCGGGATTGAATACAACATTCACCATGTGCACTTTCCTCCATGGGAGTAATGTCTCAAACAGTCTACGCTTTGATCGTTACCCAGAAAGACCAGTAGTAGTTTCTGATGCACATCTGGGGGCATTGTGTAATGTGTGGACTATCAGAGTGTTGATGAAACATAGAAATTGCATCAGGAATGAATATAACAGTCACCATGCGCACTTTCCTCCATGGGAATAATTTCTCAAACAGTTTACGCTTTGATCGTTCCCTGGAAGACCAGTAGTTGTTTCCGATGCACATCTGGGGGCATTCTGTAATGTGTGGACTACCAGAGTGTTGATGAAACACAGAAATTGCATCGGGATTGAATACAACAGTCACCATGCGCACTTTCCTCCATGGGAGTAATGTCTCAAACAGTCTACCCATTGATCTTTCCCTGCAAGACCAGTAATAGTTTGCAATGCACATCTGGAGGCATTCTGTGATCTGTGGACCTTCAAAGAGTTGATGAAACACAGAAATTGCCTCGAGATTGATTACAACAGTCACCATGCGCACTTTCGTCCATGGGAGTAATGTCTCAAACAGTCTACGCTTTGATCGTTTCCTGGAGGACCAGTAGTATTTTTCGATGCACATCTGGAGGCATTCTGTAATCTGTGGACCTTCAAGGTGTTGATGAAACACAGAAATTGCATCAGGATTGAATACAAGAGTCACCATGCGCACTTTCCTCCATGGGCGTAATGTCTCAAACAGTCTACGCTTTGATCGATACCTGGAAGACCTGTAGTAGTTTCCGATGCACATCTGGGGGTATTCTGTAATGTGTGGACTATCAGAGTGTTGATGAAACATAGAAATTGCATCACAATGAATACAACAGTCACCATTCGCACTTTCCTCCATGGGAGTAATTTCTCAAACAGTTTACGCTTTGATCGTTAGCTGGAAAACCAGAAGTAGTTTCCGATGCACTTCTGGGGGCATTCTGTAATGTGTGGACTATCAGAGTGTTGATGAAACACAGAAATTGCATGGGGTTTGAATACCACAGTCACTATGCGCACTTTCCTCCATGGGAGTAATGTATCAAACAGTCTACCCATTGATCGTTCCCTGCAAGACCAGTAGTAGTTTGCAAATGCACATCTGGAGGCATTCTGTAATCTGTGGACCTTCAAGGTGTTGATGAAACACAGAAATTGCATCAGGATTGAATACAACAGTCACCATGCGCACTTTCCTCCATGGGAGTAATGTCTCAAACAGTCTACGTTTTGATCGATACCTGGGAGACCTGTAGTAGTTTCGGATGCACATCTGGAGGCATTCTGTAATCTGTGCACTATCAGAGTGTTGATGAAGCACAGAAATTGCATCGTGATTGAATACAACATTCACCATGTGCACTTTTCTCCATGGGAGTAATGTCTCAAACAGTCTACGCTTTGATCGTTCCCTGGAAGACCAGTAGTAGCTTCCGATGCACATCTGGGGGCATTCTGTAATGTGTGGACTATCAGAGTGTTGATGAAACATAGAAATTGCATCACAATGAATACAACAGTCACCATGCGCACTTTCCTCCATCGGAGTAATTTCTCAAACAGTTTACGCTTTGATCGTTCCCTGGGAAACCAGTAGTAGTTTCCGATGCACATCTGGGGGCATTCTGTAATGTGTGGACGATCAGCGTGTTGATGAAACACAGATAGTGCATCGGGATTGAATACAACAGTCACCATGCGCACTTTTTTCCATGGGAGTAATGTCTCAAACAGTCTACGCTTTGATCGTTTGCTGGAGGACCAGTAGTATTTTCCGATGCACATCTGGAGGCATTCTGTAATCTGTGGACCTTCAAGGTGTTGATGAAACACAGAAATTGCATCGGGATTGAATACAACAGTCGCCATGCGCACTTTCCTCCATGGGAGTCATGTCTCAAACAGTCTACGCTTTGATCGTTCCCTTGAAGACAAGTAGTAGTTTCCGATGCACATATGGTGTCATTCTGAAATCTGTGGACTATGAGAGTGTTGATGAAACACAGAAATTGCATCGGGATTGAATACAACAGTCACCATGCGCACTTTCCTTCATGTTAGTAATGTCTCAAACAGTCTACACTTTGATCGTTTCCTGGAGGGCCAGTAGTATTTTCCGATGCACATCTGGAGGCATTCTGTAATCTGTGGACCTTCAAGGTGTTGATGAAACACAGAAATTGCATCGGGATTGAATACAACAGTCGCCATGCACACTTTCCTCCATGGGAGTAATGTCTCAAACAGTCTACGCTTTGATCGTTCCCTGGAAGACAAGTAGTAGTTTACGATGCACATCTGGTGTCATTCTGTAATCTGTGGACTATGAGAGTGTTGGTGAAACACAGAAATTGCATCGGGATTGAATACAACAGTCACCATGCGCACTTTCCTCCATGGGAGTAATGTCTCAAACAGTCTACGCTTTGATCGTTTCCTGTAGGACCAGTAGTATTTTCCGATGCACATCTGGAGGCATTCTGTAATCTGTGGACCTTCAAGGTGTTGATGAAACACAGAAGTTGCATCGGGAATGAATACAACAGTCGCCATGCGCACTTTTCTCCATGGGAGTAATGTCTCAAACAGTCTACGATTTGATCGTTCCCTGGAAGACAAGTAGTAGTTTCCGATGCACATCTGGTGTCATTATGTAATCTGTGGACTATGAGAGTGTTGATGAAACACAGAAATTGCATCGGGATTGAATACAACAGTCAAGATGCGCACTTTCCTTCATGTTAGTAATGTCTCAAACAGTCTACGCTTTGATAGTTCCCTGCAAGACCAGTAGTATTTTCCGATGCACATCTGGAGGCATTCTGTAAGCTGTGGACCTTCAAGGTGTTGATGAGACACAGAAATTGCATCGGGATTGAATACTACAGTCGCCATGCGCACTTTCCTCCATGGGAGTAATGTCTCAAACAGACTACGCTTTCATCATTCCCTTGAAGACAGTAGTAGGTTTCCGATGCACATATGGTGTCATTCTGAAATCTGTGGACTATGAGAGTGTTGATGAAACACAGAAATTGCATCGGGATTGAATACAACAGTCACCATGCGCACTTTCCTTCATGTTAGTAATGTCTCAAACTGTCTACGCTTTGATCGTTCCCTGCATGACCAGTAGTAGTTTCCGATGCACATCTGGAGGCATTCTGTTATCTGTGGACCTTCAAAGTGTTGATGAAATACAGAACTTGCCTCAAGATTGAATACAACAGTCATCATGGGCATTTTCCTCCATGGGAGTAATGTCCCAAACAGTCTACGTTTGATCGTTTCCTGGAACACCAGTAGTAGTTTGCAATGCACATCTGGAGGCATTCTGTAATCTGTGGACTATCAGAGTGTAGATGAAACACAGAAATCGCATCGGGATTGAATACAACAGTCACCATGCACACTTTCCTCCATGGGAGTAATGTCTCAAACAGTCTCCGGTTTGATCGTTTCCTGGAGGGCCAGTAGTATTTTCCGATGCACATCTGGAGGCATTCTGTAATCTGTGGACCTTCAAGGTGTTGATGAGACACAGAAATTGCATCGGGATTGAATACTACAGTCGCCATGCGCACTTTCCTCCATGGGAGTAATGTCTCAAAACAGTCTACGCTTTGATCATTCCCTTGAAGACACAGTAGTAGTTTCCGATGCACATATGGTGTCATTCTCGAAATCTGTGGACTATGAGAGTGTTGATGAAACACAGAAATTGCATCGGGATTGAATACAACAGTCACCATGCGCACTTTCCTTCATGTTAGTAATGTCTCAAACAGTCTACACTTTGATCGTTTCCTGGAGGGCCAGTAGTATTTTCCGATGCACATCTGGAGCATTCTGTAATCTGTGGACCTTCAAGGTGTTGATGTCGAAACACAGAAATGCATCGGGATTGAATACAACAGTTGCCATGCACACTTTCCTCCATGGGAGTAATGTCTCAAACAGTCTACGCTTTGATCGTTCCCTGGAAGACAAGTAGTAGTTTACGATGCACATCTGGTGTCATTCTGTAATCTGTGGACTATGAGAGTGTTGGTGAAACACAGAAATTGCATCGGGATTGAATACAACAGTCACCATGCGCACTTTACCTCCATGGGAGTATGGTTGATTGAGAATGATCACATACAGTGGATGGTATGTTTATGAGCAATCACTTAAAAATGCATCACTACATGGACCTCATAAAATTTCGTATAAAATCCCATGACTTCTCATGTCTTTAGTGTCAAGCTTTCAGCCAGAAATGCTGTCTGGAATTTAGTACCATTCAGCCACATATTTTGGGTGCATCCTATCGCAACACGCGATCTAGTGTTATTTTCCGATGCACATCTGGAGGCATTCTGAAATCTGTGGACCTTCAAGGTGTTGATGAAACACAGAAATTGCATCGGGAATGAATACAACAGTCGCCATGCGCACTTTCCTCCATGGGAGTAATGTCTCAAACAGTCTACGATTTGATCGTTCCCTGGAAGACAAGTAGTAGTTTCCGATGCACATCTGGTGTCATTATGTAATCTGTGGACTATGAGAGTGTTGATGAAACACAGAAATTGCATCGGGATTGAATACAACAGTCAAGATGCGCACTTTCCTTCATGTTAGTAATGTCTCAAACAGTCTACGCTTTGATAGTTCCCTGCAAGACCAGTAGTATTATCCGATGCACATCTGGAGGCATTCTGTAAGCTGTGGACCTTCAAGGTGTTGATGAGACACAGAAATTGCATCGGGATTGAATACTACAGTCGCCATGCGCACTTTCCTCCATGGGAGTAATGTCTCAAACTGTCTACGCTTTCATCATTCCCTTGAAGACAATTAGTAGTCTCCGATGCACATATGGTGTCATTCTGAAATCTGTGGACTATGAGAGTGTTGATGAAACACAGAAATTGCATCTGGATTGAATACAACAGTCACCATGCGCACTTTCCTTCATGTTAGTAATGTCTCAAACAGTCTACGCTTTGATCGTTCCCTGCATGACCAGTAGTAGTTTCCGATGCACATCTGAAGGCATTCTGTTATCTGTGGACCTTCAAAGTGTTGATGAAATACAGAACTTGCCTCAAGATTGAATACAACTGTCATCATAGGCATTTTCCTCCATGGGAGTAATGTCTCAAACAGTCTACGCTTTGATCGTTCCCTGCAAGACCAGTAGTAGTTTCCGATGCACATCTGGAGGCATTCTGTAATGTGTGGACCTTCAAAGTGTTGATGAAACACAGGAATTGCCGCGGGATTGAATACAACAGGCACCACGCGCACTCTCCTCCATGGGAGTAATGTCTCAAACAGTCTACGGTTTGATCGTTTCCTGGAAGACCAGTAGTAGTTTCCGATGCACATCTGGAGGCATTCTGTAATCTGTGGACTATCAGAGTGTTGATGAAACACAGAAATTGCATCGGGATTGAATACAACAGTCACCATGCGCACTTTCCTCCATGGGAGTAATGTCTCAAACAGTCTACGGTTTGATCGTTTCCTGGAACACCAGTAGTAGTTTGCAATGCACATCTGGAGGCATTCTGTAATCTGTGGACTATCAGAGTGTAGATGAAACACAGAAATCGCATCGGGATTGAATACAACAGTCACCATGCGCACTTTCCTCCATGGGAGTAATGTCTCAAACAGTCTACGGTTTGATCGTCTCCTGGAAGACCAGTAGTAGTTTCCGATGCACATCTGGAGGCATTCTGTAATCTGTGGACCTTCAAAGTGTTGATGAAATACATAACTTGCCTCAAGATTGAATACAACATTCACTATGTGCACTTTCCTCCATGGGAGTGTTGTCTCAAACAGTCTACGCTTTGATCGTTCCCTGGAAGACCAGTAGTAGTTTCCGATGCACATCTGGGGGCATTCCGTAATGTGTGGACTATCAGAGTGTTGATGAAACATAAAATTGCATCGGGATTGAATACAACAGTCACCATGCGCACTTTCCTCCATGGGAGTAATTTCTCAAACAGTCTACCCATTGATCGTTCCCTGCAAGACCAGTAGTAGTTTGCAATGCACATCTGGAGGCATTCTGTAATCTGTGGACTATCAGAGTGTAGATGAAACACAGAAATTGCATCGGGATTGAATACAACATTCACCATGTGCACTTTCCTCCATGGGAGTAATGTCTCAAACAGTCTACGCTTTGATCGTTCCCCAGGAAGACCAGTAGTAGTTTCTGATGCACATCTGGGGGCATTCTGTAATGTGTGGACTATCAGAGTGTTGATGAAACACAGAAATTGCATCGGGATTGAATACAACAGTCACCATGCGCACTTTCCTTCATGTTAGTAATGTCTCAAACAGTCTACGCTTTGATAGTTCCGTGTAAGACCAGTAGTATTTTCCGATGCACATCTGGAGGCATTCTGTAAACTGTGGACCTCCAAGGTGTTGATGAGACACAGAAATTGCATCGGGATTGAATACTACAGTCGCCATGCGCACTTTCCTCCATGGGAGTAATGTCTCAAACAGTCTACTCTTTCATCATTCCCTTGAAGACAAGTAGTAGTTTCCGATGCAGATATGGTGTCATTCTGAAACCTGTGGAATATGAGAGTGTTGATGAAACACAGAAATTGCTTCGGGATTGAATACAACAGTCACCATGCGCACTTTGTTTCATGTTAGTAATGTCTCAAACAGTCTACGCTTTGATCGTTCCCTGCAAGACCAGTAGTAGTTTCCGATGCACATCTGGAGGCATTCTGTAATCTGTGGACCTTCAAAGTGTCGATGAAATACAGAACTTGCCTCAAGATTGAATACAACAGTCATCATGGGCATTTTCATCCATGGGAGTAATGTCTCAAACAGTCTACGTTTTGATCGTTCCCTGCAAGACCAGTAGTAGTTTCCGATGCACATCTGGAGGCATTCTGTAATGTGCGGACCTTCAAAGTGTTGATGAAACACAGGAATTGCCGCGGGATTCAATACAACAATCACCGTGCACACTTTCCTCAATGGGAGTAATGTCTCAAACAGTCTACGGTTTGATCGTTTCCTGGAAGACCAGTAGTAGTTTCCGATGCACATCTGGAGGCATTCTGTAATCTGTGGACTATCAGAGTGTTGATGAAACACAGAAATTGCATCGGGATTGAATACAACAGTCACCATGCGCACTTTCCTCCATGGGAGTAATGTCTCAAACAGTCTACGGTTTGATCGTTTCCTGGAAGACCAGTAGTAGTTTCCGATGCACATCTGGAGGCATTCTGTAACCTTTGGAACTTCAAAGTGTTGATGAAACACAGAAATTGCATCGGGATTCAATACAACAGTCACCATGCGCACTTTCCTCCATGGGAGTAATGTCTCTAACAGTCTACGCTTTGATCGTTCCCTACAAGACCTGTAGTAGTTTCCGATGCACGTCTGGAGGCATTCTGTAATCTGTGGACTATCAGAGTGTTGATGAAACACAGAAATTGCATCGGGATTGAATACAACATTCACCATGTGCACTTTCCTCCATGGGAGTAATGTCTCAAACAGTCTACGCTTTGATCGTTCCCCAGAAAGACCAGTAGTAGTTTCTGATGCACATCTGGGGGCACTCTGTAATGTGTGGACTATCAGAGTGTTGATGAAACATAGAAATTGCATCAGGAATGAATATAACAGTCACCATGCGCACTTTCCTCCATGGGAATAATTTCTCAAACAGTTTACGCTTTGATCGTTCCCTGGAAGACCAGTAGTAGTTTCCGATGCACATCTGGGGGCATTCTGTAATGTGTGGACTACCAGAGTGTTGATGAAACACAGAAATTGCATCGGGATTGAATACAACAGTCACCATGCGCACTTTCCTCCATGGGAGTAATGTCTCAAACAGTCTACCCATTGATCTTTCCCTGCAAGACCAGTAATAGTTTGCAATGCACATCTGGAGGCATTCTGTGATCTGTGGACCTTCAAAGTGTTGATGAAACACAGAAATTGCCTCGAGATTGATTACAACAGTCACCATGCGCACTTTCGTCCATGGGAGTAATGTCTCAAACAGTCTACGCTTTGATCGTTACCTGGAGGACCAGTAGTAGCTTCCGATGCACATCTGGAGGCATTCTGTAATCTGTGGACTATCAGAGTGTTGATGAAACACAGAAATTGCATCGGGATTGAATACAACAGTCACCATGCGCACTTTCCTCCATGGGAGTAATGTCTCAAACAGTCTACGGTTTGATCGTTTCCTGGAACACCAGTAGTAGTTTGCAATGCACATCTGGAGGCATTCTGTAATCTGTGGACTATCAGAGTGTAGATGAAACACAGAAATCGCATCGGGATTGAATACAACAGTCACCATGCGCACTTTCCTCCATGGGAGTAATGTCTCAAACAGTCTACGGTTTGATCGTCTCCTGGAAGACCAGTAGTAGTTTCCGATGCACATCTGGAGGCATTCTGTAATCTGTGGACCTTCAAAGTGTTGATGAAATACATAACTTGCCTCAAGATTGAATACAACATTCACTATGTGCACTTTCCTCCATGGGAGTGTTGTCTCAAACAGTCTACGCTTTGATCGTTCCCTGGAAGACCAGTAGTAGTTTCCGATGCACATCTGGGGGCATTCCGTAATGTGTGGACTATCAGAGTGTTGATGAAACATAAAAATTGCATCGGGATTGAATACAACAGTCACCATGCGCACTTTCCTCCATGGGAGTAATTTCTCAAACAGTCTACCCATTGATCGTTCCCTGCAAGACCAGTAGTAGTTTGCAATGCACATCTGGAGGCATTCTGTAATCTGTGGACTATCAGAGTGTAGATGAAACACAGAAATTGCATCGGGATTGAATACAACATTCACCATGTGCACTTTCCTCCATGGGAGTAATGTCTCAAACAGTCTACGCTTTGATCGTTCCCCAGGAAGACCAGTAGTAGTTTCTGATGCACATCTGGGGGCATTCTGTAATGTGTGGACTATCAGAGTGTTGATGAAACACAGAAATTGCATCGGGATTGAATACAACAGTCACCATGCGCACTTTCCTTCATGTTAGTAATGTCTCAAACAGTCTACGCTTTGATAGTTCCGTGTAAGACCAGTAGTATTTTCCGATGCACATCTGGAGGCATTCTGTAAACTGTGGACCTCCAAGGTGTTGATGAGACACAGAAATTGCATCGGGATTGAATACTACAGTCGCCATGCGCACTTTCCTCCATGGGAGTAATGTCTCAAACAGTCTACTCTTTCATCATTCCCTTGAAGACAAGTAGTAGTTTCCGATGCAGATATGGTGTCATTCTGAAACCTGTGGAATATGAGAGTGTTGATGAAACACAGAAATTGCTTCGGGATTGAATACAACAGTCACCATGCGCACTTTGTTTCATGTTAGTAATGTCTCAAACAGTCTACGCTTTGATCGTTCCCTGCAAGACCAGTAGTAGTTTCCGATGCACATCTGGAGGCATTCTGTAATCTGTGGACCTTCAAAGTGTCGATGAAATACAGAACTTGCCTCAAGATTGAATACAACAGTCATCATGGGCATTTTCATCCATGGGAGTAATGTCTCAAACAGTCTACGTTTTGATCGTTCCCTGCAAGACCAGTAGTAGTTTCCGATGCACATCTGGAGGCATTCTGTAATGTGCGGACCTTCAAAGTGTTGATGAAACACAGGAATTGCCGCGGGATTCAATACAACAATCACCGTGCACACTTTCCTCAATGGGAGTAATGTCTCAAACAGTCTACGGTTTGATCGTTTCCTGGAAGACCAGTAGTAGTTTCCGATGCACATCTGGAGGCATTCTGTAATCTGTGGACTATCAGAGTGTTGATGAAACACAGAAATTGCATCGGGATTGAATACAACAGTCACCATGCGCACTTTCCTCCATGGGAGTAATGTCTCAAACAGTCTACGGTTTGATCGTTTCCTGGAAGACCAGTAGTAGTTTCCGATGCACATCTGGAGGCATTCTGTAACCTTTGGAACTTCAAAGTGTTGATGAAACACAGAAATTGCATCGGGATTCAATACAACAGTCACCATGCGCACTTTCCTCCATGGGAGTAATGTCTCTAACAGTCTACGCTTTGATCGTTCCCTACAAGACCTGTAGTAGTTTCCGATGCACGTCTGGAGGCATTCTGTAATCTGTGGACTATCAGAGTGTTGATGAAACACAGAAATTGCATCGGGATTGAATACAACATTCACCATGTGCACTTTCCTCCATGGGAGTAATGTCTCAAACAGTCTACGCTTTGATCGTTCCCCAGAAAGACCAGTAGTAGTTTCTGATGCACATCTGGGGGCACTCTGTAATGTGTGGACTATCAGAGTGTTGATGAAACATAGAAATTGCATCAGGAATGAATATAACAGTCACCATGCGCACTTTCCTCCATGGGAATAATTTCTCAAACAGTTTACGCTTTGATCGTTCCCTGGAAGACCAGTAGTAGTTTCCGATGCACATCTGGGGGCATTCTGTAATGTGTGGACTACCAGAGTGTTGATGAAACACAGAAATTGCATCGGGATTGAATACAACAGTCACCATGCGCACTTTCCTCCATGGGAGTAATGTCTCAAACAGTCTACCCATTGATCTTTCCCTGCAAGACCAGTAATAGTTTGCAATGCACATCTGGAGGCATTCTGTGATCTGTGGACCTTCAAAGTGTTGATGAAACACAGAAATTGCCTCGAGATTGATTACAACAGTCACCATGCGCACTTTCGTCCATGGGAGTAATGTCTCAAACAGTCTACGCTTTGATCGTTACCTGGAGGACCAGTAGTATTTTTCGATGCACATCTGGAGGCATTCTGTAATCTGTGGACCTTCAAGGTGTTGATGAAACACAGAAATTGCATCAGGATTGAATACAAGAGTCACCATGCGCACTTTCCTCCACGGGCGTAATGTCTCAAACAGTCTACGCTTTGATCGATACCTGGAAGACCTGTAGTAGTTTCCGCTGCACATCTGGAGGCATTCTGTAATCTGTGGACTATCAGAGTGTTGATGAAACACAGAAATTGCATCGTGATTGAATACAACATTCACCATGTGCACTTTCCTCCATGGGAGTAATGTCTCAAACAGTCTACGCTTTGATCGTTCCCTGGAAGACCTGAAGTAGTTTCCGATGCACATCTGGGGGTATTCTGTAATGTGTGGACTATCAGAGTGTTGATGAAACATAGAAATTGCATCACAATGAATACAACAGTCACCATTCGCACTTTCCTCCATGGGAGTAATTTCTCAAACAGTTTACGCTTTGATCGTTAGCTGGAAAACCAGAAGTAGTTTCCGATGCACTTCTGGGGGCATTATGTAATGTGTGGACTATCAGAGTGTTGATGAAACACAGAAATTGCATGGGGTTTGAATACCACAGTCACTATGCGCACTTTCCTCCATGGGAGTAATGTATCAAACAGTCTACCCATTGATCGTTCCCTGCAAGACCAGTAGTAGTTTGCAAATGCACATCTGGAGGCATTCTGTAATCTGTGGACCTTCAAGGTGTTGATGAAACACAGAAATTGCATCAGGATTGAATACAACAGTCACCATGCGCACTTTCCTCCATGGGAGTAATATCTCAAACAGTCTACGTTTTGATCGATACCTGGGAGACCTGTAGTAGTTTCGGATGCACATCTGGAGGCATTCTGTAATCTGTGCACTATCAGAGTGTTGATGAAGCACAGAAATTGCATCGTGATTGAATACAACATTCACCATGTGCACTTTTCTCCATGGGAGTAATGTCTCAAACAGTCTACGCTTTGATCGTTCCCTGGAAGACCAGTAGTAGCTTCCGATGCACATCTGGGGGCATTCTGTAAAATGTGGACTATCAGAGTGTTGATGAAACATAGAAATTGCATCTCAATGAATACAACAGTCACCATGCGCACTTTCCTCCATCGGAGTAATTTCTCAAACAGTTTACGCTTTGATCGTTCCCTGGGAAACCAGTAGTAGTTTCCGATGCACATCTGGGGGCATTCTGTAATGTGTGGACGATCAGAGTGTTGATGAAACACAGAAAGTGCATCGGGATTGAATACAACAGTCACCATGCGCACTTTTTTCCATGGGAGTAATGTCTCAAACAGTCTACGCTTTGATCGTTTGCTGGAGGACCAGTAGTATTTTCCGATGCACATCTGGAGGCATTCTGTAATCTGTGGACCTTCAAGGTGTTGATGAAACACAGAAATTGCATCGGGATTGAATACAACAGTCGCCATGCGCACTTTCCTCCATGGGAGTCATGTCTCAAACAGTCTACGCTTTGATCGTTCCCTTGAAGACAAGTAGTAGTTTCCGATGCACATATGGTGTCATTCTGAAATCTGTGGACTATGAGAGTGTTGATGAAACACAGAAATTGCATCGGGATTGAATACAACAGTCACCATGCGCACTTTCCTTCATGTTAGTAATGTCTCAAACAGTCTACACTTTGATCGTTTCCTGGAGGGCCAGTAGTATTTTCCGATGCACATCTGGAGGCATTCTGTAATCTGTGGACCTTCAAGGTGTTGATGAAACACAGAAATTGCATCGGGATTGAATACAACAGTCGCCATGCACACTTTCCTCCATGGGAGTAATGTCTCAAACAGTCTACGCTTTGATCGTTCCCTGGAAGACAAGTAGTAGTTTACGATGCACATCTGGTGTCATTCTGTAATCTGTGGACTATGAGAGTGTTGGTGAAACACAGAAATTGCATCGGGATTGAGTACAACAGTCACCATGCGCACTTTCCTCCATGGGAGTAATGTCTCAAACAGTCTACGCTTTGATCGTTTCCTGTAGGACCAGTAGTATTTTCCGATGCACATCTGGAGGCATTCTGTAATCTGTGGACCTTCAAGGTGTTGATGAAACACAGAAATTGCATCGGGAATGAATACAACAGTCGCCATGCGCACTTTCCTCCATGGGAGTAATGTCTCAAACAGTCTACGATTTGATCGTTCCCTGGAAGACAAGTAGTAGTTTCCGATGCACATCTGGTGTCATTATGTAATCTGTGGACTATGAGAGAGTTGATGAAACACAGAAATTGCATCGGGATTGAATACAACAGTCAAGATGCGCACTTTCCTTCATGTTAGTAATGTCTCAAACAGTCTACGCTTTGATAGTTCCCTGCAAGACCAGTAGTATTTTCCGATGCACATCTGGAGGCATTCTGTAAGCTGTGGACCTTCAAGGTGTTGATGAGACACAGAAATTGCATCGGGATTGAATACTACAGTCGCCATGCGCACTTTCCTCCATGGGAGTAATGTCTCAAACAGTCTACGCTTTCATCATTCCCTTGAAGACAAGTAGTAGTTTCCGATGCACATATGGTGTCATTCTGAAATCTGTGGACTATGAGAGGGTTGATGAAACACAGAAATTGCATCGGGATTGAATACAACAGTCACCATGCGCACTTTCCTTCATGTTAGTAATGTCTCAAACAGTCTACGCTTTGATCGTTCCCTGCATGACCAGTAGTAGTTTCCGATGCACATCTGGAGGCATTCTGTTATCTGTGGACCTTCAAAGTGTTGATGAAATACAGAACTTGCCTCAAGATTGAATACAACAGTCATCATGGGCATTTTCCTCCATGGGAGTAATGTCTCAAACAGTCTACGGTTTGATCGTTTCCTGGAAGACCAGTAGTAGTTTCCGATGCACATCTGGAGGCATTCTGTAATCTGTGGACTATCAGAGTGTTGATGAAACACAGAAATTGCATCGGGATTGAATACAACAGTCACCATGCGCACTTTCCTCCATGGGAGTAATGTCTCAAACAGTCTACGGTTTGATCGTTTCCTGGAACACCAGTAGTAGTTTGCAATGCACATCTGGAGGCATTCTGTAATCTGTGGACTATCAGAGTGTAGATGAAACACAGAAATCGCATCGGGATTGAATACAACAGTCACCATGCACACTTTCCTCCATGGGAGTAATGTCTCAAACAGTCTACGGTTTGATCGTCTCCTGGAAGACCAGTAGTAGTTTCCGATGCACATCTGGAGGCATTCTGTAATCTGTGGACCTTCAAAGTGTTGATGAAGTACAGAACTTGCTCAAGATTGAATACAACATTCACCATGTGCACTTTCCTCCATGGGAGTGTTGTCTCAAACAGTCTACGCTTTGATCGTTCCCTGGAAGACCAGTAGTAGTTTACGATGCACATCTGGGGGCATTCTGTAATGTGTGGACTATCAGAGTGTTGATGAAACACAGAAATTGCATCGGGATTGAATACAACAGTCACCATGCGCAATTTCCTCCATGGGAGTAATGTCTCAAAGAGTCTACCCATTGATCGTTCCCTGCAAGACCAGTAGTAGTTCGCAATGCACATCTGGAGGCATTCTGTAATCTGTGGACTATCAGAGTGTAGATGAAACACAGAAATTGCATCGGGATTGAATACAACATTCACCATGTGCACTTTCCTCCATGAGAGTAATGTCTCAAACAGTCTACGCTTTGATCGTTCCCCAGGAAGACCAGTAGTAGTTTGCAATGCACATCTGGGGGCATTCTGTAATGTGTGGACTATCAGAGTGTTGATGAAACATAGAAATTGCATCAGGAATGAATACAACAGTCAACATGCGCACTTTCCTCCATGGGAATAATTTCTCAAACAGTTTACGCTTTGATCGTTCCCTGGAAGACCTGTAGTAGTTTCCGATGCACATCTGGGGGCATTCTGTAATGTGTGGACTATCAGAGTGTTGATGAAACACAGAGATTGCATCGGGATTGAATACAACAGTCACCATGCGCACTTTCCTTCATGTTAGTAATGTCTCAAACAGTCTACGCTTTGATAGTTCCCTGCAAGACCAGTAGTATTTTCCGATGCACATCTGGAGGCATTCTGTAAGCTGTGGACCTTCAAGGTGTTGATGAGACACAGAAATTGCATCTTGATTGAATACTACAGTCGCCATGCGCACTTTCCTAAATGGGAGTAATGTCTCAAACAGTCTACGCTTTCATCATTCCCTTGAAGACAAGTAGTAGTTTCCGATGCAGATATGGTGTCATTCTGAAATCTGTGGACTATGAGAGTGTTGATGAAACACAGAAATTGCATCTGGATTGAATACAACAGTCACCATGCGCACTTTCCTTCATGTTAGTAATGTCTCAAACAGTCTACGCTTTGATCGTTCCCTGCATGACCAGTAGTAGTTTCCGATGCACATCTGGAGGCATTCTGTTATCTGTGGACCTTCAAAGTGTTGATGAAATACAGAACTTGCCTCAAGATTGAATACAACAGTCATCATGGGCATTTTCCTCCATGGGAGTAATGTCTCAAACAGTCTACGCTTTGATCGTTCCCTGCAAGACCAGTAGTAGCTTCCGATGCACATCTGGAGGCATTCTGTAATGTGTGGACCTTCAAAGTGTTGATGAAACACAGGAACTGCTGCGGGATTGAGTACAACAGTCACCATGCGCACTTTCCTCCATGGGAGTAATGTCTCAAACAGTCTACGGTTTGATCGTTTCCTGGAAGACCAGTAGTAGTTTCCGATGCACATCTGGAGGCATTCTGTAATCTGTGGACTATCAGAGTGTTGATGAAACACAGAAATTGCATCGGCATTGAATACAACAGTCACCATGCGCACTTTCCTCCATGGGAGTAATGTCTCAAACAGTCTACGGTTTGATCGTTTCCTGGAAGACCAGTAGTAGTTTCCGATGCACATCTTGGGGCATTCTGTAATGTGTGGACTTTCAGAGTGTTGATGAAACATAGAAATTGCATCAGAATGAATACAACAGTCACCATGCGCACTCTCCTCCATGGGAGTAATTTCTCAAACAGTTTACGCTTTGATCGTTCCCTGCAAGACCAGTAGTAGTTTCCGATGCACATCTGGAGGCATTCTGTAATCTGTGGACCTTCAAAGTGTTGATGAAACACAGAAATTGCATCGGGATTGAATACAACAGTCGCCATGCACACTTTCCTCCATGGGAGTAATGTCTCAAACAGTCTACGCTTTGATCGTTCCCTGGAAGACAAGTAGTAGTTTACGATGCACATCTGGTGTCATTCTGTAATCTGTGGACTATGAGAGTGTTGGTGAAACACAGAAATTGCATCGGGATTGAATACAACAGTCACCATGCGCACTTTCCTCCATGGGAGTAATGTCTCAAACAGTCTACGCTTTGATCGTTTCCTGTAGGACCAGTAGTATTTTCCGATGCACATCTGGAGGCATTCTGTAATCTGTGGACCTTCAAGGTGTTGATGAAACACAGAAATTGCATCGGGAATGAATACAACAGTCGCCATGCGCACTTTCCTCCATGGGAGTAATGTCTCAAACAGTCTACGATTTGATCGTTCCCTGGAAGACAAGTAGTAGTTTCCGATGCACATCTGGTGTCATTATGTAATCTGTGGACTATGAGAGAGTTGATGAAACACAGAAATTGCATCGGGATTGAATACAACAGTCAAGAAGCGCACTTTCCTTCATGTTAGTAATGTCTCAAACAGTCTACGCTTTGATCGTTCCCTGCATGACCAGTAGTAGTTTCCGATGCACATCTGGAGGCATTCTGTTATCTGTGGACCTTCAAAGTGTTGATGAAATACAGAACTTGCCTCAAGATTGAATACAACAGTCATCATGGGCATTTTCCTCCATGGGAGTAATGTCTCAAACAGTCTACGGTTTGATCGTTTCCTGGAAGACCAGTAGTAGTTTCCGATGCACATCTGGAGGCATTCTGTAATCTGTGGACTATCAGAGTGTTGATGAAACACAGAAATTGCATCGGGATTGAATACAACAGTCACCATGCGCACTTTCCTCCATGGGAGTAATGTCTCAAACAGTCTACGGTTTGATCGTTTCCTGGAACACCAGTAGTAGTTTGCAATGCACATCTGGAGGCATTCTGTAATCTGTGGACTATCAGAGTGTAGATGAAACACAGAAATCGCATCGGGATTGAATACAACAGTCACCATGCACACTTTCCTCCATGGGAGTAATGTCTCAAACAGTCTACGGTTTGATCGTCTCCTGGAAGACCAGTAGTAGTTTCCGATGCACATCTGGAGGCATTCTGTAATCTGTGGACCTTCAAAGTGTTGATGAAATACAGAACTTGCCTCAAGATTGAATACAACATTCACCATGTGCACTTTCCTCCATGGGAGTGTTGTCTCAAACAGTCTACGCTTTGATCGTTCCCTGGAAGACCAGTAGTAGTTTACGATGCACATCTGGGGGCATTCTGTAATGTGTGGACTATCAGAGTGTTGATGAAACACAGAAATTGCATCGGGATTGAATACAACAGTCACCATGCGCACTTTCCTCCATGGGAGTAATGTCTCAAAGAGTCTACCCATTGATCGTTCCCTGCAAGACCAGTAGTAGTTCGCAATGCACATCTGGAGGCATTCTGTAATCTGTGGACTATCAGAGTGTAGATGAAACACAGAAATTGCATCAGGAATGAATACAACAGTCAACATGCGCACTTTCCTCCATGGGAATAATTTCTCAAACAGTTTACGCTTTGATCGTTCCCTGGAAGACCTGTAGTAGTTTCCGATGCACATCTGGGGGCATTCTGTAATGTGTGGACTATCAGAGTGTTGATGAAACACAGAGATTGCATCGGGATTGAATACAACAGTCACCATGCGCACTTTCCTTCATGTTAGTAATGTCTCAAACAGTCTACGCTTTGATAGTTCCCTGCAAGACCAGTAGTATTTTCCGATGCACATCTGGAGGCATTCTGTAAGCTGTGGACCTTCAAGGTGTTGATGAGACACAGAAATTGCATCGGGATTGAATACTACAGTCGCCATGCGCACTTTCCTCCATGGGAGTAATGTCTCAAACAGTCTACGCTTTCATCATTCCCTTGAAGACAAGTAGTAGTTTCCGATGCAGATATGGTGTCATTCTGAAATCTGTGGACTATGAGAGTGTTGATGAAACACAGAAATTGCATCTGGATTGAATACAACAGTCACCATGCGCACTTTCCTTCATGTTAGTAATGTCTCAAACAGTCTACGCTTTGATCGTTCCCTGCATGACCAGTAGTAGTTTCCGATGCACATCTGGAGGCATTCTGTTATCTGTGGACCTTCAAAGTGTTGATGAAATACAGAACTTGCCTCAAGATTGAATACAACAGTCATCATGGGCATTTTCCTCCATGGGAGTAATGTCTCAAACAGTCTACGCTTTGATCGTTCCCTGCAAGACCAGTAGTAGCTTCCGATGCACATCTTCAGGCATTCTGTAATGTGTGGACCTTCAAAGTGTTGATGAAACACAGGAACTGCTGCGGGATTGAGTACAACAGTCACCATGCGCACTTTCCTCCATGGGAGTAATGTCTCAAACAGTCTACGGTTTGATCGTTTCCTGGAAGACCAGTAGTAGTTTCCGATGCACATCTGGAGGCATTCTGTAATCTGTGGACTATCAGAGTGTTGATGAAACACAGAAATTGCATCGGGATTGAATACAACAGTCACCATGCGCACTTTCCTCCATGGGAGTAATGTCTCAAACAGTCTACGGTTTGATCGTTTCCTGGAAGACCAGTAGTAGTTTCCGATGCACATCTTGGGGCATTCTGTAATGTGTGGACTTTCAGAGTGTTGATGAAACATAGAAATTGCATCAGAATGAATACAACAGTCACCATGCGCACTCTCCTCCATGGGAGTAATTTCTCAAACAGTTTACGCTTTGATCGTTCCCTGCAAGACCAGTAGTAGTTTCCGATGCACATCTGGAGGCATTCTGTAATCTGTGGACCTTCAAAGTGTTGATGAAATACAGAACTTGCCTCAAGATTGAATACAACATTCACCATGTGCACTTTCCTCCATGGGAGTGTTGTCTCAAACAGTCTACGCTTTGATCGTTCCCTGGAAGACCAGTAGTAGTTTCCGATGCACATCTGGAGGCATTCTGTAATGTGTGGACTATCAGAGTGTTGATGAAACACAGAAATTGCATCGGGATTGAATACAACAGTCACCATGCGCACTTTCCTCCATTGGAGTAATGGCTCAAACAGTCTACCCATTGATCGTTCCCTGCAAGACCAGTAGTAGTTTGCAATGCACATCTGGAGGCATTCTGTAATCTGTGGACTATCAGAGTGTAGATGAAACACAGAAATCGCATCGGGATTGAATACAACAGTCACTATGCACACTTTCCTCCATGGGAGTAATGTCTCAAACAGTCTACGGTTTGATCGTCTCCTGGAAGACCAGTAGTAGTTTCCGATGCACATCTGGAGGCATTCTGTAATCTGTGGACCTTCAAAGTGTTGATGAAATACAGAACTTGCCTCAAGATTGAATACAACATTCACCATGTGCACTTTCCTCCATGGGAGTGTTGTCTCAAAGAGTCTACGCTTCGATCGTTCCCTGGAAGACCAGTAGTAGTTTCCGATGAACATCTGGGGGCATTCTGTAATGTGTGGACTATCAGAGTGTTGATGAAACACAGAAATTGCATCGGGATTGAATACAACAGTCACCATGCGCACTTTCCTCCATGGGAGTAATGTCTCAAACAGTCTACCCATTGATCGTTCCCTGCAAGACCAGTAGTAGTTTGCAATGCACATCTGGAGGCATTCTGTAATCTGTGGACTATCAGAGTGTAGATGAAACACTGAAATTGCATCGGGATTGAATACAACATTCACCATGTGCACTTTCCTCCATGGGAGTAATGTCTCAAACAGTCTACGCTTTGATCGTTCCCCAGGAAGACCAGTAGTAGTTTCTGATGCACATCTGGGGGCATTCTGTAATGTGTGTACTATCAGAGTGTTGATGAAACATAGAAATTGCATCAGGAATGAATACAACAGTCACCATGCGCACTTTCCTCCATGGGAATAATTTCTCAAACAGTTTACGCTCTGATCGTTCCCTGGAAGACCAGTAGTAGTTTCCGATGCACATCTGGGGGCATTCTGTAATGTGTGGACTATCAGAGTGTTGATTAAACACAGAAATTGCATCGGGATTGAATACAACAGTCACCATGCGCTCTTTCCTCCATGGGAGTAATGTCTCAAACAGTATACCCATTGATCGTTCCCTGCAAGTCCAGTAATAGTTTGCAATGCACATCTGGAGGCATTCTGTGATCTGTGGACCTTCAAAGTGTTGATGAAACACAGAAATTGCCGCGAGATTGATTACAACAGTCACCATGCGTACTTTCCTCCATGGGAGTAATGTCTCAAAAAGTCTACGGTTTGATCGATACCTAGAAGACCTGTAGTGGTTTCCGCTGCACATCTGGAGGCATTCTGTAATCTGTGGACAATCAGAGTGTTGATGAAACATAGAAATTGCATGGGGTTTGAATACAACAGTCACTATGCGCACTTTCCTCCATGGGAGTAATGTATCAAACAGTCTACCCATTGATCGTTCACTGCAAGACCAGTAGTAGTTTGCAAATGCACATCTGGAGGCATTCTGTAATCTGTGGACCTTCAAGGTGTTGATGAAACACAGAAATTGCATCAGGATTGAATAAAACAGTCACCATGCGCACTTTCCTCCATGGGAGTAATGTCTCAAACATTCTGCGCTTTGATCGATACCTGGGAGACCTGTAGTAGTTTCGGATGGATGCACATCTGGAGGCATTCTGTAATCTGTGCACTATCAGAGTGTTGATGAAGCACAGAAATTGCATCGTGATTGAATACAACATTCACCATGTGCACTTTTCTTCATGGGAGTAATGTCTCAAACAGTCTACGCTTTGATCGTTCCCTGGAAGACCAGTAGTAGTTTCCGATGCACATCTGGCGGCATTCTATAATGTGTGGACTATCAGAGTGTTGATGAAACATAGAAATTGCATCACAATGAATACAACAGTCACCATGCGCACTTTCCTCCATGGGAGTAATTTCTCAAACAGTTTACGCTTTGATCGTTCCCTGGAAAATCAGTAGTAGTTTCCGATGCACATCTGGGGGCATTCTGTAATGTGTGGACTATCAGAGTGTTGATGAAACACAGAAATTGCATCGGGATTGAATACAACAGTCACCATGCGCACTTTCTTCCATGGGGGTAATGTCTCAAACTATCTACGCTTTGATCGTTTCCTGGAGGACCAGTAGTATTTTCCGATGCACATCTGGAGGCATTCTGTAATCTGTGGACCTTCAAGGTGTTGATGAAACACAGAAATTGCATCGGGATTGAATACAACAGTCGCCATGCGCACTTTCCTCCATAGAAGTAATGTCTTAAACAGTCTACGCTTTGATCGTTCCCTGAAAAGCAAGTAGTAGTTTCCGATGCACATCTGGTGTCATTCTGTAATCTGTGGACTATGAGAGTGTTGATGAAACACAGAAATTGCATCGGGATTGAATACAACAGTCACCATGCGCACTTTCCTTCATGTTAGTAATATCTCAAACAGTCTACGCTTTGATCGTTCCCTGCGAGACCAGTAGTAGTTTCCGATGCACATCTGGGTGCATTCTGTAATCTGTGGACCTTCAAAGTGTTGATGAAATACAGAACTTGCCTCAAGATTGAATACAACAGTCATCATGGGCAATTTCCTTCATGGGAGTAATATCTCAAACAGTCTACGTTTTGATCGTTCCCTGCAAGACCAGTAGTAGTTTCCGATGCACATCTGGAGGCATTCTGTAATCTGTGGACTATCAGAGTGTTGATGAAACACAGAAATTGCATCGTGATTGAATACAACATGCACCATGTGCACTTTCCTCCATGGGAGTAATGTCTCAAACAGTCTACGCTTTGATCGTTCCCTGGAAGACCTGTAGTAGTTTCCGATACACATCTGGGGGCATTCTGTAATGTGTGGACTATCAGAGTGTTGATGAAACATAGAAATTGCATCACAATGAATACAACAGTCACCATGCGCACTTTCCTCCATGGGAGTAATTTCTCAAACAGTTTACGCTTTGATCGTTCCCTGGAAAACCAGAAGTAGTTTCCGATGCACATCTGGGGGCATTCTGTAATGTGTGGACTATCAGAGTGTTGATGAAACACAGAAATTGCATGGGGTTTGAATACAACAGTCACTATGCGCACTTTCCTCCATGGGAGTAATGTATCAAACAGTCTACCCATTGATCGTTCCCTGCAAGACCAGTAGTAGTTTGCAAATGCACATCTGGAGGCATTCTGTAATCTGTGGACCTTCAAGGTCTTGATGAAACACAGAAATTGCATCAGGATTGAATACAACAGTCACCATGCGCACTTTCCTCCATGGGAGTAATGTCTCAAACAGTCTACGCTTTGATCGATACCTGGGAGACCTGTAGTAGTTTCGGATTCACATCTGGAGGCATTCTGTAAACTGTGCACTATCAGAGTGTTGATGAAGCACAGAAATTGCATCGTGATTGAATACAACTTTCACCATGTGCACTTTTCTCCATGGGAGTAATGTCTCAAACAGTCTACGCTTTGATCGTTCCCTGGAAGACCGGTAGTAGTTTCCGATGCACATCTGGGGGCATTCTGTAATGTGTGGACTATCAGAGTGTTGATGAAACATAGAATTTGCATCACAATGAATACAACAGTCACCATGCGCACTTTCCTCCATGGGAGTAATTTCTCAAACAGTTTACGCTTTGATCATTCCCTGGGAAACCAGTAGTAGTTTCCGATGCACATCTGGGGGCATTCGGTAATGTGTGGACTATCAGAGTGTTGATGAAACATAGAAATTGCATCGGGATTGAATACAACAGTCACCATGCGCACTTTCTTCCATGGGAGTAATGTCTCAAACAGTCTACGCTGGGATCGTTTCCTGGAGGACCAGTAGTATTTTCCGATGCACATCTGGAGGCATTCTGTAATCTGTGGACCTTCAAGGTGTTGATGAAACACAGAAATTGCATCGGGATTGAATACAACAGTCACCATGCGCACTTTCCTCCATGGGAGTAATGTCTCAAACAGTCTACGCTTTGATCGTTCCCTGGAAGACAAGTAGTAGTTTCCGATGCACATCTGGTGTCATTCTGTAATCTGTGGACTATGAGAGTGTTAGTGAAACACAGAAATTGCATCGGGATTGAATACAACAGTCACCATGCGCACTTTCCATCATGTTAGTAATGTCTCAAACAGTCTACGCTTTGATCGTTCCCTACATGACCAGTAGTAGTTTCCGATGCACATCTGGAGGCATTCTGTTATCTGTGGACCTTCAAAGTGTTGATGAAATACAGAACTTGCCTCAAGATTGAATACAACTGTCATCATGGGCATTTTCCTCCATGGGAGTAATGTCTCAAACAGTCTACGCTTTGATCGTTCCCTGCAAGACCAGTAGTAGTTTCCGAAGAACATCTGGAGGCATTCTGTAATGTGTGGACCTTCAAAGTGTTGATGAAACACAGGAATTGCCGCGGGATTGAATACAACAGTCAGCATGCGCACTTTCCTCCATGGGAGTAATGTCTCAAACAGTCTACGGTTTGATCGTTTCCTGGAAGACCAGTAGTAATTTCCGATGCACATCTGGAGGCATTCTGTAATCTGTGTACTATCAGAGTGTTGATGAAACACATAAATTGCATCGGGATTGAATACAACAGTCACCATGCGCACATTCCTCCATGGGAGTAATGTCTCAAACAGTGTACGGTTTGATCGTTTCCTTGAAGACCAGTAGTAGTTTCCGATGCACATCTGGGGGCATTCTGTAATGTGTGGACTTTCAGAGTGTTGATGGAACATAGAAATTGCATCAGAATGAATACAACAGTCACCATGCGCACTCTCCTCCATGGGAGTAATTTCTCAAACAGTTTACGATTTGATCGTTCCCTGCAAGACCAGTAGTAGTTTCCGATCCACATCTGGAGGCATTCTGTAATCTGTGGACCTTCAAAGTGTTGATGAAATACAGAACTTGCCTCAAGATTGAATACAACATTCACCATGTGCACTTTCCTCCATGGGAGTAATGTCTCAAACAGTCTACGCTTTGATCGTTCCCAGGAAGACAAGTAGTAGTTTCCGATGCACATCTGGTGTCATTCTGTAATCTGTGGACTATCAGAGTGTTGATGAAACACAGAAATTGCATCGGGATTCAATACAACAGTCACCATGCGCACTTTCCTCCATGGGAGTAATGTCTCAAACAGTCTACGCTTTGATCATTCCCTGCAAGACCAGTAGTAGTTTCCGATGCACATCTGGAGGCATTCTGTAATCTGTGGAGTATCAGAGTGCTGATGAAACACAGAAATTGCATCCTGATTGAATACAACAGTCACCATGCCCACTTTCCTCCATGGGAGTAATGTCTCAAACAGTCTACCCATTGATCGTTTCCTGGAAGACCAGTAGTAGTATCCGATGCACATCTGGAGGCATTCTGTAATCTTTGGACCTTCAAAGTGTTGATGAAACAAAGAAATTGCATCGGGATTGAATACAACATCCACCATAAGCACTTTCCCCCATGGGAGTAATGTCTCAAACAGTCTACGCTTTGATCGTTCCCTGCTAGACCAGTAGTAGTTTCGGATGCACATCTGGAGGGATTCTGTAATCTGTAGACCATCAAAGTGTTGATGAAACACAGGAATTGCCGCGGGATTGAATACAACACTCACCATGTGCACTTTCCTCCATGGGAGTAACGTCTCAAACAGTTTACGCTTTGATCGTTCCCTGGAGGACCAGTAATAGTTTCCGATGCACATCTGTGGGCATGCTGTAATGTGTGGACTATCAGAGTGTTGATGAAACACAGAAATTGCATCAGGATTGAATACAACAGTCACCATGCGCACTTTCCTCCATGGGAGTAATGTATAAAACAGTCTACGCTTTGATCGATCCCTGGGAGACCTGTAGTAGTTTCCGATGCACATCTGGAGGCATTCTGTAATCTGTGGACTATCAGAGTGTTGATGAAACACAGAAATTGCTTCGGGATTCAATACAACAGTCACCATGCGCACATTCCTCCATGGGAGTAATGTCTCAAACAGTCTACGCTTTGATCGTTTCCTGCAGGACCAGTAGTATTTTTCGATGCACATCTGGAGGCATTCTGTAATCTGTGGACCTTCAAGGTGTTAATGAAACACAGAAATGGCATCGGGATTGTATACAACAGTCGCCATGCGCCCTTTCCTCCATGGGAGTAATGTCTCAAACAGTCTACGCTTTGATCGTTCCCTGGAAGACAAGTAGTAGTTTCCGATGCACATCTGGTGTCATTCTGTATTCTGTGGACTATCAGAGTGTTGATGAAACACAGAAATTGCATCGGGATTGAATACAACAGTCACCATGCGCACTTCCCTTCATGGGAGTAATGTCTCAAACAGTGTACGCTTTGATCGTTCCCTGCAAGACCAGTAGTAGTTTCCGATGCACATCTGGAGGTATTCTGTAATCTGTGGACCTTCAAAGTGTTGATGAAATACAGAAATTGCCCCAAGATTAAATACAACAGTCATCATGGGCATTTTCCTCCATGGGAGTAATGTCTCAAACAGTCTACGCTTTGATCGTTCCCTGCAAGACCAGTAGTAGTTTCCGATGCACATCTGTAGGCATTCTGTAATGTGTTGACCTTCAAAGTGTTGATGAAACACAGGAATTGCCGCGGGATTGAATACAACAGTCACCATGCGCACTTTCCTCCATGGGAGTAATGTCTCAAACAGTCTACGGTTTGATCGTCTCCTGGAAGACCAGTAGTAGTTTCCGATGCACATCTGGAGGCATTCTGTAATCTGTGGACTATCAGATTGTTGATGAAACACAGATATTGCATCGGGATTGAATACAACAGTCAACATGCGCACTTTCCTCCATGGGAGTAATGTCTCAAACAGTCTACGGTTTGATCGTTTCCTGGAAGACCAGTAGTAGTTTCCGATGCACATCTGGAATCATTCTGTAATCTTTGGACCTTCAAAGTGTTGATGAAACACAGAAATTGCATCGGTATTCAATACAACAGTCACCATGCGCACTTTCCTCCATGGGAGTAATGTCTCAAACAGTCTACGGTTTGATCGTCTCCTGGAAGACCAGTAGTAGTTTCCGATGCACATCTGGAGGCATTCTGTAATCTGTGGACTATCTGTGTGTTGATGAAACACAGAAATTGCATCGGGATTGAATACAACATTCACCATGCGCACCTTCCTCCATGTGAGTAATGTCTCAAACAGTCTACGATTTGATCGTTCCCTGGAAGACCAGTAGTAGTTTCCGATAGAAATCTGGAGGCATTCTGTAATCTGTGGACAATCAGAGTGTTGATGAAACACAGAAATTGCATCGGGATTCAATACAACAGACACCATGCGCACTTTCCTCATTGGGAGTAATGTCTCAAAGAGATTATGTTTGATCGTTCCCTGGAAGACCAGTAGTAGCTTCCGACGCACATCTGGGGGCATTCTTTAATGTGTGGACTATCAGAGTGTTGATGAAACACAGAAATTGCATCAGGAATGAATACAACAGTCACCATGCGCACTTTCCTCCATGGGAGTAATGTCTCAAACAGTCTACGCTTTGATCGACCCCTGGGAGACCTGTAGTAGTTTCCGATGCACATCTGGAGGCATTCTGTAATCTGTGTACTATCAGAGTGTTGCTGAAACAGAGAAATTGCATCGTGATTGAATACAACATTCATCACGTGCACTTTCCTCCATGGGAGTAATGTCTCAAACAGTCTACGCTTTGATCGTTCCCTGGAAGACCAGTAGTAGTTTCCGATGCACATCTGGGGGCATTCTGTAATGTGTGGACTATCAGAGTGTTGATGAAACATAGAAATTGCAACAGGAATGAATACAACAGTCACCATTCGCACTTTCCTCCATGGGAGTAATTTCTCAAACAGTTTACGCTTTGATCATTCGCTGGAAGACCAGTAGTAGTTTCCGATGCACATCTGGAGTCATTCTGTAATGTGTGGACCTTCAAAGTGTTGATGAAACACAGGAATTGCCGCGGGATAGAATACAAGTCACCATGCGCACTTTCCTTCATGGGAGTAATGTCTCTAACAGTCTATGCTTTGATCGTTCCCTGCCAGACCAGTAGTAGTTTCCGATGCACATCTGGAGGCATTCTGTAATGTGTGGACCTTCAAAGTGTTGATGAAACACAGGAATTGCCGCGGGATAGAATACAACAGTCACCATGCGCACTTTCTTCCATGGGAGTAATGTCTCAAACAGTCTACGCTGGGATCGTTTCCTGGAGGACCAGTAGTATTTTCCGATGCACATCTGGAGGCATTCTGTAATCTGTGGACCTTCAAGGTGTTGATGAAACACAGAAATTGCATCGGGATTGAATACAACAGTCACCATGCGCACTTTCCTTCATGTTAGTAATGTCTCAAACAGTCTACGTTTTGATCATTCCCTTGAAGACAAGTAGTAGTTTCCGACGCACATACGGTGTCATTCTGAAATCTGTGGACTATGAGAGTGTTGATGAAACACAGAAATTGCATCGGGATTGAATACAACAGTCTCCATGCGCAGTTTCCTTCATGTTAGTAATGTCTCAAACAGTCTACACTTTGATCGTTTCCTGGAGGGCCAGCAGTATTTTCCGATGCACATCTGGAGGCATTCTGTAATCTGTGGACCTTCAAGGTGTTGATGAAACACAGAAATTGCATCGGGATTGAATACAACAGTCACCATGCGCACTTTCCTCCATGGGAGTAATGTCTCAAACAGTCTACGCTTTGATCGTTCCCTGGAAGACAAGTAGTAGTTTCCGATGCACATCTGGTGTCATTCTGTAATCTGTGGACTATGAGAGTGTTAGTGAAACACAGAAATTGCATCGGGATTGAATACAACAGTCACCATGCGCACTTTCCATCATGTTAGTAATGTCTCAAACAGTCTACGCTTTGATCGTTCCCTACATGACCAGTAGTAGTTTCCGATGCACATCTGGAGGCATTCTGTTATCTGTGGACCTTCAAAGTGTTGATGAAATACAGAACTTGCCTCAAGATTGAATACAACTGTCATCATGGGCATTTTCCTCCATGGGAGTAATGTCTCAAACAGTCTACGCTTTGATCGTTCCCTGCAAGACCAGTAGTAGTTTCCGAAGAACATCTGGAGGCATTCTGTAATGTGTGGACCTTCAAAGTGTTGATGAAACACAGGAATTGCCGCGGGATTGAATACAACAGTCAGCATGCGCACTTTCCTCCATGGGAGTAATGTCTCAAACAGTCTACGGTTTGATCGTTTCCTGGAAGACCAGTAGTAATTTCCGATGCACATCTGGAGGCATTCTGTAATCTGTGTACTATCAGAGTGTTGATGAAACACATAAATTGCATCGGGATTGAATACAACAGTCACCATGCGCACATTCCTCCATGGGAGTAATGTCTCAAACAGTGTACGGTTTGATCGTTTCCTTGAAGACCAGTAGTAGTTTCCGATGCACATCTGGGGGCATTCTGTAATGTGTGGACTTTCAGAGTGTTGATGGAACATAGAAATTGCATCAGAATGAATACAACAGTCACCATGCGCACTCTCCTCCATGGGAGTAATTTCTCAAACAGTTTACGATTTGATCGTTCCCTGCAAGACCAGTAGTAGTTTCCGATCCACATCTGGAGGCATTCTGTAATCTGTGGACCTTCAAAGTGTTGATGAAATACAGAACTTGCCTCAAGATTGAATACAACATTCACCATGTGCACTTTCCTCCATGGGAGTAATGTCTCAAACAGTCTACGCTTTGATCGTTCCCAGGAAGACAAGTAGTAGTTTCCGATGCACATCTGGTGTCATTCTGTAATCTGTGGACTATCAGAGTGTTGATGAAACACAGAAATTGCATCGGGATTCAATACAACAGTCACCATGCGCACTTTCCTCCATGGGAGTAATGTCTCAAACAGTCTACGCTTTGATCATTCCCTGCAAGACCAGTAGTAGTTTCCGATGCACATCTGGAGGCATTCTGTAATCTGTGGAGTATCAGAGTGCTGATGAAACACAGAAATTGCATCCTGATTGAATACAACAGTCACCATGCCCACTTTCCTCCATGGGAGTAATGTCTCAAACAGTCTACCCATTGATCGTTTCCTGGAAGACCAGTAGTAGTATCCGATGCACATCTGGAGGCATTCTGTAATCTTTGGACCTTCAAAGTGTTGATGAAACAAAGAAATTGCATCGGGATTGAATACAACATCCACCATAAGCACTTTCCCCCATGGGAGTAATGTCTCAAACAGTCTACGCTTTGATCGTTCCCTGCTAGACCAGTAGTAGTTTCGGATGCACATCTGGAGGGATTCTGTAATCTGTAGACCATCAAAGTGTTGATGAAACACAGGAATTGCCGCGGGATTGAATACAACACTCACCATGTGCACTTTCCTCCATGGGAGTAACGTCTCAAACAGTTTACGCTTTGATCGTTCCCTGGAGGACCAGTAATAGTTTCCGATGCACATCTGTGGGCATGCTGTAATGTGTGGACTATCAGAGTGTTGATGAAACACAGAAATTGCATCAGGATTGAATACAACAGTCACCATGCGCACTTTCCTCCATGGGAGTAATGTATAAAACAGTCTACGCTTTGATCGATCCCTGGGAGACCTGTAGTAGTTTCCGATGCACATCTGGAGGCATTCTGTAATCTGTGGACTATCAGAGTGTTGATGAAACACAGAAATTGCTTCGGGATTCAATACAACAGTCACCATGCGCACATTCCTCCATGGGAGTAATGTCTCAAACAGTCTACGCTTTGATCGTTTCCTGCAGGACCAGTAGTATTTTTCGATGCACATCTGGAGGCATTCTGTAATCTGTGGACCTTCAAGGTGTTAATGAAACACAGAAATGGCATCGGGATTGTATACAACAGTCGCCATGCGCCCTTTCCTCCATGGGAGTAATGTCTCAAACAGTCTACGCTTTGATCGTTCCCTGGAAGACAAGTAGTAGTTTCCGATGCACATCTGGTGTCATTCTGTATTCTGTGGACTATCAGAGTGTTGATGAAACACAGAAATTGCATCGGGATTGAATACAACAGTCACCATGCGCACTTCCCTTCATGGGAGTAATGTCTCAAACAGTGTACGCTTTGATCGTTCCCTGCAAGACCAGTAGTAGTTTCCGATGCACATCTGGAGGTATTCTGTAATCTGTGGACCTTCAAAGTGTTGATGAAATACAGAAATTGCCCCAAGATTAAATACAACAGTCATCATGGGCATTTTCCTCCATGGGAGTAATGTCTCAAACAGTCTACGCTTTGATCGTTCCCTGCAAGACCAGTAGTAGTTTCCGATGCACATCTGTAGGCATTCTGTAATGTGTTGACCTTCAAAGTGTTGATGAAACACAGGAATTGCCGCGGGATTGAATACAACAGTCACCATGCGCACTTTCCTCCATGGGAGTAATGTCTCAAACAGTCTACGGTTTGATCGTCTCCTGGAAGACCAGTAGTAGTTTCCGATGCACATCTGGAGGCATTCTGTAATCTGTGGACTATCAGATTGTTGATGAAACACAGATATTGCATCGGGATTGAATACAACAGTCAACATGCGCACTTTCCTCCATGGGAGTAATGTCTCAAACAGTCTACGGTTTGATCGTTTCCTGGAAGACCAGTAGTAGTTTCCGATGCACATCTGGAATCATTCTGTAATCTTTGGACCTTCAAAGTGTTGATGAAACACAGAAATTGCATCGGTATTCAATACAACAGTCACCATGCGCACTTTCCTCCATGGGAGTAATGTCTCAAACAGTCTACGGTTTGATCGTCTCCTGGAAGACCAGTAGTAGTTTCCGATGCACATCTGGAGGCATTCTGTAATCTGTGGACTATCTGTGTGTTGATGAAACACAGAAATTGCATCGGGATTGAATACAACATTCACCATGCGCACCTTCCTCCATGTGAGTAATGTCTCAAACAGTCTACGATTTGATCGTTCCCTGGAAGACCAGTAGTAGTTTCCGATAGAAATCTGGAGGCATTCTGTAATCTGTGGACAATCAGAGTGTTGATGAAACACAGAAATTGCATCGGGATTCAATACAACAGACACCATGCGCACTTTCCTCATTGGGAGTAATGTCTCAAAGAGATTATGTTTGATCGTTCCCTGGAAGACCAGTAGTAGCTTCCGACGCACATCTGGGGGCATTCTTTAATGTGTGGACTATCAGAGTGTTGATGAAACACAGAAATTGCATCAGGAATGAATACAACAGTCACCATGCGCACTTTCCTCCATGGGAGTAATGTCTCAAACAGTCTACGCTTTGATCGACCCCTGGGAGACCTGTAGTAGTTTCCGATGCACATCTGGAGGCATTCTGTAATCTGTGTACTATCAGAGTGTTGCTGAAACAGAGAAATTGCATCGTGATTGAATACAACATTCATCACGTGCACTTTCCTCCATGGGAGTAATGTCTCAAACAGTCTACGCTTTGATCGTTCCCTGGAAGACCAGTAGTAGTTTCCGATGCACATCTGGGGGCATTCTGTAATGTGTGGACTATCAGAGTGTTGATGAAACATAGAAATTGCAACAGGAATGAATACAACAGTCACCATTCGCACTTTCCTCCATGGGAGTAATTTCTCAAACAGTTTACGCTTTGATCATTCGCTGGAAGACCAGTAGTAGTTTCCGATGCACATCTGGAGTCATTCTGTAATGTGTGGACCTTCAAAGTGTTGATGAAACACAGGAATTGCCGCGGGATAGAATACAAGTCACCATGCGCACTTTCCTTCATGGGAGTAATGTCTCTAACAGTCTATGCTTTGATCGTTCCCTGCCAGACCAGTAGTAGTTTCCGATGCACATCTGGAGGCATTCTGTAATGTGTGGACCTTCAAAGTGTTGATGAAACACAGGAATTGCCGCGGGATAGAATACAACAGTCACCATGCGCACTTTCCTCCATGGGAGTAATGTCTCAAACAGTCTACCCATTGATCGTTCCCTGCAAGACCAGTAGTAGTTTGCAATGCACATCTGGAGGCATTCAGTAATCTGTGGACCTTCAAAGTGTTGATGAAACACAGAAATTGCCGCGAGATTGAATACAACAGTCACCATGCGCACTTTCCTCCAAGGGAGTAATGTCTCAAACAGTCTACGCTTTGATCGTATCCTGCAGGACCAGTAGTATTTTCCGATGCACATCTGGAGGCATTCTGTAATATGTGGACCTTCAAGGTGTTGATGAAACACAGAAATTGCATCGGGATTGAATACAACAGTCGCCATGCGCACTTTCCTCCATGGAAGTAATGTCTCAAACAGTCTACGGTTTGATCGTTTCCTGGAAGACCAGTTGTAGTTTCCGATGCACATAGGGAGGCATTCTGTAATCTGTGGACTATCAGAGTGTTGATGAAACACAGAAAGTGCATCGGGATTGAATACAACAGTCACCATGCGCACTTTCCTCCATGGGAGTAATGTCTCAAACAGTCTACGCTTTGATCGTTTCCTGGAAGACCAGTAGTAGTTTCCGATGCACATCTGGAGGCATTCTGTAATCTTTGGACCTTCAAAGTGTTGATGAAACACAGAAATTGCATCGGGATTCAATACAACAGTCACCATGCGCACTTTCCTCCATGGGAGTAATGTCTCTAACAGTCTGTGCTTTGATCGTTCCCTGCCAAACCAGTAGTAGTTTCCGATGCACATCTGGAGGCATTCTGTAATCTGTGGACCTTCAAAGTGTTGATGAAATACAGAAATTGCCTCAAGATTGAATACAACAGTCATCATGGGCATTTTCCTCCATGGGAGTAATGCCTCAAACAGTCTACGCTTTGATCGTTCCCTGCAAGACCAGTAGTAGTTTCCGATGCACATCTGGAGGCATTCTGTTATGAGTGGACCTTCAAAGTGTTGATGAAACACAGGAATTGACGCGGGATTGAATACAACAGTCACCATGCGCACTTTCCTTCATGGGAGTAATGTCTCAAACAGTCTACGCTTTGATCGTTCCCTGCAAGACCAGTAGTAGTTTCCGATGCACATGTAGAGGCATTCTGTAATCTGTGGACCTTCAAAGTGCTGATGAAACACAGAAATTGCCGCGGGATTCAATACAACAGTCACCATGCGCACTTTCCTCCATGGGAATAATGTCTCAAACAGTCTACGCTTTGAACGTTTCATGAAGGACCAGTAGTAGTTTCCGATGAACATCTGGAGGCATTCTGTAATCTGTGGACCTTCAAATTGTTGATGAAAAACACAGAAATCGAATCGGGATTGAATACAACAGTCGCCACGCGCACTTTCCTCCATGGGAGTAATGTCTCAGACAGTCTACGTTTTGATCGTTCGCTGCAAGACCAGTAGTAGTTTCCGATGCATATCTGGTGTAATTCTGTAATCTGTGGACTATCAGAGTGTTGATGAAACACAGAAATTGCCGCGGGATTCAATACAACAGTCACCATGCGCACTTTCCTCAATGCGAATAATGTCTAAAACAGTCTACGGTTTGATCGTTTCCTGGAAGACCAGTAGTAGTTTCCGATGCACATAGGGAGGCATTCTGTAATCTGTGGACCTTCAAAGTGTTGATGAAATACAGAAATTGCCTCAAGATTGAATACAACAGTCATCATGGGCATTTTCCTCCATGGGAGTAATGTCTCAAACAGTCTACGCTTTGATCGTTCCCTGCAAGACCAGTAGTAGTTTCCGATGAACATCTGGAGGCATTCTGTAATGTGTGGACGTTAAAAGTGTTGATGAAACACTGGAATTGCCGCGGGATTGAATACAACAGTCACCATGCGCACTTTCCTCCATGGGAGTAATGTCTCCAACAGTCTATGCTTTTATCGTTCCCTGCCAGACCAGTAGTAGTTTCCGATGCACATCTGGAGGCATTCTGTAATGTGTGGAACTTCAAAGTGATGATGAAACACAGGAATTGCCGCGGGATAGAATACAACAGTCACCATGCGCACTTTCCTCCATGGGAGTAATGTCTCAAACAGTCTACCCATTGATCGTTCCCTGCAAGACCAGTAGTAGTTTGCAATGCACATCTGGAGGCATTCTGTAATCTGTGGACCTTCAAAGTGTTAATGAAACACAGAAATTGCCGCGAGATTGAATACAACAATCACCATGCGCACTTTCTTCCATGGGAGTAATGTCTCAAACAGTCTACGCTTTGATCGTTTCCTGCAGGACCAGTAGTATTTTTCGATGCACATCTGGAGGCATTCTGTAATCTGTGGACCTTCAAGGTGTTAATGAAACACAGAAATGGCATCGGGATTGTATACAACAGTCGCCATGCGCCCTTTCCTCCATGAGAGTAATGTCTCAAACAGTCTACGCTTTGATCGTTCCCTGGAAGACAAGTAGTAGTTTCCGATGCACATCTGGTGTCATTCTGTGTTCTGTGGACTATCAGAGTGTTGATGAAACACAGAAATTGCATCGGGATTGAATACAACAGTCACCATGCGCACTTCCCTTCATGGGAGTAATGTCTCAAACAGTGTACGCTTTGATCGTTCCCTGCAAGACCAGTAGTAGTTTCCGATGCACATCTGGAGGCATTCTGTAATCTGTGGACCTTCAAAGTGTTGATGAAATACAGAAATTGCCCCAAGATTAAATACAACAGTCATCATGGGCATTTTCCTCCATGGGAGTAATGTCTCAAACAGTCTACGCTTTGATCGTTCCCTGCAAGACCAGTAGTAGTTTCCGATGCACATCTGGAGGCATTCTGTAATGTGTGGACGTTAAAAGTGTTGATGAAACACAGGAATTGCCGCGGGATTGAATACAACAGTCACCATGCGCACTTTCCTCCATGGGAGTAATGTCTCAAACAGTCTACGGTTTGATCGTTTCCTGGAAGACCAGTAGTAGTTTCCGATGCACATAGGGAGGCATTCTGTAATCTGTGGACCTTCAAGGTGTTGATGAAACACAGAAAGTGCATCGGGATTGAATACAACAGTCACCATGCCCACTTTCCTCCATGGGAGTAATGTCTCAAACAGTCTACGCTTTGATCGTTTCCTGGAAGACCAGTAGTAGTTTGCAATGCACATCTGGAGACAATCTGTAATCTGTGGACTATCAGAGTGTTGATGAAACACAGAAATTGTATCGGAATTGAATACAACAGTCACCATGCGCACTTTCCTCCATGGGAGTAATGTCTCAAACAGTCTACGGTTTGATCGTCTCCTGGAAGACCAGTAGTAGTTTCCGATGCACATCTGGAGGCATTCTGTAATCTTTGGACCTTCAAAGTGTTGATGAAACACAGAAATTGCATCGGGATTCAATACAACAGTCACCATGCGCACTTTCCTCCATGGGAGTAATGTCTCCAACAGTCTATGCTTTTATCGTTCCCTGCCAGACCAGTAGTAGTTTCCGATGCACATCTGGAGGCATTCTGTAATGTGTGGAACTTCAAAGTGATGATGAAACACAGGAATTGCCGCGGGATAGAATACAACAGTCACCATGCGCACTTTCCTCCATGGGAGTAATGTCTCAAACAGTCTACCCATTGATCGTTCCCTGCAAGACCAGTAGTAGTTTGCAATGCACATCTGGAGGCATTCTGTAATCTGTGGACCTTCAAAGTGTTAATGAAACACAGAAATTGCCGCGAGATTGAATACAACAGTCACCATGCGCACTTTCTTCCATGGGAGTAATGTCTCAAACAGTCTACGCTTTGATCGTTTCCTGCAGGACCAGTAGTATTTTTCGATGCACATCTGGAGGCATTCTGTAATCTGTGGACCTTCAAGGTGTTAATGAAACACAGAAATGGCATCGGGATTGTATACAACAGTCGCCATGCGCCCTTTCCTCCATGAGAGTAATGTCTCAAACAGTCTACGCTTTGATCGTTCCCTGGAAGACAAGTAGTAGTTTCCGATGCACATCTGGTGTCATTCTGTATTCTGTGGACTATCAGAGTGTTGATGAAACACAGAAATTGCATCGGGATTGAATACAACAGTCACCATGCGCACTTCCTTTCATGGGAGTAATGTCTCAAACAGTGTACGCTTTGATCGTTCCCTGCAAGACCAGTAGTAGTTTCCGATGCACATCTGGAGGCATTCTGTAATCTGTGGACCTTCAAAGTGTTGATGAAATACAGAAATTGCCCCAAGATTAAATACAACAGTCATCATGGGCATTTTCCTCCATGGGAGTAATGTCTCAAACAGTCTACGCTTTGATCGTTCCCTGCAAGACCAGTAGTAGTTTCCGATGCACATCTGGAGGCATTCTGTAATGTGTTGACCTTCAAAGTGTTGATGAAACACAGGAATTGCCGCGGGATTGAATACAACAGTCACCATGCGCACTTTCCTCCATGGGAGTAATGTCTCAAAGAGTCTACGGTTTGATCGTCTCCTGGAAGACCAGTAGTAGTTTCCGATGCACATCTGGAGGCATTCTGTAATCTGTGGACTATCAGATTGTTGATGAAACACAGATATTGCATCGGGATTGAATACAACAGTCAACATGCGCACTTTCCTCCATGGTAGTAATGTCTCAAACAGTCTACGGTTTGATCGTTTCCTGGAAGACCAGTAGTAGTTTCCGATGCACATCTGGAATCATTCTGTAATCTTTGGACCTTCAAAGTGTTGATGAAACACAGAAATTGCATCGGTATTCAATACAACAGTCACCATGCGCACTTTCCTCCATGGGAGTAATGTCTCAAACAGTCTACGGTTTGATCGTCTCCTGGAAGACCAGTAGTAGTTTCCGATGCACATCTGGAGGCATTCTGTAATCTGTGGACTATCTGTGTGTTGATGAAACACAGAAATTGCATCGGGATTGAATACAACATTCACCATGCGCACCTTCCTCCATGTGAGTAATGTCTCAAACAGTCTACGATTTGATCGTTCCCTGGAAGACCAGTAGTAGTTTCCGATAGAAATCTGGAGGCATTCTGTAATCTGTGGACAATCAGAGTGTTGATGAAACACAGAAATTGCATCGGGATTCAATACAACAGACACCATGCGCACTTTCCTCATTGGGAGTAATGTCTCAAAGAGATTATGTTTGATCGTTCCCTGGAAGACCAGTAGTAGCTTCCGACGCACATCTGGGGGCATTCTTTAATGTGTGGACTATCAGAGTGTTGATGAAACACAGAAATTGCATCAGGATTGAATACAACAGTCACCATGCGCACTTTCCTTCATGGGAGTAATGTCTCTAACAGTCTATGCTTTGATCGTTCCCTGCCAGACCAGTAGTAGTTTCCGATGCACATCTGGAGGCATTCTGTAATGTGTGGACCTTCAAAGTGTTGATGAAACACAGAAATTGCATCGGTATTCAATACAACAGTCACCATGCGCACTTTCCTCCATGGGAGTAATGTCTCAAACAGTCTACCCATTGATCGTTCCCTGCAAGACCAGTAGTAGTTTGCAATGCACATCTGGAGGCATTCTGTAATCTGTGGACCTTCAAAGTGTTGATGAAACACAGAAATTGCCGCGAGATTGAATACAACAGTCACCATGCGCACTTTCCTCCATGGGAGTAATGTCTTAAACAGTCTACGCTTTGATCGTATCCTGCAGGACCAGTAGTATTTTTCGATGCACATCTGGAGGCATTCTGTAATCTGTGGACCTTCAAGGTGTTAAAGAAACACAGAAATGGCATCGGGATTGTATACAACAGTCGCCATGCGCACTTTCCTCCATGGGAGTAATGTCTCAAACAGTCTACGCTTTGATCGTTCCCTGGAAGACAAGTAGTAGTTTCCGATGCACATCTGGTGTCATTCTGTATTCTGTGGACTATCAGAGTGTTGATGAAACACAGAAATTGCATCGGGATTGAATACAACAGTCACCATGCGCACTTTCCTTCATGGGAGTAATGTCTCAAACAGTGTACGCTTTGATCGTTCCCTGCAAGACCAGTAGTAGTTTCCGATGCACATGTAGAGGCATTCTGTAATCTGTGGACCTTCAAATTGCTGATGAAACACAGAAATTGCCGCGGGATTCAATACAACAGTCACCATGCGCACTTTCCTCCATGGGAATAATGTCTCAAACAGTCTACGCTTTGAACGTTTCATGAAGGACCAGTAGTAGTTTCCGATGAACATCTGGAGGCATTCTGTAATCTGTGGACCTTCAAATTGTTGATGAAAAACACAGAAATCGAATCGGGATTGAATACAACAGTCGCCACGCGCACTTTCCTCCATGGGAGTAATGTCTCAAACAGTCTACGCTTTGATCGTTCCCTGCAAGACCAGTAGTAGTTTCCGATGCACATCTGGTGTAATTCTGTAATCTGTGGACTATCAGAGTGTTGATGAAACACAGAAATTGCCGCGGGATTCAATACAACAGTCACCATGCGCACTTTCCTCCATGCGAATAATGTCTAAAACAGTCTACGGTTTGATCGTTTCCTGGAAGACCAGTAGTAGTTTCCGATGCACATAGGGAGGCATTCTGTAATCTGTGGACCTTCAAAGTGTTGATGAAATACAGAAATTGCCTCAAGATTGAATACAACAGTCATCATGGGCATTTTCCTCCATGGGAGTAATGTCTCAAACAGTCTACGCTTTGATCGTTCCCTGCAAGACCAGTATTAGTTTCCGATGCACATCTGGAGGCATTCTGTAATGTGTGGACGTTAAAAGTGTTGATGAAACACAGGAATTGCCGCGGGATTGAATACAACAGTCACCATGCGCACTTTCCTCCATGGGAGTAATGTCTCAAACAGTCTACGGTTTGATCGTTTCCTGGAAGACCAGTAGTAGTTTCCGATGCACATAGGGAGGCATTCTGTAATCTGTGGACCTTCAAGGTGTTGATGAAACACAGAAAGTGCATCGGGATTGAATACAACAGTCACCATGCCCACTTTCCTCCATGGGAGTAATGTCTCAAACAGTCTACGCTTTGATCGTTTCCTGGAAGACCAGTAGTAGTTTGCAATGCACATCTGGAGACAATCTGTAATCTGTGGACTATCAGAGTGTTGATGAAACACAGAAATTGTATCGGAATTGAATACAACAGTCACCATGCGCACTTTCCTCCATGGGAGTAATGTCTCAAACAGTCTACGGTTTGATCGTTTCCTGGAAGACCAGTAGTAGTTTCCGATGCACATCTGGAGGCATTCTGTAATCTTTGGACCTTCAAAGTGTTGATGAAACACAGAAATTGCATCGGGATTCAATACAACAGTCACCATGCGCACTTTCCTCCATGGCAGTAATGTCTCCAACAGTCTATGCTTTTATCGTTCCCTGCCAGACCAGTAGTAGTTTCCGATGCACATCTGGAGGCATTCTGTAATGTGTGGAACTTCAAAGTGATGATGAAACACAGGAATTGCCGCGGGATAGAATACAACAGTCACCATGCGCACTTTCCTCCATGGGAGTAATGTCTCAAACAGTCTACCCATTGATCGTTCCCTGCAAGACCAGTAGTAGTTTGCAATGCACATCTGGAGGCATTCTGTAATCTGTGGACCTTCAAAGTGTTGATGAAACACAGAAATTGCTGCGAGATTGAATACAACAGTCACCATGCGCACTTTCTTCCATGGGAGTAATGTCTCAAACAGTCTACGCTTTGATCGTATCCTGCAGGACCAGTAGTATTTTTCGATGCACATCTGGAGGCATTCTGTAATCTGTGGACCTTCAAGGTGATAATGAAACACAGAAATGGCATCGGGATTGTATACAACAGTCGCCATGCGCCATTTCCTCCATGGGAGTAATGTCTCAAACAGTCTACGCTTTGATCGTTCCCTGGAAGACAAGTAGTAGTTTCCGATGCACATCTGGTGTCATTCTGTATTCTGTGGACTATCAGAGTGTTGATGAAACACAGAAATTGCATCGGGATTGAATACAACAGTCACCATGCGCACTTCCCTTCATGGGAGTAATGTCTCAAACAGTGTACGCTTTGATCGTTCCCTGCAAGACCAGTAGTAGTTTCCGATGCACATCTGGAGGCATTCTGTAATCTGTGGACCTTCAAAGTGTTGATGAAATACAGAAATTGCCCCAAGATTAAATACAACAGTCATCATGGGCATTTTCCTCCATGGGAGTAATGTCTCAAACAGTCTACGCTTTGATCGTTCCCTGCAAGACCAGTAGTAGTTTCCGATGCACATCTGGAGGCATTCTGTAATGTGTTGACCTTCAAAGTGTTGATGAAACACAGGAATTGCCGCGGGATTGAATACAACAGTCACCATGCGCACTTTCCTCCATGGGAGTAATGTCTCAAACAGTCTACGGTTTGATCGTCTCCTGGAAGACCAGTAGTAGTTTCCGATGCACATCTGGAGGCATTCTGTAATCTGTGGACTATCAGATTGTTGATGAAACACAGATATTGCATCGGGATTGAATACAACAGTCAACATGCGCACTTTCCTCCATGGGAGTAATGTCTCAAACAGTCTACGGTTTGATCGTTTCCTGGAAGACCAGTAGTAGTTTCCGATGCACATCTGGAATCATTTTGTAATCTTTGGACCTTCAAAGTGTTGATGAAACACAGAAATTGCATCGGTATTCAATACAACAGTCACCATGCGCACTTTCCCCCATGGGAGTAATGTCTCAAACAGTCTACGGTTTGATCGTCTCCTGGAAGACCAGTAGTAGTTTCCGATGCACATCTGGAGGCATTCTGTAATCTGTGGACTATCTGTGTGTTGATGAAACACAGAAATTGCATCGGGATTGAATACAACATTCACCATGCGCACCTTCCTCCATGTGAGTAATGTCTCAAACAGTCTACGATTTGATCGTTCCCTGGAAGACCAGTAGTAGTTTCCGATAGAAATCTGGAGGCATTCTGTAATCTGTGGACAATCAGAGTGTTGATGAAACACAGAAATTGCATCGGGATTCAATACAACAGTCACCATGCGCACTTTCCTCCATGGGAGTAATGTCTCTAACAGTCTGTGCTTTGATCGTTCCCTGCCAAACCAGTAGTAGTTTCCGATGCACATCTGGAGGCATTCTGTAATCTGTGTACTATCAGAGTGTTGCTGAAACAGAGAAATTGCATCGTGATTGAATACAACATTCATCACGTGCACTTTCCTCCATGGGAGTAATGTCTCAAACAGTCTACGCTTTGATCGTTCCCTGGAAGAGCAGTAGTAGTTTCCGATGCACATCTGGGGGCATTCTGTAATGTGTGGACTATCAGAGTGTTGATGAAACATAGAAATTGCAACAGGAATGAATACAACAGTCACCATTCGCACTTTCCTCCATGGGAGTAATTTCTCAAACAGTTTACGCTTTGATCATTCCCTGGAAGACCAGTAGTAGTTTCCGATGCACATCTGGAGTCATTCTGTAATGTGTGGACCTTCAAAGTGTTGATGAAACACAGGAATTGCCGCGGGATAGAATACAAGTCACCATGCGCACTTTCCTTCATGGGAGTAATGTCTCTAACAGTCTATGCTTTGATCGTTCCCTGCCAGACCAGTAGTAGTTTCCGATGCACATCTGGAGGCATTCTGTAATGTGTGGACCTTCAAAGTGTTGATGAAACACAGGAATTGCCGCGGGATAGAATACAACAGTCACCATGCGCACTTTCCTCCATGGGAGTAATGTCTCAAACAGTCTACCCATTGATCGTTCCCTGCAAGACCAGTAGTAGTTTGCAATGCACATCTGGAGGCATTCTGTAATCTGTGGACCTTCAAAGTGTTGATGAAACACAGAAATTGCCGCGAGATTGAATACAACAGTCACCATGCGCACTTTCCTCCAAGGGAGTAATGTCTCAAACAGTCTACGCTTTGATCGTATCCTGCAGGACCAGTAGTATTTTCCGATGCACATCTGGAGGCATTCTGTAATATGTGGACCTTCAAGGTGTTGATGAAACACAGAAATTGCATCGGGATTGAATACAACAGTCGCCATGCGCACTTTCCTCCATGGAAGTAATGTCTCAAACAGTCTACGGTTTGATCGTTTCCTGGAAGACCAGTTGTAGTTTCCGATGCACATAGGGAGGCATTCTGTAATCTGTGGACTATCAGAGTGTTGATGAAACACAGAAAGTGCATCGGGATTGAATACAACAGTCACCATGCGCACTTTCCTCCATGGGAGTAATGTCTCAAACAGTCTACGCTTTGATCGTTTCCTGGAAGACCAGTAGTAGTTTCCGATGCACATCTGGAGGCATTCTGTAATCTTTGGACCTTCAAAGTGTTGATGAAACACAGAAATTGCATCGGGATTCAATACAACAGTCACCATGCGCACTTTCCTCCATGGGAGTAATGTCTCTAACAGTCTGTGCTTTGATCGTTCCCTGCCAAACCAGTAGTAGTTTCCGATGCACATCTGGAGGCATTCTGTAATCTGTGGACCTTCAAAGTGTTGATGAAATACAGAAATTGCCTCAAGATTGAATACAACAGTCATCATGGGCATTTTCCTCCATGGGAGTAATGCCTCAAACAGTCTACGCTTTGATCGTTCCCTGCAAGACCAGTAGTAGTTTCCGATGCACATCTGGAATCATTTTGTAATCTTTGGACCTTCAAAGTGTTGATGAAACACAGAAATTGCATCGGTATTCAATACAACAGTCACCATGCGCACTTTCCTCCATGGGAGTAATGTCTCAAACAGTCTACGGTTTGATCGTCTCCTGGAAGACCAGTAGTAGTTTCCGATGCACATCTGGAGGCATTCTGTAATCTGTGGACTATCTGTGTGTTGATGAAACACAGAAATTGCATCGGGATTGAATACAACATTCACCATGCGCACCTTCCTCCATGTGAGTAATGTCTCAAACAGTCTACGATTTGATCGTTCCCTGGAAGACCAGTAGTAGTTTCCGATAGAAATCTGGAGGCATTCTGTAATCTGTGGACAATCAGAGTGTTGATGAAACACAGAAATTGCATCGGGATTCAATACAACAGTCACCATGCGCACTTTCCTCCATGGGAGTAATGTCTCTAACAGTCTGTGCTTTGATCGTTCCCTGCCAAACCAGTAGTAGTTTCCGATGCACATCTGGAGGCATTCTGTAATCTGTGTACTATCAGAGTGTTGCTGAAACAGAGAAATTGCATCGTGATTGAATACAACATTCATCACGTGCACTTTCCTCCATGGGAGTAATGTCTCAAACAGTCTACGCTTTGATCGTTCCCTGGAAGAGCAGTAGTAGTTTCCGATGCACATCTGGGGGCATTCTGTAATGTGTGGACTATCAGAGTGTTGATGAAACATAGAAATTGCAACAGGAATGAATACAACAGTCACCATTCGCACTTTCCTCCATGGGAGTAATTTCTCAAACAGTCTACCCATTGATCGTTCCCTGCAAGACCAGTAGTAGTTTGCAATGCACATCTGGAGGCATTCTGTAATCTGTGGACCTTCAAAGTGTTGATGAAACACAGAAATTGCCGCGAGATTGAATACAACAGTCACCATGCGCACTTTCCTCCATGGGAGTAATGTCTTAAACAGTCTACGCTTTGATCGTATCCTGCAGGACCAGTAGTATTTTTCGATGCACATCTGGAGGCATTCTGTAATCTGTGGACCTTCAAGGTGTTAAAGAAACACAGAAATGGCATCGGGATTGTATACAACAGTCGCCATGCGCCCTTTCCTCCATGGGAGTAATGTCTCAAACAGTCTACGCTTTGATCGTTCCCTGGAAGACAAGTAGTAGTTTCCGATGCACATCTGGTGTCATTCTGTATTCTGTGGACTATCAGAGTGTTGATGAAACACAGAAATTGCATCGGGATTGAATACAACAGTCACCATGCGCACTTTCCTTCATGGGAGTAATGTCTCAAACAGTGTACGCTTTGATCGTTCCCTGCAAGACCAGTAGTAGTTTCCGATGCACATCTGGAGGCATTCTGTAATCTGTGGACCTTCAAAGTGTTGATGCAATACAGAAATTGCCCCAAGATTAAATACAACAGTCATCATGGGCATTTTCCTCCATGGGAGTAATGTCTCAAACAGTCTACGCTTTGATCGTTCCCTGCAAGACCAGTAGTAGTTTCCGATGCACATCTGGAGGCATTCTGTAATGTGTTGACCTTCAAAGTGTTGATGAAACACAGGAATTGCCGCGGGATTGAATACAACAGTCACCATGCGCACTTTCCTCCATGGGAGTAATGTCTCAAACAGTCTACGGTTTGATCGTCTCCTGGAAGACCAGTAGTAGTTTCCGATGCACATCTGGAGGCATTCTGTAATCTTTGGACCTTCAAAGTGTTGATGAAACACAGAAATTGCATCGGTATTCAATACAACAGTCACCATGCGCACTTTCCTCCATGGGAGTAATGTCTCAAACAGTCTACGGTTTGATCGTCTCCTGGAAGACCAGTAGTAGTTTCCGATGCACACCTGGAGGCATTCTGTAATCTGTGGACTATCAGAGTGTTGATGAAACACAGAAATTGCATCGGGATGGAATACAACATTCACCATGCGCACCTTCCTCCATGTGAGTAATGTCTCAAACAGTCTACGATTTGATCGTTCCCTGGAAGACCAGTAGTAGTTTCCGATAGACATCTGGAGGCATTCTGTAATCTGTGGACAATCAGAGTGTTGATGAAACACAGAGATTGCATCGGGATTCAATACAACAGACACCATGCGCACTTTCCTCATTGGGAGTAATGTCTCAAAGAGATTATGTTTGATCGTTCCCTGGAAGACCAGTAGTAGCTTCCGACGCACATCTGGGGGCATTCTTTAATGTGTGGACTATCAGAGTGTTGATGAAACACAGAAATTGCATCAGGATTGAATACAACAGTCACCATGCGCACTTTCCTCCATGGGAGTAATGTCTCAAACAGTCTACGCTTTGATCGACCCCTGGGAGACCTGTAGTAGTTTCCGATGCACATCTGGAGGCATTCTGTAATCTGTGCACTATCAGAGTGTTGCTGAAACAGAGAAATTGCATCGTGATTGAATACAACATTCATCATGTGCACTTTCCTCCATGGGAGTAATGTCTCAAACAGTCTACACTTTGATCGTTCCCTGGAAGACCAGTAGTAGTTTCCGATGCACATCTGGGTGCATTCTGTAATGTGTGGACTATCAGAGTGTTGATGAAACATAGAAATTGCATCAGGAATGAATACAACAGTCACCATTCGCACTTTCCTCCATGGGAGTAATTTCGCAAACAGTTTACGCTTTGATCATTCCCTGGAAGGCCGGTAGTAGTTCCCGATGCACATCTGGAGTCATTCTGTAATGTGTGGACCTTCAAAGTGTTGATGAAACACAGGAATTGCCGCGGGATAGAATACAAGTCACCATGCGCACTTTCCTTCATGGGAGTAATGTCTCAAACAGTCTACCCATTGATCGTTCCCTGCAAGACCAGTAGTAGTGTGCAATGCACATCTGGAGGCATTCTGTAATCTGTGGACCTTCAAAGTGTTGATGAAACACAGAAATTGCCGCGAGATTGAATACAACAGTCACCATGCGCACTTTCCTCCATGGGAGTAATGTCTCTAACAGTCTACGCTTTGATCGTTTCCTGGAGGACCAGTAGTATTTTTCGATGCACATCTGGAGGCATTCTGTAATCTGTGGACCTTCAAGGTGTTGATGAGACACAGAAATGGCATCGGGATTGTATACAACAGACGCCATGCGCCCTTTCCTCCATGGGAGTAATGTCTCAAACAGTCTACGCTTTGATCGTTCCCTGGAAGACAAGTAGTAGTTTCCGATGCACATCTGGTGTCATTCTGTATTCTGTGGACTATCAGAGTGTTGATGAAACACAGAAATTGCATCGGGATTGAATACAACAGTCACCATGCGCACTTTCCTTCATGGGAGTAATGTCTCAAACAGTGTACGTTTTGATCGTTCCCTGCAAGACCAGTAGTAGTTTCCGATGCACATCTGGAGGCATTCTGTAATCTGAGGACATTCAAAGTGTTGATGAAGTATAGAAATTGCCTCAATATTAAATACAACAGTCATCATGGGCATTTCCCTGAATGGGAGTAATGTCTCAAACAGTCTACGCTTTGATCGTTCCCTGCAAGGCCAGTAGTAGTTTCCGATGCACATCTGGAGGCTTTCTGTAATGTGTTGACCTTCAAAGTGTTGATGAAACACAGGAATTGCCGCGGGATTGAATACAACAGTCACCATGCGCACTTTCCTCCATTTGAGTAATGTCTCAAACAGTCTACGGTTTGATCGTCTCCTGGAAGACCAGTAGTAGTTTCCGATGCACATCTCTAGGCGTTCTGTAACCTGTGGACTATCAGATTGTTGATGAAACACAGATATTGCATCGGGATTGAATACAACAGTCACCATGCGCACTTTCCTCCATGGGAGTAATGTCTCAAACAGTCTACGGTTTGATCGTTTCCTGGAAGACCAGTAGTACTTTCCGATGCACATCTGGAATCATTCTGTAATCTTTGGACCTTCAAAGTGTTGATGAAACACAGAAATTGCATCGGTATTCAATACAACAGTCACCATGCGCACTTTCCTCCATGGGAGTAATGTCTCAAACAGTCTATGGTTTGATCGTCTCCTGGAAGACCAGTAGTAGTTTCCGATGCACATCTGGAGGCATTCTGTAATCTGTGGACTATCAGAGTGTTGATGAAACACAGAAATTGCATCGGGATTGAATACAACATTCACCATGCGCACCTTCCTCCATGTGAGTAATGTCTCAAACAGTCTACGATTTGATCGTTCCCTGGAAGACCAGTAGTAGTTTCCGATAGACATCTGGAGGCATTCTGTAACCTGTGGACAATCAGAGTGTTGATGAAACACAGAAATTGCATCGGGATTCTTTACAACAGACACCATGCGCACTTTCCTCATTGGGAGTAATGTCTCAAAGAGATTATGTTTGATCGTTCACTGGAAGACCAGTAGTAGCTTCCGACGCACATCTGGGGGCATTCTTTAATGTGTGGACTATCAGAGTGTTGATGAAACACAGAAATTGCATCAGGATTGAATACAACAGTCACCATGCGCACTTTCCTCCATGGGAGTAATGTCTCAAACAGTCTACGCTTTGATCGACCCCTGGGAGACCTGTAGTAGTTTCCGATGCACATCTGGAGGCAATCTGTAATCTGTGCACTATCAGAGTGTTGCTGAAACAGAGAAATTGCATCGTGATTGAATACAACATTCATCATGTGCACTTTCCTCCATGGGAGTAATGTCTCAAGCAGTCTACGCTTTGATCGTTCCCTGGAAGACCAGTAGTAGTTTCCGATGCACATCTGGGGGCATTCTGTAATGTGTGGACTATCAGAGTGTTGATGAAACATAGAAATTGCATCAGGAATGAATACAACAGTCACCATTCGCACTTTCCTCCATGGGAGTAATTTCTCAAACAGTTTACGCTTTGATCATTCCCTGGAAGACCAGTAGTAGTTTCCGATGCACATCTGGAGTCATTCTGTAATGTGTGGACCTTCAAAGTGTTGATGAAACAAAGGAATTTCCGCGGGATAGAATACAAGTCACCATGCGCACTTTCCTCCATTTGAGTAATGTCTCAAACAGTCTACGGTTTGATCGTCTCCTGGAAGACCAGTAGTAGTTTCCGATGCACATCTGGAGGCATTCTGTAACCTGTGGACTATCAGATTGTTGATGAAACACAGATATTGCATCGGGATTGAATACAACAGTCACCATGCGCACTTTCCTCCATGGGAGTAATGTCTCAAACAGTCTACGGTTTGATCGTTTCCTGGAAGACCAGTAGTACTTTCCGATGCACATCTGGAATCATTCTGTAATCTTTGGACCTTCAAAGTGTTGATGAAACACAGAAATTGCATCGGTATTCAATACAACAGTCACCATGCGCACTTTCCTCCATGGGAGTAATGTCTCAAACAGTCTATGGTTTGATCGTCTCCTGGAAGACCAGTAGTAGTTTCCGATGCACATCTGGAGGCATTCTGTAATCTGTGGACTATCAGAGTGTTGATGAAACACAGAAATTGCATCGGGATTGAATACAACATTCACCATGCGCACCTTCCTCCATGTGAGTAATGTCTCAAACAGTCTACGATTTGATCGTTCCCTGGAAGACCAGTAGTAGTTTCCGATAGACATCTGGAGGCATTCTGTAATCTGTGGACAATCAGAGTGTTGATGAAACACAGAAATTGCATCGGGATTCAATACAACAGACACCATGCGCTCTTTCCTCATTGGGAGTAATGTCTCAAAGAGATTATGTTTGATCGTTCCCTGGAAGACCAGTAGTAGCTTCCGACGCACATCTGGCGGCATTCTTTAATGTGTGGACTATCAGAGTGTTGATGAAACACAGAAATTGCATCGGGATTGAATACAACAGTCACCATGCGCACTTTCCTTCATGGGAGTAATGTGTCAAACAGTGTACGCTTTGATCGTTCCCTGCAAGACCAGTAGTAGTTTCCGATGCACATCTGGAGGCATTCTGTATTCTGTGGACCTTCAAAGTGTTGATGAAATATAGAAATTGCCTCAAGATTAAATACAACAGTCATCATGGGCATTTTCCTCCATGGGAGTAATGTCTCAAACAGTCTACGCTTTGATCGTTCCCTGCAAGACCAGTAGTAGTTTCCGTTGCACATCTGGAGGCATTCTGTAATGTGTTGACCTTCAAAGTGTTGATGAAACACAGGAATTGCCGCGGGATTGAATACAACAGTCACCATGCGCACTTTCCTCCATGGGAGTAATGTCTCAAACAGTCTACGGTTTGATCGTCTCCTGGAAGACCAGTAGTAGTTTCCGATGCACAACTGGAGGCATTCTGTAATCTGTGGACTATCAGAGTGTTGATGAAACACAGAAATCGCATCGGGATTGAATACAACAGTCACCATGCGCACTTTCCTCCATGGGAGTAATGTCTCAAACAGTCTACGGTTTGATCGTTTCCTGGAAGACCAGTAGTAGTTTCCGATGCACATCTGGAATCATTCTGTAATCTTTGGACCTTCAAAGTGTTGATGAAACACAGAAATTGCATCGGTATTCAATACAACAGTCACCATGCACACTTTCCTCCATGGGAGTAATGTCTCAAACAGTCTACGGTTTGATCGTCTCCTGGAAGACCAGTAGTAGTTTCCGATGCACATCTGGAGGCATTCTGAAATCTGTGGACAATCAGAGTGTTGATGAAACACAGAAATTGCAACGGGATTGAATACAACATTCACCATGCGCACCTTCCTCCATGTGAGTAATGTCTCAAACAGTCTACGATTTGATCGTTCCCTGGAAGACCAGTAGTAGTTTCCGATGGACATCTGGAGGCATTCTGTAATCTGTGGACAATCAGAGTGTTGATGAAACACAGAAATTGCATCGGGATTCAATACAACAGACACCATGCGCACTTTCCTCATTGGGAGTAATGTCTCAATGAGATTATGTTTTGATCGTTCCCTGGAAGACCAGTAGTAGCTTCCGACGCACATCTGGGGGCATTCTGTAATGTGTGGACTATCAGAGTGTTGATGAAACACAGAAATTGCATCAGGATAGAATACAACAGACACCATACGCACTTTCCTCCATGGGAGTAATGTCTCAAATATTTTACGCTTTGATCGTTCCCTGGAAGACCAGTAGTAGTTTCCGATGCACATCTGGGGGCATTCTGTAATGTGTTTACTATTAGAGAGTTGATGAAACACAGAAAATGCATCGGGATTTAATACAACAGACCCCATGCACACTTTCCTCCATGGGAGTAATATCTCAAACAGTCTACGCTTTGATCGTTCCCTGGAAGACCACTAGTAGTTTCCGATGCAAATCTTCTGACATTCTGTAATGTGTGGACTATCAGAGTGTTGATGAAACACAGAAATTGCATCAGGATTGAATACAACAGTCACCATGCGCACTTTCCTCCATGTGAGTAATGTCTCAAACGGTCTACGCTTTGATCGATCATTGGGAGACCTGTTGTAGTTTCCGATGCACATCTGGTGGCATTCTGTAGTCTGTGGACTATCAGAGTGTTGATGAAACACAGAAATTGCATCGCGATTGAATACAACATTCAACATGTGCACTTTCCTCCATGGGGGTAATGTCTCAAACAGTCTACGCTTTGATCGTTCCCTGGAAGACCACTAGTAATTCTGATGCAAATCTTCTGACATTCTGTAATGTGTGGACTATCAGAGTGTTGATAACACACAGAAATTGCATCAGGATTGAATACAACAGTCACCATGCGCACTTTCCTCCATGGGAGTAATGTCTCAAACAGTCTACGCTTTCATCGATTCCTGGGAGACCTGTAGTAGTTTCCGATGCACATCTGGATTCATTCTGTAATCTGTGGACTATCCGAGTGTTGATGTAACACAGAAATTGCATCGGGATTGAATACAACATTCACCGTGTGCACTTTCCTCCATGGTGGTAATGTCCCAAACAGTCTACGCTTTGATCGTACCCTGGAAGACCAGGAGTAGTTTCCGATGCACATCTGTGGGCATTCTGTAATGTGTGGACTATCAGAGTGTTGATGAAACATAGAAATTGCATCAGGAATGAATACAACAGTCACCATGCGCACTTTCCTCCATGGGAGTTATTTCTCAAACAGTTTACGCTTTGATCGTTCCCTGGAAGACCAGTAGTAGTTTCCGATGCACATCTGGGGGCATTCTGTAATGTGTGGACTATCAGAGTGTTGATGAAACACAGAAATTGCATCGGGATTGAATACAACAGTCACCATGCGCACTTTCCGCCATGGGAGTAATGTCTCAAACAGTCTACGCATTGATCATTCCCTGCAAGACCAGTAGTAGTTTGCAATGCACATCTGGAGGAATTCTGTAATCTGTTAACCTTCAAAGTGTTGATGACACACAGAAATTGCCGTGAGATTGAATACAACAGTCACCATGCGCACTTTCGTCCATGGGAGTAATGTCTCAAACAGTCTACGCTTTGATCGTTTCCTGGAGGACCAGTAGTATTTTCCGATGCACATCTGGAGGCATTCCGTAATCTTTGGACCTTCAAGGTGTTGATGAAACACAGAAATTGCATCGGGATTGAATACAACAGTCGCCGTCCGCACTTTCCTCCATGGGAGTAATGTCTCAAACAGTCTACGATTTGATCGTTCCCTGCAAGACCAGTAGTAGTTTCCGATGCACATGTGGAGGCATTCTGTAATCTGTGGACTATCAGATTGTTGATGAAACACAGATATTGCATCGGGATTGAATACAACAGTCACCATGCGCACTTTCCTCCATGGGAGTAATGTCTCAAACAGTCTACGGTTTGATCGTTTCCTGGAAGACCAGTAGTAGTTTCCGATGCACATCTGGAATCATTCTGTAATCTTTGGACCTTCAAAGTGTTGATGAAACACAGATATTGCATCGGTATTCAATACAACAGTCACCATGCGCACTTTCCTCCATGGGAGTAATGTCTCAAACAGTCTATGGTTTGATCGTCTCCTGGAAGACCAGTAGTAGTTTCCGATGCACATCTGGAGGCATTCTGTAATCTGTGGACTATCAGAGTGTTGATGAAACACAGAAATTGCATCGGGATTGAATACAACAATCACCATGCGCACCTTCCTCCATGTGAGTAATGTCTCAAACAGTCTACGATTTGATCGTTCCCTGGAAGACCAGTAGTAGTTTCCGATAGACATCTGGAGGCATTCTGTAATCTGTGGACAATCAGAGTGTTGCTGAAACAGAGAAATTGCATCGTGATTGAATACAACATTCATCATGTGCACTTTCCTCATTGGGAGTAATGTCTCAAACAGTCTACGCTTTGTTCGTTCCCTGGAAGACCAGTAGTAGTTTCCGATGCACATCTGGGGGCATTCTGTAATGTGTTTACTATTAGAGAGTTGATGAAACACAGAAAATGCATCGGGATTTAATACAACAGACCCCATGCACACTTTCCTCCATGGGAGTAATATCTCAAACAGTCTACGCTTTGATCGTTCCCTGGAAGACCACTAGTAGTTTCCGATGCAAATCTTCTGACATTCTGTAATGTGTGGACTATCAGAGTGTTGATGAAACACAGAAATTGCATCAGGATTGAATACAACAGTCACCATGCGCACTTTCCTCCATGTGAGTAATGTCTCAAACGGTCTACGCTTTGATCGATCATTGGGAGACCTGTTGTAGTTTCCGATGCACATCTGGTGGCATTCTGTAGTCTGTGGACTATCAGAGTGTTGATGAAACACAGAAATTGCATCGCGATTGAATACAACATTCAACATGTGCACTTTCCTCCATGGGGGTAATGTCTCAAACAGTCTACGCTTTGATCGTTCCCTGGAAGACCACTAGTAATTCTGATGCAAATCTTCTGACATTCTGTAATGTGTGGACTATCAGAGTGTTGATAACACACAGAAATTGCATCAGGATTGAATACAACAGTCACCATGCGCACTTTCCTCCATGGGAGTAATGTCTCAAACAGTCTACGCTTTCATCGATTCCTGGGAGACCTGTAGTAGTTTCCGATGCACATCTGGATTCATTCTGTAATCTGTGGACTATCCGAGTGTTGATGTAACACAGAAATTGCATCGGGATTGAATACAACATTCACCGTGTGCACTTTCCTCCATGGTGGTAATGTCCCAAACAGTCTACGCTTTGATCGTACCCTGGAAGACCAGGAGTAGTTTCCGATGCACATCTGTGGGCATTCTGTAATGTGTGGACTATCAGAGTGTTGATGAAACATAGAAATTGCATCAGGAATGAATACAACAGTCACCATGCGCACTTTCCTCCATGGGAGTTATTTCTCAAACAGTTTACGCTTTGATCGTTCCCTGGAAGACCAGTAGTAGTTTCCGATGCACATCTGGGGGCATTCTGTAATGTGTGGACTATCAGAGTGTTGATGAAACACAGAAATTGCATCGGGATTGAATACAACAGTCACCATGCGCACTTTCCGCCATGGGAGTAATGTCTCAAACAGTCTACGCATTGATCATTCCCTGCAAGACCAGTAGTAGTTTGCAATGCACATCTGGAGGAATTCTGTAATCTGTTAACCTTCAAAGTGTTGATGACACACAGAAATTGCCGTGAGATTGAATACAACAGTCACCATGCGCACTTTCGTCCATGGGAGTAATGTCTCAAACAGTCTACGCTTTGATCGTTTCCTGGAGGACCAGTAGTATTTTCCGATGCACATCTGGAGGCATTCCGTAATCTTTGGACCTTCAAGGTGTTGATGAAACACAGAAATTGCATCGGGATTGAATACAACAGTCGCCGTCCGCACTTTCCTCCATGGGAGTAATGTCTCAAACAGTCTACGATTTGATCGTTCCCTGCAAGACCAGTAGTAGTTTCCGATGCACATGTGGAGGCATTCTGTAATCTGTGGACTATCAGATTGTTGATGAAACACAGATATTGCATCGGGATTGAATACAACAGTCACCATGCGCACTTTCCTCCATGGGAGTAATGTCTCAAACAGTCTACGGTTTGATCGTTTCCTGGAAGACCAGTAGTAGTTTCCGATGCACATCTGGAATCATTCTGTAATCTTTGGACCTTCAAAGTGTTGATGAAACACAGATATTGCATCGGTATTCAATACAACAGTCACCATGCGCACTTTCCTCCATGGGAGTAATGTCTCAAACAGTCTATGGTTTGATCGTCTCCTGGAAGACCAGTAGTAGTTTCCGATGCACATCTGGAGGCATTCTGTAATCTGTGGACTATCAGAGTGTTGATGAAACACAGAAATTGCATCGGGATTGAATACAACAATCACCATGCGCACCTTCCTCCATGTGAGTAATGTCTCAAACAGTCTACGATTTGATCGTTCCCTGGAAGACCAGTAGTAGTTTCCGATAGACATCTGGAGGCATTCTGTAATCTGTGGACAATCAGAGTGTTGCTGAAACAGAGAAATTGCATCGTGATTGAATACAACATTCATCATGTGCACTTTCCTCATTGGGAGTAATGTCTCAAACAGTCTACGCTTTGTTCGTTCCCTGGAAGACCAGTAGTAGTTTCCGATGCACATCTGGGGGCATTCTGTAATGTGTGGACTATCAGAGTGTTGATGAAACATAGAAATTGCATCAGGAATGAATACAACAGTCACCATTCGCACTTTCCTCCATGGGAGTAATTTCTCAAACAGTTTACGCTTTGATCATTCCCTGGAAGACCAGTAGTAGTTTCCGATGCACATCTGGAGTCATTCTGTAATGTGTGGACCTTCAAAGTGTTGATGAAACACAGGAATTTCCGCGGGATAGAATACAAGTCACCATGCGCACTTTCCTTCATGGGAGTAATGTCTCAAACAGTCTACCCATTGATCGTTCCCTGCAAGACCAGTAGTAGTTTGCAATGCACATCTGGAGGCATTCTGTAATCTGTGGACCTTCAAAGTGTTGATGAAACACAGAAATTGCCGCGAGATTGAATACAACAGTCACCATGCGCACTTTCCTCCATGGGAGTAATGTCTCAAACAGTCTACGCTTTGATCGTTTCCTGGAGGACCAGTAGTATTTTTCGATGCACATCTGGAGGCATTCTGTAATCTGTGGACCTTCAAGGTGTTGATGAAACACAGAAATGGCATCGGGATTGTATACAACAGTCGCCATGCGCCCTTTCCGCCATGGGAGTAATGTCTCAAACAGTCTACGCTTTGATCGTTCCCTGGAAGACAAGTAGTAGTTTCCGATGCACATCTGGTGTCATTCTGTATTCTGTGGACTATCAGAGTGTTGATGAAACACAGAAATTGCATCGGGATTGAATACAACAGTCACCATGCGCACTTTCCTTCATGGGAGTAATGTCTCAAACAGTGTACGCTTTGATCGTTCCCTGCAAGACCAGTAGTAGTTTCCGATGCACATCTGGAGGCATTCTGTAATCTGTGGACCTTCAAAGTGTTGATGAAATATAGAAATTGCCTCAAGATTAAATACAACAGTCATCATGGGCATTTTCCTCCATGGGAGTAATGTCTCAAACAGTCTACGCTTTGATCGTTCCCTGCAAAACCAGTAGTAGTTTCCGTTGCACATCTGGAGGCATTCTGTAATGTGTTGACCTTCAAAGTGTTGATGAAACACAGGAATTGCCGCGGGATTGAATACAACAGTCACCATGCGCACTTTCCTCCATGGGAGTAATGTCTCAAACAGTCTACGGTTTGATCGTCTCCTGGAAGACCAGTAGTAGTTTCCGATGCACAACTGGAGGCATTCTGTAATCTGTGGACTATCAGAGTGTTGATGAAACACAGAAATTGCATCGGGATTGCATACAACAGTCACCATGCGCACTTTCCTCCATGGGAGTAATGTCTCAAACAGTCTACGGTTTGATCGTTTCCTGGAAGACCAGTAGTAGTTTCCGATGCACATCTGGAATCATTCTGTAATCTTTGGACCTTCAAAGTGTTGATGAAACACAGAAATTGCATCGGTATTCAATACAACAGTCAGCATGCGCACTTTCCTCCATGGGAGTAATGTCTCAAACAGTCTACGGTTTGATCGTCTCCTGGAAGACCAGTAGTAGTTCCCGATGCACATCTGGAGGCATTCTGTAATCTGTGGACTATCAGAGTGTTGATGAAAAACAGAAATTGCAACGGGATTGAATACAACATTCACCATGCGCACCTTCCTCCATGTGAGTAATGTCTCAAACAGTCTACGATTTGATCGTTCCCTGGAAGACCAGTAGTAGTTTCCGATGGACATCTGGAGGCATTCTGTAATCTGTGGACAATCAGAGTGTTGATGAAACACAGAAATTGCATCGGGATTCAATACAACAGACACCATGCGCACTTTCCTCATTGGGAGTAATGTCTCAATGAGATTATGTTTTGATCGTTCCCTGGAAGACCAGTAGTAGCTTCCGACGCACATCTGGGGGCATTCTGTAATGTGTGGACTATCAGAGTGTTGATGAAACACAGAAATTGCATCAGGATTGAATACAACAGTCACCATACGCACTTTCCTCCATGGGAGTAATGTCTCAAATATTTTACGCTTTGATCGCTCCCTGGAAGACCAGTAGTAGTTTCCGATGCACATCTGGGGGCATTCTGTGATGTGTTTACTATCAGAGAGTTGATGAAACACAGAAAATGCATCGGGATTTAATACAACAGACCCCATGCACACTTTCCTCCATGGGAGTAATATCTCAAACAGTCTACGCTTTGATCGTTCCCTGGAAGACCACTAGTAGTTTCCGATGCAAATCTTCTGACATTCTGTAATGTGTGGACTATCAGAGTGTTGATGAAACACAGAAATTGCATCAGGATTGAATACAACAGTCACCATTCGCACTTTCCTCCATGTGAGTAATGTCTCAAACAGTCTACGCTTTGATCGATCATTGGGAGACCTGTAGTAGTTTCCGATGCACATCTGGTGGCATTCTGTAGTCTGTGGACTATCAGAGTGTTGATGAAACACAGAAATTGCATCGGGATTGAATACAACGTTCAACATGTGCACTTTCCTCCATGGGGGTAATGTCTCAAACAGTCTACGCTTTGATCGTTCCCTGGAAGACCACTAGTAATTCTGATGCAAATCTTCTGACATTCTGTAATGTGTGGACTATCAGAGTGTTGATAACACACAGAAATTGCATCAGGATTGAATACAACAGTCACCATGCTCACTTTCCTCCATGGGAGTAATGTCTCAAACAGTCTACGCTTTCATCGATCCCTGGGAGACCTGTAGTAGTTTACGATGCACATCTGGATTCATTGTGTAATCTGTGGACTATCCGAGTGTTGATGTAACACAGAAATTGCATCGGGATTGAATACAACATTCACCATGTGCACTTTCCTCCATGGTGGTAATGTCCCAAACAGTCTACGATTTGATCGTTCCCTGGAAGACCAGGAGTAGTTTCCGATGCACATCTGTGGGCATTCTGTAATGTGTGGACAATCAGAGTGTTGATGAAACATAGAAATTGCATCAGGAATGAATACAACAGTCACCATGCGCACTTTCCTCCATGGGAGTAATGTCTCAAACAGTCTACGCATTGATCATTCCCTGCAAGACCAGTAGTAGTTTGCAATGCACATCTGGAGGCATTCTGTAATCTGTTAACCTTCAAAGTGTTGATGAAACACAGAAATTGCCGCGAGATTGAATACAACAGTCACCATGCGCACTTTCGTCCATGGGAGTAATGTCTCAAACAGTCTACGCTTTGATCGTTTCCTGGAGGACCAGTAGTATTTTCCGATGCACATCTGGAGGCATTCCGTAATCTGTGGACCTTCAAGGTGTTGATGAAACACAGAAATTGCATCGGGACTAAATACAACAGTCGCCATGCGCACTTTCCTCCATGGGAGTAATGTCTCAAACAGTCTACGCTTTGATCGTTCCCTGCAAGACGAGTAGTAGTTTCCGATGCACATGTGGAGGCATTCCGTAATCTGTGGACCTTCAAAGTGTTGATGAAATACAGAAATTGCCTCAAGATTGAATACAACAGTCATCATGGGCATTTTCCTCCATAAGAGTAATGTCTCAAACAATCTACGCTTTAATCGTTCCCTGGAAGACCAGTAGTAGTTTCCGATGCACATCTGGAGGCACTCTGTAATCTGTAAACTATCAGAGTGTTGTTCAACCACAGAAATTGCATCGGGATTTAATACAACATTCACCATGCGCACTTTCCTCCATGGGAGTAATGTCTCAAACAGTTTACGCTTTGATCGTTCCATGGAAGACTAGTAGTAGTTTCCGATGCACATATAGGGGCATTCTGTAATCTGTGGACTATCAGAGTGTTGATAAAACACAGAAATTGCATCGGGATTAAATACAACAGTCACCATGCGCACTTTCCTCCATGGGAGTAATGTCTCAAACAGTCTACGGTTTGATCGTTTCCTGGAAGACCAGTAGTAGTATCCGATGTACATCTGGAGGCATTCTGTAATCTTTGGACCTTCAAAGTGTTGATGAAACACAGAAATTGCATCGGGATTGAATACAACATTCACCATGCGCACTTTCCTCCATGGGAGTAATGTCTCTAACAGTCTACGCGTTGATCGTTCCCTGCAAGACCAGTAGTAGTTTCCGATGCGCATCTGGAGGCATTCTGTAATGTGTGGACCTTCAAAGTGTTGATGAAACACAGGAATTGCCGCGGAATTGAATACAACAGTCACCATGCGCACTTTCCTCCATGGGAGTACTGTCTCAAACAATCTACGATTTGATCGTTCCCTGGAAGACCAGTAGTAGTTTCCGATGGACATCTGGAGGCATTCTGTAGTCTGTGGACAATCAGAGTGTTGATGAAACACAGAAATTGCATCGGGATTGAATACAACAGACACCATGCGCACTTTCCTCATTGGGAGTAATGTCTCAAAGAGTTTATGCTTTGATCGTTCCCTGGAAGTCCAGTAGTAGCTTCCGACGCACATCTGGAGGCATTCTGTAATGTGTGGACTATCAGAGTGTTGATGAAACACAGAAATTGCATCAGGATTGAATACAACAGTCACCATGCGCACTTTCCGCCATGGGAGTAATTTCTCAAACAGTCTACGCATTGATCATTCCCTGCAAGACCAGTAGTAGTTTGCAATGCACATCTGGAGGCATTCTGTAATCTGTTAACCTTCAAAGTGTTGATGAAACACAGAAATTGCCGTGAGATTGAATACAACAGTCACCATGCGCACTTTCGTCCATGGGAGTAATGTCTCAAACAGTCTACGCTTTGATCGTTTCCTGGAGGACCAGTAGTATTTTCCGATGCACATCTGGAGGCATTCCGTAATCTGTGGACCTTCAAGGTGTTGATGAAACACAGAAATTGCATCGGGATTGAATACAACAGTCGCCGTGCGCACTTTCCTCCATGGGAGTAATGTCTCAAACAGTCTACGATTTGATCGTTCCCTGCAAGACCAGTAGTAGTTTCCGATGCACATGTGGAGGCATTCTGTAATCTGTGGACTATCAGATTGTTGATGAAACACAGATATTGCATCGGGATTGAATACAACAGTCACCATGCGCACTTTCCTCCATGGGAGTAATGTCTCAAACAGTCTACGGTTTGATCGTTTCCTGGAAGACCAGTAGTAGTTTCCGATGCACATCTGGAATCATTCTGTAATCTTTGGACCTTCAAAGTGTTGATGAAACACAGATATTGCATCGGTATTCAATACAACAGTCACCATGCGCACTTTCCTCCATGGGAGTAATGTCTCAAACAGTCTATGGTTTGATCGTCTCCTGGAAGACCAGTAGTAGTTCCCGATGCACATCTGGAGGCATTCTGTAATCTGTGGACTATCAGAGTGTTGATGAAACACAGAAATTGCATCGGGATTGAATACAACAATCACCATGCGCACCTTCCTCCATGTGAGTAATGTCTCAAACAGTCTACGATTTGATCGTTCCCTGGAAGACCAGTAGTAGTTTCCGATAGACATCTGGAGGCATTCTGTAATCTGTGGACAATCAGAGTGTTGCTGAAACAGAGAAATTGCATCGTGATTGAATACAACATTCATCATGTGCACTTTCCTGATTGGGAGTAATGTCTCAAACAGTCTACGCTTTGTTCGTTCCCTGGAAGACCAGTAGTAGTTTCCGATGCACATCTGGGGGCATTCTGTAATGTGTGGACTATCAGAGTGTTGATGAAACATAGAAATTGCATCAGGAATGAATACAACAGTCACCATTCGCACTTTCCTCCATGGGAGTAATTTCTCAAACAGTTTACGCTTTGATCATTCCCTGGAAGACCAGTAGTAGTTTCCGATGCACATCTGGAGTCATTCTGTAATGTGTGGACCTTCAAAGTGTTGATGAAACACAGGAATTTCCGCGGGATAGAATACAAGTCACCATGCGCACTTTCCTTCATGGGAGTAATGTCTCAAACAGTCTACCCATTGATCGTTCCCTGCAAGACCAGTAGTAGTTTGCAATGCACATCTGGAGGCATTCTGTAATCTGTGGACCTTCAAAGTGTTGATGAAACACAGAAATTGCCGCGAGATTGAATACAACAGTCACCATGCGCACTTTCCTCCATGGGAGTAATGTCTCAAACAGTCTACGCTTTGATCGTTTCCTGGAGGACCAGTAGTATTTTTCGATGCACATCTGGAGGCATTCTGTAATCTGTGGACCTTCAAGGTGTTGATGAAACACAGAAATGGCATCGGGATTGTATACAACAGTCGCCATGCGCCCTTTCCGCCATGGGAGTAATGTCTCAAACAGTCTACGCTTTGATCGTTCCCTGGAAGACAAGTAGTAGTTTCCGATGCACATCTGGTGTCATTCTGTATTCTGTGGACTATCAGAGTGTTGATGAAACACAGAAATTGCATCGGGATTGAATACAACAGTCACCATGCGCACTTTCCTTCATGGGAGTAATGTCTCAAACAGTGTACGCTTTGATCGTTCCCTGCAAGACCAGTAGTAGTTTCCGATGCACATCTGGAGGCATTCTGTAATCTGTGGACCTTCAAAGTGTTGATGAAATATAGAAATTGCCTCAAGATTAAATACAACAGTCATCATGGGCATTTTCCTCCATGGGAGTAATGTCTCAAACAGTCTACGCTTTGATCGTTCCCTGCAAAACCAGTAGTAGTTTCCGTTGCACATCTGGAGGCATTCTGTAATGTGTTGACCTTCAAAGTGTTGATGAAACACAGGAATTGCCGCGGGATTGAATACAACAGTCACCATGCGCACTTTCCTCCATGGGAGTAATGTCTCAAACAGTCTACGGTTTGATCGTCTCCTGGAAGACCTGTAGTAGTTTCCGATGCACAACTGGAGGCATTCTGTAATCTGTGGACTATCAGAGTGTTGATGAAACACAGAAATTGCATCGGGATTGCATACAACAGTCACCATGCGCACTTTCCTCCATGGGAGTAATGTCTCAAACAGTCTACGGTTTGATCGTTTCCTGGAAGACCAGTAGTAGTTTCCGATGCACATCTGGAATCATTCTGTAATCTTTGGACCTTCAAAGTGTTGATGAAACACAGAAATTGCATCGGTATTCAATACAACAGTCAGCATGCGCACTTTCCTCCATGGGAGTAATGTCTCAAACAGTCTACGGTTTGATCGTCTCCTGGAAGACCAGTAGTAGTTTCCGATGCACATCTGGAGGCATTCTGTAATCTGTGGACTATCAGAGTGTTGATGAAACACAGAAATTGCAACGGGATTGAATACAACATTCACCATGCGCACCTTCCTCCATGTGAGTAATGTCTCAAACAGTCTACGATTTGATCGTTCCCTGGAAGACCAGTAGTAGTTTCCGATGGACATCTGGAGGCATTCTGTAATCTGTGGACAATCAGAGTGTTGATGAAACACAGAAATTGCATCGGGATTCAATACAACAGACACCATGCGCACTTTCCTCATTGGGAGTAATGTCTCAATGAGATTATGTTTTGATCGTTCCCTGGAAGACCAGTAGTAGCTTCCGACGCACATCTGGGGGCATTCTGTAATGTGTGGACTATCAGAGTGTTGATGAAACACAGAAATTGCATCAGGATTGAATACAACAGTCACCATACGCACTTTCCTCCATGGGAGTAATGTCTCAAATATTTTACGCTTTGATCGCTCCCTGGAAGACCAGTAGTAGTTTCCGATGCACATCTGGGGGCATTCTGTAATGTGTTTACTATCAGAGAGTTGATGAAACACAGAAAATGCATCGGGATTTAATACAACAGACCCCATGCACACTTTCCTCCATGGGAGTAATATCTCAAACAGTCTACGCTTTGATCGTTCCCTGGAAGACCACTAGTAGTTTCCGATGCAAATCTTCTGACATTCTGTAATGTGTGGACTATCAGAGTGTTGATGAAACACAGAAATTGCATCAGGATTGAATACAACAGTCACCATTCGCACTTTCCTCCATGTGAGTAATGTCTCAAACAGTCTACGCTTTGATCGATCATTGGGAGACCTGTAGTAGTTTCCGATGCACATCTGGTGGCATTCTGTAGTCTGTGGACTATCAGAGTGTTGATGAAACACAGAAATTGCATCGGGATTGAATACAACGTTCAACATGTGCACTTTCCTCCATGGGGGTAATGTCTCAAACAGTCTACGCTTTGATCGTTCCCTGGAAGACCACTAGTAATTCTGATGCAAATCTTCTGACATTCTGTAATGTGTGGACTATCAGAGTGTTGATAACACACAGAAATTGCATCAGGATTGAATACAACAGTCACCATGCTCACTTTCCTCCATGGGAGTAATGTCTCAAACAGTCTACGTTTTCATCGATCCCTGGGAGACCTGTAGTAGTTTACGATGCACATCTGGATTCATTGTGTAATCTGTGGACTATCCGAGTGTTGATGTAACACAGAAATTGCATCGGGATTGAATACAACATTCACCATGTGCACTTTCCTCCATGGTGGTAATGTCCCAAACAGTCTACGATTTGATCGTTCCCTGGAAGACCAGGAGTAGTTTCCGATGCACATCTGTGGGCATTCTGTAATGTGTGGACAATCAGAGTGTTGATGAAACATAGAAATTGCATCAGGAATGAATACAACAGTCACCATGCGCACTTTCCTCCATGGGAGTAATGTCTCAAACAGTCTACGCATTGATCATTCCCTGCAAGACCAGTAGTAGTTTGCAATGCACATCTGGAGGCATTCTGTAATCTGTTAACCTTCAAAGTGTTGATGAAACACAGAAATTGCCGCGAGATTGAATACAACAGTCACCATGCGCACTTTCGTCCATGGGAGTAATGTCTCAAACAGTCTACGCTTTGATCGTTTCCTGGAGGACCAGTAGTATTTTCCGATGCACATCTGGAGGCATTCCGTAATCTGTGGACCTTCAAGGTGTTGATGAAACACAGAAATTGCATCGGGACTGAATACAACAGACACCATGCGCACTTTCCTCATTGGGAGTAATGTCTCAAAGAGTTTATGCTTTGATCGTTCCCTGGAAGTCCAGTAGTAGCTTCCGACGCACATCTGGAGGCATTCTGTAATGTGTGGACTATCAGAGTGTTGATGAAACACAGAAATTGCATCAGGATTGAATACAACAGTCACCATGCGCACTTTCCTTTATGGGAGTAATGACTCAAACATTTTATGCTTTGATCGTTCCCTGGAAGACCAGTAGTAGTTTCCGATGCACATCTGGGGGCATTCTGTAATGTGTGGACTATCAGAGTGTTGTTGAAACACAGACATTGCATCGGGATTGAATACGACAGACACCATGCGCATTTTCCTCCATGGGGGTGATGTCTCAAACAGTCTACGCTTTGATCGTTCCCTGGAAGACCAGTAGTAGTTTCCGATGCACATCTGTGGGCTTTCTGTAATGTGTGGACTATCAGAGTGTTGATGAAACGCAGAAATAGCATCGGGATTGAATACAACAGTCACCATGCGCACTTTCCTCCGTGAGAGTAATGTCTCAAACAGTCTACGCTTTGATCGTTCCCTGCAAGACCAGTAGTAGTTTCCGATGCACATCTGGAGGCATTCTGTAATCTGTGGACCTTCAAAGTGTTGATGAAACACAGCAATTACATCGGGATTGAATACAACAGTCACCATGCGCAATTTCCTCCATGGGAGTAATGTCTCAAACAGTCTACGCTTTGATCGTTCCCTGGAAGACCAGTAGTAGTATCCGATGCACATCTGGAGGCATTCTGTAATCTGTGGACTATCAGAGTGTTGATGAAACTCAGAAATTGCATCGTGATTAAATACAACACTCACCATGCGCACTTTCCTCCATGGGAGTAATGTCTCAAACAGTCTACGTTTTTGATCGTTCCCTGCAAGACCAGTAGTAGTTTCCGATGCACATCTGGAGGCATTCTGTAATCTTTGGACCTTCAAACTGTTGATGAAACACAGAAATTGAATCGGGATCGAATAAAAAAGTCACCATGCGCACTTTCCTCCATGGAAGTAATATCTCAAACAGTCTACGCTTTGATCGTTCCCTGGAAGACCACTAGTAGTTTCCGATGCAAATCTTCTGACATTCTGTAATGTGTGGACTATCAGAGTGTTGATGAAACACAGAAATAGCATCAGGATTGAATACAACAGTCACCATGCGCACTTTCCTCCATGGGAGTAATGTCTCAAACAGTCTACGCTTTGATCGATCCCTGGGAGACCTGTAGTAGTTTCCGATGCGCATCTGGAGGCATTCTGTAATCTGTGGACTATCGGAGTGTTGATGAAACACAGAAATTGCATCGGGTTTGAATACAACATTCACCATGTTCACTTTCCTTTATGGGAGTAATGTCTCAAACAGTCTACGCTTTGATCGTTTCCTGGAGGACCAGTAGTATTTTCCGATGCTCATCTGGAGGCATTCTGTAATCTGTGGTCTATCAGAGTGTTGATGAAACACAGAAATTGCATCGGGATTGAATACAACAGTCGCCATGCGCACTTTCCTCCATGGGAGTAATGTGTCAAACAGTTAACGCTTTGATCGTTCCCTGGAAGACAAGTAGTAGTTTCAGATGCACATCTGGTGTCATTCTGTAATCTGTAGACTATCAGAGTGTTGATGAAACACAGAAATTACATCGGGATTGAATACAACAGTCACCATGCGCACTTTCCTCCATGGGAGTAATGTCTCAAACAGTCTACGCTTTGATCGTTCCATGGAAGACTAGTAGTAGTTTCTGATGCACATATGGGTTCATTCTGTAATGTGTGGACTATCAGAGTCTTGATAAAAAACAGAAATTGCATCAGGATTGAATACAACAGACACCATGCGCACTTTCCTCCATGGGAGTAATGTCTCAAACAGTCTACGCTCTGATCGTTCCCTGCAAGACCAGTAGTAGTTCCCGATGCACATCTGGAGGCATTCTGTAATGTGTAGACCTTCAAAGTGTTGATGAAACACAGGAATTGCCGCGGGATAGAATACAACAATCACCATGCGCTCTTTCCTCCATGGGAGTAATGTCTCAAACAGTCTACGCTTTGATCGTTTCCTGCAAGACCAGTAGTAGTTCCCGATGCACATCTGGAGGCATTCTGTAATGTGTAGACCTTCAAAGTGTTGATGAAACACAGGAATTGCCGCGGGATAGAATACAACAATCACCATGCGCTCTTTCCTCCATGGGAGTAATGTCTCAAACAGTCTACGCTTTGATCGTTTCCTGGAGGACCAGTAGTATTTTCCGATGCACATCTGGAGGCATTCTGTAATCTGTGGTCTATCAGAGTGTTGATGAAACACAGAAATTGCATCGGGATTGAATACAACAGTCGCCATGCGCACTTTCCTCCATGGGAGTAATGTGTCAAACAGTTTACGCTTTGATCGTTCCCTGGAAGACAAGTAGTAGTTTCAGATGCACATCTGGTGTCATTCTGTAATCTGTAGACTATCAGAGTGTTGATGAAACACAGAAATTGCATCGGGATTGAATACAACAGTCACGATGCGCACTTTCCTCCATGGGAGTAAAGTCTCAAACAGTGTACGCTTTGATCGATCCCTGGGATACCTGTAGAAGTTTCCGATGCACATCTTGAGGCATTCTGTAATCTGTGGACTATCAGAGTGTTGATGAAACACAGAAATTGCATCGGGATTGAATACAACATTCACCATGTGAACTTTCCTCCATGGGAGTAATGTCTCAAACAGTCTACGCTTTGATCGTTCCTTGGAAGACCAGTAGTAGTTTCCGATGCACATCTGGGGGCATTCTGTAATGTGTGAACTATCAGAGTGTTGATGAAACACAGAAATTGCATCGGGATTGAATTCAACAGTCACCATGCGCACTTTCCTCCGTGGGAGTAATGTCTCAAACAGTCTACGCTCCGATCGTTTCCTGGAGAACCAGTAGTATTTTGCGATGCACATCTGGACTCATTCTGTAATCTGTGGACCTTCAAGGTGTTGATGAAACACAGAGATTGCATCTGGATTGAATACAACAGTCGCCATGCGCACTTTCCTCCATGGGAGTAATGTCTCAAACAGTCTACGCTTTGATCGTTCCCTGGAAGACAAGTTGTAGTTTCCGATGCACATCTGGTGCCATTCTGTAATATGTGGACTATCTGAGTGTTGACGAAATAGAGAAATTGCATCGGGATTGAATACAACAGTGACCATGCGCACTTTCCTCCATGGAAGTAATGTCTCAAACAGTCTACGCTTTGATCGTTCCCTGCAAGACCAGTAGTAGTTTCCGATGCACATCTGGAGGCATTCTGTAATCTGTGGACCTTCAAAGTGTTCATGAAATACAGAAATTGCCTCAAGATTGAATACAACAGTCATCATCGGCATTTTCCTCCATGGGAGTAATGTCTCAAACAGTTTACGCTTTAATCGTTCCCTGGAAGACCAGTAGTAATTTCCGATGCACATCTGGAGGCATTCTGTAATCTGTCAACTATCAGAGTGTTGTTCAAACACAGAAATTTCATCGGGATTCAATACAACAGTCACCATGCGCACTTTCCTCCATGGGAGTAATGTCTCTAACAGTCTACGCTTTGATCGTTCCCTGCAAGACCAGTAGTAGTTTCCGATGCACATCTGGAGGCATTCTGTTATGTGTAGACCTTCAAAGTGTTGATGAAACACAGGAATTGCCGCGGGATAGAATACAACAGTCACCATGCGGTCTTTCCTCCATGGGAGTAATGTCTCAAACAGTCTACGATTTGATCGTTCCCTGGAAGACCAGTAGTCGTTTCCGATGGACATCTGGAAGTTTCTGTAATATGTGGACAATCGGAGTGTTGATGAAATACAGAATTTGCGTCGGGATTGAATACAACAGACACCATGCGCACATTCCTAATTGGGAGTAATGTCTCAAAGAGTTTATGCTTTGATCGTTCCCTGGAAGACCAGTAGTAGCTTCCGACGCACATCTGGGGGCATTCCGTAATGTGTGGACTATCAGAGTGTTGATGAAACACAGAAATTGCATCAGGATTGAATACAACAGTCACCATGCGCACTTTCCTCCATGGGAGTAATGTCTCAAACAGTCTACGCTTTGATCGTTCCCTGCAAGACCAGTAGTAGTTTCCGATGCACATCTGGAGGCATTCTGTAATCTGTGGACCTTAAAAGTGTTGATGAAACACAGAAATTGCATCGGGATTGAATACAACAGTCGCCATCCGCACTTTCCTCCATGGGAGTAATGTCTCAAACAGTCTACGCTTTGATCGTTCCCTGGAAGACAAGTAGTAGTTTCCGATGCACATCTGGTGCCATTCTGTAATCTGTGGACCTTCAAATTGTTGATGAAACACAGAAATTGAATCGGGATCGAATAAAACAGTCACCATGCGCACTTTCCTCCATGGGAGTAATGTCTCAAACAGTCTACGCTTTGATCGTTCCCTGCAAGACCAGTAGTGGATTCCGATGCACATCTGGAGGCATTCTGTAATCTGTGGACTATCAGAGTGTTGATGAAACACAGAAATTGCATCAGGATTGAATACAACAGTCACCATGTGCACTTTCCTCCATGGGAGTAAAGTCTCAAACAGTGTACGCTTTGATCGATCCCTGGGATACCTGTAGAAGTTTCCGATGCACATCTGGAGGCATTCTGTAATCTGTGGACTATCAGAGTGTTGATGAAACACAGAAATTGCATCGGGATTGAATACAACATTCACCATGTGCACTTTCCTCCATGGGAGTAATGTCTCAAACAGTCTACGCTTTGATCGTTCCTTGGAAGACCAGTAGTAGTTTCCGATGCACATCTGGGGGCATTCTGTAATGTGTGAACTATCAGAGTGTTGATGAAACACAGAAATTGCATCGGGATTGAATACAACAGTCACCATGCGCACTTTCCACCATGGGAGTAATGTCTCAAACAGTCTACGCATTGATCGTTCCCTGCAAGACAAGTAGTAGTTTCCGATGCACATCTGGTGCCATTCTGTAATATGTGGACTATCTGAGTGTTGACGAAATACAGAAATTGCATCGGGATTGAATACAACAGTCACCATGCGCACTTTCCTCCGTGGGAGTAATGTCTCAAACAGTCTACGCTTCGATCGTTTCCTGGAGGACCAGTAGTATTTTGCGATGCACATCTGGACTCATTCTGTAATCTGTGGACCTTCAAGGTGTTGATGAAACACAGAAATTGCATCTGGATTGAATACAACAGTCGCCATGCGCACTTTCCTCCATAGGAGTAATGTCTCAAACAGTCTACGCTTTGATCGTTCCCTGGAAGACAAGTTGTAGTTTCCGATGCACATCTGGTGCCATTCTGTAATATGTGGACTATCTGAGTGTTGACGAAATAGAGAAATTGCATCGGGATTGAATACAACAGTCACCATGCGCACTTTCCTCCATGGAAGTAATGTCTCAAACAGTCTACGCTTTGATCGTTCCCTGGAAGACAAGTTGTAGTTTCCGATGCACATCTGGTGCCATTCTGTAATATGTGAACTATCAGAGTGTTGATGAAACACAGAAATTGCATCGGGATTGAATACAACAGTCGCCATCCGCACTTTCCTCCATGGGAGTAATGTCTCAAACAGTCTACGCTTTGATCGTTCCCTGGAAGACAAGTAGTAGTTTCCGATGCACATCTGGTGCCATTCTGTAATCTGTGGACCTTCAAATTGTTGATGGAACACAGAAATTGAATCGGGATCGAATAAAACAGTCACCATGCGCACTTTCCTCCATGGGAGTAATGTCTCAAACAGTCTACGCTTTGATCGTTCCCTGCAAGACCAGTAGTAGATTCCGATGCACATCTGGAGGCATTCTGTAATCTGTGGACTATCAGAGTGTTGATGAAACACAGAAATTGCATCAGGATTGAATACAACAGTCACCATGTGCACTTTCCTCCATGGGAGTAATGTCTCAAACAATCTACGCTTTGATCGATTCCTGGGATACCTGTAGAAGTTTCCGATGCACATCTGGAGGCATTCTGTAATCTGTGGACTATCAGAGTGTTGATGAAACACAAAAATTGCATCGGGATTGAATACAACATTCACCATGTGCACTTTCCTCCATGGGAGTAATGTCTCAAACAGTCTACGCTCTGATCGTTCCCTGGAAGACCAGTAGTAGTTTCCGATGCACATCTGGGGGCATTCTGTAATGTGTGAACTATCAGAGTGTTGATGAAACACAGAAATTGCATCGGGATTGAATACAACAGTCACCATGCGCACTTTCCACCATGGGAGTAATGTCTCAAAGAGTCTACGCTTCGATCGTTTCCTGGAGGACCAGTAGTATTTTGCGATGCACATCTGGACTCATTCTGTAATCTGTGGCGCTTCAAGGTGTTGATGAAACACAGAAATTGCATCGGGATTGAATACAACAGTCGCCATCCGCACTTTCCTCCATGGGGGTAATGTCTCAAACAGTCTACGCTTTGATCGTTCCCTGGAAGACAAGTAGTAGTTTCCGATGCACATCTGGTGCCATTCTGTAATATGTGGACAATCTGAGTGTTGACGAAATAGAGAAATTGCATCGGGATTGAATACAACAGTCACCATGCGCACTTTCCTCCATGGAAATAATGTCTCAAACAGTCTACGCTTTAATCGTTCCCTGGAAGACCAGTAGTAGTTTCCGATGCACATCTGGAGGCATTCTGTAATCTGTAAACTATCAGAGTGTTGTTCAAACACAGAAATTTCATCGGGATTCAATACAACAGTCACCATGCGCACTTTGCTCCATGGGAGTAATGTCTCTAACAGTCTACGCTTTGATCGTTCCCTGCAAGACCAGTAGTAGTTTCCGATGCACATCTGGAGGCATTCTGTAATGTGTAGACCTTCAAAGTGTTGATGAAACACAGGAATTGCCGCGGGATAGAATACAACAGTCACCATGCGGTCTTTCCTCCATGGGAGTAATGTCTCAAACAGTCTACGATTTGATCGTTCCCTGGAAGACCAGTAGTCGTTTCCGATGGACATCTGGAAGCATTCTGTAATATGTGGACAATCGGAGTGTTGATGAAATACAGAAATTGCATCGGGATTGAATACAACAGACACCATGCGCACTTTCCTCATTGGGAGTAATGTCTCAAAGAGTTTATGCTTTGATCGTTCCCTGGAAGACCAGTAGTAGCTTCCGACGCACATCTGGGGGCATTCCGTAATGTCTGGACTATCAGAGTGTTGATGAAACACAGAAATTGCATCAGGATTGAATACAACAGTTACCATGCGCACTTTCCTCCATGGGAGAAATGTCTCAAAAATTTTACGCTTTGATCGTTCCCTGGAAGACCAGTAGTAGTTTCCGATGCACATCTGGGGGCATTCAGTAATGTGTGACCTATCAGAGTGTTGATGAAACACAGAAATTGCCGCGGGATTGAATACAACAGTCACCATGCGCACTTTCCTCCATGGGAGTAATGTCTTAAACAGTCTACGCTTTGATCGTTCCCTGGAATACCAGTAGTACTTCCCGATGCACATCTGGAGGCATTCTGTAATCTTTGGACCTTCAAACTGTTGATGAAACACAGAAATTGAATCGGGATCGAATAAAAAAGTCACGATGCGCACTTTCCTCCATGGAAGTAATATCTCAAACAGTCTACGCTTTGATCGTTCCCTGGAAGACCACTAGTAGTTTCCGATGCAAATCTTCTGACATTCTGTAATGTGTGGACTATCAGAGTGTTGATGAAACACAGAAATAGCATCAGGATTGAATACAACAGTCACCATGCGCACTTTCCACCATGGGAGTAATGTCTCAAAGAGTCTACGCTTCGATCGTTTCCTGGAGGACCAGTAGTATTTTGCGATGGACATCTGGACTCATTCTGTAATCTGTGGCGCTTCAAGGTGTTGATGAAACACAGAAATTGCATCGGGATTGAATACAACAGTCGCCATCCGCACTTTCCTCCATGGGAGTAATGTCTCAAACAGTCTACGCTTTGATCGTTCCCTGGAAGACAAGTAGTAGTTTCCGATGCACATCTGGTGCCATTCTGTAATATGTGGACAATCTGAGTGTTGACTAAATAGAGAAATTGCATCGGGATTGAATACAACAGTCACCATGCGCACTTTCCTCCATGGAAATAATGTCTCAAACAGTCTACGCTTTAATCGTTCCCTGGAAGACCAGTAGTAGTTTCCGATGCACATCTGGAGGCATTCTGTAATCTGTAAACTATCAGAGTGTTGTTCAAACACAGAAATTTCATCGGGATTCAATACAACAGTCACCATGCGCACTTTGCTCCATGGGAGTAATGTCTCTAACAGTCTACGCTTTGATCGTTCCCTGCAAGACCAGTAGTAGTTTCCGATGCACATCTGGAGGCATTCTGTAATGTGTAGACCTTCAAAGTGTTGATGAAACACAGGAATTGCCGCGGGATAGAATACAACAGTCACCATGCGGTCTTTCCTCCATGGGAGTAATGTCTCAAACAGTCTACGATTTGATCGTTCCCTGGAAGACCAGTAGTCGTTTCCGATGGACATCTGGAAGCATTCTGTAATATGTGGACAATCGGAGTGTTGATGAAATACAGAAATTGCATCGGGATTGAATACAACAGACACCATGCGCACTTTCCTCATTGGGAGTAATGTCTCAAAGAGTTTATGCTTTGATCGTTCCCTGGAAGACCAGTAGTAGCTTCCGACGCACATCTGGGGGCATTCCGTAATGTCTGGACTATCAGAGTGTTGATGAAACACAGAAATTGCATCAGGATTGAATACAACAGTTACCATGCGCACTTTCCTCCATGGGAGAAATGTCTCAAAAATTTTACGCTTTGATCGTTCCCTGGAAGACCAGTAGTAGTTTCCGATGCACATCTGGGGGCATTCAGTAATGTGTGACCTATCAGAGTGTTGATGAAACACAGAAATTGCCGCGGGATTGAATACAACAGTCACCATGCGCACTTTCCTCCATGGGAGTAATGTCTTAAACAGTCTACGCTTTGATCGTTCCCTGGAATACCAGTAGTACTTCCCGATGCACATCTGGAGGCATTCTGTAATCTTTGGACCTTCAAACTGTTGATGAAACACAGAAATTGAATCGGGATCGAATAAAAAAGTCACCATGCGCACTTTCCTCCATGGAAGTAATATCTCAAACAGTCTACGCTTTGATCGTTCCCTGGAAGACCACTAGTAGTTTCCGATGCAAATCTTCTGACATTCTGTAATGTGTGGACTATCAGAGTGTTGATGAAACACAGAAATAGCATCAGGATTGAATACAACAGTCACCATGCGCACTTTCCTCCATGGGAGTAATGTCTCAAACAGTCTACGCTTTGATCGATCCCTGGGAGACCTGTAGTAGTTTCCGATGCGCATCTGGAGGCATTCTGTAATCTGTGGACTATCGGAGTGTTGATGAAACACAGAAATTGCATCGGGTTTGAATACAACATTCACCATGTTCACTTTCCTTTATGGGAGTAATGTCTCAAACAGTCTACGCTTTGATCGTTTCCTGGAGGACCAGTAGTTTTTTCCGATGCACATCTGGAGGCATTCTGTAATCTGTGGTCTATCAGAGTGTTGATGAAACACAGAAATTGCATCGGGATTGAATACAACAGTCGCCATGCGCACTTTCCTCCATGGGAGTAATGTGTCAAACAGTTTACGCTTTGATCGTTCCCTGGAAGACAAGTAGTAGTTTCAGATGCACATCTGGTGTCATTCTGTAATCTGTAGACTATCAGAGTGTTGATGAAACACAGAAATTACATCGGGATTGAATACAACAGTCACCATGCGCACTTTCCTCCATGGGAGTAATGTCTCAAACAGTCTACGCTTTAATCGTTCCCTGGAAGACCAGTAGTAGTTTCCGATGCACATCTGGAGGCATTCTGTAATCTGTAAACTATCAGAGTGTTGTTCAAACACAGAAATTGCATCGGGATTGAATACAACAGTCACCATGCGCACTTTCCTCCATGGGAGTAATGTCTTAAACAGTTTACGCTTTGATCGTTCCATGGAAGACTAGTAGTAGTTTCCGATGCACATATGGGTTCATTCTGTAATGTGTGGACTATCAGAGTGTTGATAAAAAACAGAAATTGCATCAGGATTGAATACAACAGACACCATGCGCACTTTCCTCCATGGGAGTAATGTCTCAAACAGTCTACGCTCTGATCGTTCCCTGCAAGACCAGTAGTAGATTCCGATGCACATCTGGAGACATTCTGTTATCTGTGGACTATCAGAGTGTTGATGAAACACAGAAATTGCATCAGGATTGAATACAACAGTCACCATGTGCACATTCCTCCATGGGAGTAATGTCCCAAACAGTCTACGCTTTGATCGATCCCTGGGATACATGTAGAAGTTTCCGATGCACATCTGGAGGCATTCTGTAAACTGTGGACTATCCGAGTGTTGTTCAAACACAGAAATTTCATCGGGATGCAATACAACAGTCACCATGCGCACTTTCCTCCATGGGAGTAATGTCTCTAACAGTCTACGCTTTGATCGTTCCCTGCAAGACCAGTAGTAGTTCCCGATGCACATCTGGAGGCATTCTGTAATGTGTAGACCTTCAAAGTGTTGATGAAACACAGGAATTGCCGCGGGATAGAATACAACAATCACCATGCCCTCTTTCCTCCATGGGAGTAATGTCTCAAACAGTCTACGCTTTGATCGTTTCCTGGAGGACCAGTAGTATTTTCCGATGCACATCTGGAGGCATTCTGTAATCTGTGATCTATCAGAGTGTTGATGAAACACAGAAATTGCATCGGGATTGAATACAACAGTCGCCATGCGCACTTTCCTCCATGGGAGTAATGTGTCAAACAGTTTACGCTTTGATCGTTCCCTGGAAGACAAGTAGTAGTTTCAGATGCACATCTGGTGTCATTCTGTAATCTGTAGACTATCAGAGTGTTGATGAAACACAGAAATTGCATCGGGATTGAATACAACAGTCACCAAGAGCACTTTCCTCCATGGGAGTAATGTCTCAAACAGTCTACGCTTTGATCGTTCCTTGGAAGACCAGTAGTAGTTTCCGATGCACATCTGGGGGCATTCTGTAGTGTGTGAACTATCAGAGTGTTGATGAAACACAGAAATTGCATCGGGATTGAATAAAACAGTCACCATGCGCACTTTCCACCATGGGAGTAATGTCTCAAACAGTCTACGCATTGATCGTTCCCTGCAAGACAAGTAGTAGTTTCCGATGCACATCTGGTGCCATTCTGTAATATGTGGACTATCTGAGTGTTGACGAAATACAGAAATTGCATCGGGATTGAATACAACAGTCACCA